>NC_088377.1:36767500-37404230 GCF_037993035.2 Macaca fascicularis | reverse complement strand
TATGCTAGGCCCAGCATGACAGGTCAAGAAGGAGCAGGAGCACTTGTCAGGACTACAGCTTCGGGCCCCAGGTTCACAGGGACCTGCCTAAGCCTGAGGCTTAATCAGAACAGAAAAGAATGCCCTCAATGCCTGCACACAGATGACCTGCACACACTCAAAAGCACTAAGCAAATATTATTGAAGGATATAGCAGGGGAGCTGCAAGGAGCAGATTCCCTCATGGGACCAGTGCAAAGAGAAGACTCAAAGTCAAGTCAGGGAAACTCAAAAGACAAATGGGGAGCAGACACTGAGACAAGTCTGAAAAATTATCCCACGCTATGAACACATATCACTGGAGAAACTGAAGCCTCGAGTAGCATGAGGGTAACCATAGCAATGATAAACTTTAAACCTAGCCAGATCTCTGACCAAATGAACAAAAACCCTCATATTAATGGCCCAGTGGGAAAAAAGCATGCTCATCTCCAAGCACACAAAATATTGACCTCAGTGTCTACTGTCCTATACGATATATCAGGCTTTCAACAGCAACAAAACTATTATGAGGCATATGAAAAAAGCAAGGAAAAATACTCCATGAAGAGACAAAACAATCATCAGAAGCAGACTCAGACATGACATGGATCTTGGACCTATCAGACAAAGAATTCAAAACAACTATAGCTAATATGTTAAAGGCTCTAATGGTAAATAACATATAGGATCAGAAGGGTAATTTCACACAAAAATGGAAACTATAAAAATAATTAAGTGAAAAAAGAATTGAATGGAAATGATAGAAATCAGAAATGATAGAAATACTAAATACTGTTGTATTTAGATAAAAAATGCTTTTGATGGGCTCATGAGCAGACTTGAAAAGACCAACAAAAGAATACTGAACTTGAAGACGGGTCAACAGAAATTACTCAAACTGAAATGCAAATAGAAAAAAAGGGCAGATAAAACTAAACGGAGCATGCAACCACTGCGGAAGAATATCAAACAGCCTAACATACACATAATTGGAATTCTAAAATCAGAAAGAAAACAGAAGGGACAGAAGAAATGGCTGAAAAAATAATGGGCTAGGATTTTCCAAAATGAGTGACAGACACCAAACCATCAAAGCTTAGAGAACATCAAGCAGAAAAACAAAACAAAACACAAACTCTACATCTAGTTATCATATCCAAACTACTGAAAAAGAAGGGACAAATAAAAAAATATTTAAGGAAGCCAGAGGAAAAAATGACATACTGCCTACAGAGGAGCAAGATAAGAAATAAAGCAGACTTCTTGGCAGAAATCATGCAAACAAGAAAACAGTGGAAATATATCACATGTTGAAAGAAAAACATCTCAATACAGGATTCTATACCCAGTAAAAATATCCTCCAAAAGTGAAGGAGAAAGGAAGACTTTTCAGACAAAAACAAGTCTCATGGAATTTACTGCCTGTGGACATACTCTTTATGAAGCATTAAAGAAAATTCTTCAGGCAAAAGGAGTATGATATAGGTGAGAGACTGGGATAAATACAAAGACATGAAAAGCATCATAAATGGAATAAATGAAGGAAAATTAAAATTGTTTTATTTATTTTTAAGTTCTCTAAAAGGTTACTGACTGGTTGAAGCTATAATAGCAAAAATATCTGGTGTGTTGATAGTATATGTAAAAGTAAAATGTATGACAATAATAGAAGGAATGGGAGAGGGGAATTTGAAATATACTGTTATAAGGTCCTTATACTACATGTGAAGCAGTATAGCATTATGTGGAGGTAGATTCAGATTTTTAAACATATACTGCAAACTCTATAGCATCCATGATGAAAGTTTTCAGAAAAACGGTATTAAATCAGTGAAACCAAAAGCTACTTTTTGAAAATTTCAATAAAAATAATAAATGTCTAGGCAGGCTAATTAAGAAAAAAGAGAAGGCACAACTACAATATTCAAGTGAAATATGTTATCACCGCTGATAAAATATTTATATATATATATAAAATACCAAAAACAATCCTATGACCATAAATTCAACAACTTAGATGACATGAACTAATTCCTTGGGGGAAAAAAGCTACAAAAAAATCACTTAAGAAGAAAAACACAACCTGAATAGTCTTATATGTATTAACAAAATTGTATTTATAGTTGAAACCTTTAAAAACAAAATAAAATAAAACTCCAGACTCAGTATCACTAGTTAAATCTTCGGAACACAACAACTCTATACAATATCTTACAGAAAATAAAAGAGAAAGGAATACTTCTCAACTCATTTTATGAGACTAGCATTTACCCTAATACCAAAGCTAGATAAGCACATCACAAGCAAAGGTAACTATCGATGAATAACTCTAATGAATAGAGAATATAAACATTCTCACCAAAATGTTAGTAAATTGAATCCAGAAATACGTAAAAGTATACAAAAGAATAATATATTATTACCAATTGGGATTCATCCAAGGATTGTAAGGTAAGTTCACCAATCTATTTAATTCACCAAATTAACAGACTAAATAAGAAAAACGAAAACAAATGATCATCTCAGTAGATGCAAGAAAAGATTTGACAAAGTTCATAATAAAAACTCACAGAAAATGAGAAATTGAAGGGAACTTCCTTAACCAAATATGAGACATCCACAAAATACATAGAGCTAACATCAGATTTAATGGTAAATGATAAAGGCTTTTTCCCTTAAGATCAGGAATAAGGCCGGGCGCGGTGGCTCAAGCCTGTAATCCCAGCACTTTGGGAGGCCGAGACGGGCGGATCACGAGGTCAGGAGATCGAGATCATCCTGGCTAACCCGGTGAAACCCCGTCTCTACTAAAAAATACAAAAACCTAGCTGGGCGAGGTGGCGGGTGCCTGTAGTCCCAGCTACTCGGGAGGCTGAGGCAGGAGAATGGCAGGAACCCGGGAGGCGGAGCTTGCAGTGAGCTGAGATCGCGCCACTGCACTCCAGCCTGGGCGACAGAGCGAGACTCCATCTCAAAAAAAAAAAAAAAAAAAAAAAAAAAAAAAAAAAAAAAAAAAAAAATCAGGAATAAGGAGAGGTGGTCTTTTTTTTTTTTTTTTTTTTTTGAGACGGAGTCTCACTCTGTCGCCCAGGTTGGAGTACAGTGGCGCGATTTCTGCTCACTGCAAGCTCCGCCTCCCGGGTTCACGCCATTCTCCTGCCTCAGTCTCCCAAATAACTGGGACTACAGGCGCCAGCCACCACACTCAGCTAATTTTTTGTATTTTCAGTAGAGACGGGGTTTCACTGTGTTAGCCAGGATGGTCGCCATCTCCTGACCTCGTGATCCGCCCACCTCAGCCTCCCCAAGTGCTGGGATTACAGGCGTGAGCCACCGCGCCCCGCCTAGGAGAGGTGGTTTTTTCTAACCAGTCTGATAAAATCTGAACATTTGTCCTCTCCAAATCTCATGTTGTAATTTGATCCCCCATGTTGGTGGAGGGGCCTGGTGGGTGGTGTTTGGGTCATGTGGGCAGATCCCTCATGAAAGGCTTGGTTACTTACTTTACTTAGTTCCTGGGAGGGCTGATTGTTAAAAAGAGTCTGGCGCCTCCCTGCACTTGCTTCTGCTCTCGCCCTGTGATCCCTGCACCCAGGCTCTCCTTTACTTTCTACAATGAATGGAATCAGCCTGAGGGTCTTCTCCAGAAGCTGAGCAGATGCTGGCACCATGCTTCCTGCACAGCCTACAGAACCATGAGCCAAATAAACCTCTTTTCTTTATAAATTACTCAGCCTCAAGTATTCCTTTACAGCAACATAAATGGACTAAGACATGCCCCCTATACTACAATCTATTCAGTCCTAACCAGTGCGACAAGGCAATACGGATTGGAGAGGAAGAAACACAATTCTCTCTATTCACAGATGAAATGGCTGTCTATATAGAAACTCAAAGAATCTGTGAATCCAAGTGATCTCATTGTTCAGTTCCCACCTATGAGTGAGAACATACGGTGTTTGGTTTTCTGTTCTTGTGATAGTTTGCTACTTGGACTCAGGAAGGGGAACATCATACACCGGGGCCTATCATGGGGAGGGGGGAGGGGGGAGGGATTGCATTGGGAGTTATATCTGATGTAAATGATGAGTTGATGGGTGCAGCACACCAACATGGCACAAGTATACATATGTAACAAACCTGCACGTTATGCACATGTACCCTACAACTTAAAGTATAATAATAAATAAATTAAAAAAAAAAACATAAAAAAAAAATAAAAAAAAAAAGAATCTGTGAAAAAGATTCTGTAAATAATAAATGAGTCTAGCAAGATGGCAAGATAAAAGGTCAATATATAAGGATCCATTGTATTCCTATATACCAGCAATGAACAATGGGAATTTGGGGGAAAGATTTAAAAACCCAAAACTACCATTTACACTAGCACCAAAAAAAAAAAAAAAAAAAAAAAAAGAAGTAAAGAAATACTTAGTTATAAATCTATCAATATATGTGCAGGATCTATATGCTAAACACTACAAAAGGCTGATGAAAAAAAAATCAGACGACCTAAATAAACAGAGAGGTACAGCATGTTCAAGGACTGGCAGATCAATGTTGTGAAGATGTCAGGTTCGTCCAATTTGATCTATAGTTTAATACAACACCAATCAAATAATCTCTGCAAAATTACTGACCAGTACCCTTCCACAGTATCAAGGTCATAAAAAACAAGGAAGGCATGAGAAACTATTATTATACATTTTGGAGGAGACAAAGAACATACAACAACTAAATGCAACATGATGCCTTGGAGTAGATACTGCAACAGACAAAAAACATTAGTGGAAAAATGGGTAAAATCTAAATAAACTCTGTAGTTTGGTTAATGGTAACGTACCAATGTTAATTTGTTCATTTTGATAAATGTATTATGGGTATGTAAAATGTTAATGTTACAGGAAAGAGGATGAAGGGTATACAGGAACTCTCTGTGCTAACTTTGCAACTCTTCTGTAAATCTAAAACTATTTAAATTTAAAAGTGTACTTTTTTTTTTCTTTTTTATAAAAAAGGTAAATGGTACCTGCTAGAGATTTCCCTCAGGATGTCAGGGAAGGACTAGTATAAGGAGAGCATCTTGAAGGAACAGTGGGAGACAGGAATAAAAACTATTTACTTTAAAATTATGACAACCTCTAAGTCTTTCTTATTCCATATAACAGCTACATCCTTATTGAGCACTCCTTTTACTCCTGATGGCCATCATATTCCCCTGGAAATTGACACATAAGGTCAGTTCCCTCAGCTTAAAAGGTGCCAAGTAGCTGTAAAAATAACGAGAAGTAGCAATGACTTTATATATTAGAATAAATTTATAGAATGAGAGAATTAAGATGAATATATCAAAAACCCATGGAAACTATGGCCCCTAGTTTATAATATCTTTATGGAGTCTTGAAAGCAAAATATCATATAGCTTTACATAAACTTCCCTGAATGCTGACCAAGGCTTTGTATTAAAGAATAATGCACTTTTAAATGCCTTTTATTATTTTGATCATTTTTGTTTTTAATGATGCAATTGACAGAACTCCATTTATGCAGAACCTTTTTGCACTACACTTAGATGGATGATCCTAAATAAATCCATGAAATTTTTAACTTGCAATACTCAGGGAACAATAAATATCAGATGGCATTTCTTTCGACTAAAATAATTTCAACAGCATTTTCTTTTCCTACCCTGCAGGAACCAAAGGAACCAATGTATTATATGTTAAAGTTTGCAAGCAATGTGTTAGGTTGGTTTTTAATTTAAATGTACACTGTAGCCCCCTCCTCCTTTTTGCTGAATAATAAGTAATCTCTCCATGTGCAGTGAACTGCCTGAGAGAGCTAATGTCCTCCTCCAGGTGAGATCTCAAAATCTAAAATTTCAAAAGTTAAAAACAGCATGCCCACGTTTTCTGATTTGCAAGAAAAATAGATGTGGCCCATGGAAGCCAAATGCTGAGCAAGCAGGGAGAGGAGGAGCTGCTGGGAAGAGGCAGTGGGCTGGGGGCACATGGCGGCCACTGCAGAAAGCCTGGAGCTGACCCTGAAGCCCAGCTATCCTGCTTCCCTCTGGGCTTGCACACCTGACTGAAATCTTAGGGGAATGTAAAATACAGGCCGGGCGTGGTGGTTCACACCTGTAATCCCAGCACTTTGGGAGGATGAGACAGGCAGATGACCTGAGGCCAGGAGTTTGAGACCAGTCTGGCTAATATGGTGAAATCCTGTCTCTACTAAAAATACAAGAATTAGCTGGACCTGGTGATGGATGCCTGTAATCCCACCTACCCGGAAGGTTGAGGCAGGAGAATTGCTTGAACCCGGGAGGTGGAGACTGCAGTGGGCCGAGATTGCATCACTGCACTCCAGCCTGGGCGACAGAGTGAGACCCTGTCTCAAAAAAAAAAAAAAAAAGAGAAATGAAAAATACAACTGTGCCAAAAAGCACACTGTTAGTTTCCACTTTTTTGGGGGGCGGGGGGGGATGGGGGGGAACAAACCTTCAATTGACAACGCTCTGCAGCCCAGTACAATCTCCCACACGGAATCATCAGAATCAGCTTTGTTTTTCCCGAACGAGAAATGTCGGCTGACTTCCTATTTCCCTTTTGTATTATTGCCTTCCAACAATGTAATGTAGTAATTTACATTTTCTTATACAGAGCAATGATACTGTACACATCATTTATTCAGCTCAGAATATTAGGTAACAAAAGCAAGCAGGGTCGATGTTTCTCACTCTGGAGGCTGAAATGATGCCAATGAAACCCCTTTTCATAAACAGCAGCCCGTGAACAGAGACCTATGTGTGCAAATTACAGGTAATAGATGTGCCCCTGGAAGTGCCCTTGGTTTATGAAGACATACAATAAAAAGTGCAAATGTACATTTATGCTGATGTTTGGAATTGGGATGCAAGTCTAGACTGTTTATCAGGGCAGAATGCAATATTAAAATAGTAAATTATTGTGGAAGAAAATTATAGATGAAAGAACAGGGTTGGACCATAATGCTAGAGCAGATTACATTATCTGATTGTAAAGGCTCCCATCTATTTTATCTAACAGTAATGCAAATTATGTTTTCAACAAAAAGTAGCAAATTTATTAACCAGTTGTCACCTAGTCTGTCAAGCCAACTTTGATAAGGTGGCTTTCTTTTCCTATTCCTTCTTTAATAAAGTATAGTTCCTCTTGCACAGACAGTTTTAACCTCATTATATCAGGGGTCTGCTTGATGGTATTTAATAACTACAGTGCTTCTCTGAGACAAATCCCCCTGGTCACATACCAATCATTGGAATAAACTAAACGGCATATTTTTCAGAATTGATGATTGGTGACAGGTTTATTTTCTTACCAATAAACAATAAATAATAACACTCCTAGTGGATGATGTCAAGTTACCTGATTATATTTCTTCCCAATTTATAAGGCTGAACTATGACTCATCCCTTTGGGTCATTTCTTCTGAACTTTCCAAGCCACACAGCTGCAGTCTTTCATGATGGCAACCAAATATGCCAGGATTAACATTCCACGAAACATTCAAACCAAAATGACTCTCGAGTTATGAAATAGGGTTTTTCCGAGAAGTTTTACACAATCTGTGGAGTCTGATCATCTCGAGAAAGATAGAAAGGATAAGTCATGGTCTGCCAGAAATTATATTTATTTCTTCCATGAAAAAAAAAAAGGAACACATTCATGCAGCAGAGAACCATGCATAGTCAAGGAATGATAGTGAAGAAATAAAACATATTGTTATTTCTAAAGAAAATTCTGATTTAAGAAACAAGCACGCTACCTCAAAGCCAGAAAATAAGCCAGAGATCAAAAACTGTATTTTAGGTGATGTGGTTTGATTTTGTCCCCACCCAAATCTCATCTTGAATTCCCATGTGTTGTGGGAGGGACCTGGTGGGAGGTAACTGAATCATGGAGGCGGGTCTTTCTCGTGCTGTTCTCGTGATAGTAAGTGTCATAAGATCTGATGGTTTTATAAAGAGAAGCTTCCCTGCACAAGCTCTCTCTCTTTGCCTGCTGCCATCCATGTAAAAAGTGACTGGCCCCTCCTTGCCTTCCACCATGATTGTGAGGCCTCCCCAGCCATATGAGACTGTGAGTCCATTAAACCTCTTTTTCTTCCCAGTCTCGGGTATGTCTTTATCAGCAGCATGAAAATGGACTAATACATTAGGTTTTTTAAAATGGCTTCATCAAAAGGGCTGCATTTTTATACATGCATATGAAAAGCATGCTTTCAATGAAGAGTCTGCTTGTTTTCTCTCCTGTGTTAGGGGCCCAGTTTTTTTTTTTTTTTTGGCCAGTGTGAGCTCATCTCCTCAGAACAAAACTGGTCAAGGTCAATTTTAATTTCATTTCAATCCAACTTAATAAAATCAAGCTTTTTCTGTGTTTGAATGAAGCTTAATTTTTCTTAGCTTTTACGGCATCACTTGGAAAAATATGGCTTTTCCATTAGCCCTGGGAATGAAGGCCTGCGTCCACTCACACCAGCCACGTTTATCTCCACGTGCGAGTCACTTTGCTGTTAAGTGCCAGAAGGACAGAGGATGACGGAGCTGGTGCATCTCATCAGCCTGAGGCCTACCAAGGAGACCGAGCTGAGGGCTGTGGATGGAGGCCACGTGTTCTCTCGGCAGCCCAGCTCCCAAGGCTAATGGGATCAAAGTCCGTCACAGTCTGTCCTTAGCCTTCCTCTCATGTGGTTCCTCCACAGTCACTATCCCTAAACACAGCATGCCATTCCTGTGCCCTGGGAACAGTACGCTTCACCACTCTAACCAGCCTGGTGTCCGTATGCCTCGAAATCAATGCTCAGTCTCTCTTTTCAATTAATCTGTGGTCCATGGATTCTGTGCAGGGGCAGGGGAGTCCACGGCCTCCCTGGAATTGTGTGAAAACTTGTGCGTGCATGCACTGTTCTGGAGAGCCTCTCCTCAAAATTCATCATCACATCCTGCCCTCCCCTTGGGAGCTGTAACCCAGTTATTCTGGCCTTCTTTCCCTACACACCACAAAGTCCTGCCTCCCCTAAGGCCTGTGTACTTGTTCTCTCTGCTGAGAGAATGACTTGGCCCCCTTTCATTGTTCAAAGCACAGATCACTCTCTGGAATGATCACAGTTATGTACTTGTTGACTTGCTTGTTGCCTTTCCCCGCTGGAATCGGAGCTCAGAAGAGCAGGGTCATCCTTGTTCTCCTCGCCCTAGAATTCCTCGAGCCTGGAATGGGGCCTGTCTGGTGAGAGACATGCAATCAGTATTTGTTGAAGTAGTGAATGCATGAGTGAATCAGCTCTTTAGTGTGATCTGAGACCTAAAGTAAGGCTCAGTTTGGTGGTTGTGAATGAGAGAATTCAGCCTCCCAAGAATTGAAAGGACTTTATGCATGTATTCTAAAATAGCGAAAAACTCAACTAACAAAATATATTCATAATGTTTTATTCTGTCTTCTGTCACTGCACTTCCTTTTCCTTTCAATCCCATCTCATCCTTTGCACCCCCATCTCCTTTCTGATCTGTGTACCACCGGGTTTGCTCTCTCTGCTTTTCAAACGCACGCTTAAAGTGTGTTTACTTATGACTACAAGGGCTTCTTTTCCCTGTGGAGCCCAAAATAACTTCTGTAAAGATGTTGGTGCTAGTGATCTTGGGTTATACTTAGAAGAAAAATCCATAAAACCGATGGGTTAAGAACAGAGGTGAAGCCAGACACAGTGGCTCATGCCTGTAATCCCAGCGTTTTAGGAGGCTTGAGGCCAGGAGTTTCAGACCAGCCTGGGCAACATAGTGAGACCTTATCTCTTAAAAAAAAAAAAAAAAATAGCCAGACATGGTGGTCCACACCCGTAGTCCCAGATACTTGCGGGGCTGAGGTGGGAGGATCACTTGAGCCCAGGAGTTTGAAGCTGCCATGAGCTGTGATCACACCACTGCACTCCAGCCTGGGCAACAGAGCGAGACCTTGTCTCCAAAATAAAATAAAACAAAAGAACTGAGGTGAAATAGACACCTAGCTTCTGTCTGGTGGCTGTTCTTTCATTTCTGCCTACAGGCAGACATATTTGTAAATGGTGTGTCATATATCAAAACATTTTGAGTCTGTCGGTCTTATTCTTCCACATTCCCACATCCCTCCCAAGGGAGTGGGATGAAATGCCCTTCTGCATTCTCTCCTTTCTCCCACCAACTCACCCTTCAGGCCAACCCACTCTCACTTCTTCAGGAGGATCACCAGGCCTCCCACACTCCCTGCTTCCACAACCTCCAGTCCCTTGGGCCCTCCCGCCCTGTCTGCTGTGGCTCAGATGGGGGCTTCCTATGCATCTCATCTCTGTGGACATTCATCACTTCCCAAGACGGGGGTATGACATGTCCTTCCTTTCTACTCCTGTCAGTAAAATGTGCTGGAGAGTGTGGGGACCTCATGCCACAGCCAAGACGTCTGAGTGGTAGGAGAACTGAAGAAACGTTTAGGAAATGTCCTCAGAGCTAGCACCCCCGAGACGCCAGTGGTCAGAGAGCAAGCTCAAATGGGACAGAGTCTGTTAAACATGGAGGATTTGTGCTGGGGGAAAATGCTTCTTACTCACATCTGTTTTCTTCTTTGTGGAGAGAATGCGCTATCATCACTCCTGGTATTAGTGATTCACTATTGTCGTTCCATCTGTCTTTCTCTGCCCCCTCATTCTTTCCCTCACTGGGGAAAGAAGTGTGACTCAGCTAATTGGTGAATGTGGGAGCAATAAACAGGGTGTATTCCTTGGGGCTCCTTCCTCTTTCCTGTTACTAAGCAGGCTAGCCCCGGAGGCACACCAGCTCTGCCCCTCATGTCCTCAGGGCTGTCTGAGACTGGGCGACCAAGGTCAGCTCTGCCCCTCACGTCCTTGGGGCTGTCTAAGACTGGGCGGCCAACTTCAGCTCTGCCCTTTGTGTCCTTGAGACCGTCTAAGACTGGACGGCCAAGTTCAGCTCTGGTTTTGTTGTCTGGAAACCCACTTTCCTGCACAGATATTAACCACATCTCTGATATCTGTGTATTAGCTACAAAGACAATATTTTAACTTCCTATCTGCTTTACCCTTTTGTCTTATTCTTCGACAGATGGAGAAGTCAGGCAGGAAAGAGCAGGGACTGTTTACTGAATCTCTCGGCCCACAACAACTATCAACATATATTGACCTTCTTTCCCTCCCAAAGCCCCATTAAAACGACAGCAAAAGATACATAAAAAATGATTGACCTATTAAAAACAAAGTGAACAGAATAGGAGATGTAAGGAGAAAAGAAGTCAACTTGATCGTTGCCCAAGTTGACACAAAAACAATTTCTCTTCTGTGTGTAAAAATATTAGAAGCGAGCCAGTTCCAGGCACAGTGAATTAAAAATAGACTAGCCTACCTCTCTGTACTAAGTAGAGTGTTTATTATGAAAACAAACAAAAACAAAAACAAAAAAACAGAAATTGAGCACTGGCAAGGATATGAAAAAATTGGAACTCGTGTGCACTGTGGATGGGAATGTGACGCGGTGTGGTCGCTGTGGAAAACAGTATGATGCGTCCCCAGAAAGTTAAACATCGAGTTACCATGCAACCCAGCAATTCCACTCCCGGGTATGTACCCAAAGAAACTGAAAACAGACTCAAACAAGTATTTGTATGCCCATGTTCATAGCAGTACAATTCACAACAGCCAAAAGGCAGAAACAACCCGACAGCCCATCCAGGAATAAGTGGATAAACCAATGGGGTCCATCCGTATGATGGAATATTCTTCAGCCTTAAAAAGGAAGGAATTCTGACAACTGCTACAACATGGATGAACCTTGAAGACATTGCACTGAGCAAAAGAAACCAGTCATAAAAGGACTCATACTGTATCATTCCACTTCTATGAGCTTCACAGAGTAGGAACATTCAGAGACAGAAAGTAGAACAAAAGTTATGGCGAGAGTGAGGATGGTGAAGAGGGAGGATGATGAAGAGTTACGGCGTAATGAGTGCAGAGTTTCTGTTTGGCATGATGGAAAAGTTCTGGAAATGAACGGTGGTAACGGTGGTACAACAATACGAATGTGCTTAATAACATGAAGTTGTACACACAAACATAGTTAAAATGGTAACATTTATGCAATACCTATATTTTGCCACAATTAAAATAAAACGGGCCAGCCAGACAATGGGGTGCCAATCTCAAAAGGTCAGTAAGGCATCAGTGGAAATGGTGACAAATGGAGAAAAGTTACAGGCAGAATTTCCCTCATTGGAAAGGTCTCTGATAATTCAACTGGTGGGACAGGTAAGGAACCCAGGAGGCAAGCAGGGCTGATGCTATCCATTCCCTGTGCTCTTTTAAGGAGTCTGGGTCATCTTGCAGAGTAGATAATCCAGCTTGGAAGAGAAGCGAATGGCTCAGGAGGACAGGCACCAGGCTGAGCGTTTGTACCAGCAGTCCTCTGCTCATCCTCTAAGGCAGGGGTCCCCGACCTCCAGGCCGCAGACTGGTATGGGTCCCAGGGTTGTTAGGAACTGCGCTGCACAGCAGGAGGTGAGCCTCTGGTGAGTGATCATTACCGCCTGAGCTCCCACTCCTGTCAGATCAGCGGTGGCACTGGACTCTCACAGGAGCACAAACCCTACTGTGAACCGTGCATGCCAGGGATCCATGTGGGTTGCATGCTACTTATGAGAATCTAATGCCTGAACATCCCGAAACCATCCCCACCCACCATGGAAAAATGTTTTATGTCTTCCACGGAACTGCTCCCTCGTACCAAAAAGGTTGCGGATGGCTGGTCTAAGGAGCACTGGAGTATGGAACCAAGAGAGGTCCCAAATAAACCACTTGTAACTCAAACTCATATTTTTTTTTTTCAGAAAAAGCCTGATGTATTAAAAAGCCTGATATTTCAAGTGAAAATAAGGAAGAGACTAAGTGAAAGTCACGGATTATTCAAGCTCCGCCTAACAAATAATGCAGATAACCACTTTTTCCAACTCAGAAATTAGGAAGTATTATCTGAGAAAGGAATCTTTCTGATGCATAAACATTAAAAAGTCTAACAAAGTTACAAAAGTTATCCTAGTTAGGTGATGCATTAACACATACCCTTTACCAAAAAGAAGACATTGTCAAAAATCATTCTGTTCCCATAAGATTTGGTCGCTGTGCTGCTACAACGCAGACCGAGACTGCACCAGCCTGGAAATGCTGTCTGAACCAGGGATCTGTCAATCCCGGCTGCAGACTGAAATTACCTGGGGAACATTAAAAGATACTAGCGCCCTGCTTCCTCCCCCAGACATTCTGATGTAATTGGTCTGAGTGTTTTCTGGGACTTTCCAAAGCTCCCCCATGTGGTTCAAATATGCAGCCACTGCTGAGAACTGGTCTAAATAAAGGAAACCAATTTCCTAAGCATTGCGTAAGTAGATGGATCTGTCGATGTAGTAATTCAAATGAGATGTTTGTGCAGGCAACCCCCCCTTATCATTGGCAAGGAGCTTTTTCAAACCCTGCTCTGGGAAACATTTATACACAATACTCGGCAGCCTTTGTTTGCTGCCAGGTCACTTAAGGCACGGTCACTACTGTCTCCAGGATGCTCTGCAGGTTTGTGTGTAGGAGCTCCGGGCGTGCCACAGCTCCTGGCATTGTTTACCACCTTTACATTGGGACAGATAAACATAAACTCTTCTAATTCAGTAATCAGGACAGATAATTGCATCCTCTTAATTGTTTTCTTTTTTCAGCTTAGGTTCACATTGATGGGAGAGGGTAAAATTAGTCCACAAGCCATGCGAAGTTTGCTACTTTGCTGATTAAAGCCTTAATTAATTCAGAATGTTTTACAAATCAATCTCGGTGAATTACTTCAGGCTCAGGAAGGCAGCTTATAAAGAAGTGTTAGCCCCAAATAAGGTTTTGAATGAGCACTCAGTTAACAGACATCCCTTCTGGTGAAGACATTGCAGTTCTCCATAGTATGGAAATGAATCTTACTTTCTCCCATTTATGTTCAAATTACTCATTCCATTTCTTTTTGGTGGCACCTAAGCAGCAGGGGGTCAGTGGAAACTGTTCAGTTTGAAGCACACAAGCACTCCCCAAGCCCAAAAATGCCTGCACAGTGATTACTACCCTCCTGCAAGCACCGTTACAATCAAGCAAGAAGATGTTGCAACTTTACAAAGATACCAAATGGAACTACAAGTGCATTTTGCTTAAACAAATACATAGATGACTTAACTAACTAGTGGAGAGTAAAATGACAGCACTGTCTTTCCTGATCTTTTTGCATGGCACTGCATCGACCTTTGCATATAATATCGCATTCTAGCTACATAATAGGCTCTTTAATCATCCTTCACAAGAACATTAGAACTGTTTCCAGTTAACACGAGGACAAACACCCTTACGCATGTCTCCCTGTGATCATGTGCAACTATTTCTCACAGCAGTAGACTGAAGGGTTATAGAGTGTGGACATTCATCATTATAATCGTGTCGGCCTAAAAGGAAGTGGCTGAGGCACAAAATATAATTTAGAGAGTTTACTTGAGCCAAAGTGGGGACAGCTGCCTGGAAGACTCAGACCCCGGTAACCTCGGATGTGAGCTTCATTCGGCCTTTGTTGCAAGCAGGTTTTTAAAGGCAAAAAGTGGAGGACAGGGAGTGGGCTGAAAGTTTTTTTTGGTCAGCAATTCTCATTGGTTTACAGGAATCACATTGCTTACTGATTGGCTATATATTGTTAAACTATAGGATGTGGGTTACAGTGTCAGGTGCGGCATTATCAAGTTAATTTATGGCTCCTTGTGGCAAAAAATAGCAGTTTCAAGAGACGAACACAGGCCTCCAAGGGGAGAGGAGGACATGACTGCTACGTCATTTTAACGTCTCTCTGGGCCTGATAATTTAAAAGGACTCGCGTCCCTCAAAGAAAAGTTATTTTCTCAATAGATATCACCAAATTGCTCCCAAAAATGGCTGTATTAATTTACACATCAATTGCATTTTGAAAATTCCATTATCCTTTTACCCTGTTCAACACTTGATATTATCAAACTTCTTAAAAGTTTGACAACTTGAGTGAAAATTTATAGTTTGCCTTAATTTGGATTTCCTAGATGAAAAGTGAACTTGTCCATCTTTTCATACATTTACTGGCAATATGTATTCATCATCTGTCAACCTTCTTGTCAAATCCTTTGCCCATTTTTTTTCACTGTCTTTTTTTGTACTGATTATCTCTAAAAAGACTTTGTAGATTGACTATGTTGCAAATATTTTCTTCCAGTCTGTCTTTTGTCTCAATTTTGTTATAGGGCCTTTGTTACATAGAGGTTTTAAATTTTGATGCAATAAAATATTTCTATCCATTCTTTTGTTGCTTTAAAACTCTGTTTCTTAAAAACGGTCTTCTCTACACAGTCATGATTTTCTAAGGATGTACAGTTTTTTGAGATAGTCTCACTCTGTTGTCCAGGCTGGAGTGCACTGGTGTGATCTTGGCTCACTGCAAGCTCTGCCTTCCGGGTTGACGCCATTCTCCTGCCTCAGCCTCCCAAGTAGCTGGGACTACAGGTGCCTGCCACCACGCCCAGCTAATTTTTTGTATTTTTAGTAGAGATGGGGTTTCACCGTGTTAGCCAAGATGATCCTGATCTCCTGGCCTTGTGATCCACCTGCCTCAGCCTTCCAAAGTGCTGGGATTATAGGTGTGAGCCACCACGCCCGGCCTACTTTTTGCTTCCTTTTAAAGCTTGTATTGGGACTTGTGCTTCCTAGAGGGATGGTATAGATAATACCATTCCCTATTCCTCCCGCTACATACAACAAAAAACCCCTGAGTCTTATACACAAAGCAAACATAGACGACTTGGAAAGGTGGGTGAAATACCCTTTTGAAATTTTTTCTACATTCAGTCCTCATCCTTCCTTCCCAGAAAGGAAGTTAAGCTTACTGAGATTTTTTGTTCCTGGATATATTTTCAATTCACTTAGATATATATACATGTAGTAATAAAATATATAAAGTACTGTTTTGCAGTTTTGTTTTGTTTTTTGAGATGGGTCTCACTATGTGGCCCAGGGTGGTTTTGAACTCCTGGGCTCAGCAATCCTCCCGCCTTTAGCCTCCTGAGTAGCTGGGATTACAGGCATGTGCCACTGTGCCTGGATTATGTTTTGTGTTTTGTAAAAAAAAAAGATATCATACTATATGTACTGTTTAAGAATTTTTTTTCTCCACACAAAAATGTATTTTGGAGGTGTAGCCATTCTCACATGTACAAATTTACCTCATTATCCTTAACTAATCCATTGTATTCCATAGTATGAATATACTATGGTTTATTAAGCCATTCATTATTAAGGCTTCCATATTAACTTTAGAATCATCTTGACAAGTTTCATGATTTGCTGAATTTATAGATTTGCGGAGAGTGACGACTTTACATAATTGAATCTTTCCATCCATGTACATGGTATGTCACACTATTAGTTCCTTTAAATATCTTCATTAAAGTTCTATAGATTCTTAACTATTTCTTGATCAGTTTATTTAAAAATATTTAACAGCTTCGTTTGCTATAGTGAATTGTATTTTCCGATTTTACTGTATTTCTATTAAATTTCTCTTAGTTATTCCTGATGAACAGGAAAAAAATTTCCATATGTATCTTATATCTAGGCATCCTTCAGAACTCTCTCATTAATCCTAATATTCGGTTTATTATCTTAGGTTTTCTTTCTTTATTTTTTTTGAGATAGGGTCTTACTCTGTTGGCCAGGCTGGAGTGCAGTGATGCAATCATAGCTCACTGCAGCCTTGACCTTCTAGGATCAAGCAATTCTCCCACCTCAACCTCTCAAGAAGCTGGAACTACAGGCATGCACCATCACACCCAGTTAATATTTTTTTTATTTTTTGTAGAAATGGGGTCTTGTCATGTTGCCAAGGCTGGTCTTGAACTCCTGGGCACAAGCAATCCCCCTGCCTTGTCCTTCCAAAGTGCTGGGATTACAGGTGTGAGCCGTCACACCCAGCCTATCTTAGGTTTTCTACGCAAGTGATCACATTGCCTGAAATAATGACAGTTTGTTCTTTTTCTAATACTGTATTGCTTTCTTTTCAGTTTCTTTTTCCTCTTTCTCCTCCTCCCTCCCCTTCCATTTTGTCCTGCTACACTGTGTCCTGAGTACAATGTTAATAGTAGACATCTTTCCCCAGATTCAGACTTCAAACTTAATGCTTCTAATAATTTATCATTATGTTGTTTCCAGTAGATTTTTAGATTCCCTCTATTCAGATAAGTTTTCCCTCTATACCCAGGTGACTAAGAGTAACTTTTTTCAATTAATAGGAGTTGATATTTTTCATAGTGTAATTCTGAACCATCCTTACATTTTGGGGGATTCAATCTACTTGGTTATGGTATACTGATTATGACTTGAAATTTCTGGTAGATCTTTCCTTTTCAGTAGGAAATATCCCTCTTTGTCCATTTTAACATTGCTTACCCTGAATTCTAAGTTTTTATATTAATATTGCTCAACCTAATCAACATGGTTAATGTTTGACATGTGTTTACATACTTATATTTCAACCTATGCAATTAAAAAATTTATATCCTGTAAGTAGCATATAACATAGCTGGTTTCTCAGGTGGAGTTTCGCTCTTGTTGCCCAGGCTGGAGGGCAGTGGCGCGATCTCGGCTCACTGCAACCTCTGCCTCCTGGGTTCAAGCGATACTCCTGCCTCAGTCTCCTGAGTAGCTGGGATTACAGGTGCATGGCACCATGCCCAGCCAATTTTTGTACTTTTAGTAGAAATGGGGTTTCGCCACGTTGGCCAGGCTGGTCTTGAACTCCTGATCTCAGGTGATCCACCTGCCTTGGCCTCCCAAAGTGCTGGAATTGCAAGCGTGAGCCACCGTGCCGGGCAGCTGTTTTTTGTTTTTTGTTTTTTAATATTACCTGAAAGGCTCTGTCCTTTAGAGGTGGGTTGAACTTAGTCTCATCAGTCAAAATTAGTCACATTTACTGAGATTATTAATCTATTTGGACTACCTGATACTTTATGTATTTATTTTGCCAAAATTCTAGATTGTTTCATTTTTTAAACCTCTTTTCCTATATTTTCTTGGATTGATCAGATTTACATTTTTTCTCCAGTAGTTTGAAAGTCACGAATTATTTTCTATTCTTCTACTAGCTACCCTTAAATTTTTAACATTTACAGAAACTTACTTTTTCCTTGTATTTAGACTGATCAATAAGTATATCCTTCTCTTGAGCAAGATAAGAAAATTAGTATGCTTTTTCTTTATTCCTCCCCTACTCCACAGCTCTCTTCTCCTCAGTCTTCCAAAATCTCTGGTTGATAACTCTTGGAATATTAGTTCTGTATTAACACTGTCAATAACATTATTTAGATTTAACAGTAAGTTTCAGTAAATTCTTTATTATTACTTCATTTGTATACAGCTTTCTTACTGCTGGAGTACACCATTTATTAATTCTTTCGCCATTCATTAATTGAAGCTTTAGAGACTCTGAATGTCTGAAAAAGTCTTAGTCTTCATTTCATTTTGACCCTTGAAAGGCAGCACAGATTTCCACATTCTTAAGTTTTCCCCTCAGAACTTTCACGAAAAGAGCCTCCACATCCACCCCAGGATCTTTTAGTATATTGCATTGGAAGTTTTTTGTTTGTTTCTCTTTTATTGGCACCCAATGGCCTCTTTGTCTTTCTGCAGCTATGGAAAATTGCTTAGAGCTTCTTTGTGCATCACCTCCCCCACATTCTCTTATTATGAAACTCCTGTCGTTTGATGAATATTGGCACTGCTGGCTCTATCCTCTATGTCCATTAACTTTTCTTTACATACATTACTTCTCCTAGTCTTCTGTTGATACCTCCTAGGAGAATTTCTTTTCTTTTTTTTTTTTTTTTTTTAATTTTTCTTTTTTTTAAAAATTTATTTATTATTATTATACTTTAAGTTGTAGGGTACATGTGCATAACGTGCAGGTTTGTTACATATGTATACTTGTGCCATGTTGGTGTGCTGCACCCATCAACTTGTCATTTACATCAGGTATAACTCCCAATGCAATCCCTCCCCCCTCCCCCCTCCCCATGACAGGCCCCTGTGTGTGATGTTCCCCTTCCTGAGTCCAAGTGATCTCATTGTTCAGTTCCCACCTATGAGTGAGAACATGCGGTGTTTGGTTTTCTGTTCTTGTGATAGATTGCTAAGAATGATGGTTTCCAGCTGCATCCATGTCCCTACAAAGGACACAAACTCATCTTTTTTGATGGCTGCATAGTATTCCATGGTGTATATGTGCCACATTTTCTTAATCCAATCTGTCACTGATGGACATTTGGGTTGATTCCAAGTCTTTGCTATTGTGAATAGTGCTGCAATAAACATACGAGTGCATGTGTCTTTATAGCAGCATAATTTATAATCCTTTGGGTATATACCCAGTAATGGGATGGCTGGGTCATATGGTACATCTAGTTCTAGATCCTTGAGGAATCGCCATACTGTTTTCCATAATGGTTGAACTAGTTTACAATCCCACCAACAGTGTAAAAGTGTTCCTATTTCTCCACATCCTCTCCAGCACCTGTTGTTTCCTGACTTTTTAATGATCGCCATTCTAACTGGTGTGAGATGGTATCTCATTGTGGTTTTGATTTGCATTTCTCTGATGGCCAGTGATGATGAGCATTTTTTCATGTGTCTGTTGGCTGTATGAATGTCTTCTTTTGAGAAATGTCTGCTCATATCCTTTGCCCACTTTTTGATGGGGTTGTTTGTTTTTTTCTTGTAAATTTGTTTGAGTTCTTTGTAGGTTCTGGATATTAGCCCTTTGTCAGATGAGTAGATTGCAAAAATTTTCTCCCATTCTGTAGGTTGCCTGTTCACTCTGATGGTAGTTTCTTTTGCTGTGCAGAAGCTCTTTAGTTTAATGAGATCCCATTTGTCAATTTTGGCTTTTGCTGCCGTTGCTTTTGGTGTTTTAGACATGAAGTCTTTGCCCATGCCTATGTCCTGAATGGTACTACCTAAGTTTTCCTCTAGGATTTTTATGGTATTAGGTCTAACATTTAAGTCTCTAATCCATCTTGAATTAATTTTCGTATAAGGAGTAAGGAAAGGATCCAGTTTCAGCTTTCTACTTATGGCTAGCCAATTTTCCCAGCACCATTTATTAAATAGGGAATCCTTTCATAAATTTGGTATTGATGGAACGTACCTCAAAATAATAAGAGCTATTTATGACAAACCCACAGCCAATATCATACTGAATGGGCAAAAACTGGAAAAATTCCCTTTGAAAACTGGCACAAGACAGGGATGCCCTCTCTCACCACTCCTATTCAACATAGTGTTGGAAGTTCTGGCTAGGGCAATTAGGCAAGAGAAAGAAATCAAGGGTATTCAGTTAGGAAAAGAAGAAGTCAAACTGTCCCTGTTCGCAGATGACATGATTGTATATTTAGAAAACCCCATTGTCTCAGCCCAAAATCTCCTTAAGCTGATAAGCAACTTCAGCAAAGTCTCAGGATACAAAATTAATGTGCAAAAATCACAAGCATTCTTATACACCAGTAACAGACAAACAGAGAGCCAAATCAGGAATGAACTTCCATTCACAATTGCTTCAAAGAGAATCAAATACCTAGGAATCCAACTTACAAGGGATGTCAAGGACCTCTTCAAGGAGAACTACAAACCACTGCTCAGTGAAATAAAAGAGGACACAAACAAATGGAAGAACATACCATGCTCATGGATAGGAAGAATCAATATCGTGAAAATGGCCATACTGCCCAAGGTAATTTATAGATTCAATGCCATCCCCATCAAGCTACCAATGAGTTTCTTCACAGAATTGGAAAAAACTGCTTTAAAGTTCATATGGAACCAAAAAAGAGCCCGCATCTCCAAGACAATCCTAAGTCAAAAGAACAAAGCTGGAGGCATCACGCTACCTGACTTCAAACTATACTACAAGGCTACAGTAACCAAAACAGCATGGTACTGGTACCAAAACAGAGATATAGACCAATGGAACTAGGAGAATTTCTAAGCTTGTTCTGAAGTTGAATTCACTATTGTCTTCAGTCTGTTTAATTTTTATTGCAACAGTCAATGTGTAATTTACGGGTTCATCAGTTTGTAATGGATGCAATATGTTCTTGCACCTGTCCTAAAACAGTAAATGTACCTTTTCTATAGTTCTCTTCTGCGTATTCTAGTCAGCATTTCCTTGCATAAGCATTCTTTGTTGAGTGGGCGTCTCTCTTTCACGGTGTTGTCATTCCCCAGCTGTCTAGTGATTCTTGGTGTGGTGCTCATCTTTCTATTTGAGATTCCAGGTGAGAGTATCTGCTGTGTCTATCCCCTGCAGTGATAGAAGGGGCTGGGTGTGCTCTTGAGGATCTTATCTAGATTATCTTCTGGGAGTGAAGTGCTCTTCTGTTCTCCCAGCTCACTAGAAAACTGACCTCTCTCTTTGGCCTAAGTCCTGATACTGACAGCTGTCACCTGTGGGCAGGCAAATCTGTGGCCACAGCAGGGCTGGATTGAGGAAGAACAGCGTCTGGAGGATACTGTAGATGAAGCAGTTAGAGTTCACTGAGGCACCCTGTGTGTGCACCTGGGTCCACCTTGTTCCCACTGTCTCCTAACTCTAGTGTTCCTCCCATCTTTTGTAGGTTTCTTTTCAATCCAACTTTGTCTGTTCTTTCTCTATAGAGATTCCTCATAATACATCCCTTCCCATCTTTTCTGTATTCTATGTATCTCTTTTTTGTTGCTTCTATTATTTGGAGTGAGAAGGAGTGGCTACAGAAGGTACTTTAGTCTGACATCTGATCGAAAATCCCTCAAATATTCTTCCAATGTTTACAGAAGATATTGCAGAGAAACATTAAATTGTCACTTTTATGTTTTCTCATGAACACAGGAATTCAAGTGTAGTTATGTGACTCTAAAATTTCATGAACAAAAATATAACAATTGCATTCCATTCTCATTGAAAGATCTACTTTTTGGCATTATGGAATATGGTTACTCTGTGACCCTATAATAATCAGATCACCTTTAGCAGTTAACAACAAATACCAGTAATGAGTACTGAGATTTCAGGTAAGGAAATGAGAGAAGGGGCAACCATTAACATTTAGCAAGCATCTACTGTGTTCCAGGAATTACATTATCCGATTTAATCTGCACACATACTCTGTAAGGTATGTATTGTTACATTAATTATTTATATTTTCAGATAAGGCATCTAAGGTCTGAAAAGCGTAGGTACTCTTCTCTCAGTCACAAAACTAGGAAGGCACAGAGTTGAGATGTGAACTGAAGTCAGATGATTTCAAAACCTCTGCTCCCCTATCACACCATACATAATCTTTGGCTCCTAAAAGTTTTCTAAGGAAGTGAGATCTACAATATCCTTCTCAAGTATTCTGTCTCTAGAAGTTATAACCCCTATTCCATATTCTCAAATTTAAAAATGTGTAAAGCTTTATTTAAAAAAAAAATACAGGTTGAGCATCCCTAATCTAAAAATCAAAAATGCTCTAAAATCCAAAACTTTTTTTCTGAGATGGAGTCTCGCTCTGTCACCAGGCTGGAGTGCAGTGGCGCAATCTCGGCTCACTGCAATCTCTGCCTCTTGAGTTCAAGAGATTCTCCTACCTCAGCCTCCCGAGTAGCTGGGACTACAAGTGCGTGCCACCACACCTAGCTAATTTTTGTATTTTTAGTAGAGAGGAGGTTTCACTATGTTGGCCAGGATGGTCTCGATCTCTTGACCTCATGATCTGCCCACCTTGGCCTCCCAAAGTGCTGGGATTACAGGTGTGAGCCACCATGCTGGGCCAACATCTGAAGCTTTTTGAGCACCAACATGATGCTCGAAGGAAGTGCTCATTGGAGCATTTGAGATTTGGGATTTTGGGTTTCCAGATCAGGGGTGCTCAACTGGTATGTATTCTGTAAATATTTCAAAAACCAAAAAAATCTGAGACCGGAAACGCTTCTAGTTCCAAGAATTTTGAATAAGGGATATACAACCCTCATTGTAATGCATACACATGCATATACATACAATTTAATTATAAAACTTTCTAACAGAGTTTTTAATATTAAAATCACTTGATTAAACACATATATACACACACACAAAATAATTTTAAAACATAAGCAAGATCGGATTGTGACGTCCTTGAGGACAGTTATGTTTATGGCTATATCGCCAGCAGCTGGTACTTAATAGATGTCCTCCAAAATCGTTGACTAAACAAACAAACTCCAGAATCCACTTAGGACTACAAACCATTTCCAGGATGAGGCTGAGCAATAGGTTACTTTCCATCATTGCATTGGAAAGTCAATGTACAGCTGACCCTTGAACAATATGGGTCCATTTCTATGCACATTTTTTTTTTCAACCAAACGTGGATTGAAAATGCAGTATTCACAGGAGGTGAAGCCTGTGTATGTGGAGAACTAACTTTTCCCACATGTGGGTTTCGGTTCATGCAGGGTTCCTGGCATGGGAGGTTGACTATACACACTAAGCACCATTCAAATGACAAATGCTCCCTTATCCACATGGTCAGGTGGGAAAACAGAACTCATTAGTTTGACCACAAGGTAACATCCTGCACCCATATGAGATGATTCTCTCAGAAAGACTCTGGGGGTGGGTGACTATTATGGCAAAAGTACATGGAATTTAAAGAATAAAGAAACATATTTTTCTTTCCGGAAATAGCATGTTTTAAAAAGCAAATTTCAAGGAAGAAAAAAAAAAAACTTTTAAATAAATGGTACCTCTCTTGTTTTTTGCAAAACTCATGAAACTGACGTGTTGGCAGTGGTGATGGCTGATGACAGCACGGTACCCACAGCAATGCAGCCACCTATCTTCCAAACACACAAGCTACCCTTCAAAGGCTTGGTGCTATCTGTCACTCTGGGCTGGCCAGTTTTCTACACTTCTATGGAATATTAGCCAGAACTATTTTTAAATCAAAATTTCAAAATGATTTAAAGAATTCCCCCCCCCCAAAAGAAAAAAGCCTAGACCCACACCCTCATTCATAGCTCATTATCCGCAAGGTGCTGATAACTGGCACTGAGTCTGGTCCTCTAATTTGACTGTCAACACAGCTACTCTGCGCAAAGCAATCCTGTGCCAAGCAATCCTTCCTTCCCTATTCGTTCACCAAGATCAACTCAACATCAAGTCTACCAGCAACCTCTCAGTGCACCAGCAGCATTAAATAGTGTAAAACATACTTCAAACACATTTTTCCTATTAGGCACATATTTTTCTCTTATTTGTCAAAATCTGTCAGGGGTATGAGAATATACTATTTTATTTATAGATCATATTCTTTAATAATAACACTTTCAATCTTATTTTTTCTTCTTCTAGGGATGTCTGAAGCTATTTAGCCACTTAGCTTCAATGTCCAATTCTTTTCCAAAGGCTGTTTCTTCTGGGTTCAACCTCTTTTCTGCCTATGAGGAAGGTTTTCTGGTGGACTGTGTAAAATCACTGAAAAGCGTTCCCATAAATCACATATACCAAGCCACCCAATGCCTGTGAATCTTACTTAGTAAGGCTCCTTTTAAAAATACATATCCTCATAACACCGGCATGATTGGCAAGTTTTTACACCCAAGATATTACTGATCCCAATTACTATTTCCTTGGGATTAGTATTTTCACAATATAGCTATGGAAAAGGGAAAACTTGGACAAAGCAAGAACATGAACACGTAATGCAAAGAAGCATATTACCCTTCTATCTTCATGAAAATATAAGTATAAATTAGTTTTAACTGAGATTTTAAATAGGCTAAACACTTACAACATTATTAACTTAAAAAGGAAATTAAATATCAGTTTCTAAGAAATATGAAAATAGAATAATTCCTTCATTAAAATGTTAATAACACCAAATAATTCAATTAAAAAAGACTGTATCACGTCTTCAAGAAAGACATTGTCTCTAAAAGCTTATTATTCGGGGCAGAGAGCATCTTTGTCTGCTTTTAACAAGCTTTAAATGAATTTTGATAAAACAATAATTTTCAGTCCAACGAGTGAAGATGCCAACATGTAATGTATAATGTTGAATTACTAATCATGCATGCACGGGGTTTATTTAGTTGCACCATCAGGTTTGGTCAAGAACTCAGAGGATGCTTAGAAATAATAAAAGGCGTCTTATTTTCATTCCAGAAAGCAGTAAAATAAGTCAACCCTTACTCCACGTCAAGCACTGTTATGCAGGTTTTCCATATATTTACTTAGTACTTAAAATGTTCTTGTGAGATACGCAGGATTGCTGCCCCCTTTGACAGATGAGGAGTTGGATGCAGAGAAGGCGGCTTCTTAGCTTGCCAAAGTCACGTGCCTGATGAGTGGCAGGACCAGCCAGGAAGTGGGGTGGTCCATTCCCAGGGCAGGTGCTCTTCATTCTCCTACCTGGCTTCTGTCACAGGACAGCAATGTGGAACAAAATAATTTATAAGTATAGAAGGCTACATCCTCCAAGGTTTGACTGATGTTACCTAACTCCAAGAAACTCTACTGAGCCTTAAGTCCTTTCTCAACTTGTGACTGATGGGCCATTTCGACTTATGAAAATACATATGATTCTTCCTAACTTCTGAATTCTCTCTCTAGCTAAGCCAATATTTTATTGTGAGGCCAAGTGCTGCCTTCATAATTAAAGGTCTGTCAACTCTTCTATCACAAACTCTCTACGTGAGCTTTGGAACAGCTTTTTTAAGAAAGATCTATTTATGATTTATTTTGAGAGTTACACAGATAGGTACAATAACGAGAAAAGAAACAAATGATCCTGCTATCCAAAACACTACTTGTTGTAACACAGGCAATGGCCCGCTATCAGTAATATTCAAATCTATTATCAAAATACACCGCCCTCTAAGAATCATCCATCAAAATGAATTATCCGGCCTGCTCTAAATTGAAATTCACTAGTCACTATAAGGCTCAAAGGATCTTCCAAATGCATGGTATTTCCTTGCAATATTCTCTGAAGGCAAAAATTACCCTCTCAACCAATGAACATACACTGAACTGCTTAAACAAATTTTCCTTAAAAATTACCTTCCTAAAGACTAATAAATCCACGTTCCCACAAATGTCCAGGAAGTCTAATTTCTTGCCATTTGAAACTGTAAAAATTCCATTCTAAACTCTGTGTCCCGGGCTTTGTGCTACTCAAGGATACAAGGTCGAAAGGGGAGTGTTGCCTGGAAAGGAGCTCAGACCTCACCAGGCGGGGCAGGAGCAGCAATGCTGAGTGTCAGTGAAGGTAAAGATGAATAAGCCAGGAGTGGATGCCTCTCCGGGGAAGAGGTGATGCTGGGGCATCCTGAAGACATGTAGGACGAGGGCATTCCAGGTCAGGCGATTTGTTCAAGAACAGCCCGGCAGGGGAGCGGTGCATTCATTTGGAGAGAAAAGGGAAGCTTTGACCGGGAAAGTTGGATGGGAAGTGGAAGCTCTAACCACAGACGGGACGGGTATGACAAGTCTTAAATACCAGGCCAGGAAGTGAAGATCTGATGCGCTGGGCCTCGAGGGAGTTCGGAAGAAGAGAAGTGGCATATTTAGAAAAGAGAACCCAGGTCAGGCACGGTGGCTCCCGCCTGTAATCCCAGCACTTTGGGAGGCTGAGGCAGGCAGATCATGAGGTCAGGAGTTCGAGACCAGCCTGGTCAACATGGCAAAACTCCGTCTCTACTAAAAATACAAAAATTAGCCGGGCATGGTGGCGCATGCCTGTAATCCCAGCTACTCGGGAAGCTGAGGCAGGAGAATCGCTTGAACCTGGGAGGCAGAGGTTGCAGTGAGCCAAGATTGCACCACTGCACTCCAGCCTGAGCGACAAGAGCAAGACTCTGCCTCAAAAAAAAAAAAAAAAAAAAAAAAAAAAAAAGAAAAAGAAAAAAGAAAAGAAAAGACAACTCCATTGCCATTGCATTGCAGAAAGTGGCCTGGGTGGTGGTCTTCTAACTATGGTCCCTGTTCCCCTGGGGCTAAGTGTGTACCTTATCAACCTTTCAAACACAGGCAGTTTTAAGGGAATCAACTTCTATTAGTAGATATCCACCTTCTGTGTGTCCTCTTTCCCAAAAGTACCTGCTCAAGAAACCTCCCCAACTCCAGCTTCTCCCTCTCACCTTCCCCTTCACGATCACCCTCCTCCTACTTTAACAAGAAAAGGCTCCTGCCATCCTGCATCTGAAGGACGTAAGGGCACCTTGAGGAAGACAGGACTGTCAGGAAAAGTGCTGAAGATGCTTGTAGAGTTCCGATAAGGGATTTTTAAAATAACATCCTTCTGGGTACCAAAACAAAGGAACAATTTCAATTCCTTTCATCAGGACACCAAAACATAAATGCCCTGAATCCACCTCATTAAGAGATGCATTTCCAATTAAAATTTTATAGGTTTAATAATTATTTATGAAATTTCTAATGTATCATGGAATTCTGATCAACTGTGTCATAAGAACTATCATCATAATAGCTTGATATGGAATTCGTTTTTTAAGTTTATGGTCACTGGAAATAAACATTTCAAACACTATTTGTATGTGTATATGGGTGGATTTGATATGTATGTTGCAGGAAAGTATGACCGTATGATTAATAACAGTTTTTCAAGCATAAAAGAACACTATATTAGGATCTAATTCTGGGAGGGGTGCAGCGGAGTGCAATAGTGTATCAGCACCACCTCCAACTGCATTAGGATCTAATTCTGGGAGGGGAGCAGCAGAGTGCAATAGTGTACCAGCACCACCTCCAACTGTCAAAGAAAATGTTTTCCACTTACTTTTAAAATAGATAATGGTGTCATCTAAGGGATATTCTAGTTGATCCATTCAGAAGAATGATGTCATGGTTTTATTTTAAAATGTGATTACTTACAGTAAATATTCCTGGCAACTATTTGCAGGTACAAAAAGAATTTAATATCCTTTTTAAAATGTGCAAGGGGACACACAGCTTTCAAAAATTCCTTTAGGATAAACATCTGAGAGCATTAATCCAGTGAGGGATAAGAAGAGCATGACAGCATCAACAAGGACCAGCGTGAGAGGCAGGCAAGAGGGGCAAGGCCGGCTTTGCAGTCCCACATGCTTGCTTCCAATCCTGCTTCTGCCACTTTGCTAGTCTTGTGGCCATGGCCGTAAGCAGTCACCTATGGAAGACAGCTGCCTCAGCACAGCTTGTTAAAGGCCTCGGTAAATACTAAATCAAGCTACAGTTATTTTTAGAAATAGAATCAGTAAAATCTGGCCATTTAATGGAAGAAGTAAAGAACTTAAGACCATCCCATGATTTCTAGGTTTATGACGACCAAGTTGATAGTGACAAAGGAATTGGATTGGCAAGAAATAACGAATTTGGTGAAGTCGATGGCACGCTGAGGAGTCCACGGGACATCTAGACAGCAGGGCACACATGTGAGTTCCAGGAGTAAAGGTTGAAATCGCAAAGGCAGGGTTTGGAGGTTTCAGGTGTGAGAGGCATGAACAGAGAAGAGCTGTGAGGTATTGCTACCCTCCACTAGAACAATGCTAGTGGGAGGGCAGAAAAGAAAGAAGCATGATTACACTGAGCGGCAGCTGTCAGAGACTAGAAAACCTGAGAACACAGGGTGGCAGTGGGGATGGCCAGCCCCATACTAGGGCCAAGGGGATGAGGACCAACACAGACCTCCAGAGGTGGAGATGGACAGGTCACCTTTCACCTACCGGGTGCAGTTCCAGTGCGGACCTGACAAGCAGCAGCCAGACAAAAGAGGGTCATGGAGAGGGGGCTGCCACTGCCCCTCGTAGTGGGAGGAGAAAGGAGTTGGGGGTCTCTCCTGTTAGGAACCAGGGGTAAAGACACGGCTGTCTAGGAAATGTGCGGAGTGTGCTCACAGGGTTCCAGATAAAGGCAAGAACAGAGCCAAGCTTGTGGAAAAGATGAGTTCAGAGAAGTGGGGGAAGTTTTAGACTTTAATGGAAGCAGTAATACTCTTTGAGACAGGAGAAGGTTAAATAAGAATGAGTCCACATACATATATTTAGAGAGAATTTATAGAGTGGTGGATGGCTTCCTTTTCACAGAGAACCAGGAGGCTGTTGAGGGTGAGGTGTGCAGGGAGCGGGGCCTTGGGGAAGGCAGTCTGCAGCAAAGCCTCCACTGGGATCCAAGATGAATGTGCCATATTCTTTTCAGAAATGACCTATCAGTAGATAATCAAATTCCTTAAACAAATGTCCTTCTCTTTTTAAAATCAAAGGCTGGAATTCCCCAAGCACATTTCGAATGCACACCTTAGACTCTACTTATTTTCATGCAATAAACATAATTTATAGGAAATCTTTATTGAGATGCCTTTAAACAGTATATTAACTGCATACCCCAAGGAGCATGCCAGGACATTTTTCCTTGCCTTTGTGTGTGTGTGTGTGTGTACATCCATGTGTTGGGTACACATCCCCAATGAGCTCTTTTACTATTCAGTTCATGAAATTAAGAGAGAATGTCATTTCTCAGCAACCTAAACATATGGTTAATAAAATTCCTGGGACACACTTTCCTTCTGGTATGTGCAAGTTACTCTAATTTACTTCAAACAGAAATACATATGTGTTATCAAGAAATACAAACTCACCCTTCTGCTTCAAATAATTGGGAATACGCTCTAAAATTATTAAATTGGATTTCTGCAAAGTTGTAGGTAGGGGAGCAGCTCAAATAAAATTTCATTTCTACTGAATTTATTCTAGAAACCACAATTTCAATCTGTTTATGCTGCCAATTCATCCGCTTTCTAAATGTACCAGTAATTTATTCACTCAAATGTTATTTTACTTTTATTATTTTTGGTTTCATACAGCAAGCAACCTGTTCAATGTTAAATAAACACTAACTGCAAATGGAATTTCTTTTTAATTGACTAGGCTGAATTTGTTTAAAAAAAAAAAAAAAAAAGAAGAAGCGTATGGAGAGAATTCTCTCTGAATGCTAAAGGAAGCCCACTGCTGACGGAACACTGAGCCAAGAGTGCTTTTCTTAGGGCACTTTTGTTACCTGGTTTCTAGTCTCGCCGGCCTGCCTATCGTACCCAAATTTCAGGCCTGGCCACTCCACAGCTTGCTCTTTTCTCTACTCTTTTTTGTTTTTTTTTGAGACGGAGTCTAGCTCTGTCGCCCAGGCTGGAGTGCAGTGGCCGGATCTCAGCTCACTGCAAGCTCCGCCTCCCGGGTTCACGCCATTCTCCTGCCTCAGCCTCCCGAGCAGCTGGGACTACAGGCGCCTGCCACCTCGCCCGGCTAGTTTTTTGTATTTTTTAGTAGAGACAGGGTTTCACCGTGTTAGCCAGGATGGTCTCGATCTCCTGACCTCGTGATCCGCCCGTCTCAGCCTCCCAAAGTGCTGGGGTTACAGGCTTGAGCCACCGCACCTGGCCTTTTTTTTTTTTTTTTTTTTTAAACGAGACAGAGTCTCACTCTGTCACCCAGGCTGGAGTGCACTGGCGCGATCTTGGCTCACTGCAACCTCTCCCACCCGGGTTCAAGCAATTCTCCTGCCTCAGCCTCCTGAGTAGCTGAGATTACGGGCACACACCACCACGCCCAGCTAAGTTTTGTATTTTTAGTAGAGACGGGGTTTCACCATGTTGGTCAGGCTGGTCTCAAACTGCTGACCTCGTGATCCGCCCACCTTGGTCTCCCAAAGCTCTGGGATTACAGGCATGAGCCACGGCATCCAGCCTCTCTATTCTTTCAATGGGTTTGGTTAACAACATACAATTAAGGTTGTGACCCTGCCCTCATCCTCCAGGCTGAAGTGGCCCAGCCTCACCACCCAGCATCCCTCCCCACCAGCCCAGTTCTCACAACCTCCCCTCTCTGAAGCCGCACCTTTGGGCGGCTGACCCACTTTGCCTCTCTGCTCCAGGTAGTTAAGCGTCGATTTTTCAGGTAGCCCGTTCCCTGTCTCTTGTGTGGTGACAGATGTTCTGCTGAAACACACACCGTAGTTAATGAAGTATGATGTCATAAGCTCTTCTCTTGAAAAAAATTATTTGGTAACTGGTCATTTGATTAATTCAGGAGGTTCTATTCATAAAGGACTGTGAATACGAAACTGCACATTTGATAAAAATTAGGGCTCTCCTTTAATCAGACTGAATCAGCAGCATGAGAGGCTCACGGGTCTGACTTCCATCTCCAAGGACCTGGGCAAACAGCAAGGTTCTCTGTATGGAGCTCGGGCTGCTGTCTGTATTACGTTAAGTGGCACTTTTTAAATGTGATTTTTCTCTCCAAACTCTTCCTTGTTGAAATTATAGTTAGGGAAGTGGGTTTTTCTTTGGTGTAGTAAAATTCAGTTTCATAGTTCCCTGTTGCAAAAGACATTAAATTACAGGCAGTTGTCCGTCTGGGGAAGATCAGCCACAGTGAGGGTGCCCAGCTCGATGGTTTCCTGGGAGCCAGGCTAGTACCTCCAAGGCCCTTCCAGGTTAGCACATCGAGGGTCCCGAGTCTTAGTAGTTCAATTTAGGGTGGGTCTGATGGAGTTCTCTCCTCCTCACCTGTGTGAGTGATTCCCCTTTTCTCTAGGCCCTTACCTAACCCTAACTAGAGAAATACAAACTCACTCTTCTCCTTTAAATAATTGGCAATACGGTCTAAAATTATTAAATTGGGCCAGGCGTGGTGGCTCATGGCCTGTAATCCCAGCATTTTGGGAGGCTGAGGTGGGCAGATCACCTGAGGTCAGGAGCTCAAGACCAGTCTGGCCAACATGGTGAAACTCCACCTCAACTAAAAATACAAAAATCAGCTGGGCATGGTGGTGTGCACCTGTAATCCCAGCTACTCGAGAAGCTGAGGCAGGAGAATCCCTTGAACCTGGGAGGTGGAGGTTGCAGTGAGCAGAAATCATGCCACTGCACTCCAGCCTGGGCAATAGGGTGGGACTCTGTCTCATAAATAAATAAACAGGGTTTCTGCAAAGTTGTAGGATATTAATTGTCATTCTATATTGGGCTAAGAAAATGTTTAATCAACATAATATTGCCATAAACCTTCATATACATCTTCACATATCTATTTTATAAGATTTTATTTCATTTTGTTGTGCTCATAAAATAAAAGTTTAGAGTTCATCTGGCTCAAGTTCCTCATTTCACAGATGGGAAAACTGAGGCTCAGACCCAGGCAGCCAAAAAGCATCCGCGTCCCGATGGCTTCATCTTCAGGCAAGTTTTCTATGAAACAGACCCAGGCTTTCATCCTGAGACCAGCTTCATAACAAGGCTCTTTTGTGTAACAAAGTCTGAGTGCCCACAATAATATTGTTTTAGATCTAAAAGAAACTAATTAATTTCCATCAAAAGCATAATGAATTTAAAAATCAGGTGTGCTGAAAAATGAATTAAAACTAATGAAGGAATATCACCAATTGAAAACAGGTTGACTTTAGTTAATTTGAGGAAGAAAGAGTCAAGTCCTATTTTGCAGGTGATAGGAATGTAACAATTTCTTCTCCATAATAAGAGCTCCTCTTTCAAATAGCTAGCGACAAAGTTAATAAATCATATCCCATCTGCAGTTATAAAACAGAGATTCTGAAGCCAGGAGATTCAACTTGGCTTCCAACTCCACTCACATAGACAAAGCCATGTGAGTCTATGTTATGCAGAATTCTGAAGCTAATATAAGTTTACAAAAAGTTGAGGAAAGTGGTTCTTGTTTTCCCTTTTGAGTTACCACCAGGCTTCATGCTACAGCTTAAGATTGGTGTCCACGCCTGTGAGTTCAGCAAAACCCAGTGTTCCATAAATCAGGGCCCCGGGAAAGAGCTATGCTGCCCTGAGCCGCTGACATTCCTCTAATGCTAAGTGGCCACAGGCTGTTCATTAGACCTGTGTTTTCTTAAGTCCAGACTGACTGACGGGGGTTAGGCAGTTGTTTAATACACTTTCGCCAAATGAGAATGTGCGTTGGGCCACCTTCTTCTCCCTGGCCGATATATGTTCTTCTGGGAATCCTTTCCCAAAGAGACCACTGTGGTGTACACTGGAGCCACAGATGTCACAGTAAATGTCTTGACTCTGTGGGAGACACTGTCTTCTCTTTGCTATACAGATTCAGACAGCTCTGCCCTAGCCTGGGTTCAGCGTTATCAGGAAGCACAATTCCCATGAAGCAGAAGTGAGGGAGAAAAGGAGCACAACCCTCCCACACTCTTAGCATTTTAGCTGGTCTAGGGTGCTGGTCTCATGGTATGCCAGACCCTTCTTACGAACCATTGTTCATCACAACTCTCCACTGACAGAATACTAGTGTGGAAGTACCATGGGACACTGGCGAGTCACGTGTGTTCCAGACAGATTTCTCCTGCTCCACTGTATAGCAGCAACCCAGGCACCTCGTCGTCACTGGCACCAATTCACCATGCCAGTACATTGATCCAGTACCCATGCCAGCACAGTGATCCACTACCCATGCCAGCACAGTGACCCAGTACCCATGCCAGCACAGTGATCCACTACCCATGCCAGCACAGTGATCCAGTACCCATGCCAGTACAGTGATCCACTACCCATGCCAGCACAGTGTCCACTACCCATGCCAGCACAGTGACCCAGTACCCATGCCAGTACAGTGATCCACTACCCATGCCAGCACAGTGATCCACTACCCATGCCAGCACAGTGACCCAGTACCCATGCCAGCACAGTGATCCACTACCCATGCCAGCACAGTGATCCAGTACCCATGCCAGTACAGTGATCCACTACCCATGCCAGCACATTGTCCACTACCCATGCCAGCACAGTGACCCAGTACCCATGCCAGTACAGTGATCCACTACCCATGCCAGCACAGTGATCCACTACCCATGCCAGCACAGTGATCCATTACCCATGCCAGCACAGTGACCCAGTACCCATGCCGGCAAAGTGACCCACCACCCATGCCAGTACAGTGACCCAGTACCCATGCCGGCACAGTGACCCACCACCCATGCCAGCACAGTGACCCAGTACCCATGCCAGCACAGTGACCCAGTACCCATGCCAGCACAGTGATCCACTACCCCTGCCAGTACAGTGATCCACTATCCATGCCAGTACAGTGATCCATTACCCATGCCAGTAGAGTGACCCAGTACCCATGCCAGCACAGTGATCCACTACCCATGCCAGCACAGTGACCCAGTACCCATGCCAGCACAGTGATCCACTATTCATGCCAGCACAGTGACCCAGTACCCAGGTCAGTACAGTGACTTCTTTGACCATGGGTCCAGGGCACCCTTGGGTATTCTCCAGTGGAGGCCTCATCTCCCAGGATGCCGGACTCTCACATAGCAGAGCCTAAGGTCTGGGGAGAGGAAGAATAACTCCAGAACTGGGTTAGTGGGGATGGTGATGCAAGTACCACTCCCAGCTCTGCCCACTGAAGGGACCTCCATTACCCCTGGTGATTCAGGCCAGCCCTGGGAAGGACAGTATTGAATGGCTACATTTTTATTTGCCACCAACATATCATTCTGACCCATCTGTGAGTTGGTCCCAAGTTTTCACTTTTCTGCCAGTTGGTTGAAAGGATCCCTTACCCCTTAGGCTACAGCCATGGAGGTGGAGGAGAGGTATCAGTACTAAAGAGGTGGGTGACATGAGAATAGTCTGAGGCCACCTGTCATGTAATTTGCCTCTTTATTTCCACTACCCAATGGGTTGGTCTTGCATCTGGCCATCCTCATGACTTGGAGAATCTGATAATACCTGGCGCAGTGGCTCACTCCTGTAATCCCAGCACCTTGGGAGGCTGAGGCAGGCGGATCACCTGAGGTCAGGAGTTTGAGACCAGCCTGACCAACATAGTGAAACCCCATCTCTACTAAGAATACAAAAATTAGCCAGGCATGGTGGTGGGCGCCTGTAATCCCAGCTACTCGGGAGGCTGAGGCAGGAGAATCGCTTCAACCCAGGAGGCTGAGGTTGCAGTGAGCCAAGATCATGCCATTGCACTCCAGCCTGGGCGACAGAGCAGAAGAATCCGTCTCAAAAAAAAAAAAAAGAAAATAAAAGAAAAAAGGAAAAAAGAATCTGATAATACTTGGCCTAAGATGGGCAGTTCTGGTTCTAGCCACTTGGTGCTCAGGGTCTACTGGGGCCCAGAAACTCATTAGAGCAAGATGTTGATCCTTCTCAAGTAACACACAGTTCTGTGCTGCCAAGCAAATGGTTTGCTCCAGAACTCCTGGGTCCCGAGCTGCAACTCTCCAACGGGGCTTGTACTGACTCACACAGAATCATTATCCAAAGGATGCCTCCAGCACCATCCATTCTACTGGATCAAACAATGCAAACAGCTGCGGAGTTGCCCTTGGATCCACCGGACAGCCCTCTCTGGGTCTCGGCCCCCCCTTAAGACTAACAGCCTTCTGGATCACCTGATAAATGGGTAGGTGCAGTGCCCAAGAGCTGTACAGACTTGTGGCATGAGGAAAGAGGCAAGGCATCATCAGCTCACTCCTGTGTAAAACTGGTCACACATTCGGGACCCACTGCAAAACAGGTGTCCCTGGGCTTGGAGACAGGTGAAGCTGTGATGACGGTTTCAGCAGCAGCTCTCTCGGTGCCTCTTGGTAATAACACACCCCTAGCCACTCCCTAAACTAACTGGAGGCTCAGAGCTATCTGAAGTTGATGTGGTTTCTCTCTAGGGCGGTCCTTTTCAAATTTTAGTGAGGGAGAGCTTGATAAAACACCGATCCCTGGGACCCACTCCCAGAGGTCCTGACCCCTAGGTCTGGCATGGGTCCTAAGACTTTTCATGTCTAACATGCATCCAAGTCAGGCGAGGCTCGCGATTCTCGGACTGTACTGCGAGCAGCTCTGCCATAAACCTTCTGAGTAGCACAACTCGAGAACTCTGCTGCCCAGCATAGTCCGTGACCAGAGTAGTCCGTGAACTGCGGTATCAGTATCACCTGGAAGCTTGTTAGAAATCTTGGTGTTTTAAAACTTTAATGTGCATATGAATCACCTAAATATCTTGTAAAGATGCAGGATTTGATTCAGGAGGGCTGGGATGGAGCCCCCAGTTCTGTATTTCTAACAAGCTCCCAGGATGATGCTGATAGTACTAGCCCAAGGACCATTCTGTGAGTTCAGTTTGATAATTCACAACCCTGGCTGTGTATTAAAATCACCTGAGGACTACAACAAAGTCCTGACCCAGCCCAGCTGATTTTCATGGGCATGTAGCGTTAGGAAAAACAGTGTTAGATCTTTAAAAGATTTTTGTTTTGTCTTTTCCTAGTTCTGGATGATTATTGGTTAAATATATTAGCCCAAAACGTTCTCTTTTCCCCTCCTGTTCCTCTCCTCCCCTCTGTTTCAACTTTCAGTTTTAAACTACGCATATGCCTCTTATTACCACTTTCACTGAAGATGGCCTTCAAATGTTTTTGCCCAGGTACTCCATACAAATTTTGAAAAACGATGTCCCTCTCACATATTTTAAGTTTACATTTAAGTGTTTTAATTTCTAGTGTACTGTAAAATTTTAGGTCACTCTTTTCTATTATACAGAGAGACCCAGATACCACTGGGATTTGATATCTACCAATGACCATTTAAAAATCTCCTTTTTAACAATTGCAAATTTTACGTCATTCCTTCTCCTTCAATTCATACAGTTTTATTTAATGTAATATATATTCAGCTTGAAAGCTTTATCACTGTACTACACTTCTTTATACCAAAAAGATAGCTATTACAATAATTTAAAAAATTTTCTGTGACCCTAAAACTAAATGTTAAAAAAATCTGGGGGTTGATTATCCGTCATAATTGCTATTAATAATTAATCAAACCATCACACATCATTATAAATTTTGACAAACAATTATTGAATAAGAAAAGTAAAATTTACTGGAAATACAGCTCTTAATGAGATAAATGGGAATGTTCTTTTTTTAATTAGTTCATATATTCACGGATGGATATTCTAGGTAAAACGAAAAAGTGTTCAGCATCGATTTTATCTCTATTTTTTGTTTTTATAAATGTATGCACTGAGAAAACTTATTGTCAGAAAGAAATAGATGGGAAGGAAGGAGTTTTGTTATAACAATTTCACCCAATTCCTTGACAGCTTTCTGTTATGCCCATAGTCACACAGTGATTTATTATCAAAGATTATTTTTAATGACCTATTGGTTGACAACTTGATTGGGTTCACCTTCAATTCTACTGAAAACCAAGAATTGTAAGCTCTCTGGCTTGCAAGGGGATTTCTTACCCACTTATCAAAGCCATCCACTTTCTCAATACTGACCCTAATGTTTGAAATTCTCCTTTGTCCGGAAAGCAGAGGGTTCTACAGGCCAGAGCAATGCACCAAGGAAGAGGAGGGTTTGCTGGGAGGAATGCCTTTCCTTTGGAAGGAGGGAGAAAAGCAAGCGTGAAAGGAGAGCTAAGAGGGAAGACCCCAGGCACGTTCTCAGGCAGATCCGTCTGGGGAAAGAGTACCATGGAAACTGAGGATGTGGATTTCCCTGAGAACCATCCGCTGTTGAATATCCCCCAGAGTCACCGAGCCCTGACGTGAAGATCCCTGCTCTAGATTAACACCGTCTATTAGTAGGGAGCAGACATGACATGGCTCTGCCCAAATTAATGCCTACAGGGCCCAAGCAGAGAGGTAACATCAATAACTGGACCGGGCAGTGTAAAACACTCTCCTCCTTCTTTGTTTAATTTATATTTCCCTGTTTTTGATAGAGACTTGGTTATAGCAAAAGATGTCTCTACTATAAGAAAGACAAGAGTGCAAACATTTTGATCACCAACCACTGCCTGGTCTCCTGGTGAGGGACACAGCTTGGAACTGCTGAGACCTGAGCACGATGGGGTGATGCCCCAGTAGCGAGCAGCATCCCATCAGCTCCCGCAGATCGCTGGACTGGCAACACCAGACCATCAGTGTTTATGTGGAGCCCTGAGCTTCCAGAGGCTGGTCACAGACAGTTCTGTTTGTGCCCTCGGCCAGGCAGAGCTTTGTTCCTATCTACAGAGCAGGTGAGCTGCAAGTCTGTGAACAGAGAGGTGCCTGCTGACTCCAGCCTTGTGGTCCCCTTTGCCAGGACAGCCTCTTCCCACTCAACCTTTAGGTCTCGGTTAAACATCGTCTCTCAGGGGAAACCTTCCAATTCCCACTGACGTGTCTGGGTGCCCCATGCTGGGTTTTCCGGAGCAAGCTGTGCTTCTCTCAACCGTGGCTCAGGTACTTTTGCTTTAGTCACCCATTTAGATGACCATCTCACCCCTGACTTCCCTAACTTCCATGCCTGGCACTGGGCTTGCTGCACAAGAGATATGCCACAATAACTGACGAATTCATCAGGATTGCTGTGTATAGCCATGCAGGCTATGTACCAACCATTTCTTTGGGGTCCCATTAATAAGGACTACTATAGACCATGAATGTGGGCAATGCAACAGCCCAGCAAATGACTAAGTGGCTAAACTTGCTAAGGGACTGTCTCCCAGCACACCGGGCTCCCAGCCACGGATCTTCAGTATATAAAATATAGGGAAGTATCCTGCTCATATGTTCAAGGGCTCTCAAGGGGACCTGGGAGTCCAAGTCTTCCTGGTCAGGACAAGCTCTTACCACTCCTAGAACACTCCAGGAGCAAATAAAGCTCAATGATGGGTGGTGTGGGCAGTTTGACTGGGAATCCCTTTTATATGCAAAGTGCCATACCTTTTTATAACATTGTCCTGCTCAATACACTAGCGCCCAGCCACATGAGGTTACTGAAATTAAAAATAGTTGAAATTATAAATTCACTTCCTCAGTCACAACAGTGACATTTCAAGTATTCAATAGCTCCATGTAAAAACAGAGAACATTTCCATCATCACAGAAACTGCTATTGGATCATGGATCACACCTCAAAGGCTTCCAGAGCCAGCTAATGCAGAAGCAACAGGCCAAGATTCAGAAACATTTCTCTCCAAATGGGAAGTTTTCTAACACAAACACCTCACTTACCTCACGAACGAAGAGGCAACCTCTCATTCAAAAACATGTGCCCCTAGTGTTGCTTTTAATATGCAATACCTGAAAATCCCACAATGAGTATTTTCCCAAAACAAAGAATAGAGCCCTCCACAGGAAAACTCAAGTCTCTTCTTTAGGAAAATGCACAGACTGTTTAAACAGGGGAAAGGGGTCCTAGCATGTCCAGATATTTTAAGAGAAGCTGGAAAATGTTCTCCCAGCTGCTAAATATTGGCTCATGCATTTTTAAGATATTGTGTGGGCTAAACAAAACACAAGGAGCAAATCCAGGCCACAAATGTCTAATCAGGACTTCTGATCTAGAGAAATATTGTTCCTTAGGGAAGAAAACGCAAAAGAATAAGAAATGTGTAGTTGTTATGGACTGAGCTGTAAAAAAATTAATATGTTGAAGCCCTAACCTGTAATGTGACTGTATTTGGAGACAGGTCCCTTAAGGAAGTGACTCAGGTTAAATGAAATCATACGGTGTCTCTAACCCAATAGGACAGGGGTCCTTATAAGAAGCGGAAGAGACACCAGAGCTCTCTAAAGTCCGCCTCCCTTCCTGCAACCCCAGTGCCCAGAGAGGCCATGTGAGGACCAGTGGAAAAGTGGCTCTCTGAGAGCCAGGAAGGGAGGCCCCAAGGAGACACCAACCTGGCTGGCAAAGCTGGTTTCATCTTGGACTTCCAGTTTTCAGAATTGTGAGAAGATGAATGTCTGTTGTTTAAGTCACCCAGACTCCTAAGGAAGAGACTTGAGTTTTCCTGTGGAGGCCTCTATTCTTTGTTTTGGGAAAACACTCATTGTGGAATTTTAAGGTATTGCATATTGAAAGCAATGCGAGGGGCAGATGTTTTTGGATGAGAGGTTGCCTCTTTGTTCTTAAGTTGGGTGTTTGTGTTAGAAAACTTCCCACTTGGAGAGAAATGTTTCTGAATCTTAGCCTGTTACTTCTACATGTTCCCTGACTTAGAACATCCGAAAACATATTGAAAGTGCTTGTTTGTCTTTTGCTTCCAGCAACCAAAGCTCTGAGAGTAGAAACCAGTCTGCCTCAATCATGATATCCTCAATGCCTATAATGCTTAGTGAACACTCAGTAAATACATCTTGAGTCAATGAATTAATGAATGGGTATCTTGTACGGCAACCCATGCTGACTAATGCAGTACTTTTTACTCACTCGTACATTGGAGTTATGTATATGTGTGTAAGTTATATATGGGACTTATACATAGTTATAAGGATATCAATTTTCACAACTGCATATTGAATGGCTTGGAGATGAAGAACTAATATTTATAGCTCATTTGTAAAGCAACTCATTTTTAACACTACAGTTTGACATGTTGAGCTTGCAAAACACGAACACGAGTGTTATTCCACGTGGCTCAGTCAGTTTCCCCACAAAGGGCCCTGCTCATGAGACTAATGAGGCCTCTGGCTCGAAGGCTGTAATTTGACTGATTTGTTCTATTTATAACACAGTCCATCTCTGAGAAATCTCCTATATTTTCTCTATAAGCCTACACCAATACTCACATAAATAAGAACTATTGTGAAGTCTTTCCAAGGAAGCATTTCTTCAGCCTACAATCTTGTGTGTCTTGACCTTAGTTTGTCTTTATCAACTCTGTCTTTAAAACAGGCAAAGGTTTGAAAATGTAAGTGGCAGAAACTCAGGATGTGCGGGAAAGTTACTATTCCCTGACTTAGAACATCCCAAACCATGTTGAAATTGCTTGTTTGTCTTTTGCTTCCACCAACCAAAGCTCTGAGAGTAGAAACCAGTCTGCCTCAATCATGATATCCTCAATGCCCATGATTCTTAGTGAACATTCAGTAAATACATGTTGAGTCAATGAATCAATGAATGCATTTCTGAATGGACAGATGGACAGAGAGATGAATCTTCTTCCAGAAGCAGGGACTTACGCTAAGAGTTCAGGATAGGTAAGAGCTGAAAACATAGAAGGGGGGTGAGATGACTTTCTAGGGAACTTAGGAGAAAAAATAGCTTTGGGATAGAAAGCATATGGAGGCAGGTTACTTTAATTTCCAAGTGAAAATGTCCAGCAACATAGTAAATCCAATCTCAGGGCACAATGTCCCTGATAACAGGTTAAACAGGGCAAAGTTTAGCCTCTGTATCCAGAAGCAGCATAATTTGATGAGTAAGACTGAGACAAAGAGGGACGCCTGCGACCAGCAGGTCAAATGCAGACATAAAACAGAAGAAACGTGAGTCAATAATCGAGGAAATGCATGTGGACACAGCTTCCATCTTTGAGCACCTTACTAAGTCAGACAAAGAAGTTCAAACATCAGAAGATATCAGGATTTTAGACTCAGGATGACCTTCAAGTCACTTGTCCTACTTTCTACTTACCAAAGATTGAATGCCCGGGCTGGCATTCAGGCCTGGAGATAACGTTTGATCAGTTGTGATACGTGAAGTCACAAGAGTGAATGCGATCTCCAAGGAGAAAAAGGAAAGGTATAAAGACAAAGGAGAACATTGCACCAAAGGACTGAAGGATGGAGAATCCTCACATCTTGGGATGAGGGGAGCCGAGGGGAGCCAAAAGGAGCAATAAACACCAAAAGAAAAGGAGCTACAGGAAGAACAAGCTGGTAAGCAGCATCCTCAGATGCCAGGGATGGAGAGGGGACCCGGAAAGGGAGGGTAAAAAGGTCTCACTTCACAGGCTTTCATGCACTCACTGGACAAGCATTTACTGAGCCCTTATTGCTCGTCATGCACTCTTCCTGTGGCTCGTGGAAATAAGCAAAAATCCCTATCCTCGTGGAACTTACGTTCTGGTAGGAGATGAAAAATAACATCGGTAAGGGCTCTCTTGGAATGGGGCTATACTAAATGCAGAGTCTTCCTGGGGAACACTGAGATTTATAACAAGGGAGCAAATGAAAGGACGGTGGTTATGGCAGTTCCCAGTCGTAGACAGTGCTGTTCTACTCCAAGCCCCCTTTTCCTAATCATCTCACTGCTGGTGCATCTCTCCATAAGTGAAAGAAAAGATTTTCAGAGTTCTGCTAACAAAGCTGTTCCAGCATCAGAAGCAGAATTAATTGTTCCCTTGCCTGTGCTTCGGGAGCTTCTTCCACATAACTCCCTTTCATTTGGCATTTAACACACTGTGTTCTTGTTATTTGTTGGTGCGCCAGCCTCTCCTGGCAAAAGTGAGCTCAGGGAAGGCAGGAACCACGTGTCGTATTCACCAAGTTTCCTAGCATCAAGCGTGATGCCTGGTAAGTATCAGATGCTCAGCATTTTCTGAGTGGAATAGCAGAACTGTTGTAGTCTGAGTGTTTAAAGGGCAGGGAGTAGGGGAGAATCATACGTTTAGGGACAGAAGTGAGACAGAGACTCCAAAAGCCAAAGAAAATCATACTTCAACTCTTCCCTTGGTTCTTCCATACAGACACTGAAAATGGTGTAGGCTGATGCCAGTATGCCAGCTGTTTCACTCTGTGATCATCAGTTTACCGTTTATGCATCCCTGAGTATCCTTCCAGGTTGAGATGATATTTGAAACATGCCGTGAGTAACATGGCAGGGTCCCTAGCCAATCAGGATGGAGGCCAGTGGGGGCAACATGGCTTAATATCCATCCTTCAACTGCAAACGGAAGAGGTGGGTAGGATCCAGGTAATCTAATGCCAGGCTAGGGTTCAAGTAAGTAGAACTGCTTCCTAGATTTTCATCAAGAACATGCTGCCATGGTTTTTACAAACACTGTAACTAAAATGAACAAAGAAGCAAAAGGCTCAGAACACTGCCCGTTTGCTTCATACATTTTCAAATACGATGGTACCGTTTTTGCATGTGCCATTTTCTCAGTTCAAGGGAAGTGAAGTCTTCTTGTGCAGGCTAACGAAGTATGAAACTCCTTAAGCTTTCGGAAATGAACCAACCACCAAAGGGCAACCTATGCACACGGTTTCTATTCTTACATCATTCTGACTAATGAGGATGCTGCCCAACGTTTTAAGGATTAGAAAGGAAGAAGTTTGAATTCTGGAGTACATTGGTGCTGAAAACTTTTCCAGATGGAAGCGAGCCTTTGTGACATTCAACCCTGTCTGAATAAATAGAACCACAGGGCGACATCCTGTTGGGGAAAGAGTGTGCAACAATCGTTCAGGGAAAGTGAAGGGCATTTAATACCAGACATGGCCTTCAGTGTCAGATGGCCTTTAATGACACACCTCAACAAAACACATCATCAGTGAAACAGCAAACAACCCTACGGGGCCAGCCGAATGTTCGCCATTACTTACTTATGTCAGCTCTGACTCCTACTCTTTAAGTTCAGGTTGGGAACCAAAATGGAAAAGCCTTCATTCTTTCAAGAGCTTCTCTGGAGTTCTGCACTTTCAGTTTTGACGTTTGTATCTTGCTCCTCAGAGAAATCACAAAACCATTATAGCCTTCACACTTCTCAGATAGTCATGCAGGTCTAATACCAAGGTGAACTAGGGAATTCCCGGCTCACATTTTTACGATGCTCTAAAACTACATAAAATAATACCTTTGGTATCCACCTCAAAAAGCTACACTTCCTAGTTATTCCTGGGCAAAATAACAGTTTACACTGACAAGCAGAGGTCCCAGGCTTTCTTATACTTTCCCAAGACCCTCTCATCCAAACACAGAGGTATACTAGATTTGAAGGAACTAATTTTGTGCTAAAGAGGGTATTCTTCAAATCATAAAAGGCAGAGGGGTGCAGGCAGAATAATTACCTAAAATAACAAAGAATCACAGAGAGAGACTATTGCTAAGAACTCACTAATTAGAACACACAGAAAGAATCTACATCTCCAGATAAATTTCTGGTTCCTATTATTTCTGATATAAATTCAATTTCTTTACATCTCAGATACAAAGTGTTCTTGGAAAAGCAGGGAATATAGCACTCTGGATTTGGTAATGGTGTTTAGCGTTGTGAGGCGGCCTTTCACTTTAACAGATACTTTACCTGATTTTCTATGGGCTTGATTTAATATTCTCAAACACATTGTAAAGATCTACAATTTTAATTACCTGCTGTAATTGCCTTCTATAAGAGCCAAAAGAACATCATTTACAATGAACAGTCATAAAACATTATGACTAAGTGGCAAAGGTGGAGCTGCACTGTTATCAGAAGGTGACCAATCGTTAGGCCGCATTCACTACAGCGGCAGCCAGATTAAGAAATTACAACATGATTTTAACAATCAAAAACAGTTCTGCAATATAAATAATCTCAGCAAGTAAAATGGTGAAAGTCTCTCTCGGGAAAAGACAAACCTGGGTTCAAAACTAACCCACGTAATCAACTGCATAAGATTAGGGAAAGTAATTTGTTGCTTTGATTTGTTGCCTCATCTGTAAGATGGGGATAATACTGACCTTGTGGCCTCTTGTTTACCAAAAACAGTGATTAAATGGTGGTTATTATGATTATTATATTATTATTTTAAGAGATGGGGTCTTGCTGTGTTGCCCAGGCTGGAGTACAGTGGCGTGATCTCAGCTCACTGCAGCCTTGACCTCCCTGGCTCAAGTGATCCTCCTACCTCAACCTTCTGAGCAGCTGAGACCACAGGTATGCACCACTACACCTGGCAGATTTTTTTTTTTTTTTTGGTAAAGACAGAGTCTCCCTGTGTTACCCAGACTGGTCTTGAACTCCTGGGCTCGAACAATGCTCCTGCCTCAGTCTCCCAAAGCACTGGGCATGAGTCAACATACCCAGCTGATTAATTTTTTTTGCCCAGACTGGTTTTGAACTCCTGGGATCAAACGATGCTCCTGCCTCAGTCTCCCAAAGCACTGGGCATGAGTCAACATACCCGGCTGATTAATTTTTTTTTAAATGAGAGATAATATTTACATACAGGGCACAGAGCAGACATCCAATGAACAGCTGTTGTTCCTACTACTACAATAAGCCTTCATTATGCTCTGGACCAAATCACATCTTTTTGTCCTTAAAGCTTGAACCTGAAGTTAAACCATAGGATACCAGGCCTACCCTCAGCAGAAATACCATGTTATGATTGAAGAGTTTGGTTCCACTCTAGATGTTCCCTTTGAATCAGAAAATAATATATTCTCATTTTTCTGAAAGAGGAGATATGAAAAGACAATTTAGCCCAGCAACTCACACAATCTGGATTTTGAAAACCTTAAGAATTCTGAAGGAAGGGAAATTAAACAGGTGTTTCTTAATTAGCAGCTTCAGAATACCGAGCTCATTCGTAAAAGGAAAAATCATACTGGGAAGGTACGGGTAGAACCACTTAGACTAGAAAGTAACTAAAAGCTGAACCCCAGGAAATTCACCAGAATCATCGCTGTATTCAACTACTGAGTAAACACAGTTTTTCTGAGAAAACTATATTTACAACTAGCAACTTGTTCTGTGTGGTCTCATCTCAGCCAACAACCATTACTTTGCTTAGGATTTCTCCAGACAAGCTGTGTAAAGGATGTATGTCAGAGATTGTAAAATGATTGCAGGAAAGATTCAATTTTCCATCCCCTTTGTTTGTGCCCTCCAAAAATTCCTTATCTTTCATATCAATTACAGTGACAAGGAGAGTAGACAAAGTACTTCAATGACCGTAACATCGAGAGTGACCAGAGCTGGAAAGAAAATGCGTAAGTTATAATCTTGGGTCACCCTCAATATATCACATACTCTGAAATGTTATGTTTACCTAATATCATTCTACAATGAAATTATCTTCAATTCCTTATAAACTGAATTCAGGCATTGGCTGCTAAGTCTAAGAAATTAGGTCCCAAAATCAAAGGTAAAAATCATTAGGCCAGGTGCAGTGGCTCACTCTTGTAATCCCAGCACTTTGGGAGGCCGAGACAGGAGGACTGCTTGAGACCCAGAGTTCAAGACCAGTGTGGGCAGCACAGGCAGATCCTGTCTCCACAAAATTTTTAAAAAAATTAGCCAAGTGGGCTGGGCGCGGTGGCTCAAGCCTGTAATTCCAACACTTTGGGAGGCCGAGACCGGCAGATCACGAGGTCAGGAGATCGAGACCATCCCGGCTAACACGGTAAAACCCCGTCTCTACTAAAAAATACAAAAAACTAGCCAGGTGTGGTGGCAGGCGCCTGTAGTCCCAGCTACTCGGGAGGCTGAGGCAGGAGAATGGCGTAAACCCGGGAGGCGGAGCTTGCTGAGATCTGGCCACTGCACTCCAGCCTGGGCGACAGAGCAAGACTCCGTCTCAAAAAATAAATAAATAAATAAATAAAAAATTAGCCAAGTGTGGTGGTGCACACCTGTAGTCCCAGCTACTCGGGAGGCTGGGGTGAGAGGATCACTTGAGCCCAGGAGGTTGAGACTGTAGTGAGCCATGATTGTGCCACTGCACTCCAGCCTGGGCAACAGAGCAAGACCTTGTCTCCAAAAACAAAACAAAACAAAATTAGGGTTAAAGTTCTAGCCCCCAAACTGCCAAAATTAAAGAATTCTATGCTTAAATATCTGAATATAATAATTTAAATTCAGACATTTAACAAGGGGACAGAAGGGAAGGTAGATTGGAGGAATTATTAACTGAGCTATGTGGAGGAGTTTGTAAAAAATCTGATTAGGCAAATCACTACCGAGTAATTTGTGTCTTTCAATAATCACAGCCTAACCGGGAGAAGTAAATGAATACCCATGGTCTCTCTACTGCATCCAACTGGTCAGTTCTGCTTGGTTAGTTAATTCTCCAAGTGCTTGCCTTATGCCCTGGGTGAAGTTTACTCACTGTGCAAAATCTGCCGCAACAGTTCGAGGTCAATATCTGGGAATTAGGGAGTGTAATCACGCACATCAGTCTTATAAATCCACTGGGACAGATCGTGTCTTACTTTATATCCTATGTGCTGTCTAATGCATTCCTGATAACAAAACAACCACTTTGTTATCAGAAATTGGGACTTATTGTTCTGATGCTCCATTAGTCAGCACTGACTCCAGCGCATCTCCCACTGTGCCCTTAAGCCAAACCAGCGTCCGCCCAAACGTGCCCCACTGGGGTTGCAAAAGGGTGCCAGCCTCGAAGCTGCCGAGCTGAGCCACAGCACACGGCTGTTCTCTGGACTGAATGTTTATCGGGAGTGGTTTTGATATCAGAACAGAAGACCTCCTTTTTTAAACCAAAAACAAGCTTCTCTGAGGTCTGCATGCACAGAGCTCTTCGCAGCCAGCCTCCCTGCTGGAAGGCCACCTCCCCTCAAGTTTTGCCTACTCCTTGGGCTTCTCTCTTGGACACAGTTTGACCCCAAGGGCACACCCAGCCTCCACGGTATATGCTGTTCTGCGTTTATAGGAGAAACGAGTGTTTTGGGAGGGGGACAAATAAACTTTGGCTTGAATCCTCAAACTTCCCATTGAATATTCTTGTGATCTGGGTCAATAACCTAACCTCTCAGAGCCTCAGTGTCCTCAGCTTTGAAACGGAGTTATTAACCCGCAGTGCTGTCATGAAATCTAAGAAGGAAAATATACATGACAATATCTGTCAGGTCTCAAGACATGCGAGGGCCTTCTCCTCTCTATGTACGTCCTTAGAGGGTTATCAGCAGTACTCTCATTTATAAATTATTAGCAAATCTGCATATAGCTTCAAACAGTTGTTGTTCCTAGATCACCAAAAAGAATTTTGTAAAACTGTGTATCTTTCCCACATTTTAGGTTGACATCTAAAATTTTTCATCATACGTTTGAAGGACTGAAAAGAATGTAATTTCTAGTGTATTTTAATGTTTTGCTATTTCAGTATATTTTAATGAAACTACTGCGGCGCATCTATATGTATTCAAAGGAATCTAAATATTTGATAAGCAGGTCTAAAGATTTGATACACAGCATCACCCATTTAAAAAACACATGAACAAACTCTAATTTTTAATAGTAAGAAATTTTACACCACTCCTTTTCTTTCTTCTTGAATTTGTATTCCCATCTTATACTCCCACAGAATTGTATCCTTTATTCATTACATTTATTGATTCAAAAGAATTTTACTAATTACCATATCATAGCCTCTGAAAAAAAAGGTATATAAATTTCAATCTCAGTGGGGTTCAGTAGCTCACACCTGTAATCCCAGTGGTTTGTAGGGCCAAAGGGGAAGGATTATTTGAGGCCAGAAATTTGAGAGCAGGCTGGGTAACATAGCCAGACTCTGTCTCTACAAAAATAGAAATTAAAAAAATTAGCCAGGCATGGTGGTTCAGGCCTGTAGTTCCAGCTACTCAAGAGGCTGAGGCAGGAGGACTGCTTGAGCCCAGGACTTTGAGGCTGCAGTGAGCCATGATCTCATCACTGTACTCCAGTCCATGTGACAGAGTAAGACCCTGTGTCCAAAAAAAAAAAAAAAAATTCTTAAAAAAAGTGTTTTTGGCCAGGCACGGTGGCTCACGCCCGTAATTCCAGCACTTGGGAGGCTGAGGCGGGCAGATCACAAGGTCAGGAGATCGAGACCATCCTGGCTAACACGGTGAAACACCGTCTCTACTAAAAAAATACAAAAAATTAACGGGGCGTGGTGGTGGGCGTCTGTAGCCCCAGCTACTCGAGAGGCTGAGGCAGGAGAATGGCATGAATCTGGGAGTCAGAGCTTGCAGTGAGCCGAGATCGCACCACTGCACTCCAGCCTGGGCGACAGAGCAAGACTCCATCTCAAAAAAAAAAAAAAAAAAAAGTTTTTAACCATATGACTTGGGGGCAAACAAAACAAACCTTCTCTTGGCATGAGTTGTTACAATTATTATTGATATTCAATTAATTGTTTAAAGTATTACAAATTTTGATGAATAGGTTTTATGTTTTATAAAACCAGAAAGCATCTCTCAATGACATGAGGAATACAGTTTAATTCTAATCTTTTCTTTTTCATAGATAAAATTTTGTTCATGCAAAGCAATAGATGAAAATGAAGGAAATTTTGTTACAGAATATCTCTCAATTCTTTAAATTCCTTCTAAGTTATATGCCAAAAGTCATGTAGTAATTTATTTATTTATTTTATTATTATTTTTTGAGACAGAGTCTTGCTCCGTCACCTGGGCTGGAGAGCAGTAGCATGATCTCGGCTCACTGCAGCCTTCACCTCCCATGTTCAAGTGATTTTCCTGCCTCAGCCTCCTGAGTAGCTGGGATTACAGGAGCCCGCCAGCGTGCCCAGCTAATTTTTGTATTTTTAGTAGAGACGGAGTTTCCATATTGATTAGGCTGGTCTCGAACTCCTGACCTCAGGTGAGCCACCCGCCTTGGCCTCCCAAAGTGCTGGGATTACAGGCGTGAGCCAATGCACCCCGTCGTCACATAGTAATTTATTAGTTAGGACAGATGTGTTTTGTTCTAATAACAAACAAATGCTGAATCAGTGCTTACCACACAAAGGTTTGTTTCCTACTCATAACGAGTCCAATTCTGCTTGGGTGGCCCTCCCGGGCTATTCTTCCCCTGTACTGATTCAAATATCCAGACAGCTTCTATCTTGTGGCTCAATATGTGGCCTGTCCATGGCTGTCCCCAAAGGGGAGGGAGAGCATGAAGGTAACACGTGGGCTCTTAAACACATGGCCTGAAAACGACACTTTATTCCACTGACATGGCCCCACACCTGCAGAGGGGCTAGAAATCTCTTCCTGTCCTGAGGACAAGTGGACTGTGTTACAGTTAGCAATGATCAAGGTATTTGTAATGAAGTGTCAGCACGTGGATCCCACCTCATTTTGTGGACAGCAAAAGACTGAAAACACCTGATTTATAAAATGATTTATTTCCCAATTATTAGAGTCTTTCACTTTCTCAATTCCGCCCCTGATATTTAGAGTTCTCCCTTTGTTTGGCACCTGGGCATTTACACCCTCAGATAATTGCCCGTGTTAAAGATTCAGGATGAGTAAGACAGGAGCCTTCCATCTTGTTCGGAAACAAAGGAGCAGTTGTGAAAAGCAAAATTTGACCTCAGGCATCCTCAGCTCCAGTTTTAGAGTGTGAATATCAAAGGACTGAAAATAGGTTCTTTGGCAATTTTACATGCCTGCCTACGCCTTGGAAATCTATATGTATCCGGAGTGATACTCACACCAGTGATTGCTGCTTTGGGAAACTGGGCATACTGGGCTACCCCAAATTTGTTCAAACCTTGAGGGCAAGTGGTCATAGCTTAACCTGATTTCCTAAGATTTAACAACAGTGAAATCAGGTTGAAATAAATCACACAGGGGAAAAGAGGACGCCTTGGGATGAGAAGAGATGGGGATATGGTTAAGGAGGCAAGAGTGGGCAACAGAAACAATCCAGTTTTGCCTTGTCGGGTGGGGAGAGCATGACGGTCTTTGTTGTGATAACTGAGGTCTTGCTGGGAGCCACCAGCTACATTCCTCTTCTAAAACTCATTCTCCAATCCATCCATTTGGGGCTCAGAAACGAAATATTAGACCTGCTATTTTAACTTATGTTTTCCCGATGAAAGCACAAGAAGGAAACTAAGTGACAATGCTATTTATTATGCAGGTTGAGTCTGTTAGTCGGGGGGCCCCATCTGATACTCTGTAGGCAAGCTATCCCAAGGAGGGGTCTGAAAATTCTCACTGTCAGAGAAGTGGCCAGGATGCCCTCATAGGCATGGGCTGCAGTTTCACCTTTGCCTGGAGAGGTGGATTTATGTTCTTGTGTATTTAGTTTTATCTAAACTACCTCTCACAAAGTGGACAACTGAAGTCAAAGGCATTTCTGGGAAGAAACCACAGATCTGAGTCACTTACAAGGCCAGCACAATCAGATGGCAACACACGGCAGCAGGAACACTTGTGTTGTTAGTAGAAGCCATGTCGCCAAGACAAACAATTCTCTGTAACCAGATGTCATAAGATTTTTTCCAAGAAACTAGATTGTATCATGAAAATCAAGTAAAATATGCATTTCCATTCACGAAGTGCATATCGCGCCATGAGACGTCAAGTAAAGACGGAAGGGAACCTTCATAATTAGCGGATTCCCTTCCTCTCTTCTGTCTGATGGTTAATGCTTAGAATTGATAAGTAACTAGGTGTCCACGCACAAGTGGTAAATGCTCAAGGCTTGTTTCCCGATGGTGTGTTTATGGAAAAGCATTAGGGATCGAGGCCTAGACTAAGTTCTGTCCAACACCAGCTCAGGAGGCCAGCGCAGAGCATGCCTCATGCTTCACTCCGTACAGCAGGTTCAATGCATGGCTAAATGATTAAACTCATGACTTCACTATAAAATAGACTTCTTATTCATGTTTCTGAAAAATTCTGGCAGTAAAGTGCCATACAATCTATAAAACTATGCTTGGTTCTAAATTGCTCATTTGTGATGTGGGGCTAGGCCCCAGATTGGTTTTTAGTAATATTTCAAACAGTTCCTATTGTTTTAAGAACCCGAGCCACGTCAGAGGCCATCTGGAAGGCGTCTGCCTGTTCTCCTCTCTCCCTTTAACGTTAAAGGTACAAGGAAAATAGGAGAGAGTTTTACCTGGGCACACAAAAGCCATGTTTTACAGGGCAGTCCTCTCAAATGACTGTTCATAGACATGATTTTCAGGAATCCACTTTCAACTACTAAACCTATATGAGCCTGCAGTTAAATTAGCATTATAGAGGACAAAAGAATGTTAAGTGGTCTTCAGAATTAAAAGCAAGGGTTTCTCAGCCTGAAGGAGGATCAGCTGAAATGATATCCTGTCTACAAATGTTGTTTGAAGAGGAGCCATTAAAATGAAAGAGGTGAAAAAAACAGGAAGGAGAGAGGCAGTCATTTCTTTTTAATCCAAGCTTCATCCCTAGTAGAGAATCTCATTACGGTGGACATTTTGAATATTGGATCAGAACTGATGCTATGTCTAAGATATGTACAATGGCATATAAACAATGACTGATTAACCATTGTGTAGAATTCATCTCATCGCCTAACTCTACGCTTCTTTTTTTTTTTTAAAGGAAGAAACTCTTATTCACATAGTAATTCGGGTCAGAAGTTCTGTTCCACAAAGGTTAACTCAATGTAAAATCTTCTAAGCAAAAGCCAAAAATAGGTTGACAGGTTCATGAAGCTTGCCCGGGTCTGACCTCAGAACAGACATGTCTACTCTCAGGCAGGCTCAAGCCCTTCTTTTTCTGGTGTGCACCTGAGCAGTGGGAGCCGGCCATGAAAAATTCATGCAGGACGCTTCAACAGTCCCACCTATGTCCTTAACATCTGCTGGCTTCACATCACATTAAAACTTCAAAGTGGATCCACCCCTGGGATGGCAGCAAGCTTTCACCAGGGCAGCGGGGTGGAGAGTTCAGAGAAGTCCTCTCCTTCCCTACAGGAATAGTGGTGCAGAACATGCTGGAATTTATCATCTTAACCATGCAAAAGGGGAGAAATGTTAAGAGATAATCATGCCGTCTACTAAATATGCACAAAACAGCAGGCGGTACCATTGTGGGACTGCATCTCACTTCTAACAGTCATGCTTTTTAAAAAATATATAATATTTAAATCCAAAACCTCTTTATCTTTTGCTTCCCATAAGCTTCAGGTGGAGCCACAGTATCTAGCAATTGAAAAGGGGTGACGTTTTTGAACTCTCAAGTACAAGGTTGTTGATAAAAATGGATTACTTCCTCCTGTTAGCTGGGTGACAGCGCATCACTTATTTAGATGTTTTGAGACACAGCTAGACCTGGTTGCCGCTGCACTCTGACACGGTGCTGTCCTCAAGGAAGGAACGGATTATTACCACAACAGCAAACAAGAGGCGGGGCTGTGTGACACTCCGATTTTAAACTAATCACAGCACAATCCACCAGGAATTTAATTGCCAGTACCCGATCATCCCCATGGTGTCACTACATAATGGTTCCCTGCTTTATTCTCCCGACAGCAAGGAAAAAATGTCTTTGTTAAATGATAATTGGCTGTAATATCTTTTGATTTTTCAGAAATGCTGGCTGGAAAGTTTTCACAAATTTTCCTCAATCTTGTGTGGTGTTTCCACAAAAGCCTATATCAGAAGAAAAAGATATCTAAGTCTGCAGAACACTCTATCTTACTCCCAGTATCAATAGGTCTCGAGAAGATCTAATTTCATAACAAATCTGGTAAGGAGACGTACCCTCCAGTACTCCACAAACTCACCAGGAGCAAGGTGGCCAGGACCTCAACTGCAGTGTTCATTGCTTAGAGCACTCACTGAATTCCAGAAAGAAGCACAGTTTAAACAATTCTGGGGGATTCTGCAGATTAATCAAGACTTCTGACTTTTAGAGGTTTTCAAAATAAAACTTTTAGCAAAAAAAAAAAAAAAAAAAGAAGAAGAAGCATAATTGGTTGCCGTTTAACATTTAGCTAAATCCCATATGTCAACAGGAAGGTTCTCCTAAGAATTAAAATAAGGCAGTTTCCTCAACCTCCTTACTTCTCCCATTTCACCTGGCCCTCATAAAAAGCAAATAATTCATAAAGGCACAAAATGTAGGTTTTCTCCTAAGATTTAAAATAAGTCTGTATCATTAACTGCCTTGTATCTCACTTTTTACACATTTTTACCTGGTGCCAATGAAAAGTTAAAAATGTACATACAAAGGAACAAAATGCAAGCCAGTTAATTATAATATTTATGAGCAGCTTTCAATATACTTTTTGGTCAGGGTAGAAACAGAAATTACTGAAAAAAAAATTTACATATTCCAATTATCTAACACCATGGTATTATGTTAGTACAGCAGTGTGCAAATTCACTCTACTTGCTTTCTTTTCAGCTGGCCCTTATAGAGTAGGCAGGTAGGCAAGGACTGGGTAAGGACTGTTTAATAACTTTGTGATGTTAACCAGAGTTTCTGTGGAATAATTTTTTTCCCTCTTCTACCAGAGGAAGGCCAACTTCCTTGTTTCTGACGCAGAATTTCACCCCCTTTGACTCATTATTATCCTGGTAGTTATATTACAATTGAGTACAGAATCATATTTGCGAAACAAGATAAATGGCTCTACTTGTAAAGTTTGGAATCATTAAAATAATAACAATTTATTTGAAAATACAATTACCATTCTTTATCATCACCCTTGGGAAAAAATCTCAATAAATCATCCTCATTTCTACTGTAATTCCTGATGCAGACAGTCCTTTACATCGCAGTACAGCATGCACTGGATTTTGTGAACCCCACACCTAATCTATGTGCATCATTCTCCATGGCATCACAAAGACCCCATTCATCCTAAATCTGTACTGAGTCTACATTCTGGAGAGCAAGATTCAGTTCCTCAAATTAAGGAGCTCAAGGCAGGATGACAACACATCATGGCCACTTGGGACCAATTAGGCAGGCATCTGAGACTCCACTCAGTTAACTCCCACAGATGCCTGCACCCAGAGTTTGCTACAAAGATTCACCCAGGAAATTCTACTGGGCGTAAGGCAATTGTACCCCTCGAGGGCCATGTGAGGCAAATGCTCACTCCATCTCACATACTTTTTTTTTTTATGAGACAGAGTTTCATTCTTTTTGCCCAGGCTGGAGTGTAATGGTGTGATCTCAGCTCACTGCAACCTCCGCCTCCTGGTTTCAAGCGACTCTCCTGCCTCAGCCTCCTGAGTAGCTGGGATTACAGGTGCGCACCACCATGCCTGGCTAATTTTGCATTTTTAGGAGAGACAGGGCTTCACCATGTTGGCCAGGCTGGTCTTGAACTCCTGACCTCAAGTAATCTGCCTGCCTTGGCCTCCCAAATTGCTGGGATCACAGGTGTGAGCTACCGCGCCTAGCCCCACATACTTTTCAAACCACCTGCAGGGGGAAACCATTCCTTCAAGATAATTTTTAAAAAGATAAAATCCACTACTATACAAACAAATCAATATAATTCACTCATATGATATGATCATAATAATCTGAAATTTACCATCCACCATGACTAATTTCAACCCTATTTTCTCAACCACATGACAACTTCATTTCATACCATGAAGCTTCATGCTGCAAACATTTGATGACAAGCCTTCTGATATGGATGTCTGAATCTAGTTTAGTTCGGAGTTCCTGCTTTGGGTGATTTTCCCTTCTTTAGCAATTAACTCTTGCTAGAAGAATTTAAAGGCCAAACATGTAAAACTAAGTTTCCTCAAACTAAAGTCCCCTCAGATAAAATCTACAAATACCCATGATTTGTGTGCATTCTCTTCAAGAATCAGGCTTTTAGTTAAATTAGGTGGAAAAAATGATCAACTGATTATGCTTAAATACTGCTAATTTTGGTACAACTTAATATGTAGAATTTCTCAAGGATTTTCTTGTTAGATTAAAAGAATATAATCTATACCTAATCTAGTCCTGATTTAGGTTCATAGATACAATTCATTTAAATTGAAAGGTTTTTTTTGCTGTTGTTAGGAACAATATGCATTGACTGTGTATAAAAAGCAAATACTTTTTCTTTTTTAATTCCCAAAACAAATAAGATCTGGCATTCAGAAGTATCAGTTAGATTCACATTTTTCTGCATATCATTTTGAAGAAAGAAAAAGCTCTAAAGCTCTCCAAACTATTGGCATTGGATCAACATTAAACCATAACTACTACACTAGAGAGATACAATTTATTGCAAAATGTCCCGTCAGACAGTGGTTATTAATTAAAGCAAGATTTTATTGCTTTCAGAATTATGATTTGGGATTTCAAAACTCACTTGCTATGCTCAAATGAATGAATGGGCTTGTCTTGTTTTCTCCATTCTTCTCATTCACGGCCTGCACGTAGTATGCCCCGGCGTCACTGGCTGTCGTGGCCAGGATCACCAGCTGATTCTCCAACGTGATGGCTCTGTTTCAGAAAAGAAGAGGACAGCGTCAAAGCTACTCCAGGGAACTTACTTGTAAGACACAATTAATTAGGTCAACGATAAAGGAATGCCTAGAGTTTAAAAGAAGAGCTGGAAGGACAAAAACAATACACAGGCTGACTTCAAGAATACGACAATGGCAGAGAGAGTCTCTTCTGGTCCAGCTAGCACCCTGCAGCCCCAGTGTCCGAGCCTACCAGGTGCTCCACATCTGCGTCAGCACTTGACTGTGAAGAAGAAAAATGTTCTGGAACACAGACATCCAGAGTTCATTAAAACTCAGAGGTTCTTCCTCTGAGAATGTATAACAACACCAGTTAGAAGGAATCCCTTCAATTAGAAGGCTGGACCACCACAACCCTGACCCAGGGCAAGTGAATTAGCTGTGGTTTTCTCCACCTCAGGGGAGCCTCATCAGAGGCTTTGTGTATGGATACCTACACTGGTGCATAGAAGGAAAGTTGCCAATGGGCACAGTGCTGCCCCCCTTCAACTTAAATTCTCCCATCATTATTAACTCCAGGCCACGTCTTTTTCACCTGTATTATCTCCCCATGTCTTAGAAGTGCAAAGGACGAGTAAATAGTCTCCAAGACCTTCTCATTCATCCTGATTCTAGTGGGAAAGGCATCTCTGAGACTCGTTTAATGCACCCGCCCTTTCTCTGAGCCACTGAGGCTCACAGAAATTAAGTTGCTTGTCCTAGGTAACACAGCAACTTAACAGCAGAGAAGGGACTAGGTCTTTTCCCAATCAGATTAATACTCATCCGATCACACCATAGAAAGACTCTCATTATACTACTTAATTTTTAAAAAAGAATAAAAACAATACAGACACAACTTCCATGCATCCAAGGAACTTTTATTTGAAATGGGTGTCTTATGGTATCCCTCCCTTATAATTCTGTATTATTTTTGCCAGTTAAAGAGGTGGATGAGGGAGGTAAAATTTGCTTAAAAAAAATACGGGCTGAGCACGGTGGCTCACGCCTGTAATCCCAGCACTTTGGGAGGGTGAGGTGGGCAGATCACGAGGTCAAGAGACCGAGACCATCCTGGCCAACGTGGTGAAACCTCATCTCTACTGAAAATACAAAAATTAGTTAGGTGTGGTGGCACGTGCCTGTAGTCCCAGCTACTAGGGAGGCTGAGGCAGGAGAATCACTTGAACCTGGGGGGCAGAGGTTGCAGTGATCCAAGATCACACCACACCACCGCACTCCAGTCTGGTGATAGAGCGAGACTCCGTCTCAAATATATATATATATATATATGTGTATATATATATATGTATGTGTATATATATATATGTATGTATGAATGTGAGTAAACTATTCATTGGCTGGTGAATTTGGCTTAGAAGGTAAGATGCATTTTGAGCACCAAATATCATTTAGTCTAAGCTCTTTTTTCAAAAACAAGAGAAACATCTTGGGACTCCAGAGTGAGTTGTGTAACCCACAATTGCGTTACTCTATAGGGAATAGTTACAGCACTTTCAGATTCAGATCCTCTAAAATCTTTCTTCTGGTAACATTAAAATCGTGCAAAAAGAGTAACCTCTCATGAGGAATTTTAGCATTATAATCATCCTTTTTCTTCCTGCTATCTTTTGCAGAGCTTTTTCAAAAACTCTTGATTTTTATATATTATATAAAATTATCTTAACAAGTTATTGCTTATTCAGGGTTCCCATAGGATATATTACTGTTTGAGGTCTCTATGACTAACTTACTTCATGTCTCATTTATGAAAATTTCCCTATTAGGAAGTTTTCAATTTTTAGTCCCATAAAAATATTCAAAAGAGTTTTATTATAATTATTTATGGCTCCTTTATAGATTCTTTTATAGAACCATAGAAATTGTTCCATTTTATTTTAGTATATGTTATACTGGCAGCTAAAATTAAATATGAATATTTACTACACATGAAGTTACACATTTAGTAGTACAATTTAAAAACTGAATATATAATGTTTTCTTTAACATCTGATTTTTTCCATAGTAATTTCAAATATGCCTATTGTTTCTCAGAATTATCCTTATAAAATGACCATGAATTCTCGATATTATTTATGGCATTATTTTCAAGAGTATTGAAAATTTAAAAAGTACATAAAAATAAAAATATTAAAGTTTCCATCTATTATAACTTTTATCTTTAGGCTTATCTTTTTCTTTTAGTTTTTAATTTCTATACAGGTTTAAGTCAAAATTCATGAAAAAAAAAACTGCTGCTGCCAAAAAGACACCATGAAAATGCTACATCTTTGGAGAACGTGAAGATTAATTTCTCAGAAACCAAGTGTTTGTTCCTATCCAAATCTTTCTGAACAGAGCATTTCTACAAGAGACTGACTTTTTAAATGAAAATAAAACATCTAAAACCATTCATCTTAATTTTAAATTCTGATAACTGCTGTAAACCTTAAGAAGAAACCCATGTTTAAAGACAGTAAAGCAGGTATCGTGCACCCATCCTGTCTTCTTTCTTAGCGGCCTTGATTTTGTTGTGGCAACCATGGCTTCCCCCTGCAATCCAGCCACGCAACATGAGAGAGCCGGCCCCATTCCCAGTATCAGGTGTGGGTCTTGATCATTTTGTCCCCACGTGTTCCTGGTGGTGATTTTATGGCTACAAGAGAAACGACCTTCGCATGAAGCTGATAATGGTGATGGCAGAACAGAGAGACTGGAAAGCACTTGGGTCCTTCACGACCTCATAGAGCCAATGAACCAACCATCCAGCAGCCTGTCCTGTCTGGGGACTTCCTGGTTCATGAGGTCAGATACTTCCTGTTTAACCTTGGTAAACTAGTACAGATTCACAACAGCACATGCAATAACATCTTTTTTGGATTTTTTTATGTGTGTGTTCTATGCACTGCAAATAAATCCTGTGTATCTGTTTCTACATATGTGTGGACACATAAAATGTTATCAGTGGTTAGTCCGAGCAGTACAATTACAGGCTATTTTCTTTTGATTCTACCTTTTAAAATATTTTCCAATTTTTCCACAATCAATATCACTTTTGCTATCAGAAGGTAATGAAAAGAACACAGGGGCCTGCTAGGTAACTATGATAGCAAAGTTGAATACTTTGCTCATAATATGAATTACTTGGCTTTATTATAACATAACTCCAGATTACACATTTAAAACTTACACTGACTTCATAGAAAAATTATAATATTTGGCCTGAGAGATTTTCCTTTAACTTGATTGAAACAAATATATGTGTGGCTTTAAATAAAATTACTTCCTTAGTCTTCTTCCATCTTTGTACATTTAAAAATGAAACCTCATCATTGTAACTCCTAATTCCATGGGATAGTAGTAAAGAGAAGAGGGACAAAAATGACTGAGTGCGATATGGGTGAGATGAGCTGCCGCTCGGGAGAAGACACTGCTGCATCATGAAGAACAAGCTAACCGGTCCTGAGGTACTAATTATAAGCACAGGAAGGGTTTTCACAAGAGAGAAACCAATCTGCTGTTTTCCGTTGCTGAGACTGATGAGCAAAGTACCTGTGCAGTTCAGCAAAGGAAGACCATTTCCAGTGGGCACTTGCTAAGTGCTTCTGGCCATTCTTCACTTGATTCTCCAACACTCTCCTGAGGTACTGGGCAAAATCATAGTTCTCTATTTTAGAAAAGATGAAATCCGAGGAAGAGAGGAGCTAGCTGGGGTCTCCGACCACGAGCATTGAGGTAGATAGCTAGACCCACCCCTTGGGCATGGGGGAGGGAGGGCCGCCTTGCTGGGCCTCAACTGGGAAGCTCCCTGACATGCTTGCATGGCGAGGGGTTGTGGCCTTCCCCACGCCACAGCAGATCAGCTGCCTTCAGGGAGGTGATACTGACATCGGAATCCTAGAATAGGTGCCTAAAGACCAGGAAGGAAGAGTAAGGGTATGCATTCACCCTGATCACCACTGGAGCAGAATCAAATAGCTGTTTCACTATTTAATCAGCCACTATTGGAAACCCCACTCCCTGCTCAGAGTGGAGGAGACACTAACCTGAACCAGGACACACTGTTCATGCCCCATGCAACTTAGATAAGATGTACTTAGAAGCTGTAAGAAGTAACAGGGGGCACTTCAACAACTTCCCCTTAAGAGTATCTGTGGGCCCAAGGAGAGGAGTTCCAGGAGGTGTCCAGAAATATTTTCATGATGTGAATATTTTCATGATGTGCTCCCAAAGCTTGCGATGTAACCAATGCTTTGGCTTCCGTGAAAATATAAATTGCCTTTGGTTATCAACAAGTATTTTGCTCTTTAACACTTACCATGAACCAGGGTGGTAATATCCAGGTCAATGTATACATTATGATGAAAATTCAGTAAAATGTTTAGTGAAATAACTTTGCCCATAAAACATAGAAGCATAATTTGAGTCCATAGTTTGACCACTACAAATGTTAAAGTAACATTTGACTAGTTTCAAATGACCTTCAAGTACATTAACAGAAGGTCAGCGTGCAGGAAGATGCAGAATATTAGTCTGTAAAATCTTAAAAAAAAAAACACTTAAAAATATTTTCCATTTTAATTAAGCAACTTTTAAAAGGGTTGATTCTAAGGCTTAGTGTTCTGAGTATAATCTGGATCTCATGCCTCACAGTTTAAGCAAGTTCAAGGCAGACAACTTTGAAACTGATGAACTTTCCTTAGCTGTATAACAACAAGAACTACAATTGCTTTCAAGTCCTTTTGGCACTAATGAGTCCCGGAAGGCTGAATACATGTTAAGCTGACAGAGTGACATGTTTATTCCATCAAGAGCCAACACTTGCTGTTGACCGTTTGCTCTGGGTGTAAGAAAAATATTTTAAAAGCCAGAGAAGAGAGAATTTAGGAAACCTGTTTCTTATAATTTCAAACCAATAGAAACCACTAGTTGAGTTGTGTTCATTAATAGAATGCATGAAGCCCTAGCACAGACCAAGAAGTCCTGGACAAATGGGATTGCAGTTCAGCACAGCTGCATTCAGGCAGGCAGGCGCGCTCAGAGGAGAAAGCCATTAAATGTGAGAACTGTGGTTCTTCAGTAAAGGATAAGTTATACTTCTGCAGTAGGAGAAAGACCAAAAGATGACCAGAGAGGGAAGAAACTAGAGGCAGGAAAAGACCGGTCAAGCCTCTACCAGTTTAGTTACCATAACGGTGCATGCCTTGAAAAACATTTCAAGTTAGTCTATGCGGGTATCCTTTTCTATGATAGTAATTGTTATGTTCATAATGGCAAGTCTACGGGAGAATTCCACTGAATTTATGTGAATTCACCTTCTATCCAACTCTTCTATATTGACTGTCTGTCAACGCTTAAATACAGACCCAAGTGGTGGTAAGTTGCTGGTGGAATTTCTAAAATGGTAACTCCTTTAAAATCCTTTGGATTTGAAATACATTCAGATACACCTTTGTTTTCCCTGTACACAATGATCCTCCAGTATTTAATCACAGAGCCAAAAAGTGTGTAGTCGATAAATGTGTGTTAAATTAATGAAGAAAAAGAAGGGAATCTCCAAGTATTTGTATTTGCATTTTTACTCTGACTACTCCTTTCTGAGCTTGCATATTTAGGTACCTGGAACCCAAGCAAATACAGGAGTCATTTAACCATTTTCTAAATATCTTTGCAGTGCCTATTGTGTGTGTTAACACTGTCCAGGGAAGACATACCGGAAAATATGGCTGTTGAACACAAGGGGATATCTTAGTGGTAAGAGCTGCAAAGGTGTAAAAAGATAAATGATGGCAGTATGAAGTGCCAAATGTGTGAAGCCAGTCTGTTCGTTTTACAGAGTTTTAGAGGAGAAGCAGATACGCCACACAGGCAGCAAAGTCACCACAAAGCACGCGGGTCCAACCACATCTGTTTCCCTAGTGATAGCTTCTGAAAGTGTAAAAATCTGATGGGATATCACATTAGCAAGGCAGACCCAGTTCTCTAGCCTACACGGTATTAATAACTCAAGAACAGAACGGCTGCTTCTGCAGGTGGCGTGGGAGGAAATGCCATCCCTGCTGACCATCTACCCATGTACCTTCCACCGGAGCTCTAGCCAGGGGCTTCTGCATGGCAGGGCGGCACATCCAACTCCCTCCTGAACTGCGGGGCTGGCCTGGGCCTTCCCTGACTGCTCCCAGCACCATGGCCAACAGCAGCAGCACAGAGGAACCTGGGTGTACGGTCAGAAAAGAGGCAGAGAGGGACACCTGCCTGGGTGCACATTGTCTGTCTCTGAATTAAAGTCCAAAGAAGACGTGGGCTCAGAGCTCTTGCATCTTCTCCCAACCAATCTCCCTGAGCTTCCTGGAATCAGAAGTAGGGTCGAACCAGACTTAAAGTTAAACTCTAACGTGGTCTGCAGAGAAGACACCTTATTTTTCTACCAGAACAACATGATCACAGCTGACAGGAAGTAACACCATCAATAACACCATGATATTCTGTGTTAATACAGAGAGGCCCTTATCAGGCAACTGTGACCTGGATGGAGCAACAGAAGTGGAACTGGATCTGGCCCCGATTTTATTCCCACAGGCTCATCACTTGGCTTTCTCATCTGTAAAATGGGAATAATAATTCCGACATCAAAAGGACATTGATGAAATGCAAATCAGGTAATGAGGTGAATGAGGCTGGCTCAGAAGCTACGAATTCCGTGTTTGCTAAGTCTGAATCTGTTTCATCAGGTGTAGAATGTGTCTGGCAAGTAAGAAAACAGTAAATGTCATCTACTGTCCTCTTCTAGGGGCTAAATATCAAATACTTCCTAGTTTTAGTTAACAGGCTTCTGTACAAACACAGCTAGGTCACCGAATTATCAGATTAGAGTCATAAAACGACCAGAAACCTCTACTACCTAAAACAAAGCCTATCTGCTCAAGACCATACAGGTAATGATTTAGCAAAGAAGCCTAGAAACAACTTGTCTTCAGATACTTCCACCCAGATGCCACAAATGTTAAAACTCACTTTACAAGACTTTAATGCTGGAAAATCCCTGGCCTTTTCTCCACATGTGTTTATGTGTCATAAATGGAATTATTTTCCTTCAGGAAAGATGCTGTCTAGCAGGAGGGACAGAAAAGAAATGAAGATATTACAGGGTAACTGTTGATGTAACTGGTGAAGGATTTATTTCATCAGGGATTTTTGCCCAGAATAAATATATATCTTATTTATAGCAGTTTCTTTTTTTTTTTTTTTTTTGAGACGGAGTCTGGCTCTGTCGCCCAGGCTGGAGTGCAGTGGCCGGATCTCAGCTCACTGCTAGCTCCGCCTCCCGGGTTCACGCCATTCTCCTGCCTCAGCCTCCCAAGTAGCTGGGACTACAGGCGCCCGCCACGTCACCCGGCTAGTTTTTTGTATTTTTTTTTTAGTTAGTAGAGACGGGGTTTCAACGTGTTAGCCAGGATGGTCTCGATCTCCTGACCTCATGATCCGCCCATCTCGGCCTCCCAAAGTGCTGGGATTACAGGCTTGAGCCACCGTGCCCAGCCAGCAGTGTTTCTTAAATTTCCTAGCTAACCTTCAAAAGCACTTTAGTCAATTTGTACTTCCAGGGGCCTTTTGTTATTTTAACTAATTGTTTCAGCACTAGGTACAAATAAATGGCTACGCCAAATTCCTGGTGTGGTCATATGCAGAGGAACGGCATGAATGAGGAGTTTTTACAGAGCCCAGGTTTAGGCAGAAACATTTCTAGCCAAGACTTTTTCGGCTAAAATAAAAATTCTAGAAAAAAGAAAAAGAAACATGATCTAAACAAAATGTGTGGAATACATGTTTTTAGTCTTTAGATCCTTAAACAGTGGAACTTCCCAAGAGTGTAAAATCCAGTCAAACTGGAAACCATTAAAGTTGATGACAGAAAGGCGTCCAAAAAGTAGATGAGGACAAACTAAAGCCACTCCAGATGGGGGGGCTTCTCATGAGGAATCCTCCTCTCCCCAGGATACTCTGCAAACAGCAGTCAATTCTGAAATGAGCTCAGTTTATGTAGTAAGAGAATAAAACACAATAAATAATTCCATCAAAAATTAAATATATATGGCCATGGCTAAGCAAGACACAGCAGATACAAGAACATTCCTGGGAGGCCTGTGCATTGCTGTCGGCGTCTGCACCTGCAGCCTCTGTAGAGAAGCGTTGACCCAACCATTTTTACTTCGTGGGCTGAGTTGGGGAAGCCTAGAGCTGGTAATTCTCGCTTCCTGACAAGTCAAATGCTTTCTGTATCTCACTTTCTGCAGAATGAGGCACTCAGGAGTCTTTCTTCCCTTGTGCAGATAAAGGGATACCGGGCAGAGGACTCGACCCTCGCTCCACATGATGCTGCCCGCAGAGGATTATGTCTTCGTGGCTGGACCAAGCATATGCAGCAGCTGCTAGGAAGCAGAGGGTTCTTCTTTAAAAGCAAATAATAGCAGAGGAATACTAGAAAATTAGGAGCAGAGTGAAATGCTTTTTGAAATGCTTTCCATCCACCTTTCTGGTCTGTCACCACATTTGTTCCTCTTTGAAGGAGCATAATTATGACCAAGGGGTTCCACTCTCGTGTTAAGACTCTTTTCGATTGCCGAGTGACAAAGCTGTGCCCAGCAGGGACAGGAGCACCTGCAATGGCTATGGCAGACTCATAGCACCTCGAGCACAGCTGATCTCAGGGATACAGTCTGGATCTGTGTTCCCTCCCAAATCTCATGTTGAACTGTAATTGCTGGTATGGGAGGTGCGGCCTGGTGGGAGGTGACTGGATCAGAATCATGGGGGTGGATTTCTCATGTTTAGCACCATCCCCTTGGTGCTGTCCTCGTGATAGTGACTTCTTGTGAGATCTGGCTGTTTAAGTGTGTGGCACCTCCACCTTCACTCTGTCCCTCCTTCTCCTGCTCTCACCATGTGATGCGCCTCCTCCCGCTTTGCTTTCCGCCATGATTAGAAGCTTCCTGAGGCCTCCCCAGGTGCAGATGCCGCCATGCTTCCTGCACAGCCTGCAGATCTACGAGCCAATTCAATCCCTTTTCTTTATAAATTACCCCGTCTCGGGTATTCTCTTACAACAATGCAAGAACAGCCTAATACCCCTTGGTGATGGTGGATCCTCAGTGCATGACTCAAAACACGTGCTCCCCTAACTACAGGGGATAGATCTTCATGCTCAGGCACAAATGCCATCAACAATGAAGATGAAAATAAATCAATAAGAAAATCCAATTTTTAACGATTTTTTTTATTTCTGAAAGCTACTACGATAGGTATGGCATTTGTGTGTAAACAGAACGTCTGTTGGGTTCTCTGCTTTATCAGACAGCCTGCCGGTGTCATCACTCTCTGTGACTACAGACATTGTTCTGGCAAACAAAAGTGCAGGGAAATGGTCAAACAGCCATCAGGTAGAAACTGATTTATCAACAAGGCTGAGAGCTCTTTAAAATCCTGGGCCCCTAAACTGAGCTTTCAGGAGGGCTTACTGCACACTTGGTTCACTGTAACACACATGTCTCTTCCCAGGGCAGGGCTGCCTCGCTGTGCAGGTCGGGCTGGGATCCAGGCCTTGCATTATTTACACCTGTGCTGGGAATTATTCAGAAGGTGCCAGTAAGCAAATCCCACTGAACCATTAGCCACAGTTGGGAGACAGACATTGGCATCCTTTCAGCATTCTGAGATTTTTCTGTGTGGGATTTCAGAGGGAGTGAACCTGCTGGCTTTGGACATGCCTCTAGGGACTGACCCTCCATCTGCTCCTCACTCAGTCACCACCTGGAGTTGCTTGTCGCGTCTCAGAAGGGGCACCATGCTCCCCATCAACTCTTCTTTTCTACAAAGCTTCTGCTCTGCCCTCTTCACTGACATGATGCGGAGGGCACATTCCACGGGCCCGGCAATTGTGTGCTCTGCATGCAGCGTCTCACCTGGCCCTCACGGTCATCCCACACAGATTCAAATTCCCTCAGTTTGGATTTTGGATCCAGAGATGGCTGCATGGGAGTCCCTTCTCTGACACTTCCTAGCTAGTGACACTGTGACAACAGGCCAGCTGCTTGACTGACAGCACCAATGCTCAGGTCAGATGGGGATAATAATTGTATCCATCTCTGAGTTTGGTAGGAGAATTAAATGAGATATTAAAAAGTGATTGGCACACATAGCTGGCATACACTTAAAACTCAGAAATGCTTAGCTGCTGTTATCATCTCCATGTTACAGACAGGAAGCAGAGGCTACTAGAGGTTAAATAATTTTGCTAAAGTTGAAGAAACAAGACTCTAACCCAGCCCCCCAGCCTGTGCTCATCCCAAACGTATTCTCTCATCAAGTCCTTTAACTGCTGTCTCTGTCACCTCCCTGGCCCCAGATGCAGTGAGACAACATGCCAGGGAGAGGAGTCTGTGCAAACCTTTGTTGTGAGGTTAACAGTTCTGCGCCTTGGCCCCCTCTCTCTGTTTCTCTCTCTCTCTCTGTCTGCCGCTGTCTTTGTGTCTCTTTGCCTGTCTCTGCCTCCCCCTTTCTCTAGGTCTCACATCAGATCCCCCCACTGGCTAAGACAGGCCTGGCCTATGGTAGAGGGGATCATGAAACTGGTGACAAAATGCAGGGGTGGACACTGAACGTTTGGGCTTGAGGCAGCCCCTGGCATTACCATCTACTGGGAGTGCGACTATACCACAGCATGCTGGGTCTAAAGAGGGAGGCCCCACACCACCTGAGTTATGTGAGTCGGCGTTAAGCACTTCCCCTTCCTATCCTGATAGAACCCTCCCAGGCAGGCCTTCTTGGCCTTCTTTGGTACTGTTCTGGAGGTTACCTTCTCCACTAGGCGGCCGTGAGTCCCTCTAACAAGCAGCAGAGCTATGAGCCCTGGGTTCTGTCCATGAAGACTAATGAAAGCAGTTTCCTTTGGGGATGGGGTCGATTTTTTTCTCAAGAGGTATGAACTTTGGACTTTCCCAGGTAAGGCTTTGTAAATCCCTTTGTGTTTAACATTAGGATATGTCTGTCTAAAATGAGAAAATAAGATGGCAACTTCAGATGTGCCTGGGTGAAATATAGCTGTCAATAACTCAAAAAGGGCCATTTTGAGAAAGTCTAAGTAAATTGAAAACATTATTAACCACAACAAAACACATGTAAGATACAGGCAGGAAGCAAATTTAGGTAATATCATTCTTAGTTCCCAGACAACCCCACACAAAAATAAAAACAGGAAAAAAATGGATAAAAATAGAAAAAGGGGCAGCAGCTACTTCTCCCAACTGTCTCCACTACTTGCCACGGCTAATGATCTCGTGCAGTTAATTTCCATGACAAACACAACACAATAACATAAAATGTAATTGCTCTATTCATCTCCTCAGAGAACTGCAATGTGGTTTGTTAAGTTGTGATGTATTTGTTCTTAGTCCTCAGCCACATTTCTCCACAGGCGTTTTAGGTTGGCCACAAGCAGTACATAACTGGTGCAAAATGATTCAAATGAACAGGTGCGAAGTTCTGCAAAGGACCAAAGGCCACAGAAAATTCTTCACTAGGGTCTATAAAGATAACGGTCTCTGCTGGGTGGAGAAGGCAGGGGAGGGTGAACATCACAGAGCTCCGGGGCCCAACTCTTTAGCCATCTGCTGGGGCACATGAGCCTTCTCGTGGTAGGCCGAATAAAGGCCCCCAAGACATCCGTGTCCTAATGTGGACATCCATGTCCTAGAGATATGTTACCTCACGTGGCAAAGGGACTTTGCAGATATGGTGAGCTTAACGATCTCACCATAAGATGGGAAGATTGTCTTGGATTATTTGAGTGAGTCCATGGGAGACGAAGTCCTAGAAGTGAGCGAGAAGTCAGAAGAGTCATGAGCAGAGGGGAGGGTTTATGCCGCTGACTTTGAAGATAGAGGCAGGGCTACAAGTCAAGCATTTGCAGTCTTTCCTTGTCTTTGACCTCAGGGCCTTATCATGCAGTTTGTGGTAGCAACAGAGATCTACAGGAGGAGGAGGGCCTTGAAAATTCACACTGAGGAGAGAAGCATGACAATTAGAATGGCTCCATAAAGGAAGAAGAGGGGGCAAAGAAGTCAGGCCAGCTACAAGGAGGTGACTTGGAAGGAGAAAGAGTTTAAAGAGAAATGTTTCGGTTCTCCATTAATGTGGTCATTCTTTGACAGATCACTAATGATCTGCCTTGACAATATTTCTTTTTTGGATAGACTGGATGATGTCTTTCTTGTTTTGGCTTTGCCACCGAGCATTAGATGTGTTTCATTCATTTGTTCACTAATTCACTTACTCTTCTGACACTTACCGGGGAATTTACTAATAGATAAGAGACTATCAAGGCTCTATAAGTCTACAATCTACAGTCTCCACAGGGGGAACTTCTACGGTCTCAAAATACCATTTGCCACAAAAAGGAACCAGGGCATTTTAGAGAAATCATTCATTATGGGTCAGGGCAGAAAATGTACAAGAGGAGCCCAGAATATCGTATACCACGTAGCAAGAAAGCAAAGACTACGTCATGTCACAAGAACTCGAGAATCAACCTGAAGAGGCTCCTGCTACCCAAGAAGGGGGCAATTTGAGCATCAATACAAAGGCATTCAAGTCAGAAAGGAAAAAATGAACCGCCTCTATTTGTAGATGACGTGGTCTACACAGGAAATACCAAGGAATCTACAAAGCAACAATAACAACACTCATTGAACTATTAAGTTCAGCAAGGGTTTCAGAATACAAGATACACATACAAAAAAAAAAAAAAAAAACCTGTACTTTTTAGTAGCATAAAACAGCACAGATTTCTTTTTAATGAACAAATAAAAACTGTATATACTTATGGTGTCCAACATGATATATGAGTACCTTGTGAAATGGTGAAATCAAGCTAATTAACCTATACATTACCTCATGTGTTTTTTTCCTTTTTGTGGTAAGAACATTTAAAATCTACTCTCTTAGTAATTTTCAAGTATACACTATATTATTAACCATAGTCACCATGCCATACAATACATCTCTTAAACTTATTCCTTCTAACTAAAATTTTGTGTCCTTCGACCAATATCTCACCAATCCTTCCACCCCCAATTTTATTTCTCTGTAATAGCAATGAACATGCGAAAGCCAAAATTAAAATATAATGCCACTGACAATCACTCAACAGAAATAGGTGAGAATCTAGCAAATACGTACAGAACTTGTATGCGGAAAACTACAAAAATACTGAATAAAGAAATCAAAGTTCTACACAAATGGAGAGCGATAAAGAGTTCAAGGATTGGAAAACACAACAAAGTAAAGATACTGGTTTTCTCTACTTGTTTAATGTGATTCCTTCAAAATCTCAGCAAGATTTTTTCTATAGATAGAGAAAATATTCTAAAATTAGTATGTAAAGGTAAAAGAATTAGAATAGCAAAAACAATTTTGAAAAAGAAGGAAAAAGTGGGAGGAATAAGTCTACCAGATATACAGCTATATCCAGTGTGGTATTCGCAAAGGAAAAGACAAATAGGTAGATGGGGCAAAATAAATAACCCAGAAAGAGACCCATAATAGTAGGGCCAACGGATTTTTTACAAAGGGCAAAAATCAGTCAGTAAAGGAAGGAAAGTCTTTCCAACAATGGTACCAAAGCAACTGGAGATTCATAATTCATAAGAACTGGAGATTCATAAAAAAACTGACCTCAGCCAAACCCTCATGTAACTGATACAAAAATAAACTCATAATAGATCATAAATACACTCGTAAAACTGTAAAATTTTTAGGAGAAAATATCAGAGAAATTGCAGAGTTCTTAGATATGACACCAAGAGCATAATTCATGTATTAAAAAATTCAGTCAATTGAACTTCATTAACATTAAAATGTTTTGTTCTGTGAAAGACTCTATTAAGAGGAAAATACGGCTCATGCATGTAATTGCAGTACTTTGGGAGGCCGAGGCAGGTGGATCACAAGGTCAGGAGATCGAGACCATCCTGGCTAACACGGTGAAACCCCGTCTCTACTAAAAATACAAAAATGAGCCGGGTGTGGTGGCGGGCACCTGTAGTCCCAGCTACTCAGGAGGCTGAGGCAGGAGAATGGCGTGAACCTGAGAGGTGGAGCTTTCAGGGAGCCGAGATTGCGACACTGCACTCCAGCCTGGGCAACAGAACGACACTCTGCCTCAAAAAAAAAAAAAAAAAAAAAAAACCAGAGGAAAATACAAGTTGCAAGCTGGAAGAAAATATTTGCAAAACAAATTTGATAAAGGATACATATCTAGAATATATAAAGAACTCTTCTTAAGAAAAGTCAACAATTTAAAAAATCCAGCTAGAAAATGGGAAAAGCAGGCCAGGCGCGGTGGTCCATGCCTGTAATCCCAGCACTTTGGGAGGCTGAGGCAGGTGGATCACTTGAGGTCAGGAGTTTGAGACCAGCCTGGCCCACATGGTGAAACCCCTTCTCTACTAAAAATACAAAAATTAGTCAGGCATGGTGGCGTGCCCTTGTAGACCCAGCTACTCAGGAGGTTGAGGTGGGAGAATTGCTTGAACCTCAGAGGTGGAGGTCTCAGTGAGCCAAGATCACGCCACTGTATTCCAGCCTAGGTGACAGAGTAAGACTGTGCCCAAAAAAAAAAAAGAAAAGAAAATGGGCAAAGTACAAGAAGCAGCATGTGACCAAAGAGAATATGTAAATGGAAAAAAAGCACACACAAAGTGTTCAGCATCACTAGCCATGAGGGAAATGCAAATTAAAACCATGACATATCCCTCCACACCTATTAAAATGGCTAATGTAAAAAAAAATAGTAATGCAGGAAACTGGAGCTCTCATACATTGTTGAGAGAATGAAAAATGGTATAGCCATAATGGGAAATACTTGGGTAGTTTCTAAAAAGCCGAACATATACTTACCATTTGACCCAGCGATTATAATCCTGAACATGCATCCCAGAGAAATGAAAATTTACATCTACGCAAAAACCTGAACAGAAATGTTCATAGCAGCTTTATTTGTAACAACCAAAACCTTGAGATAAAACAACAACAACAACAACAACAAATGTTCCTCAATCGGTGAAGAGTTAAACTGCTACCTCCATTGCACAGAATCCTGCGTCACAGTGAAAAGGAACAAGCCATTGATACGTGCAACATGGATGGGTCTGAAAAGTATTAGGTTCAGTGGGCGGAAAAGCCAAACCCAAAAGGTCACCTCATGTAGGGTTCCACTTACGTAACATTCTCAAGATGAGAAAATTGTAGAGATGTAAAACAGATTCGCGGCTGCCAGATTGCGAAGCTGCCAGGGAAGGTATGACCATTATAGGGCAGCACAAGGGGGATGGATGTCTGTGGTGATACAACGGCTCTGTAGACCTTTTTTTTCTTTTTTTTGATATAGTGTCTCATCCTGTCTGCCAGGTTGGAGTGCAGCGGCACGATCATGGCTCACTGCAGCCTTGACCTCCCGGGCTTAAGTGATCCTCCCACCTCAGCCTGCTAAGTAGCTGGGACTACAGGTGTGTGCCACCATGCCTGGCTAATTTTTTTTTTTTTTTTTTTTTTTGTAGAAATAAGGTCTTGCTGTGTTGCCCAGGCTGGTCTTGAACTTCCAGGCTCAAGTGATCCTCCTGCCTCGGCCTCCCAAAATGCTGGCATTACAGGTGCGAGACCAGCCCAGCTCTGTATCGTGGTTGTAGTGGTAGTTACACACATTTGCATATGTAGTAAAATGACACAGAACTACACACACACACATATTGTACCAGTGTCAATCTCCTGGTTTTGATATTGTACTATAGTGATGTAAAATATAAACATTGGGTGAAGGGTACATGGTACTTCTCTGAATAGTTTTTGCAACCTTCTGTGAATGTATAATTATGTACAATCTCAGAGTAAAAAGTTAAAAAGTAAAAGAGAACTCTGCTAAAGAAAAGAAAAAGGAATATCCCTACTCACTCTGTGAGAGCAGAAAGTCTAAACTAAAACTAACAAGCTATTTCATCCTCCAGCTGGTCAGCAGAGAGTTCTCACTGGAGTTTTCAGGGAGACACAAATGTTGGAGTTTGAGAATTGAATCACAAAACAGGGAGAACCACATGAAGACAGAGGTGAGAAAATCCAGAAGAGAGCTCCAAGTGCAAAGGCCCTGCAATGGGACAGGCTGGGCCAAAGAAGACCAAGGAAGCAAGAGGAGAAGGAACTGGAGAGACAGAGAAGATGTGAGCTGGGAGCAGCCACAGCCATCTGGAATTCACCAGGTCTTGCTCAGGGTCCTCATCAGTGAGAAGGACTCATCATCAATCCATCCCTCCCAGGCCCTCCTTCCTGTTTTCGTCAAACCTGATCATCCAGTTGCTCAACCCTTAGGGCTAAGGAGAGAGGACCATAGAGAGAGCACATTGACAATCTACAATCGTCATAAGTAAATTATATAAATGTAGCCATAAGAACTCAGAATGCACAGCTGAGGTCAGTTAGTGAATTTTTTAAAAAATGATTAAACATTCAGTAGACTCTAGGGTCATGAAACAAGGAATTCTTGCTTTTAATTATAACCTTGCAATGACATTGAAAAGAGAATAAATTATATGCACTATGCTCCAAAGAGAAGTGAAGACATATTAGAAAAGTTTTCATTAACCCAACCACAAGGAGTGGGGGAAAGGTTATATTGATGAAATATTACATTCAGCTATTTTAAAAACCCAGTTATATGAAATAGCTAATTACACAATAATGTCTCATAAATGAAATAGTGATGTGTCTTATTTAATCATCTGCATCTATGTCTTCTCTTGCTCAAAAACTGTCAGGTTGATCTGGCTAGTTTAACTGTATTTTGGAATATATTAGGAAAATAAAAGGAATCTGCCAAAAATTTCATTTCATTGTACAGATATCTGAGTCTGGGACATTTCTGTTAGGGTGGGAAGGACAAAGGGGTCAGTGTAAAAAAGAAAGTTAAAGGGTATTCAATCAGAGCCAAGAGCTGTAACAAGGACAAGTCCACTAGGCCAAGACAAAAACTGGGCCAGGCTGCTAGTATACCCGGGCTTCCAATGCACCAGTTTCTACAGGTCAATAAGCTATCTCAAAGGGTGCGAAGGACTTTTGTCTTTTGATTCAGGGATTAGGTGTGTGTGTATTAAGGAGTGATTCAGATGAAAAACTCTGAATAATTTGGTATGTGATGGCAGAGAAAACAGTACTTGGCTTAAAAAAAGTAAAAGATACTGGCCGGGCGAGGTGGCTCACACCTGTAATTCCAGCACTTCGGGAGGCCGAGGCAGGTGGATCGTGAGGTCAGGAGATCAAGACCATCCTGGTTAACCCATCGCTACTAAAAATACAAAATATTAGTGGGGCATGGTGGCAGGCGCCTGTAATCCAAGTTACTTGGGAGGCTGAGGCAGGAGAATCTCTTATACCCAGGAGGCAGAAGTTACAGTGAGCCAAGATCGCGCCACTGCACTCCAGCCTGGGTGACAGAGCGAGACTCTGTCTCGATAAATAAGTAAGTAAGTAAGTAAAATATGGCAATTAGTGTAGCTAAGCGCACATCAGTCTGGGTAGAAATGCTCACCAATGAATGATGGGAACTATGATCCTTACATGCCATTGCTCCAGTGCCAGCTGGTAAAGAATTGGGAGAACAAGGGATTCAAAACAATAAGGAAATGGAAGTGTTGTGTTTCCTCATAATATTAGACACACAGGCTGGAAGTTTCCTAATACAGTATACCAGGATATGAAATGCAAATCCTGCCCAACAGAAAGGTTGGGGACTGAGAGTCCAATCCACACCCCTGCTACAATCTCACCAAAAACATGTTTTATAAAATCATGTATACTTGAAGGTTATCATAGAACCTGCGTAGTAATCTAAACAGTAACAAAGTTCTGGGAAAGTAATATTTTTCCATCTCATGGAGACAAGAACCCAAAATCTTCAGCCAGGAGACAAAGAAAGAAAAACATAGAATAAATTAAACAACAACAACAACAACAACAACAACAAAACCATGAACTAAGTATTCACTTTACAGTAATTTAGCCAGTAAATTTAGACATACAAATCAAAAGCACCTATTTCCAAATTTAGCATTTGGAGGAGCAAGTAAACTCAGGCAAGGGTAAAGAGAAGTCATGGGCCCAGTATGAAAATTTTAGGATAAACAGGGTCTAACATATTCATATGCCTTCAACACCGAGAAGCCAGAAGGGGCCTAAGTGAATAATTGGGAAAATGGAGAGACATGTCACAATTTCAGATAGAAGAATTATTGGATCCTAAAGATACTATTTCTCTCCAGATTCAGTAGCAAGATTTAACACAATTTTAAAGTACATACCATTGCATGTTCTGAAAATGAAAAATAAGTATTTTGAAGTTTATAAGAAGAAACAAAAAAGTAATAAAAAGCCCCAAGATTTTTTTAAAAGGAGAAGAAACATGAGGGACTTATTCTACTGGTTATCCAATGACATTAAATCCATAGTATTATAAATAATGATTGAATAATAAACAATTGAGGGGGGAAGAGACAAATCTTCCTCGCAGGAGAATTCAAATTAATAAATGCAGGAGAATGAGGGAAAGAGAAAAATGACTATTAGAAATCCACAGAAATAGTTACTGCAGGCAAGATCCACTGGTGAAGGCTAAAATTAGTGGGCACAGCTTCAAAGAAAAGCAGAGTATGTACATAACCTCCAAGTATCTATGCAAAATATTAATCAAGTTTTTGTGGTGGTTTTAACATGCGTCCACAAAGTCACTGATAGCTCTCCCTCTAGTAGGAGGGGCTTAACTACCCTTCCCTTGCATGCGGGCTGGGCTAAGAGACTCGCTCTAAGAACAGAACGTGGAAAGGGAACGGTAGTGGCTGACGCCGCCTTAACCAAGCGACCACACTGTCGCTGCCAGTAACAAGTCATGTTGATGCCAAGTGCCCTGAGATGATGAGTCAGCTTGATCGTGAGAAACCATCAGACAAGCCCAAATTGAGGGATGTTTTAGAAAGCAATGGGTCAGCACTCATCAAGAGTGCCAAGGCTGGCCGGGCGCAGTGGCTCACGTCTGTGATCCCAGCACTTTGGGAGGCTGAGGTGGGCGGATCACGAGGTCAGGAGATCAAGACCATCACAGCTAACACGGTGAAAGCCTGTCTCTACTAAAAATACAAAAAATTAGCTAGGCTTGGTGGCAGGTGCCTGTAATCCCAGATACCCCGGAGGCTGAGGCAGGAGAATGGCATGAACCCAGGAGGCAGAGCTTGCAGTGAGCAGAGATCGCGCCACTGCACTCCAGCCTGGGCAACAGAGCCAGACTCCGTCTCAAAAAAAAAAAAAAAAAAAAAAAAAAGAGTATCAAGGTCATGAAGGACAAAGGAAGACCAAGAAACCATCACAGATTGGAGAAGTTTACAGAGACACGGTGACTAAATGAAACACGGACTGCGGAAAGGATCCCAGAACAGGAAAAGAGAATTAGGAGAAAAAATTGGGAAAAAGTCTCTAGTAAATGTATTGCACCAATGCAATTTTCTTAGTTTTGATGAATGGACTAGGGTCATGTAGGACGTTAACATTACAGAAATCTGGGTGAAAGGAATACCAGATCTCTCTTGCAACTCTTTTATAAGTCTAAAGTTACTTCAACATAAAAAGTGATTTGAATGATCTCAAAAGCAACAACAAAAAGTTGACATCTGTACAGAAAAGTGAGCCTAAAGACAGACCACAGTGGATATAAATCATTAATATATAATAAAGGAAGAGTGAGAAATCGATAGGAAAGAAATAGATAATTCAGAAAACATCAAGGAAATATTCACTAGCCATTTAAAAAAATTTAGACCCTTAAGTCATGCCATAGAGCAAAATAAAATTCCAGGGGGATTTTCCAAAGGAAAAGAAATTGTAGAAAAACTTCATCAATTATGACATACACAGCATGGGAGATTATACATATTTAAAAGAGTAAATCAGATCTATGTAAATGGGGTTCCATGATTTTTTGTAGGTATTAAGTATGAAAAGATACAGTAAAGCATATAAAATATGATCTAATTTTTTAAAACATTGGCAATAAAAACTGTGTGTGTGTGTACATACGCACCCCTTTTGTACATGTACAAGGCTGTATGGGGCTAAATGACTTTACGGAAAAATAAGAAAATATACATTAGGCTATTTATATATGTGGAGGGAAAGAGAAAAAAAGAAAAGGCGAAAGAAGTGAAAAGGGAAAAGAGGAAAAGACAAATCTTTTTAAAAGACGTATGCGGGATGGGTGTGGTGGCTCACACCTATAATCCCAGCACTTTGGGAGGCCAAGGCAGGAGGAATGCTTGAGGCTAGGGATTAGAGATCCCATCTCTGTGAAAATTTAAAAATTAGCCAGGTACAATGGCACACATCTGTAGTCCCAGGTACTTGGGAGACTGAGGCAGTAGGATCACTTGCGGCCAGGAAGTCAAGGCTGCAGTGAGCTATGACTGCACCAGGGCACTCCAGAGCCCAGGAGACAGAGCAAGACCCTGTCTCTAAAGAAAAAAAAAAGAAACAAAGAAAAAGAAAGAAAATATATGATCACATTTATGTGAATCTAAAATAAAACTTAGATAAGTATCTAATTGCTAAATTTGATCTTACTTTCTAAATGTAAAAATTATGTAATAAACTTGGCTATATGACATTGATAACTTTAGTCTCTTTAAAAAACAAGAAAACGGAAAGGCCAGTGGGCAAAAATGTGTACAGCAAACAACACACTCATTTCAAAATAAATAATGAATAATACATATTTGAAAAATGCTCAGCCTTAATAATCAAAAGAAACAAATCAAAAACAATGAAAGTCATTTTTGGTGTTAAACCTGGGGGCGGCCAAAGGAACCCAGTGCCTGGAGATGTTGGCTTAAACCAAGGTGGGGCTTAAACCAAGGTGGGGCTGGAACCGAGGTGGTCATGAGGGAGACGGTAAGAAGTGGTTGCGCCCGGCTACTGGCTATGAATTGAAAGTGGGGCCGGCAGGTGCAGTCCTGGAATGGGTGTAGGCTGGGAGAGAGAGGGGAGTTAAAGACGAATGGGACCAGCACCACTCTGGGCAGGGAGTGTGCAGGGGCCGCTCTGCTCTTAAGGAGCTCTGCTTCCAGCAAAGGCGAGCAACAGCAAAACAGCGTCAGAGTACCATTCTGAGATCCACTGCTATGCCCTTTACCTTCCTGATTAAGAAATTCTTTTTCACAGCCAAAGAAACCTCTCCATTTCTATTTAAGCCCCTTCCATTTTCTCCGACCATCTGTGGACACGGAGTATAAATGCTTTAGCACAGCTTTCACTTATACTTAAAGACTTCATTATATTAGTCTTGCCTTTATTAACCTACACAAACTCAATTCTCCCTTTCGTTTTGCAGAACTGTTTTCTACCACTTTAATCATTATTTCTTCCTCTTCAACACATCATAAGAGGCTGAACTTATGCCTGTAAGCAAATCAAGAGAGCCAAAGAAAGAGAAAGACTACACAGCATCGTCGAACTCCAGAGCAGGCTGGTTGAGCTCAAAAAACAGTCTATGATTTTTAAAGCCAGAGGTTATGAATCTATTAGCACTCTCATGATGTCTGTGTGTGCATCTGATCATGAATCATTACCTTCCCAGAAACACATTTTATGAGAGCCAAAGTTTAGATTTATTGCCCTCACTGATATTATTCTGAGCATAATCAGTCAATTCCACAGATTTTACTACTTGACTCGAAGGAGAATACAAATGGGTACAAACCCATTCTTGTGACTTTATCGTATAACTGTATAATATGGGAAGAACACCAAATACTTTCAGAGTTGATGCTTCAGAAAGGGCACATTTTAAGTCAGGTATCAGTTCTCAGTCTAACGTGATGGGTTCTAATACATCAGTGTCACTTTTCAATTTAACATAATCTAACTTTTCATGATAAATAAGAAAGAGAATGCCGGCGGGAAGACAGGCATTTAACAGCCAGATACAGCGAGGGGTAAAAGGAAAATTTCCATGAGTGCAGCCAATCCTCCTTGCTTTGCTCTTTAAAGTCACCAAGATTCCTCTCAGAGCCCATTTCTGAAGGAATTCTGTGTACTTTACATTTGTTTCCAGCCCCTTGCACACCTCTCTCTGTAATATAAATGATCTATAAGGTCTGAATCAGACCCCTTCCAGCAATACTGCAGGAGGTGCCAGGGTGTACTGAAAGCCAAGTCTCGTGGGGCCTGCCATAACAAGTGGTATTAATTTACAAGATACCCTATCCAACATGCCTCTAAGGGGGGGAAAAAAATCACAGCCACAGCACATAGTCCCATCTAAGTATCATGCAAAACAGACATGTCTGAGTCCTAACACATTTCGTCTAGTGTGCTAGGACAACCTGATGTGGTTAAAAGATTTTAGAGTCAGTTGTGCCACTAACCTTGGACAAGCTGCTTGCCCTCACTGAGGCTCTGTCACCCAATCTGAGAAAAGGAAGAATGATGCCTTGTAGAACTGCTGCAAGAAGTAAAGGGGGCTACACTTGCAGAGTGCCTGGCACAGAGTTTGTCCTTAATACTGTAGTAGTAATGACAATACCAATAGTGATCTTTTTTTTAAGCTCATTAACATTTTCTTAAAGGCCAATTTTAGTGTCCAAAAATTCACAAAGGGCAACAGACAGAGGATCTAGAACAGATGTCTCAAGGGCCAATGAAATGGAGGAAAGAGGATGATGTCCAACCTCTGAAATGTAGAGCATGGATGCATCCTGTGTTGGTCCATTTTCTGTTTCTGAAATTGGGTGATCTATAAAGAAAAGGAACGTGTATCTTACAATTATGGAGCCTGAGAAGTCCAAGGTCTAGGGACTATGTCTGGTGAGGGCCTTCTTGCCGTGGGGACTCTGCAGAATCCAGGCAGTACAGGGCATGACATGGCGAGCGGGTTGAGGGTGTGAACTCAGGTCCCTCTTCCTCTTCTTACAAAGCCACCGGTCTCACTCCCATGATAACCATTAATCCATAAACCCATTATTCCATGAATCCATGAGCCTTCATGACCCAGTCACTTCTTAAGAGCCCACATATCGATACTGCCATACTGGGGATTAGGTTTCCACATCAGATTCAGAGGAAGTAAACATTCAAACCATAGCGTGCCCCAAAGCTATGCCTTTGCTACATATGCCTTCCTTTTTTTCTTCTTCCTATTTTTAAAATCGTTATAAAAATTTAAAAAGAAGCTAAAAGGGGAATGTTAAATAGCAAGTTCAGGTCAGTGTCTGTGTCTTGAGGGACAAGAGATGTGGGAAGGGACATTCAGCCATATCGGCGATCTTTTACACCTTCAAGGGATCAGCTGGGTGTGTCCACATTCACGCTGTTCTCCTTTATGCTTGCTTTGTATATCTGAAATACTTCATGATACTTTTTTTTAAAAAAAGGTAAAATCGTAAAATGTAAAATAGATTCCAAGAGTGCATTAAATTGTATAAAGATAGCATGTTTCTTAAAAATGAAAGCTATTTGGCATGTGCTAAGTCTGAGGGCTGCCGACTACTAGGATATGGGGGTTGGAGGTACCCTTAGAAAGGCCTTCAGTAGTAGAGGATTTTCACATTCCCCAGAGCAGGGCAGGGAGCACCCTGCTCCTGGACCCTACTAAGGTCCTAATCAAGCTTAGGCAGATTCACCTCCATCTTCCAAGGTAACTGCCATTGTGCAGAAATATGGCTCTCCACCCCAACCCCTGCATAAGTCCACTCCATTTCTGTGATGCCAGAATAACCATACTCACTGCCATTAAATAATCCAGTACTGTGAATGTGGATACTCCATTTATACTTTATTTATTTATTATTTTATTTTATTTTGAGACAGAATTTCGCTCTTGTTGCCCAGGCTGGAGTGCAATGGCATGATCTCGGCTAACTACAACCTCCGCCTCCCAGGTTCAAGCAATTCTCCTGCCTCAGCCTCCCGAGTAGCTGAGATTACAGGCATGCACCATCACGCCTGGCTAATTTTGTATTTTTAGGAGAGACGGGGTTTCTCCATGTTGAGGCTGTTCTCGAACTCCTGACCTCAGGTGATCCACCTGTCTTGGCATCCCAAAGTGCTGGGATTACAGGCGTAAGCCACCACACCCGGCCTTCCATTTATACTTTAAACCTTGCTTCCAACAGCTCAGTAAGTGGCAGAGGAGTGGAAGGTTTAGAAAGATAGAGTTTGTAGCTTGCCAAATCTAAAGAAAAAACAAGATTGCTTAGTTGCTGACAATAGCTATAGAATCGGCACAAGAAGGATGCAAAAGCTGGAAAGGGCAGAGGCTCGCGGGTCTACTTAAAAGTTTGCACTAAGAAAGAAACCTGAAGACTATCTAAGGCGCAAGGAAGCTTTTCATGAGTTGAAAGCCACCGTCACTGTGCACTGAAATATTCAGCGTTTGTCACATCAATCGCTGGTCACGATTTTCTTGTAGAGCACAAAGATCTTCAAATACATAGCTTTTCTATCCATGAAGAATACAACTTAGGTAGAGCTGATTACTCTATTAATAATAATCAGGTCTTTTCAAAGAGGAATGGAAGACAAGATTTAAAGCTGAGTAAATGAATCATTGACAGGATCTTTTAATATTGGAAAATTACCTTCAAATTTAGAAATGTATTGTCTTTTACAGAAACAGATCAAAATATTAAAATTATTACCTTTACATGGAAATATAACTTTTTAAAGGGACATTTGGGTAGATATTTTTCATCACAGCACATCACTCTTCTTAATAGTACTAATTTTTGTCATTGTCCCATTTGGAGGATTCTAGAATCCTTTGACCTTTTTTCCATTAGCTCCCACACAATTCTCAGTATTATAGTGAAACGAATCTTTTCCTCTCCCTTATGTGAAAGGCTTGAGTTATTACAATGTTAACATTTCACTGTTCCAAGCAGAACTGAATGCACTCATTAAGCTTTCTATGTTAAAACGCCAGTGCTAGAGGAAGGTTATGGAGACTGTAGGCAGGAACCATCAAGACTGAGAGGTACAGAGAAGCAAACGGGATGGATGGATGGATGGATGGGTGGATGGGAGACTGGAGGGGGAGGAGGTGGTACTTGGATGGATGGATGGATGGATGGATGGATGGATGGATGGATGGATGGTTAAGTCAACAAGCTCAAGACTGAGAGGTACAGAGAAGCAAATGGGATGGATGGATGGATGGATGGATGGATGGATGGATAGATGGATGAATGGGAGGCAGGAAGGGAGGGAAGAAGGCAATATTCAGGCACCTGATGGCAGCAGGTTAGAGAGTGAGAGCATAAAAGCCTGATTTGCGTTAATTCACTTACTCATCAACTAACATGAAAGACACAGGTTAGTTTTCTGCTGGGTCTGCTTGGGCAGGGGAACCGTGAATGTAAAGTTATATAAGTCATGGTACACGCCCTCAAGAACATAGATCTTAGGAAAACAATCAAAGTAATTATCTAATGTTCACTAGAAATGACTGAAGAAGAAAGAGAAGAGGAAAGCAAAGAGGGAGGAGGGAAAGCACATGCAGTTGAGTCTGCGGTGAAGGGGTGAAGGGGTGAAGGGGTGAAGGGGTTCAGGACCTGCGGCCTCAGGCAGTCACAGGTCAGCATCTGGACATTTCAGGGCATGGAAATGGGGGCCTAGGATGGTCTGGAGCCAGGCAGTTCTCCGAGGCCCAGTTTAAGGTCAATGCAAGGTTTTTTTGTTATTTTGTGTTTTAGGAAGGGGGTCTCGCCCTGTTGCCCAGGCAGGAGTGCAGTGGTACACTCATAGCTCACTGCAGCCTTGAACCCCCGGGTTCAAGCAATCCTCCTGCCTCAGCCTCTTGAGTAGCTGGGACTACAGGCATGAACCAATACACCTGGCTAATTTTTTTGCATTTTTTTGGAAAGACAATTTCTCCCTGTTGCCCAGGCTACTCCTGGGCTCAGGTGACCCTCCCGCTTCACCCTCCCTAAGTGCTGAGATTACAGGCACCAGCCACCACGCCTGACTCCATGCAAGTGTCAAAGCAATGCCAGGTATTGAGGAGCTTTGTTCTATATCTGGCCAAAAGACCCAGAAAAGAAGGACATCCTTAGAGCACTCTCCGGACAGATCACCCTTGATTAAGGTCAATTTCACAAACAATTTCACAATTTCTCCTTTCAGAGATAGGGAACTGGATTCTGCTGAGTGGGCACCCATTGTGAGCCCACTCATCCTTCTCCAATCGTTCTCTCCACCCAAGGGAGCAACTGGTGCCATCCCACTCGGTCTCTGCCTGGGTACTGAGGGGATGAAGGTCAGGCAGCAAACACATTGGCAGCCGCATCCCTTGGGATGGCAGCCTCTGCAGCATCGCGCTACTCTGGGCCCATGACTGATGACCCTGAGGGAGTCTCAGAATGACCATCTGCCACGAAGTCAGTCTTTCCTCATGCCTACACCATGATGAGCTGGTCCATACAACATGGCTTCTGCCTCAGCTTCTTGTAAAATATGAAGCCCTGATATCTAAATAATTCAAAACAGTTCCCAAGGATTAAATCTGTTTCTACAACTCCTACTGGCTGGCTGTAGTTCCAGCAGGCAGATTGATCTAGCCCAGCATAATGTTGCTAGGTTACACTTCTGTTCACCTAAGCTCAGGTTTTGTCTGTTATCTCAGCCCTTAATGGTACAGGGTTTTTTTGTTTGTTTGTTTCTAAACGAGCACTTATGTAATATTCACTATATACCAGTCACTGTTCTAAGAGCTTTAAGAGTATTAAATAATCTTCGTAACTCCCAGGAACTAGGCACTGCTGTTAGACCCAATTTACTGATGAGGACACTGAAGCACAGAGAGGTTAAGTAACTTGCCCAAGGTCACACAGCGAGTGAGTGACGGAGCTGTGATTCAAACCAAGCAGGGTGGCTACCTCTTTGATCACTGTCAAGTTAATTTCTACACACTTTAGCTTCTGCCCCCAAAATGGGCATTCCCCTGTTCCAAACTCCCTGGCCCCAAGTTCCACAGCCCAAAAGCAACCACTGCCAGACTTTTGTTTTTGTTTGAGACAGAGTTTCACTCTTGTTGCCCAGGCTAGAGTGCAATGGCATGATCTCGGCTCACTGTAACCTCCACCTTCTGGGTTCAAGCGATTCTCCTGCCTCAGTAGCTGTGATCACAGGCATGCGCCACCAAGCCCAGCTAATTTTGTATTTTTAGTGAGATGGGGTCTCACCACGCCACCACGCCTGGCCGACTGTCAGACTTTTTAACCATGTGATCTGGTATTTGCCTCTGTGTGGGCCATTCACTTCTGATTTCTCAGCTCCAAACCCACCTTTCCACACTATTCTCTGCAGACTGGCCTTGGAGACCCCTTTGCCAGCTGACTCCTCATTCGAACCTGCCAATGAGCAGCCACAGGAGACTGGAGGGCGGGAGAAGGGGCTTTTCCCCATTGCCACTGTTGCAGCCCATACTGAGCTCCAGGAGCAGCAGCCTTGTAGCCCCTAGCTGCTTCTGCACTCTCAGGGCAGGGCAAGTCGACTATGCCACTCAAAGTCTCTGGTAGCTACCAGGTGGTGCCACCTGCTCAGACGCCTGAGGCCAGCTCAGAGGGGCTGTATTCCCAGGGACTGGTTCCAAGAGTCTCAGCCTCTTCCCTTCTTTCCCCCCGCCCTAGAGAGGGAAGCTGCTTCCTGAAGTTTCTAGCTCTGGTTACATCCTTTCTGGTCTTGCAGGCTTTCCAGAAATCAATACCGTGGGTTAAATCTCTCTGTTGAAATACCTAGTATGGTTTCTGTTTTCAGATATAAATATCTGAAAGTCTTCTCTCTGAACCCATTCCATTTCTTCAGAGACAGCTCCCCGGCTTCTAAACTGTGACATAAACATCAGTTGCTGGTATCTGGGGAAGGACGGCAGAAAACAGGATAGTGGCCCCACCATTCAGTCTGCAGACTTCTCCTCTCAGGTCCTCACCTCCCACTCTGCTACACCTGGCATTTGGAGTACGGGGTCGTCTTTCTCAACTTCTCCGCTGAATAACTATTTGGTCCCGGGGAAGCAGGAGAGGTGGTGGCAGGAAATGGCACAGAGTTAGCTGGCGACCGTGCTGTGCGTACACTTCCCACCACTCCGGCCACTTTGCCCTGCCCCTTGCCCACCACCCCCGCCAACTACCTGTCCTTGAGCCCATCCAGGGTACACGGGTAAATTGATCTGCAGGCTCTCTGCCTGCAAAAGTCCTCGTTCTGCTGGTCAGCTCCTGTGTCTCCAAGTGCTTTCTATCCTGCAAAGGTCTTATAGGCCATCTCATCTACGGCCCACTGCTGCCTCCTCTCCAATCCCTTTTCCCTCCTACCTCACACCTGATCTTCTTCTCTATCATTTTCATGGGGTTTCAGGAGGAAGAGATGATACAAGTGCAGAGTTAATGCTCCATGTTTGATCAGAAGTTAGATACACTTTTTCAACCTGTCACTACTTTTCTCTTTTAATTCCCAAAGTATGTACACGTGACCAATGTTTCTAAAATAACCTAACACAGAAAGCCCCATTCAAATAACTAATTTTAAGAAGGGTTGCTTAGGAACACTTATTTACATCTGTAAAGTAGTAAGAAGGGTTGCTTAGGAACCCTTATTGACATCTGTAAAGTAGTAAAAGCAGCTACAAGTGGAATTACTTTCCCCGCTTACTGGACTTCCCTAGGGCCAATCTATTTCATTCTTTCAGGCTCTGCCCTTGAAAAACAATATTATCATATCTTGTATACGGGCAAGCTCTGCTCCCTCAGAAAACAGCTCATCAGCCATGGCATTTGTGCCAACCAATGACAACCCATGCTCAGGGAACGGGGGGAGCCCCTGCAAATAGTCCTATTCTACCTCTAAATCCCAACCCAAGCCCGGGTCGTCTTCTCAGGACTGAGCAGGAGACTCACGCAGCCTACAGGGTCAGGCCTGAATTCTCTCTCTTCTCTGGGAACTGGGAGACGCAAGGGCGATTGGGTAGCACTGCTTGACACACCATACAAATGACCTAAAGCAAGCTTGCCCAACCTGTGCACGGCTTTGAATACGGCCCAAAACAAATTCATAAACTTTCTTCAAACATTACAGGACTTTTTTTTCTAGCTCATCAGCTATTGGTAGTGTTAGTATATTTTATGCGGGGCCCAAGACAGTCGTTTTTCCAACGTGGCCCAGGGAAGCCAAAAGATTGGACACCCCTGACCAAAAGGTATAGGAATGATGGCGTCAGAATCACACAGCATGCAGAATTCTAATTCTTTGCCTTCGGGAGATAATCGCACTTCAAATGCAGACTGGGTGGCAGATATCACAGAGAGACTTGTTCTCCCCCACCTCATCCCCTCTGCTCAGACCCTCCGGCCTGGCAGAAGCTACAAAGCGCAAGACTGCATTTCTCAGACTCCTTGTGGAGTTTCACACACTGACCGCACACCCTGTTGCGGGAAATGGAGGGAGATGCAAGCGGAGACCAGGTTTCTGCTGTTCTTCCGACAAGCGCACCTATGAGGGTGTCTGGTGTCGGCAGCAGTGGCCACTCACAAGTGTCGAGAGGCGGGGACGCTGCTGTAGAAGCTGGTGCCCGGGCACTCTCTCCTGGAGCCAGCGGACACAGAGTGGCTTCCTGCTGCAATCGAAGCAGAGGGAGTGAGGTCCCGGGCCGGGAGGTGGGGCCGCAGCTTTGAGACTGTCCACTCTCCGGCGCACAGGAGGTCTTTGGCATGATTCTTAGAGTTACTCCCAAGAGCCTGCCCTGCAGTCCTCCCACTGCCTCTCTAAGAAACTAACTCTCCTATTCAGTTCCTTTCTCTTCAGACTTCTGAGAGTGGCTTCTGTGCCATCCGCATGTGACACTGACAGCCACACAGACTCCAGCGGTCCTGAGGTAGAAGGGCCCCAATGAAACCATGTCTTATGTTGAAATGCTTTCATGCAGAACTTCACAAAGCTACAGAAAAGGTGAGGGACAGCAGAGAGAGCTGACTTGCTACACTTCTGCCATGCAGGTCAACTTCAGAGAGGTTTTCAGATAGCATCTCCGAGTTAACTGTTTTGTGGTGACCTGGCCAGTATTCTATAAGGAAAGGACAGGTAGGGCTCGGGCCAGCTGAAAAAAACAAAAAGAAATGATCATTCAGAGGAATGATACTTCGTATTTATAAAAAGGTACTTCAGGAATCACTTAGATACAGAAATTGAGGAGAAGGGATTTTTATTTTTATTTTTTTAAATTTTTAAATTTTTTTTTTTAAACCAATGCCATTAGTTTTTCTAGAATTGCCCTCAGTTCCTATCGGTATTTACCTCTTTTCACACAGGTTCATCTCTAGGGTAAGCTCAAGTGAGAGGAACACAGCATGTGCACAAGGCTCCAGTGTGATTAGTTTCATCATGTTGCTATCCTCTGTCACCCTTGCCTTTCTGCAAATGAAAGAAGTATTTTATTTGTGCTTTCCTGAGTTAATCAGAGTTTAGATGCTTATGTATAGAGAAAAGAATTTTGTCAATTATAATTATCATTCAAACAATGCCAGGTAATTAGGTGGGAAAAAGGAGAAAGACTAACGGCAATAGTACACTAGAGAAAAGTTTTCTTTATGGGATTGATTGTGTGTGTGTGTGTGTGTGTGTGTGTGTGAGAGAGAGAGAGAGAGAGAGAGAGAGAGAGAGAGAGAGAAAGAGAGAGAGATTTCAATAGTAAGTCTTTTCTGGAATAAAGAATTTTAATGACACGAATATATTGTCCAGTCTCATTTCCTATTTGCAACCTGAAAAGCAAAACAATGTTTATGTCAACCACCACTAAAATGTATGGGGAGAGATGTCTACCGATTCTGTTTGTGCAGAGGAAGAGAACGATGTTTATACTCTATTTCTTCTATTTGCTTTGATATCTGAAAAGATGTGGCAGAGCTCCAGTAATATGACTTTTACATGGATTAGTGTGTTGGTGGGGGTGTGGAGGAGCTGGAGGATCCCAAAGGAGTTGTAGGGTACCAGCTGTAGAGTAGTACTACCTATGTGTATTCCCCAAAACTTGTTTTAAAAAGGAAAACTGTAAAGCCCAGGCACAGATAATAGTTAAAGCATGCCTCTTTTCTCCCTCTAGCCCTAACACAAACATCCATTTCATCAGAGACAGAAGGACCAGAGAACGTACTCACTGTATAAAAATTCATCGGTATTAAGGCAAATAGGCTGTACTGCATTTCAGTCCATCCACTGAGACGCAGAACTAACTTGATTAATCAGAAGACATCCAGTGCTGTCTTTGCATTTTTATCTGTGTCCTTGTATGTGGAGAGGCTTATAAGAGTATTAACTATAACCTTCTCTCTCATTTGTTTCACAATGTATGACCGTCGCTAGGCCAGGATTTAAGGTCCTGAACACAAAACTATCTGGTATGTTTTTAGGTGAGAAAGAGGAGAAAAGCTACAAAATGCCCTGTAGGAAATCTGTTTCAATTAATATCACATATTCCTCTATTCTAGAGTGAGGATTCACTAGAAAGCTGTGTTTAACTCTGCAACAAGTGGAAAACAGAGATTACTGATTATGCAGGAAGATAATAGCTATAAAAGAAGGCTGCACTTTAAGTCATCCAAGACATGCTTCTGTACAGTATATAAATGCTTTTGACAAGGATGGAAGAAGGGAAAGAGTAAAAGAGAGAAATTAACAGACAGAACCCTAAAGAAAGAAAAGAACAAAGCAGGAGTACTTAAGGAGAGCACTTCTTCTCTCTCTACTTCACTGCAATCCCAGCTTTTCCTATGTTCAATGAAACCACATTTGTGTTACCTACATGACCACAACTGCATTATTTGACAAATACAGAAAACAAGATCCATAACCTAATAAAAGTAAGCAATCGCTAAAACTGTCAATTTGAAATAAAGACCACATTTGCTCAAGGAATATTTATCTCACTATTTTGCATGGGGGAAAAAGAGATAATTTCACATTGAACAGGATGGTGATGTGACTGACAGCAGAAGCAACCACTCTCAACCAAGATCTGCTTTTGTCATGCTTGGGACCTTTTTAAGAGGCTGTCTTTTTTCTCACTCTTCATACTTTGAAGTTAGAAGTCTTACAATCATGGGCAAATGTTTTTAAATTAAATGCCTAAACTTACTAAGTAATTTCCCAGATATGTTCAAATTTCTTCCCCCTTTCTATCCAGTAGACAGTTACTTATAAAGTAGTTACACCAATAGTCTGTTAAGAAAATAATTATTTAATTTGAAATGTTTTCCTATATTTTCTCTTCTGTTTTCACATGTCCTAAGCAGTCCGGCCTCCTCTTTTTAAAATCTTTGAAAAAACTTTTTAATTGTAAATTGACAATTCACAATTGCATAAATGTATGGGGTACAAAGTAATGTTATGATTGATGAATAAAATGCATAATAATTAAATCAATCTCGTTAACATATCCGTCAGCTCACATATTTAATGATTCTTATGGTGAGAACATTTAAAATTTACTCTCAGACATTTTGAAGTGTACAATTCTCTGTTATTAACTACATTCACCATGCTCAGCAACAGAACTAAAAAAACTATTCCTCTTGCCTGAGACTTTAAGTCTTCGACCATCACCTCCCCATTCCCCCCACCCTCCAGCCTCGATAACCATTATTTTACTCTCTGCTGCTATGAGTTATTGTTTTAGATTCACAGATGAGTGAGATTGTGTGGTATTTGACTTTCTGTGCCCGGCTTATTTCACTGAGGATAACGTTCTCTGATTCCATCCATGCTGCTGAAAATGAAAGCATTTCCTTCATTTTTAAGGATGAATAGTATTCCATTATGTGTAAGTACAACATTTTCTTTACCCAGTTATGTTGATGGACTCTTTGGTTGATTCCATAATTCAGTTACCATGAATAATGCTGCAGTGAACATGGGCGTGCACACAACTCTTCAACAAACTGATTTCAAATCTTTTCGGTAAATGCCCAGAGGTGGGATTGCTAGATCATATGGTAGTTATATTTTTTGTTATTTGAGGAATCTCCACATAGTTTTCCACAATGGCTATACTAATTTACATTTCCACCAACAGGGCTCCCGTTTCTTCACATCCTGGTCAACACAGGTTATATAGTCTTTTTGAAAACAGTTATTCTGACAGGTGTGAAATGTAGTTTCTCATTGTGGTTTCAATTTGCATTTCCTTAGTGATTGCTGATGTGACCATTTCTTCATGTATCTGTCAGCCATTTGTATGTCTTCTTTTGAGAAATGTCTATTTCATTCCCTTGCTCATTTTTTTAATTAGATTTTTTTTGTATTCTTTCTATTGAGTTGTTTGAGCTCCTTATATATTTTGGATATTAACCCCTTATCAGATGTATGGTCTGTAAATATTTTTTCTTACTCTATAGATTAGTTTTACAGACTCTCATCTTATATTTAAGCCTTTAATACATTGAGTTGATTTTTATATTAATATATGGTGTGAAATAAGAATCCAACTTCATTCTTTTGTGTATGGATATCTAGTTTTCCTGAAGTAATTTATTGAAGAGGATATCCTTTTCTTATTGCATATTCTTGGTATAATACCTTTGTTGAAAATCAGTTGACCGGGTCAGGCATGGGGGGTCATGCCTGTAATACCAGCACTTTGAGAGGCTCAGGGAGGAGTCCTTTGAGGCCAGGAGTTTGAGACTAGCCTGGGCAACATAGGGAGACCCTTTCTCTAACAATAAAGAAGAAGAAAAAGAAAATAAATTTAAATCATATGCTTGGGTTCATTTCTGGGTTCTCTCGTCTGTTTCATCTGTTGATGTTTCTTTTGGCCAGTCCCATGCTGTTTTAATTACTACAGCTCTGTAGTATAGTTTGAAACCAGGTAGTATGATGCCTTCAGCTTTGTTCTTTTGCTCATGATTGCCTTGGCTATTTGGGAGTATTTTTGTTTCTACACAAATTTTAGAATTGTTTCTTCTATTCCTATGAAAAATTATGCAGTTTTGATAAGAATTGCACTGAATTGGTAGGTTGGCTTTGGTAGTATGGCTATTTAACAATATTAATTCTTCCAATCCATCAACATAAAATATTTTTCCATTTATTCGTATCTTCTTCAATTTTTTAATCAACATTTTATAGTTTTCAGTGTAAAGGTCTTCACTTCTTTGTTTGAATTTATTCCTAAGAATTTTTTGTAGCTGTTGTAAATGAAATTGTTCTCTTGATATCCTTTTAGATAGTTCATATTGTTAGCATATAGAAATGCCACTGATTTTTATGTGTTGATTTTGTATCCTGCAACTGTAATATATTCATTTATTAGTTCCAACAGGGTTTTTTTGGTGGGGTCTGTAGCATTTTCTACATATAAAAGATCATGTTATCAGCTAACAGTGACAGCTTCGCTTCCTCCTTTCCTATTAGGATGCCTTGTATTTATTTTTCTTGCCTAACTGCTCTGGTGAGGACTTCAATGCTATGTTAAATATAAGTGGCAAGAATAGGCATGTTTGGCTATGTTAGAGGAAAGGCTTTCAATTTTTCACCATTGAGTATAATTTTAATTGTGTAGCTTCTCACATATGGCCTTCATTGTGATGAGGTCCACTCCTTCTATAATTAATTTGCTGATAATTTTTATAAAAAGGTGAATTTTTGTCAAATGCTTTTTCGGCATCTAACAAAATGAGCACATGGCTTTTGCCCTTCATTCCATTAATGTGATATATCACATTTATCGATTTGTGTATGGTGAACCATCCTTGTATTGAAGAATAAATCCCACTTGATCATGATGAATGATCCCCTTAATGTGTTGTTGAATTCAGTTATTATTTTGTTGAGAAATTTGCATCTATGTTCATCAAGAACACTGACCTTTAACTCTGTTTCTTATAATGTTCTTGTTTGGCTTTGGTACCAAGGTAATGTTGGCTTTGTAAAAAGATTTTTGGAAGTACAGACAATTCCTGACTTATAGGAGTTCAACTTACAATTTTTCAACTTTACAGTGATGCAAAAGCAACACATACTAAATTCAAATTTTGAATTTTAATATTTTCCTCAACTACTGATATGCAGTATGATACCCTTGTGTGAGATATTCAACACTTTATTGTAAAATATAAATATAAATTCAGCACTTTGAATATACCATCTTGTTCTTTCCATGTCTGCATAGCTTCTGCTGAGAAATCCACTGATGGTAGTATTGGTACTCCTTTGTATATGAAGTATACAAAGGAGTCTGAATTAGGAAATCTGAATTAGGAGGGTGAGAAAAATGGTCTCACTCTGACCGCACTGCCCCTTCCCATCTCCCAAGTTGGCACAGCGCCAGACTGAGAGGATTTTCCTGGACCAACAGTTTCTGCAGCAGGGAAAGAGAACCAGAGGCAGTCATCTAGTGATGCTAATGTTCCAGGATGCTTCACAAGAAGCCCACTCTAGTCTCACCTCATAGGAAACACTAGGAGAAACAGCTGCTCTCGGAATTTTTGTCTTTGATTTTTGATAATTTCATTACTATGTGCCTTGGTAAACTCTTCTATGGGTTGAATTTGATTGGAGAACTCTGCTTTCTTTACTTGGGTTGATATGATTTGATATTTGTCCTCTAAATCTCATGGTAAACTGTGATTGTCATTGTTGGAGTGAGGCCTAGTGGGAGGTGTGTGGGTCATGCGGACAGATCCCTCATGAATGGCTTACTGCCTCCCCATGGTAATGAGTTCACGTGAGATCTGGTTGTTAGAAAGAATTGGAGACCTTTTCCAGTCACCTCTTGTTCCTGCTCTAGTGATGTGAGACAAGTGCTTCTCCTTTGCCTTCTGCCAAGATTGTAAGCTTCCTGAGGCCCTCACCAGAAGCAGATGCTGGTACCGTGCTTTCTGCACTGTCTGCAGAACCATGAACCCATGAAACGTCTTTTCTTCATAAATTACCCAGTCTTGGGTATTTCTTTATAGCAATGCAAGAACAGCCTAAAACATGGGTATTGGCATCTGTTCCTGTATCAGAGAAGTTTTCAGCTATTATTTCTTTAAATATGCTTTCTCATGCTTTTTTCTCTCTGTTGTCCTTAATTCCCACTATACGAAAGTATGATCTCTTGACAGTGTTCATAACTCTCATAGGCTTTCTACATTCTTTATCGTTCTTTTGTCTTTTTGCTCTTCTCGATTATTTCAAATGTTCTGTCTTCCAGATCACTAATTCTTTCTTTTGCTTGACAGTGTCTTCTACCAAAGCTTTCTATTGAATTTTTCAATTCAGCCACTGTTTCATCTCTAAGATTTCTGTCCTTTTTTTATTATTATTATTTATTGTTTATATTTTTGGTCAAATTTCTTGCTTTGTGTACTGTTTTCTAAATTTTATTCAATTTTCTATCCATAGATTCTTGTAGTTCACTCACTTCTTTATGAGTACTATTCTGAATTCTTTGTCAACCATTTCATAGATCTCCATTTCTTTGGGGTCTACTATTGAAGCTTTATTAGTTTTCTTTGTAGGTGTCACGATTCCCTTGATTCTTTGTAATCCTTGTGTTATCTGCACATTTGAGAAGACAGTCCCCTTTTCTGGCCTTTACAGGTGTTCTTTGACAGGAATAGATTTCCACTATCTCATCTAGACTGTGATTCTGGAAGGGCCATCTGGTGATAATCCTGGACAGGCAGAGCTTAATGTGAGTTTACAACTTAGTTGGGCTGCTTCTCTTGCTCTGATGTCAGGTGCAGTTGTGGGCCTGGCTTCCCTATTTGATGAGATTGCTGGCTGAGTACTGCAATGACTTCTGGTCAGGCCAGTTATAGGATGTATTCCTTGGCCACTATTGATATTTACAGTTGGGCAGGGCTATAGGCTGTTCTCTAAGGTTAGTGGAGTCACTGCTTGGGACAAGCAGACAAGAGGCTATGTTCCTTAGAAAATTCATGATTCAGGATTTCCTCACTGTCAGGGTGGAGCTATGAGGTGGGCTTTCGACTGAGCTGAGTGGCTGTTTGACCTCCTGGTCAGGCAGGTCTAGCCTCTATGCTTCTCAGAAATCCATGAAGGTGGGAGTCTCCCTGCCTGGTGGAGTCACTGGGTGGGCTCTTGGGCTGAGTGGAACTACTGCTTGGCTTCCTAGGTAAAGCTGAACTAACCTCTTCATTTCTCTGAAATCTGTGGAGGTGGGAGTCTCCCTGCTAGGGTGGGGTCATTGGGCAGGATTTTTGGTTGAGGAGAGCTGCTGCTTGACCTTCTGGATCAAGCAAGACTAGCCACTGCATTTCTCCAAAATGCCAGGAGGTGGGAGTCCCTGCCTGCACAGGGTGGTTGGGTGGGCCTTTTAGCTAGGTGGAACCACAGCTTGACTTCTTGGGTCAAGCTGGTCTAGCCCTTTGCTTCTCTGAAATGGGAGGAGGTGAATATCTTCCAGCCTGTGCAGGCTTGTTGGGTGGGCTCTGGGGGTAGCCAGGGAGAACAGCATTCTAGGAACTCAGACTAGGTTGAAATTCCCACCATGTTAATGAAGGCAACCAGCTCAGCTTTGCATGTGGGTTATGAAATTGGCTGGTATCTGCTATTGGGAGCCACAGCTGCCAGAAACACAGAGGTACCTCTAAGATCCATGTGCTGGTAACCATGACCTCTGCCTCCTTTCTGTTTCTACCTGACCCTAGGCACTGTGGCCAAGCTGTTTCTCTTAGTGTTTCCTATGAGATGAGACTAGAGTGGGCTTCTTGTGAAGCATCCTGGAACATTAGCATCACTAGATGACTGCCTCTGGTTCTCTTTCCCTGCTGCAGAAACTGTTGGTCCAGGAAAATCCTCTCAGTCTGGCGCTGTGCCAACTTGGGAGATGGGAAGGGGTAGTGCGGTCAGAGTGAGACCATTTTTCTCACCCTCCTAATTCAGATTTCATTCAATTATGCAGACCACACAGGTTTCTCAGGCTTGTTTCCAAGTGTTGACATTTTCAAAAAGATATTCTAGTCTGTGGACAGCTGTAAGTTCACCTTTTTGTGTGTGTGGGGTCAGGGGAGTAGAGACTGAGGCTTCTGATTCTACTATCTTGCTTATATCATGCTCATCATCTTAGTTTTATTATTTTTTTCAAGATTTTGATTTAGTTGCAGATTATTTTCATTTTAAATAGTATTAGAGAAAAGGAGAAGCAATATAAAGATCATCAATATACAAATATGAAAATGGTTTTCCAATCATGGATGTTTAAACATAAACAGGTCAGATTTGGTTAAATTTGTCCTTGATTTAAAAAAAATGGGTTACTGGTTTTGCCACAGTACTTCACAAACAAAAATCAACTACTATTCACTGTCTCCCATCTGTCTCAGAATACGTTGTCACTCTGGTAGCTACAACATAGAAGACAGAGCTGCCTTGCTCTTATCCACTCAAGAATGGGGATTTATTGCAGGCCATTTTTAAACTACTCTAGCCCTAATGTAATTGCTTTCTGAAGCGTAGGAGAGACAACTTGGCCAACTCCAGCTCTGTATACAATCTATTCAGAATTTCTTGGACCAGATGGTATACCTAGTCCTAAAGATAGTGTGTTTATTTTTTCATATCAATCAATTTAAAATAATATAATCAGAAAAGAAACTCTGCAGAATTCTTAGCCAAATGATAAAAAAAGGAACATCCATAATTTAATACTGCCTTTGTTAATTTCATTTTACTCTAAGGCATTCAATTAAAGTATCATGCAATAAAAGCTGCTGCTACAATGGAATCTCAAATCCTATTAAGTGTCAAGAATGTTAAACCTACAAAACTAACAGATTCTTTAGTCTGAAACCATTTAGGTGCTTTATAGTGCTGCCAGCCAGTCTCCCACCTGAATAGTGTTTTACTGGAAAGGCAGTCTATAATGTGTAATCATTGAAGTACTTTGAAATCGACCCCACAGGGCCCTTCAACCTTATTCAGTTTACATTAAATAATTATGAACTCATCATTTTGTTTAAGCTTATGTTTAAAGTCAGCCATTCCGCCAAGTCTACTCTGCTGAGATTAAATATATTTTAGTTTATGGAACATGGTGGATTCACGTTTGGTCTAAAAATACTTCAACCTACTATAAGCATATGCGAAGTACTTTCGCTACAATGAAATACAAAACATACACTTATGCTGTCAGTGCAAAAATATAGATGTGTGCAGGCAGTCTGGTCAGATCTGTAGATATAACTGTTAGATGAAACAAAAACATTCTCTGGGTCTATTTGCCAGATGTAAAAAGATAGAGAATATGAACTTTAACCCAGACACTTAAGAAATCGTGCAATGGGAAATAGCATTTCTCGAGGAGGCTTTTTGTTCAAACCCAAAACATTTAACAGAAGCATTAGTTTTAAAATCTAAGCCATGAGGGCATTTTCTAAAACATAGTATCACCTTTCTTTTTAATGCTGACATATTTTCTTTAGGAAACTACTATTAAAATATGGACTAATATTAGTTAGGAAAAGAAAAAAAAAAAAACCTCCAGCTTCAGATGAACTTTCTTTCTTAATAAGGAAAACAAAAATTTGTGTAAAGGTGGGAAGGCTTTCATTTTATACACTACAGGTTGCTACAAGATGGGAGACACGATGGCATGGGAAATGCATTGCTCTACTTGATTTTTAGGGGCAAAAAAAAAAATGTTACTCTGTCAGAAAGGAAGGGAAGACAATAATCAACAAAAACTTCAAATTACTTATGTAAAAAAAAAAGTCATGTTAGAAAACGTCAGCTGCCAAATCACAATGTCCATCATTCCCTGCTGATCCTTTCTCAGCACGAAGCTGTGGCTTTTATTGTTTATAATCAGGGGAGAAGAAATAAGAAAAGGACCATGTCTCCTTTTGTAGTTGCCATGTATTTTTAGCAACACTTTAAGGACGACTTTCTGTAAAGTCCCTGAGCTTATGATAATGATTGCAAAGTAAGATATAGATGTGCGGTGTGGTGTGGCATGGGAAGTTTTAAGCTGGTGGTCAATCAAAAATATATGAATACCCACCCTGGACTCACAGCTACATATCACACCAGTAGCTAAGAGGGGACACTGTTGGCAGAGGGGGCTTAGGTCCCTTAGAATCCTGCTGCTGGGCACATCAGGAGGAATGCTGTGGCAACCTGAGTACAAGGACACAGGCCTGGGTTCTGGTTCCAGCTCAGCCACAGGTTGGCGAATTCCCATCAGAAAATGTTCCCTCATCTGTAAAATGACAACCATCCTACCGACCCTGACTATCTCACAAGGTGAGGATCAAACTGGATTATATAAGTAAACACTTGGACAGCCATAAAGTCTTCCTCAAACATTCAACTATTTGTAAAAAGGCTTAGGAATATCTATTAAGCAGGATGCCAATAAGGGCAAATTAGTGCACTGCATCTGAATATCAAGGCTGGAACAAAAGTCACTTGAAGTTCAAACTCGCGTTCTGCACAGGTCTGCAGTTAGAGCATACATTTTATGTCTCAAGTGTCTTCATCATAACGAAGTTTATAGCCCTACAGTGACACCTTTATCTCATCCAATGTAGGTGCCAAGGGGGTCGAGAGTAAAATCAGAAAGAATGAGTTACAAAATAGATTTTTAGAGAAAAATATCATCACAATTACCAGTGAGGAAGCAAGTGTCTGAGGTGCTAGGATAGAACAGAGGTGAACCTGTGAGCAAGTGTGTGTGGGAGTGGAAACAGATCTTTCTTCCTGGATCACAGTCCGTGGAGGTATACACCGCGCTCTATCATACAGTTCTCTGCATGTTACCATGGAGATTTTCAGAAGTTTCACTATATGGTAGTTATGCAAGACTACTGCCTGACATTCTCAGGTCACTGTAACAAAAACAAGGTCAATTTCTGTTAAATGTCCTTTCTCGATTCATCCTTGTCCAGGAAACTATTCTATTGGCATGCAATTTGAATTTGAGTATCTACTGTATTTCTTCCAGTAAAAAAAAAAAAAAAAAAAAAAAAAAAAAATCTTCTTTTCTTGTTCCTAGTGGTTGTTGTTTTCTAGGTCAGTTACCGTAGACAGTGATGAACAACTATCACCCAGAGTGACAGCTTAACCTGCATGTTTTCTGCATAGTGGTTTACACATATTCACATACTATTTTCATTTATGCCTCACAACAAACCTGTGAGATAGGTGGGGAAGACATACATCCAAAATATATTACATAACAACGGGATCTGATCGGGTTCATAATATTGAGCCAGAAATGTCAAATGTGATTGAGAAATCTGCATAATTTGTTCTGGTAACAGAGGCCTTAAGTGATCAAAACACAAATCTGACAGAATAGATTTTCGGCATGCAACTGGGAAGTAGAATGTGGGTTCAGTGCATATGAAAAACAAACATCTTTGCAGTGTTCCCAAGGCCCTCTGTATACACATCTATTATTGTCCTTTGCACACCAAATTGAAAATGTCTGCTTATAAGTTTCTCTCTCCTGAAGACAGACAGCTCCTCCAAAGCAAATGCAACTCATTCATTCATTAACTCACACTCAGTCATGTATTCATTCAACAGATAGTTACTGATCACACAGCATACGTGAGTTGCTATCATATTTCTGATTCCAGTGTCTGGCACTCTACCTGATGCATCGTAGGTGATGAATGAAGAATCCTGTGGATAACACAGGGTGGGAAATACATTACACATGATTAGTATCACAGATAGGACTGGTGGAAGATTCACTTGTTTTGAGAATCAGTGCAAATACTGGTCACAAACAACTTGTAGGAAAGAGAGTCAAGACTTTATCAAATAATTCTTTCATTTAAAGAGGTACTAATAAATAAAAATGGTACGAAAGGGTGATTTAGAAACATCGGTGTGAATGACCAGGTCAAGCACCTATGTGTCGGAGCTGGAGATAACGTCTGGCCTGGGAAACAGCCTTCAAATAGTGAGAAAAAAAAAAAAAAAAAAAGGCTTTCTTTGAAAGTTGAAAAGGCAACCAAACAAAGCCACAATCTGCTGCAGGTAAAATGTAAAGTATTAGGGTGAACCATAGACAGTTGCCACAATTCCATTGCTTTGGACTTACAAAATGACAACTACATATGGTCCAACTTAATAGAACCCAAGAGGGCCAAAACAATGAAGAAAGACTATTAGGAGCTCAAACAGCCAAACACCTTAAACTATTTCTAAACCTCTAATTTGACCTGTATTTACTGAAAACCAATAGCACACTCAGAACGACCCAGGTAATTCCAAAATCGCCAGCTGAGCCTTTCTGAAGGTGATTTTCTCCAGGAACTGGTGTGGGGCAGCACAAACAGGGCTCCCAGTAAGCTGACCCTGCCGCTGACCGGCACTGAGGCACTGCCCAGCCTTCACAGGTCCCCGGCAGATGCGCCCTCCACAGACGACCCACCACAGAAGCAAAAGGCTTCCCTCACAGGAATGCACGAGTGTGCTAATTTAACAATCCCAATTAGAAGTAGTCTCATCATGGTTTGTCAGACTTGGAGTTGCTATCATATTTCTGATTGGAGGATCACGGTTGTCTGGATACTAATACCACAAATTTAAAAAGGCTGGACAAAGAGTAACATTCAGGAGAAGATCATAAAGCCTAGAAAAATATCTCCAAATTCCACAATTATTTTTTTTCAAGTTATACAAATGATCCAGAGGATGATTCTGGGAAGATGGCAGAGGAGAGAGAACCAGGAGTCTGTATTCCCACCTGGACAACAATTGCACTGGCAGAGTCTGTCCAGTATAACTATTTTGGAACTCTGGAGGCTACTTAAGGCTTGCAACTTCCAGAAGAAGGCTTGGACAGTAGACTGAAGTTATTTTCAGTTAATTGAAGCTCTTGGCATAATAGAGCTACCTATCCCACACCTCAGCCCCATGGCAGGCAGCTGTGCACATGCTCCTGGAGCAGCTTGGCATACAGTTTGCAGGAGTCTTGGTAGGCAAAAAGGACACTGTCCTCCAAAAACCAGACATCTGTTCTTATCACTGATTGCTGCTTTTGATCAAGAGATGCAGACAAAGAGGCCAGTGGCCACTGTTGCTGCACCTTCCCCCACTGTTGCAAGCCTCCACCAACCACCTAAAGTGACTTCCGTGAGATTTAAAAGGCCAGTATTCTTTTATCCCCTGATTTTCTTCTTTTTCTTCTTTTTCTTCTTTCGGGAACCAGACATTGAAGACTAGGATATTCAAAAGCAACTGCATATATGAGGAAAATTAGGAAGTGACTGTTCATGCCCAGCAAAAAGGCAGAGGCTCAGAAAAGACCTGAGAAGACTTTACGTATATACCTTAGGCTGATCTATGGCACAGTAACAGCCTACAACCAGCAAAACAGAAAACAAAAATAGCAAACTTTGGATAAGGGGGAAATCTGATTTCCAGATTACTTCATTAGATTCAAACATCCAATAACAACAAAAAAATCACAAGGCATACAAAGAAATAAGAAAATATTACTCATTTAAAGAAAAATAAATAAATAAAACAGTAACTGTCCCTGAAAAAGACTGAGGGCAGATATACTGGACAAAGACTTTAAAACGACTGTCTTGAAGATGCTCAAAGAAATAAAGGCAGATGTGGAGAAAGCCAAGAAAACAATGTTTGAATAAAATGGAAATATAAATAAAGATAGAAAACCAAAAAAGAAACCAAAAAGAAATTCTGGAGCAGAAAAGTAAAACTGAAGTGATAAATTTACTAGAGGGATTCAAAAGCAATTTTAATGAGGTGGAAGAAAGAATCAGTGAATGTGAAGATAGGGCAAAACAAAACAATCTCAGGTATAGAAAGAAAAAAGATTGAAGAAAAGCGAACAGAGCATAAGGGACTTGAGGGGCACAATAAAGAGGACAAACATATGTGTTATGGGAGTCCTAGAAAAACAAGAGAGGGAGAAAGAAGAACAGAAAGAATACTTGAAGAAATAATGGCTGAAAACTTCCCAAATTTGAGGAAAGATGTGAATACAAAACATCTAAGAAGTTTCATAATCTCTAAGTAGGAAGAACTTTAAGATACCCACATTGAGACACATTGGAATTAAACTTCCCACAGCCAAATACAAAGAGAGAATCTTGAAAGCAGTGAAATAGAAGTGACTCATCATGATACATGGGATCCTCAATAAAATTATCAGCAGATTTCTTATCAGAAAATTTGAAAAAACAAAAGCATAACCCTGTAACCAAGAATCTTACAGCTAGGAAAATGGGACTTCAAATGTGAGGGTGGAATTAAGACTTTCCAGATAACTGAAAGCTGAGGGAGTTTGTTACCTGTAGACTGCTCTGCAAAAAATGCTAAAAGGAGCCCTGCTGGTTGAAATGAAAAGACACTGGATAGTAACTTGAAGCTGTATGAAGAAATAAAGATTTCAGTAAAGGTAAATACATAAGCAATTATGAAAGCTAGTAATATTTTAGCACCAGTTTGTAACTCCACTTTTTTTGTATATGATTTAAGATGCTAATACATTTAAAAAAAAAAAACAAACAATTATTAGTCAAAAGGTAGTATCATTGTAACTTTGGTTTGTAACCCCACATTTTGCTTTCTATGTCATTTAAAAGGATAATGCATTTTTTTAAATTATTGATGTTTTTGGACATACCATGGATGTGATTTTGTGACATCAATAACTGAAAACAGACAGTGGGAATAAAGATATAAAAGAGTAGCATTTTGTATAATATTGAAGTTCAGTTGGTATAAATCCAAATTAGAGTATCTAACTTTAGGATAGTAAATGTCATCTGCATAGTAACTACAAGAAAAACAGATGTGGCCGGGTGCGGTGGCTCACACCTGTAATCCCAGCACTTTGGGAGGCCGAGGCGGGTGGATCACGAGGTCAGGAGTTTGAGACCAGCCTGACCAACATGGTGAAACCCCGTCTCTAGTAAAAATACAAAAATTAGCCGGGCGTGGGGGCAGGTGCCTGTAATCCCAGCTACTCAGGAGGCTGAGGCAGGAGAATTGCTTGAATCCAGGAGGTGGAGGTTGCAGTGAGCGAAGATTGCACCACGGCACTCCAGGTTGGGCAACAGCGTGAGACTCTGTCTTAAAAAATGAAAAGAAAAGAAAAAAGAAAAACAGATGTAGAATATTTAAAAAATGAAAAAAATTCAAACATTTCACTACACAAAATCAACTGAACACAAAAGAAGACTAATGAAGAAAATGGAGGACCAAAAAAGCAATAAGGCATATAGGGGGAAAAAAAAAACAAACAAAAAACAAAAAACAGCAACATGACAGAAGCAGGTCCCTCTTTATCAGTCAGCCTTAAAAAGGAAGGAAAGTCTGACATGGGCTTCGATACAAATGAATTTTTAGGACATTATGCTAAGTGAAAGAAGCCAGTCACAAAAAGAGAAATACTGTATGATCCTATTTATGTGAAGTACATGGAGTAGACAAACTCGTAAGACAAAAAGTAGAAGGGTGGTAGCCAAGGGCTCAAGGAAGAAGGGAATTAGGAGTTACTGTTCAGTGGATATAGAGTTTCAGTTTTGCAAGATGAAAAGAGTTCTGGAGATGGATGGGGAGGGGTGACGGTTGTATGATACAAACGTACTCAATGGCAGTGAAGTATACATTCAAATATGGTTAAGACAGTAAATTTTTGATGATCTATATTTTACCACATTAAAAACAATTGGAAAACAAAGCTACACACTTATAAAAGGACAACTGAAAAATGCAGAAACATGTCGAGAAATAATCTGGAAAAAATACCAATATCTGAGAAGACAAAGCATATTTCCTTCCATATGGATGGCTTCAAAAATTAAATCCATCCTGTGAATCAAAATGATTTGGATGTCAGTCCCTGTAACCAACATCCAGATAGGTTAAAGATATTCAGAACCCCAAGAGATGAACTCAGTCATACATATGGGCGACAATGAGGGTGAAGTAAGTTTATTATAAAAATGGCCTCGATTCTTTATGCCCCCCTGTACCTATAGTTTTTGCAATATGAATGTGAAATTCCTGCCATCAGGAAGCACATCCTTTCCTCTTCTCTTGACTCTGGGCTGATCCTGTGACTTGCTTGGGTTCACACGATACAGGTGAGGTGATGGCTTGCCAACCCCAAGCTCCAATTCCAAGAGACCTTGTGTACTTCCACACTCTCCTGGATCTCTGCAACCACCACATGGACAAGCCTAGGCGGGCTTGCTGAAGAATCAGAGACCACATAGAGAAGAGCATGACTGTGCCAGCTGAGACCATGCTAGATCAGCCCATAGCCAGTTGATCAGCAGAGCCACCTATTTGACTTTCAGCTGAGCATCAATTAGGGTGAGGGATAAACAAAGCCAAGACAAGAAAAAGCACCCAGCCAACTCAGAGGCTCATGAGTAATAACACATGCCTATTGTGGACAAGCAGGAAAACTGGCTAGGGATCCTAGAACTGGAGGAAGATAGCAACAAAGCATGTTACCTTCCTTCCCTCACTAACAGAAGAAAGTAAGCCAGGCCTGGTATCTCCTAACCCCTAACCTACCATAGAAGGCAGTCCAGGCAGGCTCATCCCTTACCTGAGTTGAACAGGAGTCCTACCGACAACAGAAGGTAAGCCTGGAAGCACAGGCAAGGGATCAACCAACTGGAAGTCCACTGAGAACCAGCAGACAGAAGGACGTTCCTTCCTCACTAAACATGAGACTCTCCTCCTCACCAACACACACATGGCAGCTGGGCAGCCACAGCAAGGGATACTCTCCACAACAAGCGCCCAGGCTGGGAAGCCTCTCTTCTCCACTCACACGTTGCTGGTGACAATGTAAAATGGTACAGGCACTCTGGAAAGCAAGTTTACTATTTCTTAGCAAACTAACCATATAGCTACCACACAATGCAGCAACTACACTCAGATTTTTATTTCAGATAAATGAAAACTTACATGTATGTAAAAACCTGTGCGTGAACATTCACAGAAGCCCCAAACTGTAAATATCCCAGGTGTCGTTCAATGGGTGAATGGCGAAACAAACCATGGTACCTCCACACCGTGACATGCTACTTAGCAATACAACTGAGTGAGTTATTAATACATATTGCCATTTGTATGGACGTTAAGGGAGTTACACTGAGAAGGAAAAACCTCAAATAGTTACATTCTGTATGACTCCATTTAGAGAATATTCTTGAAATGACATAATTACAGAAATGGATACAGTCCAGATACAGAATGGAGACTGTAGTAGGGATAGGTGAACTTACACATGTGGTCAAATTACATAGATCTAAATACATACACACATGGGATCTCTCTGTATTACTTATTGTACTTACTATACCATACGTACAAGTAACACTGAGAAAATCTGAGTAAGTCTAGTGGACTTCATCAACGTCCATATCCTGGTCATGATATTCCAGTGCAGTTTTGCAAGATGCCACTGCTATGGCTCGAATATGTGTCCCCTCCAAAACTCATGTTGAAATTTAATTAATACCCAATGTGTGGCAGTATTGAGAGACCGGACCTTCAAGAAGTGATTGGGTCACAAGGGCTCTGACCTCACGAGTGGATTAATCTATCCATGGATTAATAAATTAATGAGTTGATGGATTAATGGGTTATCATCAGAGTGGGACTTGTGGCTTTATAAGAAGGAGAGAGACCTGAGGTGCCAGGCTCAGCCCTCCTGACTATCTAATGCCCTGCCCTACACCTCAGGACTCTGCAGAGAGTCCCCACCAACAAGAGGGCTCTCACCACATGCAGACCCTTGACCATGGACCTTTCAGCCTCCACAGCTGTAAGAAATACATTCCTTTTCTTTATACATTACCCAGTTTCAGGTATTCTGAACAACAGGAAATGCACAAAGAGAATCACCACTGCGGGAAACTGGGTAAAGGGGTACATGTATTACTTCTTAAAAGTGCATGCAATTCAATAATTGTTTCCAAATAAAAAGTCTTATTTCAAAAGCTCTACTGTACAAAATTCAACAAAGGTTTCAGGGCGCCAAGAGAACCATTTTACAGATGTTGCCCAGCACGCCTATAGATTTGGGTCATAACAGAGCAAGACCATCAGGACTTTACGAATTCATAAGAAAGTGCTTCATTCTGCTCTGCATTCCTACAGCAAGTCTACCAAACAGGATCCAAAGGAGTGGGGAGGGGAAGCCGAATAGAAAATGACAATTTGGGTCATGGAGAGGGTAGAATGAGAAAGGGACTTCAGAGGAATAGACACGGGAGTTTCAGGAAGTGTGAAGCATTGGTGACTATTTCTGGTCAATTTCTCAGTGTTGAGCATAAACGTGTATCCATAGCTGTGTGCCAGAGCTTTAGGCTGTACTCGATGCACAGTTTGAAAACGTCTGACAATATGTGAGAATAGGCATGTAATTTACTCCAGTCAGCTGGTGGCACTGGAGCTTCCAAAAAGCAATTCTAAGACATTCCAAATGTAAAGCACATGCCTGCACCATCCATTCAGACCATCAGACACAGTCTTAGGAACTGCTGCTGAGCCGAGAAATGCTGAGGGCTTAACAATAAAGACTTGTCTATTTAATGAAATGCTCTTTGAGGTTACTGATTTTTATTTAATTTCCTTGAAGTTTAAGGTTCAAGATGATAATGCAACATTTCACCGGCATGCTCCATCGGCTGTATTTACCCATGACAATACTGTCCTTGGGTTTTGGGGACCTTCACACTCTGCTTTCTGCGGGTTATGTCTATTATGCTCTTGCATGTCCTTCAAACCAACAGTTTTTCTGTTGAAACTTAGGTGGTACAGGAGAGGTATGTTTGCTGTCTATCATAGTCAAAGCTGCTTTAAAGAGAACAGTAAATGCAATTAGAAAGCTGGTTGCTAACCTATCAACCAGAAGAAAAAATGGCACGTTAAGGGCCATCCCTATGACAATCAAGAGGCTGGGGTTGTGCCATGTTTTTGCCTCTTATTTGCTGTGTGGCCTTAGAAAGATTAATGCCCTGCTGGTTTCCACATGTGTGAACAGGGGTGAAAGTAACAGCACCTACATATTAGAATTATGAGGATTAAAATGGGGATGGTAATGTAAATGGCTTAAGATAGTAACTGGCAGGCCAGGCGCGGTGGCTCACGCCTGTAATCCCAGCACTTTGGGAAGCCAAGATGGGCGGATCACGAGGTCAGGAGATCGAGACCATCCTGGCTAACACGGTGAAACCCCGTCTCTACTAAAAAATACAAAAAACTAGCCAGGCAAGGTGGCAGGCGCCTGTAGTCCCAGCTACTCAGGGGGCTGAGGCAGGAGAATGGCGTAAACCCGGGAGGCGGAGCTTGCAGTGAGCTAAGATCCAGCCACTGCACTCCAGCCTGGGAGACAGAGCAAGACTCCGTCTCAAAAAAAATAAATAAATAAATAAAATAAAATAAAAAAAAGATAGTAACTGGCTCAAACTAAGTGTTCAATAATCATCTCTCTTTGCTTTGGGAGAGAGTCATTTTCTGATAATCAATGACCTGCATAATACTTTGTTGTACTGTTTTTTGTGTGTGTTTCCTTCCAAACCATCCCTAAGGTTTCTTTGTGTGTGTGTTTGCTTGCTTTTTAAGGCAAAATACCATCATTACATAATTAAGAACACAGACTTGGGACTCAGACTGCCTGGGTTCAGATCCTATTTCCCCTCCTAGTTACATTACTAAATATCTCAGTGCTTCTGTCTCCTCAACTATAAAGTGTTGAGAAGGATACTACCTACCTCTGAAAATTAGTGGGAGAATGGAATGTGATGGCACATGTAAAGTATTTACACCAGATCAGTGCCTGGCATAGAGTAAGTCTATGTAAGTGTTAGCTATCATGAATTTCATTTTGTGTTAAAATAAGCAATTACAATAAAAATATGAAAGAGAAAAAACAATTTTTTTTAAAGCCTTACCATGTTCTCACACTGTAAAGTCTCTCATCCCATGGGCTTTCAGGACCACTCAGCACTTTGTTTATTTGTGTGTTCTTTTTCACATAATCCCAGGCTGCTTTGCTCACTCCCCTTAGCAACAATTTCAAACTTTCTCCCCTTAGTCCCTGGGTCAACTCACCAAAGGCAGTCCCAGAGTCCAAGTGTCCCTCTGCAGTCAAGACTCATCTTCTGACTCTACCCGAGGGCCTGTCCCTCCCTCCACAGTCACCTCCAGGGGTCAGCCCTCCAGTGTGTGAAGTCCACTGCCTTCTCCTCTAGATGCCTTAGAGAAGGATCTCCCCTAAGATGTCCATTCTATTCCATGCTCATTCAAACTTCCCCCAGCCGCATACACACTCCCTACTTCCTTCCTATCTCTTCATTCCTCTGGCTTTTCCTACTAAGATTACTAATATGCTCCTAATTTTCAAATCCAAATAGCTACAAAAACCCAATGCTCTATATAACACTGCTACTTCTCTTGTGTGGAATTTAAATAGAACCATTTTTGGGCATATGGTTAAAATGACAATGCCATGAGCTCACTCTAAGGAGTGTGAATTACTCATTTGCATCTTTAATTCCAAAGTATCCACATCTAATAGTCAATATATACTTGTTGACTATTAAGAAAACTAATTCCAAAAAATTCAGAGGAACAAGTCCTAATCTCATCATTTGTTCATATTTCTAAAGCTGTAATAGCTACTATTACTATTAGCTTTATATTTATTATTTCTGAAGCCATAATAGCCAATAATAACCAAAAGCTACTCTTCACAGATCTCTTACTAAAAGCTTACTAAAAGTACTATTCTAAGTATCTCACGTTCCATCTAATAGTTACAAAAACCATATTAACCAGGTACAATTAGTAGTATTAACTAGGTACAATTACCCCATTTGCTAGATAAGAAAACTGAGGCATACATGGAGTGACTGGTGTGGGGGAGCCAGATTAAAAATCAAGGTAGTCTAACTTCAGAGATCTCATTTTTAGTTATTTTCCCCAAAGTGAAAATGAGTGAGTATACTTCGCAATTAATAACGTTTGGATCATTTTCTTGGAATAAAAGAACTTCTTGAGATATGAATTTAGAAAGTGTTGGCCGGGCGCGGTGGCTCAAGCCTGTAATCCCAGCACTTTGGGAGGCCAAGACGGGTGGATCACGAGGTCAGGAGATCGAGACCATCCTGGCTAACATGGTGAAACCCCGTCTCTACTAAAAAATACAAAAAACTAGCCGGGCGAGGTGACGGGCGCCTGTAGTCCCAGCTACTCGGGAGGCTGAGGCAGGAGAATGGCGTGAACCCGGGAGGCAGAGCTTGCAGTGAGCTGAGATCTGGCCACTGCACTCCAGCCTGGGCGACAGAGCAAGACTCCGTCTAAAAAAAAAAAAAAAAAAAAAAAAAGAAAGTGTTAAGAATGAGAAAAATGGACACTTTGCTCATTTAATATTAACTCATGCAAATGAGATGCTGTGGAGATATGAATAACATCCTCTATGAATTAATATTCAAAATTTCCTCTATAAATTAATATTCAAATTTGCATATTCAAATTCAAGATGTCAATCCTCAAACATGAAGTTTCTACCCATCACCAAAAATTTTGGTCAACTGGCCAGAAATGTCATCTCTTGGGAAAATGCCATTTGTAAAATAAATGATACACTTATTAAAAGCATGTTCTTGTGAAGCAAATGATTAATTCTTTGTATTATAATGTTATTGCTCCCAGGTTCTGTATCTCATCGAGGATGATGAGATCAGAAGGGAATAAATACTCTAAAATATGATCTAAAGAGGTAGTCTGAATCCTGTTGGACTCAATGTTCCCCTGCTTTTTAACAGCTAATATTTAATAATGCCTCCTTTAATCATCTGAAATAGAATCCAGATAAAACAGCCAGGCTTTTATATAGAATTTTTTAAAAATCAATATAATGTCCTAACAGTGATGTAAAGGAGAAACCAAAGAAGGCAATTCATAATGACTCTGAATTTCAATATGTAAATTCTGAAGGCTGACTACACTGAAGGCATAATGAAGTTGTTAAGATGCTTCCACCTTTGTATCACAAGTATGTCTGAGTGTAGAAACAGAAGATTAAAAGCTATTCCATGGGAAAATACAGGAGAACAAAAGAGCACAGATAGAGGTGGACACTAGAACAAGAACTAGCGTTAGAAGGAAAGAAAAGGAACAAACCATTCGCCACAGCACAGGTGAATCTTACAAGCATAACGTTGAATTAAAGAAGTCAGACATAAAAGAACACACTCTGTTTCCTTGCATGTGAGATTCTTAGATGGAGAATAAGTTACCTTTGGGGTCAGGGTGGTAAGGATGCAAATATTGTATTTCCCTATCTACATGGCATTTTCATGGATATTTTAAAATTCATTGGTGGTATATTCATACAATGGAATATTGTTTATTGATAATAAGGAACAAACTACTAATATATGGACACATCTCAGAAACATTATCCTGAGTAAAATAAACACCAGGTTTTTTTTTAAAGCCACACACTCTCTATATAATCCGTTTATATTGTTCTAGTATGAGCTAAACCACTGATTCTCAAATTTTTTGGTCTCAGTATCCTTATACAGTTGAAAAACTATAATTATTTTAAAAAACCCCAAAAAGTTTTGCTTTATGTTGTTATATATATGTACATTTACCATATTATATTTTATACTGAGATACTTAAGAGATTCATAATTCATTAAAAATGACAATAAACCTTACATATTAGAATATATAACATGTTTTATGAAAAATAATACTTTCCAAAACAAAAAAAGTTAAAAGAATGGCACTTGTATATTTTTAAAAATGCCTTTAATGTTTAGTTTAATAGAAGACAGATGGATTTTCATATCTGTTTCTGAATTCAATTTACATATTAAAATACATATTCATTATGACTTACTTTTATTTCTCCTTTATATCAAAGCTAGAACATTATATTGATTTATTTTTAAAAATTGTATGTTTAGGATGATTATTTTACTTATTTATTTATTTTTTTTTTTGAGACACAGTCTCACTGTGTGGCCCTGGCTAGAGTGTGGTGGCACAATCTCAGCTCACTGCAACCTCCGCCTCTCGGATTCCAGCAATTCTCTTGCCCCAGCCTCCCAAGTAGCTGGGATTACAAGTGCCACCATGCCCAGCTAATTTTTGTATTATTAGTAGAGGTGGGATTTCACCATGTTGGCCAGGATGGTCTCGAACTCCTGAGCTCAGGTGATCTGCCCACCTCGGCCTCCCAAAGTGTTGGGATTACAGGCATGAGTCACTGTGCCCGGCCTAAGATGGTTATTTTAATCTATGAATTCCATCGCAGGAAAATAATAGGGCTATGATTAAATATTTGTTGTAAAAAAAAAAAGAGGGGGGGGGTATTTTGTCCAGTAGGATGGAGAATGCTGTCTTAGATCATGTTTTAAAGTATTCATTCTTTCCTCAGCTCATCATCCTCACTTAAATACAGAACCCAGGAGCAATACTACAATGCAAGAAATTACTGTAGCATCTGAAAACCCCCATTCATAAGAGAATGAGATAGAAAAGGGAAAATATCAAAGCAGTATTATAAAAATACGAGTATTATAATAACACTACTCATAGCTTTGACCCCCATGGTCCCCTGAAGGGTTTCCGGACCATCCACAAATCCCCATACCACGGCTGTACTTTCTATGGCAAAATTTTTCAAAATTGTGGTTTCCTTTTCGGTTAGGGTTAGGTTTGACTGGGAAGGGGCATGAGAGAACCGTCTGAGGTGACAGTGACATTTCATACCTTAATGAACTTATAGGACACAGATACATACATTTGTAAAATCATGTGAGGAGCATTTATATGTTAGTTTGTTCTTTATTATTGGTAAATAATATTCCAATGTATGAACATGTCATGAATGAATTTTAAACTATACACTCATGAAAACACCATCTAGACAGAGATATAAAATATTTGCATTCTTACCACTTCCCCTAAAAAGGTAACTGTTATTCTGGCATCTATGAATCTCATGTGAAAGGAATCATAAAAATATGTGTTTTATGTTCAATATTTTATGTTTCATATTTATGCATTTTATTGTGCGCAAATTTTAGCTTAACAAGTAAACACACGTAACTCTAATGATATGCATGGTGAAGTGTTTAGGGACAACGTGTACTGATGCCTACAGCTTTGAAAGGTATCAAATAAGATGGACTGGTGGAAGAATGGAGGGATATGAAGATGTATAGATACGATGAAGTACCTGTAGCAAAATGTTCGTTGTAGAATCTAGGTGGTGAGTAGAAGGATGCTCACTTTACAATGCTTTCGGTTTTTCTGTACGTTTGAAAATGTTTATAATAAAATGTTGAAAAAAATGATGGAGTTGTATGCTTAAGATTTGTGTATTTTGCTACATACAAGTTATGCCTCAATTTTAAAAACTGATATATTAAACAATCAAAAGTACTAAGATTAGAAAAAATAAGACTATGCTTATTTGTAAAAGACAAGACAAAAAGTAATATTTATTAAAGATAGTTTACCCAAGACAAATTACTCATTATTAAAGAAAAATAAATCTATGGCCTTCTCAGGAATCAGGAGGCTTATTTTTAAGTGAAGTGTCAAAATAATGTCCTATGTTGACACAGTGTAGGGTACCGAAAAAGTATCCCAGAAAAACGCTCTCCTATCTCGAATTCCTGTCACATGCCAAGCAAAAGATCCAGTCTCTGATGCTTAAGAGGGAAAGAACCAGGCTGGGCGCGGTGGCTCACTCCTGTAATCCCAGCACTTTGGGAGGCCGAGGCGGGCGGATCACGAGGTCAGGAGATCAAGACCATCCTGGCTAACACGGTGAAACCCCATCTCTACCAAAAATACAAAAAATTAGCCGGGTGCGGTGGCGGCGCCTCTAGTCCCAGCTACTCAGGAGGCTGAGGCAGGAGAATGGCGTGAAACCGGGAGGCGGAGCTTGCAGTGAGCCGAGATCGCGCCACTGCACTCCAACCTGGGGGACAGAGCGAGACTCCATCTCAAAAAAAAAAAAAAAAAGAGGGAAAGAACCAGATGCTAGAATAGAGTTATGTTGTAGACTTCTGGGCACATCAGCATAAGACTAAAAAACTGTAGTCAGCCTCAAAAATCAACCACTTAAATGTGTGACTTTATAACATATTGATATTGTCATACTACAGAAATAAAAATTACATAGATGACAGTGATATTTTTAAAAACTCTTAGTAAAAGTCAGTGGTATCTTCACACTTCATAGTCTTCATCGAACTAAAAAATATTTGGTTTTAAGTCTATTACAGTGAATTTTACATCCCCTCTGTTAAATATTTGCATGCCACAGCTGCAAATGAAGATTGATTCACATGTGTTGCACTGGCAGCTCAAACACCACAAGGGCATTGCTGAAATGGAGAATGGCTATTGGTAAAAGTACCCAACCAACCAAAGCACAATTTTCCCTCAATTTACTTAGTAATTGCATTTGCAGAAAATATCGTTGAAAGTTAAAAATACCACAAAAATACTATGCGTGTATAAGAAAAATGAAGTACTAGTTTTTTGTTGTTGTTTTCTTTTTGCTTTTACCTGCGTAAATATCTAGAGGGTCGTGCAGGAGATCTATGAGGCGCAGAGCCATCCTTCATCCTGCAGGACTATCTGAGCGCTGCAGAAGGTGTAGTCTGGCTTCTGTCCTCTCCACAACTGCCATCATCAGGACCACCAAAAATGCCCACAGAACACCCAGTATGTCCCATAGGAGGCTTCCTCAACTAGAAACCACAGATCTAAGCTGAAAGGATTGTTGTAGGAGCATTTAGACTTCAATAGCGGAAATACAATCCCCCAAACCGCTGTTATGTGCTTATTCCCAAATCATTCAATGTAAACATTTATTTAACCTCTATAAATAACTTGTAGCTAACTGTGGTTAAAGATATGCTCAGATACACAGTCATCTGCTGATAGTTTGTGCCTATAGTTCACTACAAAGAAAGCATTTCGCTAGCAGCTAAAGGCTTGTCATATAGCAAACAATATTTGCTTATTCTTGCCTAAGGCTGGATTTAACACACTGAGCCTGATGTGAAAGATTGTTTTGCTATTCAAACTGCAAGTCGCAAGCAAATACAAAGGCTTCATACTTGCTTTTACATATTATTCTTATGATTTTTGTTATCGGTTTGTATTTAACCTCAGTATTCCTGTCCTGCACGATTTCATAACTGCTACTTAGTCACTGTGGTACTTGCATATTTTCCCTAATGAAACTTGTATCAAAACTCCTGAGTCATTCATTCCTGTGTTCTCTGTGCTCCAACATCCTAGATATTTTCTGCCTTTGCTTCCTCCTTCTTTTTTTTTTTCCTACCTTTATCCCTGCACAATGATTAGGCCTTTTTTTTTTTTTTGGTGGGGGGGATGGAGTCTCGCTCTGTCTCCCAGGCTGGGGTGCAGTGGCATGATCTCTGCTCATTGCAAGCTCCACCTCCTGGATTCACGCCATTCTCCTGCCTCAGCCTCCCAAGTAGCTGGGACTACAGGCGCCCGCCACCACGCCTGGCTAAGTTTTTGTATTTTTAGTAGAGATGGGGTTTCACCATGTTAAGGTAAGAAAAGATGAAATGGCATGTGAATTCATTTGTTGACATGAGTTGCCACCCAATAACTAAATAGATCATCGGTAACAGAAAAAAAAAAAAAAAAAAAAAAAGCGGGGGGGGAGCTTAAAAAAAAAAAAACTACTGGATTTTTCAATGAAGTTAGAAAAAAATCAGTTAACTTAAAAAGCTATAGGCAGTTTGGCAATCCACATGCTCACCTGGGAAAAGTACTACTCATTATGTTACAGATTCACAAAATTATTACAAATCTTTACATAAAAATTACACATATCTGACCCACTCCTACATATCTATTCAAGTGAATTGAAAATGTAAGTTCCCAAAAAATTACATGTAGGGAAATGTTCATAGCAGCTTAATTCATAATCATCCCAACAACCAAAACATTCTTCAACAGATGAAGAGTGAAACCAATTGTGATACATTCCAGACAATGAAATACTTCACAACTCAGCATTAAAAGGAATGAACCGCTGATTCACACAACAGCATAAATAGATCTTAAATGCTTTCTGCTAAGTGAAAGACCTAAATGGCTGCATGTTGTATGATCCTAATTATATGACCTACTGAGAAAGGCAAAAACTGAAGAGCAGAAACAGATCAGTGGTTGCCAGGAGCCGGTTATCATCCCAAAAGACACAATCCCAAACACCATATCCAAATGCAGAAATCCCAAAAGATCAAAATCCCTAAAGTCTAAAAGTCCCCCAAATCACAATCCTGAAAGATCAAAATTCCAAAACTCTTACTCTGAGGAAAATGTTTTAATTCCTTAAAAGACATTTATTTACATGTATAAAAGGGGATGTAGTTGAGAAACAAAATAAAACGTGACCGAACACTTCATAGGCCACTTTGTGCAATAAAATGAACAATAATAACATCCATTTTTTGCAAGGATAAACATTCAGGTATACTAATGACAGTCAAATGAGCGAAAGAGCCATGAGGAAATTGTATTCAGCAAGAAACAAGTAACAGGTCAACAAGGGGAATCTATGCGTGCCCATCGCTGTGGTTGGTAATTGTGTGCACACAGCTTTGTAACTGTGGTCATCTGAAATACCATGACAGACAACCTGAGTCTTTGGTTGAAATCGATCAAAAACCGTACTGGGTCATCACTGCACAGGCAGCCACCCAAACGGCCGAGGCCTCGAGAAATTTTATCCGTCACAAATGCAGATATGCGAAAAGGACATCTCTTTATTTGCGGAGGAGCTTTCCGTGTTTTTACATACATACACAATGCGTAAACAGTCAACATCATGATAATGCTCTTGTACAGAGTCAAATTTGAAAAGAAAAATGCATAAAACAAATAAGAGCCCTCTCAAAGTCTCTACAAAATGTATACCTCTAGTATTGGAAATGATGTGAAAATGAAACACATAGCATAGCAAATTGTACAACAAAGGAACGCGGACAACTTAAAATAACGGGGAATAGCCTGGGCGCGGTGGCTCACACCTGTAATCCCAGCACTTTGGGAGGCCCAGGTGGGTGGATCACCTGAGGTCAGGAGTTTGAGACCAGCCTGGCCAACATGGTGAAACCCCATCTCTACTAAAAATACAAAAAATTAGCCAGGCATGGTGGCACACTCCTGTAGTCCCAGCTACTCAGGAGGCTGAGGCAGGAGAATCGCCTGAACCCGGGAGGCGGAGGTTGCAGTGAGCTGAGGCTGTACTCCAGCCTGGGCGACAAGAGTGAAATTCTGCCTAATAATAATTATAATAATAATAATAATAATGAAAAAATTTAAAAAGAAAAAACAGAAAACTAAAAAGAAAATTTGACATATGAAAAAGCAGATTTCAAGGACAGATTATGGACAACTGCAGGGAGACAGTCCACAACTGCTGGCTTTCACCATCATTAACTAATACTTTAAAGTCATGCATCAGGATGAACAGCTGCTTTTTTTCTTATAGGACATGGCTGTCCTTGGAAAATACATATGCACTTATTTTCTTTTTTTATGGCCTTTTTTTCCTTTTTTTATTAGTATACTTTAAGTTCTAGGGTACATGTGCACAACGTGCAGGTTTGTTACATAGGTATACATGTGTCATGTTGGTGTGCCGCACCTGTTAACTCGTCATTTACATTAGGTATATCTCCTAATGCTATCCCTCCCCCCTCCCCCTACCCCACGACAGGCCCCGGTGCGTGGTGCTCCCCACCCTGTGTCCAAGTGTTCTCATTGTTCAGTTCCCACCTGTGAGTGAGAACATGCGGATATATACATTTATTTTCTATGTAGCGCTGCTCTTTTAAATTTGTCTATGACTTGATAGCCACCAACGTGAATATTCCCTATAAAACCTTCCCACTTTCTATTTAGAAATCGATCTTTTGGGATTTAGACTTGAGAAAGCACAGTATTTGAGACTGTATCTTTCAGAATTATGATCCAAACTCCCTTGGGAAATAGCGATTTGACTGATTATTGCAGGATAAAGGAAAAATGAGCCATACGTAAAGCCTGTATTTTGGCTGGTAAATTTGTTTCTCGCAGGATATACATCAGCAATTCTAAGGGTAGTTTACATGAATGCTACCATTGAACACCTACATAAATTGTGGATAACAGGAGTCAGGTTTCTCCCCGTCAGAGAAATAAATTACAAATAACCAAGGGAGGAAAACAGAATGAACCCCATGGTACTGGATTAGACTCAGAAATACTTGTAGAAACTCACGGTTATTTTAAAATAGATACAGATGGAAACAGAGAGGAACAGACTTGTGTGTATACATGGGTTGGAATACATACATCTGTTTCCTAGCTGGGTCCACTGAGAGGCCTAGAGGTCGTGGCAGCGCAGGGTCTACAAGCACACTCCACGCCCCAGTCTTGGTTTCTAATTCTGTTTCCCCATAAAAGACACCAGGTATTCTTAAAGAAATGGCTGACTCTCGGCAGGTGCAGGTGACACACACAACAAGCCTGGAGGATCTCACAGTACAGAATAAGTGCCAAGAAAAGAAAAAGATAAGAGCACGTCAAACGAACACAGAGGCCAACTGGAGAAAGCTCCCAAGGCCACAGTAGAAGCCATGTGAGCTACAAATTAAATCTCTTAGGCTGGTACAAAAATAATTGCAGTTTTGTATTACTGTTAATAACAAAAACCACCATTAATTTTTCACTAACCTAAATAGAAGATTGTAACCCAGAGAATAACATCAATACTCATGTATCCATAATGATATAAATAAATGACTAAATACATAAATGGGAGATGAGACAGATCTCCTTTACAGAAAAACTCCAAAAAACAAATGTAGGAAGAATGAGGGAAATGAGAAAATCACCGTTAGAACATTACCCTAGAACTGCTGCAAGCAAGAGCCACAGCCAAATGCTAAAATGGGTGGGTGAAAGTTTAGGAAAAAACAGATATTTGCATTGCCTCAAAGTATATCCCTCAGAATATTTATTAAGTACTGCGGTGGTTTTAGCATATGCCCACGAGTTCTTTGATACTCTTCCCTGCAGAGTGGAACTTAACCGCCCTCTGCTTGATTGTGGGCTGGACTTGGCAACTTGCTTCTAAGGAACCATGGTATAATGAGAAAAATACATTTGGTCTTTGTGCCCAGTTCCTGGCACAGAGCTACTAAAACTCTTGGAATTTCATGAGTGATAAGGGTTACAGAAGTCTTTTGTTCTAACAAGGCAACTCTTGGCAGGCCTCTAGATAGCTTCAGGATGGGTGCTGGTCACCACAAAGACCAAGCCTTGATTAGAAATTTGGAACTTTCAGCCCCACTCCCCAATCTCCTAGGAGGGGAGAGGGCCTGACCCTAGGTTCAATCACCTAGGGTCAATGATTTAATCAGCCATGCTTATATAATGAACATTCCATGAAAACCCTCCAGCGGTGGGGTTGGAAGAGCCTCTGAGGTGGTGGGCACATAGAGGTGCTGGGAGGACAGGGCACCTGGAGAGAGCCTGGGAGCACTGTACCCTCCCCACATCTGCCCTATGCATCTCTTCCTGAGTTGCATCTTTTATAATAAATTGGTCATCAAAAGTAAAGTGACTTCCTGGTCAGGCCTGGTGACTCACGCCTGTAGTCCCAGCACTTTGGGAGGCCAAAATGGGAGGACTGCTTGAGGCCAGGAGTTTGAGACCAGCCTAGGAAACATAGGGAGACCCCATCTCTATTAAAAACAATTTCAAAAAATTAGCCAGGCATGGTAGCACCTTTGGTCCCTGAAACTCAGGAGGCTAACAAGGGAGGATCGCTTGAGCCCAGGAGTCAAGTGACAGAGCGAGACCATGTCTTAAAAAAAAAAAAAAAGTCAGTGACTTCCTGAGTATTTCTGTGAGCTGCTTTAGTGAGTTACTGAGCCCAAGGAGGGGGTTTTGGGAACTCTGATTCAAAGTCTGTCAGATGTATATGGGGACACCTGGGACCTGAAGTGGGGGTAGTTTTGAGCTCTCAATGTGTGGGGTCTATGCTAACACTGGGAGTTGCTTTTAGAATTAAATTGAATTGCAGGACACCCAGTTGGTGTCAGAGACTTGGAGAATCAGTATGGAAAAACACTACGTATTTGGTTAGTGTGAGAAGAAAAAAAAATTGCAACTTTACAGTGGAAAACCCTGACTGATGCCACCTTCACCAAAGGGTCAAGGTTCACATCACCAGGAAAAAGTCACGGTGATGTCCAGTGCCCCCTGATATGATATCATCAAAAGGGTCCTTTACCCCTGTGGGATTCTTCCCCAAAATCCATAACCCCAGTCTCAGCACGAGGAAACAATAGATACACCCAAATGTAGGGACATGACCCAAAGACTCCTGACCAGGGCTCTTCAAAAGGGTCAAAGTTGTAGAAAGTACAGAAAGACTAAAAATGGTCACAGATTGGAGGAGACCAAGGAGACATGACTACACGCAACATGGGGTCTTAGATTGGATCCTGGGGCAGGAAAAGGACATTAGGAGCAAATTGTTGAAATGAAATACAAAGTTGAGCATTTTTTTTTTTAAAAAGGAATAAACTAGTGATGCTATTGACACACATGCAACGACACACGTCACATGCACTATGCCATTTGAAAGGAGTCAGATTCAAAACATGCAATGACACACGTGTCACATGCACTACACCATGTGAAGGAAGTCAGATTCAAAACATGCAATGACACACACGTGTCACATGCACTACGCCATGTGGAGTCAGATTCAAAACATGCAATGACACACACGTGTCATATGCACTACGCCATGTGAAGGGAGTCAGATTCAAAACATGCAATGACACACATGTGTCACATGCACTACGTCATGTGGAGTCAGATTCAAAACATGTAATGACACACATGTGTCACATGCACTACACCATGTGAAGGGAGATTCAAAACATGCAACGACACACATGTGTCACATGCACTACGCCATGTGAAGGGAGTCAGATTCAAAACATGCAACGACACACGTGTCCCATGCACTATGCCATGTGAAGGGAGATTCAAAATATCAACGACATGCCTGTGTCACACGCACCATGCCATGTGAAAGAAGGTTCAAAAAGCTCTGTACAGCATGTAGCCACTTATATGATATTCTGAAAATAGCAAAATTACAGGGCAAACAAACCTATCAGTGGTTGCTTGGGGTGAGGGGTTGGGGGGAAGGAGTCGGTTACAAATGAACGACACAGAGAACTTTTTTGAGGTGACGTTCTGTATTTTGGCTGTGGAGGCGGTTATCAGACTCTGCGTTCCTCATAAAGAGCAAATTGTGTGGGGTACAAATTTTAAAAATAAACTATTTTGTCCAAATATCCTTCATAATTTTAGACTTCCCACTCAAGTTTTTCCAGTTCATACATTGCTAGGTAAATTTCTCAGTATCCAATGAGAGGCTGGCTATACAGACTGACAACGGCCAGACCACATAGGATAACTCCCGTCCATGTGAGAAACCCAGGAAGCCAAAACACAACCTCTGCAATCATGGGTACCGAACAGTCAGCACTTGGCCAATGACTGAGACGTCCCTATTTTTGCCCCCTAACCCTTTCCAACTCAAGGCCAACCAGAGGAAGCCAAATATCCTCCCCAAACCAACCACACAACACGCTCCCGTTCTAGTGAGCCCACTTCCGGCTTCCCCAGGCCAACAGCCTCCTGCTTTCACTTGGAAGCCTCCTTCTTTCGATTGGAAGCTTTCCCACCCCTCTGGCTGCCTTTGAGACTCTGCCAAAAGCAAAGGATGGCTCCCTTGCTATAGCAAGCTCTGAATAAATAGCCTCTGTTTGTTCTCATTTGCTCTTTATTTCCACAGAAGCAAGCCCACTTTATAAAACAAAGCCTTTCCAGAAATTAGATAAAACATCGCCCAAGCGCGACGTAATCAGTAATGTAAGAAACTCCAGGCGTAACAAATGAACATTAAAAGGGAAGCTGGTAAAGGCCCCTGTGCTGAGATTCCCTTTCAAAATCACCAAAACCCTTTTGAACTTCTTGTATTCCCCTAACTAACGCCATTATTATTTCCATACTAGCTGTTCAGTGAAAACGGGTACTATCTTGTCAAATGAGACTTTCTTTCATCATGTCTGAATTACTCACTGCATATTGTTACCACTGACAAGGGAATATCCCTCCTCCCCTCCCCCCCCGCCCCCCCTCCGCCCCCCCCCCCCCCCCCCCCCCCCGGCTTACTTAGAAACCAGGTCATGCTGTTTCTCCTGTCAGCAACCCTGGAAGAACTTCCCTGGGACAGGAAGAGATGGGAGGAAGGAGGAGCACTGGAGAATGCAGGGAACAGGGGATACTGAGGAAAGAAGAATCAGCTTTTGGAGTGAAATTTAACTTTTCTTCAACAGATACAGTGTTACTGACCTTGATAGAATATCTCCAAAGGCTGATAAAAGATCTCACCTCACAATAATGTAACATTTTAATGCTTCCAATAAAACAGTTTTCTTTCTCACCACCTGTAACAGTTTGCTAAGTTACCTGAATTTCAGGGGAAATATTAATACGGGTTAAATTAGCCAATGTAAAATTAAATTATTCTGACAAAACAACACCAAGCAAAATTTGCCAAAGGGTGTAATACATTAAGAAACTTTCTTAAAAATACAATATTCAATTATAACTTAATAAATCCCTGGGGTATGAACCAAGACAATTGTATGAAAATGCAGTATGAATTTCTCAGAAAAAGAATTTCAGTTCAGTTGAATAAAATCCTCTCCAAGAGCCAACTTCATTAGCCTGCATAACATCAAAGGCTCCTGGAGTGACTGGCTAATCTAAAACATCTTTTACAACCAATTTCCATATGGCCTAGTCATTTGCTTTCATTGTTTGGGCAGAAGTCCTGAATGGAAAGCCAAGAGGACCTGCCTAGAAATAACACATTTCTTTTAGAAAGATTTTCCTCATCAAATCATTAATTATTTTTCATTTTAATTTCCTTCAAAAGTTTATTTTATAGATAATGCTGAATTCTCAAGGACGTATTTTATCAAATATAGTAAAAAGAAGAAAATAAGGACAGTAATACCAAGTGTCCAGTTCTAGCTACGTGAAAACATGCCTTTTAAAACGTATTATTGGCTGTACATACTCACAGCCATATTTAGTCTACAAAAGCCACTTCACCAACCAAGGCCTGTCACTTCATGCATTTCGTTGATAATAAAAATTCCACTATAGTCAGACACCTGAAAATTTGCCTGTGATAAACAGGTTCAGAGAATAGCCAGGAGAATGTGGCTTGGTTGTAGGCCACTCGCCTTTAACGCTCCCAGCCTTCGAGGGAGGAATCAGAGCCAGCTGCAATAAATGGCAAGAATCTTCCTGTCTGGGGGTGATTGCAACCTGGCTGAGTACATTCCTGTTTTCTTTCTTGCAAAGGGCTACTGCCTTGGATTTCTCTTTTTGGTTCTGATATTAAGCTCAAAAATGATCTTCTCTTGCTTTGTAAAGGCTCATTAAGTGACAGTGTGTCTTCAGTTTAGGAAACCTGCATGCTTGCATTTCTAATAGTGATGGTGATGTTTTTAGCTTTTTCTTGATGGTGACGTTTTACAATAAGGAATCAATGGCTTTAACATCAATAGATTCCAGGGAAATTCAGAAATAAGGTTCATAAAATAAAGGAGGGTTTATAATTTTTATTTCCATATATTCAGGTTGAAAAACAGTCATGAAATTTAAATACGACAATCTCATAACTAGCTTATCTATGACCATTTCTGAAAATATTGCCCCCATCCTAGTTCTCTCAATTTTTGATCTCCACCTCACACATCTTAGTGATGTGATGGCAGTAAATTCAAAGATCTCAGTGCCTTCCTGTGATAAGGTAGACAACGAGTAGGGTGGAGAAACAGCAATTCAGGAAAGATGGAATTTAAGACTGAGATAACAACAAAATTTAGATAGAAAATAAATTCAATATACTTATTATACATTTATTACAAATACTGTGGGTATTTTCAAGACTGTGTTAAGATAATAGAGATACTACTATACTATATAAAGATAATACTATATAGAGAAGTAACAAATAAGCACTTATTACACAATTGTTTCCCAATAATAAGGCTCTTGCCTTGGAAGATGAGTCTCATGATTCGTAATAATAAAAATGCAAAGAAAGCAATGGATTCATAGAGTTGTAAGAATTCAGGATTAGAGGATGAGGAAAAAAAGATTATACTATCCAGTATCAGATGATGTAAATCCATGCTAGAATACTAAAATCAAACTCTCAAAAAAATAATTTCTATAAATTTGTCTTTAAAGGCATCTGCCGGCATGTTTTTGATTTCTTAACATAAAATCACTTTGACCAAGAGTTTAAAACTTTTCCCAAAGCTCAGTAACAAGTCAAGTTTCCCCATGACTCTTGTTTCCTCATCTTGTTTGCATTTAATTCTATTAAAATCTTAAGGTCGGATGGCATTAAAAGTATTAGGCTCTCTTGCAGAATAGTAATTATGTATCAAAGTGAAGGCACCAAAACTGTGATGTTCAGAAAACTATTTAAATGAGGAAAAAAATCAAAAGAAAGCAGTCTTTGAAGTCCTAAACATGCATTAAGATAAAAATAATTGATCTAATAAATTCATTGCATAGACTGCAGTCCCTAATAACAGTGAATAAAAGCTAATGGAGAACAGTTAACAGAGTCAGTTTCAGGCTCAACTATCAGGTTGGGCAAGATGAAAATGAAAAGTGTAATATATGTTCGATAATATAGCAAGTAACTTAGAAAGTGTTTATTGGTTAACTTTCTCCCAAAAGCTTGTTCTGAAATGTCAATCATCGAAGGCCAAAGGAGTACTGTTCCCATTGGCTGAAAGCTCATTCCGTCTTCTGCCTACATCTGAAATACACCTCCCATGAAACACTATCTTTCATCCCTTCCCCATTGTTTGTAACGTTTCAAAATATTAGATATAACCACACAAATTTCATCACAGAACAAGAAAAAGAAAGGAAGTAGAAAACCAGTCTCCCAGGGCTTTCAGAAGGGAGTGGTCCTCAGAGGATATGGAGGGGGAGGGCTATCTGGAGCCCAAGGGTGCCAATCACCAGGTAAGGTGACCTCAGGGCGCTGGAGGGAAGCCTCTTTGTCTGGAACCCCTTTCCGCACCTGTCAGCTGCGCTGGATCACAGAGCTCAGTACTGCAGTCCCTGAAAGGCTAAATGGCTTCTTTTAAGAAAAAGGACCTTTGAAGAGGAAGTCGGTGTGGCTGTCAGAACTGTCCCTGACCATGATCCAGGCCTGTGGCCTGTGAAAAGCATCCTTACTGGACAATGAGGGGATGGCCAGGCTTTGAAGCACTGGAGGCACTGGACCACTCTCCAGAGTGCCGTCCCTGCTCCCCCTTCCTCTTTCCTCCCTCCTCCACCCCCAAAGTTCTTTTATCTTGCCCTCTGGCTCTATCTCTCACATTTAGTTTGCCATAGGCAACATCTTGGAGTGGGCAATGCAGCAGCAAGGATTTATGGAGGGAGGCGCTGACTTCAAGGTTTACAGGACAGGAATTAAAGAGGGGCATCATCCTAGTTTTATTAGCCCTCTTATTTGATACCTTGAGAAGGACCGTCAGACCTTCAGAAGACTGAAATACTCATGAAAACCACAGGCTAAAATGTAAGTTTTATTTTAGTGAGTGCCTGAATGTCCTGTAATGCCAGGAGCACGAGCCCTCATGCTGGTAGTCACACAGGGACCGGAGGGAGAGTGTGGACCAACAACAGCAAGAAGGTCCCCAGCCTTCCTTTGTGCCGGTGGAGCTGGAAGGTATTGCTGGTGGGGGACAGGCCCACTCTTGGGAAGGAAAAAGACAGTTCTCAAGGCAAAGATTCTGCACGCACAGAAAAACGCATGTAAAATGGTCGCATAAAGAGGACAGGCTTGACATACATCTCTTCTGTGCTGTCAGCACCACACCCAGGCACAGTTTCACAATTGAAGCAGGATCAGTGCAAAAGAGAAAGGTGTAAAGAGATGGCAGGATTAGAAATTGTTTTATCCTATTTGTCTCTATCAAATTTCATTTATTTCACTAGTATTTACTGACAAAGATTCTTTGCATGGCTAAGCTTTAGTCGGGCTTCTGAACCTTCTCCTAGACTTAACGGCGTACTTCTTTGGAAAATCCAGCTGTAGCCAAGAACTCAGTTAAATCAGTTTAGTCAGAGCGCTGGTGCTTCCTCTTGGTCATTTTCCATCCGCTGACCCACACGCTGCCCCTTGGCTATGAATTCCCACTGACCCAGGCTGCTTTTGGAGTTGAACTCGATCTCTCTCTCCCACTGCAAAATCCCGCCGTCCCTACACCTATTGCAATGATCCTAAATAAAGTCTTCCTTACCGGTCTTTAACAAGTATCATTGAATAGTTTATTCCCTAACATTACTTATAGAAGGCAGTGCATGTAAATTATATATTTAAATCCTTTTCATGCTTGCGGACAGAGCACACGATAGTAGACTTCAAAATTAAATGGTTTAGTTTTCTTGCCACTCTTCTCCAATGCAATTAACACCTTTTGCTCAGTCCTTGTTCTCCGAATAGTCACTTTTCTGATTAAATCAAGCACCTTCTTTTAGAGATGTCTGTAAGTTCTAACTCTCCAGTCAGTTCTCTTTTGCAATGATAAACAAATACTAAGAAGTGATTTTTAATTGAAGCAGTCAAAATAACCAAACATTCAGAGTAAAACATTTTTGCCAATTTTGTTCAATAAATGAGGTAAATTTTGTGCTAGGCAAATATGTCACTTATTGGTCCCTAACACATATGTTTTAACCATCGTCTATAAAGTCTATGTGAGCTTTGTATTAAAGAGTGTGAAAAATGCCCACATTCTAACAAGAGCTCCTGTTCAACCAATTTATATTGATTTACACAGCTGGGAAAGGTGAGATTTTGTTTTCATTTTTGTATTTTCTTTACAGTACTGACTCAGTCTAAATTAATCTTTATTGCTGCTATTTTATACCAAGATAGCTTCTGCCTTGGAATTTGTAGGGTCCATTACTACCATTAGAATACAGGAGACCAGAACACTAGAATGCCAGCCCATGAGGTGCTTTCTCTGTCTCTGCACCAAGGTCTAACGATGAGCAAGCTGGCACAGTGGAAAGAGGCTGAAGGGCAGCGGGAGCCACTTCTATCCTTGTATCAGAACTTTGATTACTTTTCTTACATCAGATTAAGAGGTGATGTTCAGCTGGGCGCAGTGGCTCACACCCGTAATCCCAGCACTTTGGGAGGCCAAGGAGGACGGATCACGAGGTCAGGAGTTCGAGACCAGCCTGGACAACACGGTGAAACCCCATCTCTACTAAAGATACAAAAAATTAGCTGGATGTGGTGGTTCATGCCTGTAATCCCAGCTACTCAGGAGGCTGAGGCAGGGGAATTGCTTGAACCTGGGAGGCAGAGGTTGCAGTGAGTTGAGATCACACCGTTGCACTCCAGTCTGGGCAACAGGGCGAGACTTCATCTCAAAAAAAAAAAAAAATTAGCTGGGTGTGGTGGCACACACCTGTAGTCCCAGGTACTCGGAAGGCTGAGGCAGGAGAATTGCTTGAAACCAGGAGGCAGATGTTGCAGTGAGCCGAGATTGTGCCACTGCACTCCAGCCTAGACAACAGAGAGAGACTCCCTCTCAAAAGAAAAAAAAAAAAAAAAAAAAAGAGGTGATGTTCTCCTTAACTGTCTTTCATGTACTTATCTATTACACCATCTGATTAAATTCTGAGGCAAAGAATAGTGAGAATACGCTCTGTTGAAAATATTCGCATTACTGGCATGTCTCCATCTAACTGTAGGTTAGGTTGGTTGGTTGGTTGATTTTTTTTTTTTCCTAGTATACTGAAACCTTCCACAAACTAGAATGTTATTATTGTCAATGAATTCCTGTAGAACAACAACAATAAACTGTCTGGACAGGACGAATCAGATATACCTGAACAATGGTGATGCTGTAATACTGAAAACAAAAGCATTCGGTACCTGAAACCCTGGATTTATGTATGTAATTATATGGTTGTACCAAGTACTCTTAAATTTTAAGATTTGTTTTTTGTTCCCAGTCAAATGAAACAGGGATGAGATTTGATTTGCCCCGTGACTGTCTTATGGTAACCAAGAGAATTTTTACAGTTCAATACATGAAGCATAAAGAAACTGAACATGTATTAGAATTTCTAAAGCCACTGCCCAAGGCCAGCTGGTTTCAGTTTTCCTCCCAGATCCATGTGACTGAATAATGTATTTCAATAAAAACTCTGAAGCTTGAGGGTCCTTAATGGAAACATACACAGTGAAGGGAGACCTCACAGGGACAAAAGTCAACACTGGACCTGACTATTCGCCATTTAATGGATATTTTTCAGTATTATTCCATCAGCCCGTTATAATATATACAGGCTATTCATTGAAATGTTCCAAGATAAAGTAAATCTGCTTTTCTCAAATAGTACAATTTTTCTAAATAAACAGTAACACCTATTCATTTTTAGAGAATCTGGGAAATAAAGGAACTATAAAAAAAGCAGCCTCTATCCTGCTACACAGAAAAATCACCATAAAAACAATTTAGGGTTCAGTGTTTGTTAGATACATCATTTTTCCTTTTCAAAATTAGGATTAAACCAAGCATGCTGTTTTGCACCCTGCTTTCAACGTTTAATATTATAGCATTAACTATGTATCATCATTTATCATTAAAATATCATTTAATGATTATATAGTATGTAATCATGATCATGATATATACTATAACACATATAGTAACTGTGACACACAATATAATCAAATATATACTAATATTCTATCATTATAATTGTATTACTAAATCTCCCTTGAAAACATTATTTTTCCTATCAGTTTGCCGGCTAAAATCTTAGATTTTCCTAAAAGGTGCTGTGACCCCTTCCTACATCCCCAGAGTTACCATTCACCCCGTCACGTCCTCTCTCTGCTCCAGCCTCCAGCCTCCCTGTACAGGGTCTGCTAGTGGTTACCTCACACCTTAATCCTCCTTTCCCTCCTCCCTGCCTCTTAGCACTCCTCTGCGTTTCAGCGTTCATCAGCTCCTCAGTGAAAACCCCTCACCATACACAAACACACACACCAGGCTAAGTTAAATCCTCTAGTTACAGGCCCTCATGTACCTAGTACAGTACTTCCTCTTTCAACACTAGCGATTATTTCCCTTTGCCCCATGATTTATTTAATGCTTGTCTTCCTGTTTTCATCACTACTCTATTCCTAGTGCTTAGCATAATGTCTTGCATAGACAAGGCCCACAATAGCATTTGCTAAATAAAAGAATGACTAGAAATAAAAGCTTAGTAAACAAAAGCCACAGTGCATCTGATCAATTCTCAGAATTCTTTAAAATATAACTGTCAGAAGTTACATACACTTTGAATGCCTTCAATAAATATTGCAAGAAAATAGCATAAACATTTTACTCCAACCTTACAAGTACACACAGACAATGGCTGTTGTCATTATTTCCTAAAGAGTTGCCTATTGGGTAGTAGAAACTAAATATTGTTGATGGTATAAAATACATTTCTAATTAACAGTGAGAATGACTTTTTCCATATATTTACCTGGGTAGTTCTGTGATACCCTGTTTGCCAAATTTTCTATTATCATGCCTGGATTTTTCTCTCCTAATTTCCTAATTTATATATTACATCATGCACCTGGTTCCCCAAGAGTTCTAATGGAGATGAATGTTGGTTTCATGCCACAGCATCCATTCTGCAGCCTATGAATCAAGGAGCAAATTTGACTTTCACGTCTTACTATTTAAGAAACGCATTTTGTAAGTCTATAGCTGCCACAGATGATGACTCCTCTGACGGTCTCGGAAAAGTCAATCAAAAACCTTCGGAAAAGGATTCATCATTCTAGTTGCCATCAAGAACATTCGGAATTCATGAGAGGAGGTCAAAATATCAACATTAACAGGAGTTTGGAAGAAGCTGATTCTACCCCTCGTGGGTGAGATTCAGGGGTTCAACACTTCAGTGGAGGAAGTAACTGCAGATGTGGCAGAAACAGCAACAGAACTAGAATTACCAGTGGAGTCTGAAGATGTGACTGAATGGCTACAATCTCATAATCAACTGTAACCAATGATGAGGTATTTCTTATGGATGAGCAAAGAAAATGATTTCTTAAGATGGAACCTACTCCTGACGGAGGCGCTCTGAACTTTGTTGACATGACAACAAAGAATTTAGAACATTACATACTCTCAGTTGATATAGCAGCAGAGCAGGATTTCAGAGGATTGACTCTAATTTTGGAAGACGTTCTGCTATGGGTGGAAGAGCACCAAGCAGTGCAGGTTACGGATAAATCTTTTGTGAAAGGAAGAGATCAATTGATGTGGCCAACTTCACTGTTGTCTTATTTTAAGAAGTTGCCACAGTCACCCCACCCTTCAGCAACCATCACGGTGATCAGTCAGCAGCCGTCACCATGAGATAAGACCCTGTATCAGCAAAAAGACTTGCTGAATGCTCAAGTGATTGCTACTGTATTTTACAATAAAGTATTTTTGAATTAAGGTATGTAAATTTTTTTAGACATAATGCTATTATTGCACACAATAAATTATAGTCTAAACATAACTTTTATATGCACTGGAATCCAGAAAATTCATACGACTCGCTTTATTGCAATATTCGCAAATTGGGGTAGCGTGGAGCAAACCCACAGTATCTTCGAGGTATGCCTGTATTATATTCTTTCATCCTCTTGACTCAGTGAGGTAGGTTCTCTTATCAGCCCTGCTTTACAGATGAGGAAAACCTCTACAGAGAGGTTAAGTGATTTCCCAGAAGACAGACACCGAGTCCGCGGTGGAGCTGGGATCCAAACCCACATAGCAGGCTCCAGAGTGTATGTTCTTAATCATAATTATACAGATCTCAAATTAATAGTTTCAATCCATTATTTTGGATTTTTCTCAAGAGATAAACATATCATTTGCAAATAATGATATGTTTTCATTCTCACTTTTCTTTGCCAATAGTGTTACTACTACTTATCATGGCTAATTACATTGGCTAGACATTCGAAAACAATGTTAAACAGCAGGGGCAATGAGGGGGGAGGGGGTGCAACAGGGGAGTTTTATAGGGGCCACTCCAGGGAGTTCCTCTGTTGTGAGGGATCAGTTGCACATCTTCATTGTAGAGGTGATTAAATGAATCTATGCGTAGGATCCAATTGCATAGAATTTAGAATTATTTACACATACATGCAAATGAGGGCATACTGAAACCGGTGAAAACTGAATAATGTTTCTATTCTAGTTAACAGTATTATATAAATGTCAGTTTCTTGGTCTTTATGCCACACTCTAGTTATGCAAAATTTCGTCACTGGCCGAAGTTGGGTGAAGGTTTTATAGGATTCTGTGTATTAGTTTTACAACTTCTTGTGAGTCTACATTTCAAAATAGTAGTGGCAAAAGCAGGTATCTTTATTTTAGCCTAGACATTTAATAGTAGTGCTTTAGGATTTCACTTATGATTTTGATTTGAGATAAATACTATTTACATACCTAAAGGGTAATACTCCCACAAAACCTAGAGAAACTGAGCTAAGTGGCTTTGAGATACCACAGGACCTTCCCTAAGTAAAACTGATGTAATTCACGCATGGGTTCAAAACATTCCAAAAATTATATTCAGCAATGGCAGGGAACTTGGAGTGTTCTGGGAGTGTTTCACATTTAAGATGATACTAAAGCTAACAGATGATCATCATATAGAGGCCCGTTTAATCTGATACCCTCTACTTTTTTCTCATCACTGATTTCTACTGAAGCACACAGGAGATTTGGCCTTCCTGAGGGGAAAAGAATAGCATAACCTCAAAAAAAGCAGGTTCTTTATTTTGGATATACTATATATTTTTGTTTGTTTTCTATTTTTAATTTTTTTTTTTTTTTTTTTTGAGTCGGAGTCTCACTCTGTCGCCCAGGCTAGAGTGCAGTGGCGTGATCTTGGCTCACTGCAAGCTCCACCTCCTGGGTTCGCACCATTCTCCTGCCTCAGCCTCTGGCACGAGTAGCTGGGACTACAGGTGCCGCCACCATGCCCGGCTAATTTTTTTTGTATTTTTAGTAGAGATGGGATTTCACCGTGTTAGCCAGGATGGTCTCGATCTCCTGACCTTGTGATCCGCCCATCTCGGCCTCCCAAAGTGCTGGGATTACAGGTGTGAGCCACCGCGCCCAGCCTGTTTTCTTATTTCTTTTAGGTCTTTTGTGTCTTTTCTTTTTTTCATTGATGATATTCCTTGCTAGGTTATACTGTATGAATTCATTGACTGGATTTACTGGATACCTAGTATATGTTTGGCAGATGAAGTCCGTGCTCAAAATGAGGCTTATATTGTAATAGAATAGACATTACAAACAATGAACAGGCAAACAAGCTAAATATATATATGGAAAGAAAGGTAGTGATACGTGCTATGCAGAAAGTCAAAACACAGTAAGGGGTTTGGCAGTAATTGGACAGATGGCGGGGAGGAGGGCTATTCTGGACAAGGAGGAACTTTCTTGGGAGATGGCATTTGAGAAAACAACTAAATAAAGTGAGGCAACAGGCCATGGAAAAATCTTGGGAATAGCCCTCAAGGCAGATGAACAGCCCAAGTGGAAGGATCCTGAGGCAGGAACAAACTAGGAGGCTGTTGAAATAAAGTGAGAGATGGCAAAGACTTGAGACATCCAGTAGTGGGCTTTGGATGCAAACCACAGAATCTGTGAGTCAAGCTGTTGATTAATAGTATCTTATTAACCACACAGGATCATAAGGCCACAGGAAATTCTTCCAGTGTTGGTCCTGTGAATAAAATGACGTTAGCACATTGGGAGACATCTTTTATGATCCATTCTTGGGGGCAGATAGCTGCTAACTCGTGGCCAGTAAGGTCCAGGCATCGCCCTTTCATACAATGATATCCAAGCAGAAGTTTTTCTGATCATGCCACTCGGTTCACCTCTTTATATCACTTTTTTCGTACATACAGTGGTGATATATACCCTGTTCCTCCTCCTCCATCTACTTACAACAACTAATATATACCAAGCACTAAGCACAGTTTCGGGCACGTAGCAAATGTTCCTTAAATGCTTACTAGTTTAACTGTTTGCAGTTGAAGTTATTTTGTGGGACTAGGGTATCCTGTATCATGGCACACCCATTCTGGTAAAGTAAACAGGTCTGGAGGGGGTAAGTGCGTTTTGTTAGAGACTCTTATTTTCTCAGGGGCTGCTTGCCCTCTCTCCATAACTCAAGTAAAAAGTCCACTGTAACTTGCTAGTTCTAGCTCTGTACACAGAAGCCTCCATTAGAAGAGGCAAGGGAGTTGTGACAAGGAGAATGGGCTGAATGTGTTGGGTTCAACAATCTGTGACTTGGCAAGTATGTACTGCTACGAAGCCGAGTCTCAAACCTCACCCAGAAAGCCAAGAAACTTCTTCTAACTCCAAGTTCATCTGCTATTTCCCTCCAGGCATAAACTTAACAGACTGCCTCTTTTAAACTACCCCTCATAGAGTCCCCCCACCCTCTCTTACCTCTATATTGAGATTTTACCCATCAGTTGGTCTGCTTATGGACTACTCTCCCATTCGAGGCACCCAAGGCCTATCGCATTCCTGCACAGAGCCTTTCCTGACACACAACAAGTGCATTGCTACAGGAAAGTTCTGTACAATCAAATTTATGCCGATCAATAAGTAGGATCATGTGTATTGAATATCCATACATGCTTCCTCATGTTGACCAGGGTCATTCATCTGGTAGAAAACCAGTCTCCATTGATGACGTACAATTTGCTGCTATTTGTTGGGTTCTCTGCTTGCAAATATTTCTTTCTAGCATATTTCTCCATGGGTCTCTTTTCCAATAACCGATCCCTTCGACCTCTGTCCAAAAGGACACTGACCTCGTAGGAAAGGAAAAACTTTCCTCCACCCTCTTTGCTTCTCTGACTGGGTCTGTGAAATAAACTGACAACAGGCAGACAAACAGGGAATAAAAAGCATATAATTTTATTTGGTGTTAAAAATTTTACACAGAAAGGGGTGGGAGGAGGACTTCATAAGAACGGCTGTGCTTGAAAGCTTTTATACTATCTGGAAAAAAGACAAAACTGTTAAAGACAAGTGACATGGCAAAGGAAATGGACTTTGAGCTTCTAGGGGTGGCAGACTGTTTGAAGGCAAAAATGCAAATGTCTGGAGAAACTAATGGGAGATGATGGCTGGTTCCTAGGGCTGGTTTGTGTAGGCCCTTTCATGGTGTCCTCTCATCTCCAGTAATGAGGCTGTTACTCCTTTTCTGGGAAATTCTGCTTACCGGAAGTAGAGCTGGGAGGAACACCTTCACAAGGAAAATTTATGATGTTTCAGGCAGACGGGAAAAGGCAGAGAGCTCATCCTATGTCTTTTTCTTAATTGTTTTCAGCTCAATGTAATCTGTATGCCAGAGTGGTGTGTTTGGAGTAACATAATCTGATCTCTTACACCCTTTATGTCATGAACTTTGACAGAGATACAGAAGAGATTGAGGAGGAAAGGGAAGAAAGAAGGGAGAAGGATTTGGTGGGGGGACAGAGAGAGAAATTAATGCAATCAGATATATGAAAACAAAATTTAAACGGTTCCCCCAAATTAGTGCTCTGTCTTTTCTATTTTAAGCACTAATTCTAAAATCAGTCAAAAAATACAGCATATATATATATACACACACACACACACATATATATATATATGAACACTACAATAATGGGTACATAAACTGCAGCTCAAAAAAAAAATAGGGTATCGGGCTTATGGTCAAGAGACCTGGATATTGGTTTTGATTCTCTGTGTGCAAATAAGAGCATTCAAAGATACGTCCACACACAAGTATATACACACAAGCATCTACGTGTGTGTGTGAATGTCTATATATATTTCCATATATATATATGGAAAAGTATTTACTACTTGTTCTTTGGTTTGCACAGGAGTGAAATTGAAACAATCAAGTATGTCCATCCCAATAGTTCCTGTCTTTCTTTGAAGAGTCAGTGATATGGAGACATGGGATGAATGAGATTGTAAATGTAAATGATACACTCCTAGCTTAAAAGCTTTATGCAATTTACATAAATCTGCATGCTGAGTTCAAAAAGCACAAATCTGCAATATTAAAGTTAATTAGGGCAAAGTACTATTTAATATGAATCCAATATTCAAGAATAACACAGATAAAATACACAACAGTTTTAAAAACCAATTGTTTTAACCATGTTCTGATTAGGACAGTTAAAATAAGCTTCACATACATATGGCATGGCCAGTAGGGTGTGTGATTCCCACACAAGGAGACCCCTGCAGGATCACAGAGCAAAGATGAAAAATATGCCTTGGGAGTTGGGAGAACAGGGGGCTGGGGATTCCTGCTTAGTGTGCCAGTGAGTGAGGGGAGCCAACAGGGCCTTCCTAAAGTTCTGGTTACTCCAAAGATTGGCTGGAAAAACTCAAAACACATTGGCCAGTCCCATGGTCAGTGGGAAAGACAGTCCCAGCAAGCTCTTTGACATATTTCTTAGCACTTAAGAGAGTGTTCAGCACATCCACTTGGTATACAGAAGGTGGCAGGATGGACTTTTCAAGGAGACGTGGCCGAGAAAGCCAAGTTTTCCATAATCCACAGATGCCACATTCCATGAGGTTCCAGAGGGAGGCAACAGGTACATTAATCACAAGGATAGGTCCCTAATAGCCTTTCTATACAAAGTGACCCTTCCCTGTGTCCACACCTGATGAACCATAGAATGTTTCTATAGTTTCTATGAACCATAGAAAGTCATCTGAGAAAAGAGGGCCCTCAGGAATGGCAGAAAAAAAGTCTCTGAAAATCATCTCCTCCATAAAATCCATGAGAACATGGACAGAAATTGTGAAGTCAACATTTGTGGAAACTCTGAAAATTAATCAAAGGCTTGCAACAATCTATGGACTGTTTGTTCAAGAAAAACAGATGAATTTTGTTAACAACGAGCAAACTATGAAGTGTTTTCACTTACCCTATTCCAATGCCCCTTCCCCTAGTTCCACAGGACCCTTGAAAACCAACAGTCTTGCAACTACAGGAGCTGTGAAAAACAAGAACCTTGAAGCCACTAAGGGGAATAGAACAGAGAATTTTTACTATTTTATCTGTCAAGAAGCTGCCTTAAAAAGCTCCATTCTTAGGCTTGCCTGTATCTGACTGAAATCTGACCTGTATTTGTACAAAAAAACCCTATCCCTAGGGCAAACAATCTGTGACGCCCGCTCAATATTGCAGTTCCCTGAAGCAGCAATATGAAGTGGGGCTAACAAGCAACAGACCAAAAACCTTAAATGGAAAAACTGGAGAATGACGTGGCCATAGGGGATTCTGAACTACTCTGACTTATTCCTGGAAATTCAGAAGGTCACACACATGTACAGGGCTAAGCACATGTCCAGAAAAAGCACTGGAAAAGGCCCTACTATCTCACCTCTGGCATGACAGACTGACGTACAATTTGATGTACGATGTACGTCACGTCTGGCTGACCTCTGGCTCTACACAAGCAAGTGGAAGTTTGTAAACTGCCTGCCAGCACATTGCAGGCAAGCCTCAACACACACACAAGTCCCTTCCCAAAGGCTTAGAGATTTATCCCTCAAATAATTTAAAGAAACCTGCATCCAGTCATTAGATGACCACTAAGCTAACTGACAAGAGACTTCAGAGGATAAACATAGATAGAATATATATCTTACAGAATTATCTTAAGAAGGTCACTTAACAGAAGCAATATAAAAAGTAAATTCTGCAGAGGGTAGGAAATCTGATTTCCAAAATTGCCACATTATATCATTCAAATGCCCAGTTGTTAAAAAGCATTTATGAAATATGCAAAGAAATAGGAAGGTATGGAGTATACACAGGGGGAAAAAAGCAATCAATAGAAACCATCCCTAAGGAAGCTTGCATGCTAGACTTCACAGAAAAAAAAAAAAAAACCTTTAAATTAGCTATTCTAATTATATTTTAAAACATAAATAACTTCTAAAGAATTAAGGTATTAGAGCTATGTCTCAACAAACAGAATATTAAAAGATGAAAATTATTTTAAAAGTATCGATTTTTTGGTTAAATAACAAAAAAATTCACTGGAGGGACTCAACAGTAGATTTTAACCTGCAGAAAAAGAATCACTGAACTTGAAGACAGGCTAATAGCAATTACTCAATCCTAAGAACAAAGAGAATAAAAGGAAGAGCCTCAGAAAAACGTGAGATGCCATCAAGTGTGCCAACACACAACTAACAGAAATAGTAGAAGGAAGGGAAAGTAACAGAAAGAATATTGGAAAAGTATTTGAAGAAATAATGAACTAAACTCCCCAAATTTAATGTAAAACAATAATCTGTATACGTAAGCAGCTCAAAAACTCTAAGAAGGATAAATGAAAAGACGTCAACACCCAGCTATATGAAAGTAAAACTGTTAAATGGCAAAGAACAAATCTTGAAAGCAGTAAGAAAACAATTACTTGTCAAGAAAAGAACAGCAAATAAGATGAATGAATGACTTCTCATCAGAAACTATGGAATCCAGAAGGCAATGGGATGATCTATTTAAAGTTCAGAAATAAAAACAGTCAACCAAGGATTAGCTATCCAGGCATGCAAATCAGAAAGGAAGAAGTAAAATTATCTCCATTCTTAGATAAATGATCTTATATAAGAAAAAAATAAGGAAATATTAAAAAAAACAAAACCAACAAAACAAAAATAATAAATGATCTTATATGTAGAACACACTAAAGATTCCACAAAAAAAACCTGTTAGAATAAACACATTCAGCAAAATGACAGGAAACAAAATCAACACAATGAACAATAGTTGTGTTTCTACACATTAACAACAAATAAAAGGAAAGAAAACAATTTCATTTACAATAGCAACAAAAAGAGTAAAATACTTACAAATAAACTTAACAAAGGAGGCAAAAGACTCATACAATGAAAACTACAAAAGATTTCTAAAAGAAATGAAAGAAGACACAAATGGAAAGACATCCCATTTCACAAATCAGATGACTTATTATTACGACGTCAATACTTCCCAAAATGATTTACAGATTTAATACAATCTTGCTAAAATTCCTAATGGCATTTTCTTTTGCAGAAATTAAAAAAACCATAAGGAATTTAATGTTACCTCAAAAAACCAAAACAATCTTGGAAAATAACAAAATTGGAAGTCCCACACTTCCTGATATCAAAATGTATTATAAAGCTACAGTAATCAAAACAGCATAGTAGTGGCACAGAGAGAGGCATACAAACCAATGTAATAGAATAGAAAGCCCAGAAATAAACCCTGGCAAATAGGGCCAAACGATTTTTGACAAAGGTGTCAAGACCATTCAATGGATAAAGTACAGTCTCTCAATAAATGGCATTGGGAAAACTGCATATCCACGTGCAAAAGAATGAAGGTGGACCCTTACCTTATGCCACATACAAAAATTAACTCAAAACAGAACAAAGATTTAAACATAAGACCTAAAATTGAAAGCACTTAGAATGGAACATAAGAGAGAAGATTCATGATGTTGGATTAAGCGATGATTTCTTGGATGTAACAAGAAAAGGACAGGCAACAAAAGTAAGATGGTAGAAGAGGAGGTCCCCAGCTTTTATCCCCTCACAGAACCACCAACTAGCAAAACTATCTATACACAAAACACCTTAGTGGAAATCCCAGAATAAGGGGATGAGGCAGAACCACCCGCTTGGACCACAGAAACCAAGAAGAGTTTCATTCGAAGGGTAAGAGGAGTGGAGTGCTTTGGTTTGGTACTGCTGTCCCTCCCCAGTCTGGCAGAGCACTAGACAAACGGGCTTCCCCTAAGCTATGTTTTTTCCAATAGGGAAAAAGACAGTCTAAAGTGGATAGCCAGCTTCCATAGCATTCCAGGGTACTTCCCAGGAGGCCTCCTTCTGTCTTGTCTCACAGGACCACTGGGAAAATTAGCAGGGCTAGACTACCTGGGGTTGGCTAGGAACAAAGAAGGATGGGGTTCAAAGCAACTAGCCTGTGGATCTCAGTGATGGCACCAAATCCCTGCCAGAGGAGTTGCCTGACCAGAAGGCACAGCCAGTGGTGCACCCACAGCCAGTGGTGCACCCACAGAGCTGAACCAGTGTCACCATCTGGCCAGGGAGGGCAGTCACCAGCTCTACCTGCCATCGGTCCCCAGTCAGCAGTCTGGCTCAGCCCTGGGGCCCAGCCTACAGCCCTCCTCAGGCAGAAAGTCAAGCCCCACCTAGCAGAGCAGCACAGCCTGAAATCAGCCAGAGACCCTGACCAGCTATGGAACACAGTGGACGCCCCTCTGCACCACCCAGGGCACAGAGCTCAGATGACAGCACTGCCTGGTGGCAGAGCACAGCCTGCAGCCACTCCCAAGCAGGGAGACCAACCAGCAACCCCACTGAGTACCTGACCAGAGAGCCCAGAGAGCAATCCCGTCCAACTGAGGAGCCCAGTCCATGGGCTCCACCCAGCTGCAGAGCACACCTAGAATACTATTCCGCCATAAGAAAAGAAAGCCGTCCCTCCATTTGTGACAACATAAATGTATCCTGAGGGCACTCTCCTGGGTGGAATCAGACAGAGAAAAATATTGTATGATCTCACTTACATGTGAAATCTAAAAAAGTACAACTCATAAAAATAGAGAGCAGAATGGTGGTTGCCAAGGCTGAGGCACAGATGTTGGTCAGAGGGTACAAACTTTCAGTTGGAAGATGAGAAAGTTCTGAGGATCTAAGCTACAGCATGGTGACTTTATTACAATACTTTTTATTGTAATATATTTATTGTATTTATACAATATTAATTGATTTTAATACAATTAATATTAACAGTTAATAATACTGTATTGTACATTTGAAGTTTGTTAAAAGAGCAGATCGTAGTGATTCTCACCAGACACACACAACACACAGAAGAATGGTAACTATGTGAGGTGATGAATGTGCTAACTTAATTTTCATAATAATAATCTCACAATACGTACGTATATCAAAGCATCACGCTGTATATCTTATATATATTATCATATATATGATTATACCTCTGTAAAGCTTAGAAAAACTCCCACAGTAGTGGGAAAGAGAGGAAGTAAACTGAGGACAGCAGCTAAAAAGAACCCCTAATGTGGCCGGGCGCGGTGGCTCACGCCTGTAATCCCAGCACTTTGGGAGGCCGAGGTAGGTGGATCATGAGGTCAGGAGATCAAGCCCATCCTGGCTAACACGGTGAAACCCCGACTCTACTAAAAATACAAAAAATTAACCAGGCATGGTGGCGGGAGCCTGTAGTCCTAGCTACTTGGGAGTCTGGGGAGGAGAATGGCGTGAACCTGAGAGGCGGAGCTTGCAGTGAGCCGAAACGCGCCACCGCACTCCAGCCTGGGCAACAGAGGGAGATTCCGTCTGAAAAAAGAAAAAAAAAAAAAAAAGAACTCCTAGGGTTTCATTATAAAATTTTTAAAAGAATACAAAATAAAAGAAGTAACTAGATTACATATTAAGTGTAAGAAAAAAAGCAGATACACTGCACCACATCAAAATTTAAAAATTCTGTACCATCAAAGGACAAAACTAACAGGGTAAAAATGCAACTTATGGAATAAGAAAAAGACATTGGCAAATGATATATTTTATAAGGGGTTAATATTCAGAATATATAAAGAACTCTTATAATTCAACAACTGAAAAACAAGTAACCTGATTAAAAAACAGGCTAAGGACCTGAAAGGATACTTCTCCAAAGAAGGTTTACAAAAGAGCTAAAATCATATGAGAAGATGCTCGGTTGCACCAATGATCAGGAAATGAAATTAAAACCGCAGTGAGAGAGTAGGTTCATCTTCACACATTAGGATGGCCATTATTAAAAAAAAAAAATAACAAAATAACAAACATTGACATGGATATGCGGAAACTGGAGATTTTGTGCACTGTCCGTGGGAAAGGAAAATGTAAAATGGCACAGCCACTGTAGAAAACAGGATGGAGGTTCCTTAAAAAGTTAAAAATAGAATTATCATATGAGCTAACAATACCGCTTCTCAGTATCTATCTAAAAGAATTGAAGACAGGGTCTTGAAGAGATACTTGTACACCCATGTTCATACCGGCATCATTCACAATAGCCAAAAGGTGGGAACAACCTTAGTGTCTGTGGACAGATAAACAGGCAAACACACTGTGCCCTGGGCATCCAATGAAATATTCTTCAGTCTTAAATGGGAAGAAAGCTCTGACACACGCTACCACATGTGTGAACCTTAGAGACATTACGCCAAGTGAAATAAGTCTGTCACACAAAGTCAAAATACTCTCTGACTTCACTTACATGAGGTACCTAGAGTAGTCAAACTCATAGAGACAAAGTAGAATGATGGCTGCGTGGGGCCGCGGGCGAAGGGGAATCAGAGAGTCATGGCTTAGCAAGTGCAGATTTTCAGTTTTGCAAGGTGAAAAAGTTCTAAAGATGGGTTGTGCAACAATGGGAACACACTTAACACTATTGAATTACACATAAAATGGTTAGGATGATAAATTTTATGTTATGAACATTTTACCACAATTAAATTTTTTTTAAGAGTTGAAAGAAACAAGCTGTTCTGTAGTAAAAGCAATTAATGGAGCTGGACTCCTGCCCTATGATTCTGGAGATACCTCTATATTCCAAATTATACATTCTTCACTAGCTTGAGGGGGCATCATACAATTACAGGGGTCTTAACTAACCCATAGGGGAGAGTGAGGAACACGCAGGGGACGTGCACGTGGGGAGAAAGGGGGACATGGGGCACTCAAGGCAGATTGCTTACTTCAACATTCAGCCAAGAACAGGACTGACTGACTGCTATGTGCTGAACTTGGAAAACACGGACTACGTGAGATGAAAAAAAATTGCCAACGAAAAGCCAGCTAATCCTAACGATACTATAATCTGTTTATAAGACAGAGGCTGTTCAACTGCTCCAGTCCTATGCAGTGAGGATGAAGGGCTTCAGACACACATGAGTGGCACTCATTACGGATGTCCCATACATCACAAAGATAATTTGGCCTGCAGCCTTCCTCCAATTGGAAAAGAACGGGGGTTTAATTAATGCTTATTTCATTTCATGGAGTTTGGGAAAGGACACATTATTTAAGCTGCAGATGGTAACTAATCTTAGATAATATCGTGAACTGCAATGTTTAACCCTGAAGGACTGACTTGATAGTAAAAGAGCAGTTCCATAAGAGACAAATCCCAAAATACATTTCTATTCAAGGATCATTCTTAACACCATCCGTAAGTGAATTAAAGTCTAAAAATAGATTTCAGGACCTATTAATTTGGGGTAGAAGTGTTTCCTCATGCTAAGTTGTGTAAAGACAAATTCAACATTCTTCTTGATCTAGGTATGTCCATGTGGATTTCATTCTGAAGTCACAGAATTCATGTATCCATCCTTCCATTTCTTACAGAACACCAAATATGTATTAGGTCTCTGCTAACAGGCCTGGCAGTGGGCACCTAATGATACAAAGAAATGTAAGAACAACTGATTAATTTTCAGCTTGTTACTATAGGTAAGAGAACTATCGCTCCTTGATTCCAATTATCTGCCATGAAGATGATGAGATGTGTTCCATGAGCCTTCATCTCATGGGAAGCCTGGGCAAGGAAAGGAGCTGTGGGTCCAGGGCACAGCCAGGGCTTACGGCAGATCTGGATCTATAGTTCCCAGCATGAATCCTCAGAGAAGCTGCATCTGAATCACCTTGGGAGCCTTTTGAGAATAAAAAGTGCTCAGAGCTCAGTCTTTGGAGATCCTGGTCAGTAGCTCTGGGCAGACTCCAGAACAAGCTTCCTAGGTGATTCTTACGTGCGATTCTGATTCCTATCTGGAAGCAATTTGTTCTCATAACAGTCATAATAGGTGTTATGAGTGTTACAGCCTCGTGTAGGGAAGGGCCGTGAAGTAACAGGCCTTAAGTACAACACAGAGAAGCAACTTCTAGTTCCCCTATTTGCCCTTTCATTTATCTCTTTATTTTGTACATCCGTGTTTGAGCACTTACTTCATTAGTAGTCACTGTAGTAGGGGCTACAAAAACAAAGCCAAGCGAGACAGGCATAGCTTTTGGAACTTGTGGGCTAGAGGTAAATGCAGGCTTTAAACACGGGATTCAAGGGGGGAGGAATGCCTGCCACACGTCTGCAGTCACTCACTGCTCAGCACTCAGACCTCCAGAGCAGGGAAACTGAGAACTTCCAGCCCTGGAGAGAGGACTATATGAATCCGCTTAAAGCAAACACAGCATTTTTATTATTTGTAGTTTCTACAAATCAGTCATGCAAACTAACTCATAAGATAGTCTCTAATGAATGACACTACAGGTAATTTATAATCACTACCTACCTGCACATATTTAGGAGGCTTCCCAATTATAGTATCTATGTCCATGTCATCCAGGAAAAGTTCTTAGGACAAGGCATATTCTTGGATACTAAATTTGGTTCAAGTGACCTATTTAAGGACACAAGGTAATAAATTAAAACATTCTTTAAAGACTTAAGACATTGCACAGGGAGCCATCCGCAGTTACCTAACATGTTCTTTCTCAGAAACTCGTCAAACGTTTTTAAACTCATCACTGACCTAATGTCCATTTTGTTTAATTGGTGACAAGCAATACTGATTCCCAGGGATGAAGTCATTTGTCAACAGGTAGACAAATGACAACAACGGAAATGAAACACAAGCCTGTATCTCCCATGATTACTTGCTGTGAACTAGGTTTTGCCTCCCTAGACTCCAGGATAACTTCCACTCAAGATAAACTCATTCTCCACAGCAAGCCTTGCTGTCAGAAAGGCAGAATAACACAGAAAGATACTCTAGTCACCACACCTACATCTCAAGGACATTTAAAGCCTCGAACTGCCTCACAACCATGGTCATATGAGGCTTATTGAAGCTGCTAAGGCATCTTGAATTAAAGTTTTCGTACCCTCTCTGTCACCAAATTAGATTTCATTGAATGTGTGGCTAGACATTTCAGTGCCTCAGTTAAACGAACGAAGGAGACACACTGTGAGGATTAATTAGTGTTTGCTGCTCAGTCTCTTCCAATATTTTCCGAGGAGAAAGCAATGTTTTGCCAGTAAGAGAACAAAAGTGTAATTATTAGCACTGAACAAAAAGGAAGTATGTGAAAGAAATAAATAGCTCAGACTGAACTGAACTATTAAAGAGATGACTGATGGAAAGGCTATAAATATGAATCAGATAAAGCAGAAATTAATGGTGTCAAGGTTTTAAAAAATCTTCCTCTATCTTTTCTCGGACTTTTAGAAAGTTCTACTTTATTCTCCCTAAAAAAGTTCCAAATAACGTGGCAGCTGTTTTCTGACAGAGCAAAGATATATTCTTATTATTTACATATACCTATAAATACCCCTGCATTCATTCATCAGAACAATTTGAAAATCAGCCATTTTCCCATACTCTACTGACAAAACAAAAAATGGTTGGAGTTCACCAATTCCCTACACCTTACTACCTACTTCAAACACAGAGAAAGTCCGTTGGAGCTCTGTGTAGTCACTGCTAACAAATATTCCTTCATTCACCCTTCTATCTTAAAAATAAAATTACCGCTGGGCGTGGTGGCTCATGCCTGTAATCCCAGCACTTTGGGAGGCCGAGGGGGGTGGATCACGAGGTCAGGAGATCGAGACCATCCTGGCCAACATGGTGAAACCCCGTCTCTACTAAAAATACAAAAATTAGCTGGGCATGGTGGCACGCGCCTGTAGTCCCAGCTACTCGGGAGGCTGAGGCAGGATAATTGCTTGAACCCAGGAAGTAGAGGTTGCAGTGAGCCGAGATCATGCCACTGCACTCCAGCCTGGTGACAGAGCTGCACTGTCACTCCAGCCTGGTGACAGAGCGAGACTCCAACTCAAAAAAATAAAATAAAATAAAATAAAATAATAAACTAAGCAGGAGGTTCTTCTCCACGGAGATTTTTTTTTTTCTCCTTCTTCCTAGATCTGTATGCTTCTTTCATTCAGTTCTTCTGAACATGCTGTATTGGAAAACGCTGTTTGTATTCCTGGGGCTCTATCACCATCACATAGGTGAGATGACAAACTGACCAAAGAGATAGAAAAATTATCTACTTAAAACACCTAGTCCAGATGCCTGCTCAGGTGCATCTCAGCCACAAAACAGATTAAGACATAACATGTTGCTACAAAGCAACACTATAAAACATGAAAGAACAGCAGAAGAAACGTCATCTGGCAACTCGTCAGAAGCTATCCTGGCCTCCTCGTATTTTACCAGCGATGGCAGAGTGATGGGATCAGTGGCTCCACACTGTGATAGTACCCTCCCACGCTGACTGGGGGCATGGTCTTGGGGCTCACCTCCTGAGAGTTCAGCAGCAAACTTGACACAAGCAGCAGCTTGCAAAAGCACTTGTATGTTTTTTCTTTCTTTCTTTCTTTCTGACCCACTGCCAGGAAAATATGCCCATGTGAACCTTATGGAAGGATGTAAAGAGGTGGGAAAAAATGAGGGACCTATCGGAGGCCATCCTTGAGCACCTCTCTGCCCGTCGTCCTGCCACTGTGGTCATGGATGCATGAGTGAGTCCAGATCAGCAGAATCACCTAGCCAACCCAGAGCTTGGGAGAAATCACGAAACGTTATTCTTTGAAGTCACTAAATTTGAGAGGGGTTTTGTTACACAGCAACAGCTGACTGATACACCACTCAATGGAAAGCTAGAAAATGTGAACTGAGAACCAAAACGTTCAAAATGAAAGCTGTCCTGAGGTTCATCTGGGACCTTAGGCCTGATGCTGTATTCCAAAAAGACTGATGGCAAAGACACAAAATGGTCTCTAGTCTGGCAGCCAAAGCAGAATCTTCCAGGCCAGAGTGTGGAAGGCACAGCTGCCAAAGAGCAGCTTATATGTCCTCTCCCTCCACACCACTCTCTTGCTATGTCTGAGGCTCTTCCAATTGGCTGCCTGTTAATCCATTTACTCTTGGTAGTTTCCTGGAAGGAATATGAACCTTAATATTGTGTGTAAGGAAAACTGATCTAAGATCTGGAACTGAAGCCACAACTCTCGCACACCACTGGCTTCCTTCCCAGAGAAAAAAGCCATTTGTCACCTCATCCTCTCAGTCCTGCTGCCAGGACACTCAATCTTCTGCTGGGCTCTTCCCATTGGCACCCATCCTCACTCTCTCCCTTCCTTGAGTCTTCTCATTCACATCTCTATTACCTTCCGTGTCCTACCGACTGTCATTTCACACAATCTGCTTTTCGAAAAAGTAGACACAGATGATCCCAGAAGATTCAGAGTCTTGGCAAAGTTCTATTCACTGGCCTCACTCCAGAGCTCCTACTCTCACCAGGGCTGAAGAAAGCAGCCTGATGCCTCAGCTGTCAGATTCCTTTAACAACAGGCATGAAAACCATAACAGAGCACCTCCCATCATTTGCAGAAATTTAATAAGTGGGCACTGCATGTGAGGCCAAGATGACCTTCCCTATTTCCCAGACTGTTTGTTTCAGCTACAGATGTGAGTGTTCTCCACGTCATCTCTGTTTCAAAGGGATCTTCACGAGCAATGGTCCGTAAGCTGTGGGCCGTTTTCGCCATGAGGACAAATATTTCCTGCTAGGGGCCAGCAAATCCATGCGGACCCAAGTACTATCTGTAGAACGAATAATGAAATAATGGGTCTCTCACACACACATATATATGTACTACTGTTTTCCAAATGTTGTGTTCAACAAAACGAAAATTACTTGAGATATGTTACTAAATCCACAGCCATTGTATGTGAGACAGCATGTATGTTAGCATCATTACGCATTTTCTCAGTTCTTCACTTGATCTCAGCCAAAAAGGCCAAGAACCGATGATTTTCTCAGTTCTTGAATAACAAGAGCTCAAAAATTATGAGACTAAAAATTCAGGTCATTAAAAAAGATCTTCATATTCACACAGGCTCAGTGGAAACCACTGATCGAGAAGTCAGACTCATTCCGAAGCTGACCTAGGGCCACAGATGTTCCCTGGGGTGATCTAACAAAACTAAATATACATACAACACGCCTCACGGTCTAGGGAAAGCTGCTGCAGACAAGAAGCAAAGGCAATGTAGCCAACCAATTAAGTTTCCCATACCTAGCACTGTTGGCACTGAGGGTCAGATAACTCTTTGCTCTGGGGGGTTGTGAATTACAGGATGTTTAGCAGCATCCCTGGCCTTCCCTCACAAGATGCCACATGTGGCCCCCACCCAGTTGTGACAACCACAAATGTCTCCAGAAATTGTTTAAGTGTTCCCTAAGGGATAAATCCTCCCCTTCAACCAATAATCTAGGCTACTGTGTTGGGATATAGCACTAGAGCAAGCACAGCCATTAAGCTAAGGAATTATATATTAGCCAGAATGAGAACAGACCTTCACAGTCCCACACCTGAATATCTAAATGCTATTTAGATATGAGGCCGCTTGTAAATGCAAAACAAAATGATGTTTTCCTAAGATAAAGAGCACTTAATTTCATAAGATCTTATATCCAAACTTTATTAATATCCAAAAAAGTTTAATGCCATGGTAACAAAAATATAAACATCCTCGAGGCAAGGACAGTGTTGCCCAGTATGGTTAAACCGAATGATCAAGCTGCATTTCACAGAATCAGCACCTAATTGCAAAGGCTAAGGTCAGGAGACACTGTTGGCATCTTATATTCCCCTCGAGTTGCCTTCATAATTTTTAAATACAAGTTTTTCTAGTGATTTTTTTTTTTCAGAGAGAGATAGGGTCTTTTAGAAATAGCCACTGAAGCTGGGCGCGATGGCTCATGCCTGTAATCCCAGCATTTTGGGAGGCCAAGGTGGGCGGGTACCTGAGGTCAGGAGTTCGAGACCAGCCTGGTCAACATGGTGAAACCCCGTCTCTACTAAAAATACAAAAATTAGTCAGGCATGGTGGCACACGCCTGTAATCCCAGCTACTCGGGAGGCTGAGGTAGGAGAATTGCTTGAGCTCGGGAGGTGGAGGTTGCAGTGAGCCAAGATCATGCCACTGCACTCCAGCCTGGGCAACAGAGTGAGACTCTGTCTCAAAAAAAGAAACAGCCATTGGAATTTGCTAATTCATGACTACGTGGCCATCTTCTCCTCTCAATGTCACAAGGCCTTTCTCCACTGTTGAACAATGCTGGGAAGAGTTGTGGGGATTTATTATGTGTAAAAGACGGTCACTCAGCTAAGAGGTGGTGGGCACATCCCGCCTTCCTTCCTAATGCACTTCTCAATAACTGGGCTATTCGAAATTATGTCTGTGGTGAAATATTCCACTAAGTTGGTCAGATTTAAGAGAAGATACCCAGAAGGAGGTGAACCCTGAGACAGTCCTTGTGGGACAGCTAGAGTTAAAATAGGTAGAAGTAGTACAAAAAAAAAGAGAAATGGAGTAACTTTACAGTGGAGATAGCTGACGAGTACTACCTCAGGGTGATCAGGTTCAACATCAACAATGACAGGCCATGCTGATGGCATGGGCCCTTCCGATGGTATGAGAGTGGGACCTCACTTCTGCCATCTTCCTCCTCAAACTCATCATCAGTCTAACTATGAGAAAAACATCAGAAACATCCAACTGAAGAACATATTACAAAATACCTGACCAGTGCCCCTTTGAACTGTCAAGATCATCAAGAACAAGCAAAGTTCAAGAAACTGCCAGAGACTGGAAAAACCTAAGGAAATATAGTGACTAAATGTAATGTGGTATCCTGGATGGGAATCCTGGAACAGAAAGGAGACGTTAAGCAAAAACTAGGGAAATGTGAATAAACGGTGGACCTCGCTTGGTTAATATATTTTATTCCTGGTGACTTATTTTAAAATTTCTCGGCCAGGCGTGGTGGCCCACGTCTGCAATCCCAGCACTTTGAGAGGCTGAGGCGGGCGGGTCACCTGAGGTCAGGAGTTCAAGACCAGCCTGGCCAACATGGTGAAACCCTGTCTGTACTAAAAATACAAAATTTAGCTGGATGTGGTGGCAGGTGCCTGTAATCCCAGCTACTCCGGGGGCTGAGGCTGGCGAATCGCTTGAACCCAGGAGTTGGAGGTTGCCGTAACCAAGATGGTGCCACTGAACTCCAGCCTGATCGACAGAGGAGGCTCTATCTCAAAAAAAAAAAAAAAAAAAAAAAAAAAAAAAAAAAAAATTCTCTCCCAGGCAAAAAGAGAATGGCAGAGCAGAATCAGCTTTATAGAGAGCACAGAAAATAATGCAGAGGGCTTCGGTGATGACAAGCTGAAGGCAAACGTTAATGATAAATCCAACATCAGACTTTCTCTCCAGAATACAGAGCAACAGAATGAAACCACTTCCTATTAAGGAATTCTGATTACACATTAGATGAGCAGACACAAACAAACAGAACTCTGATTAAATCAACACGGCCACAAGGTTGTTTTTTAAGCTAAAAGGAACTTGCTTCTCTATCTGTCATGTAAATAATCAGCGAGTGATACTTTTGCCAACACCTATTTATGATGCAAGGGAAATTTTTGAAAATCAGTCCCTTCAAAAGAGGGAGACGTTGTTTCCTCCCTCACAGCAAGCCTGCTTTCTTATCACAAGCATGTCATGCCTATAAAGTCTGCGATGCGCATTCCCAAGACTGCCAGTCAAAGAGACCTACCTTATTCATGGTCAATTTATCAGGGAGACAGGCAATTACAGTTTGATTAGCATGTAATAAATGGTGTTTCTTTCCAATCTATCTAGCAAAGTGGTTGAGCAAAAGTTCTTTGGTGTGATTTACACCCTAATGGACTACACAGTAGAAAGGTGTTTCATGTCAAGGGTTGAGTAAAGAGAAGAGTTGGGGGAGTTGGTGGAACATTTAACAGGAACAAAGCCCAGGAAGTTTGGACACCCTTCTGCAGGAAGGTCTGCTGGTACTGAGGACACTGTCAAAATCTGCTGTGATTTCTCCCAGCTCCTGATGATATGAGAGAACACAGAGGTTGATGTTCCCCACTACCCACTTTTAAAGTTTTTGAAGCATTCAAGGCTAAGTTGTTTTTTTAATAGAACTTAAAACCTTGGAGATGATTAGTGACAAAGAATAAAAACAGAAACAATTGCCTTGCAATGGATAAAACCAAAGGAAAACAAATACTTTAGAAAGTGCTAACAAAATACAAAACAAAGAATTCATTTACTTCCTACAGGAAAACATGCAGAAGGGTGACAGTTGGGCCTCAAAATTTGCCATAAGACTGCAAAAAACAGTTTCCTGTAAGAAAGAAGAACTTATTGTCAAGTTACTGCTTTTAAATGTCATTGTTTGCCTACACCAACTATCTTAATATCTGAAAGCACTAACTTTGTTCTTCACACTGATCAGAATTAACAGATTTCAGTGAGCATACTTCTAAATCTGGTCTTTAAAAACAGTGTGTGTCCATCCACTGGCCACCCTATTTCACTTGGAGTAAAGAGTTTTATGAATCGGGTTCCGGTACTTATCTAAAATGTTCTCACAGGACGGATTCTCACATCCCTAGATCCTTCTCTACAAAGTGGAAATTCCTGCTTTACCTATTTCACTGGGAGGCTGTGAGGAAAGAACATTAGGCAGATGTAAGGTGATATTCCTTCGAGCACGCTTCGCACATCAGCAATTTACTTTCCCCTGAAGAATTTTAATAGTGTCCCTCTTGCCCGGAGATATTGGCTCCTGAACACAACCTTATTTTTCTCAAACCAGTCATTATTTTGTGATGTAAGCATGTTTTAACCCAGAATCAATCAACTGTTCAATACAATTGGATTCCGACTGCAGTAATTTTAGAAACTTTATTACGGTAGTAAATTGTGGTTTCAAATCACATGTCATTCGTGACCATGCCTATAAAAGAGAAGACGACAGCATAACTCCCACACTGGTACGAGCAATTTTCTTCTCTCCAAGGGTCTTGCCTTTGGGCAACTGAAGTTTGTCCACTTATGGCTGGGGCTCCAGGGACAGAGAACGCTTTGATTATTTCTCCAGCTTGGCGAGCCTCTCTGTTCTTGGGGCTCCTGTCTCTCTACGTATGGTTTATATTAAAAAGTAGAGAGCCAAAGAGTGGCAAGAGTGAGCTAAAGGTGTTGGAATAATAGTAACTGTATTGATAGTATTAATGTTCTCTTAAGGGGATCTCATCACAGTTTCTTGTGTAACTATGAATAGAGAACTTTTTTTGAAAAACATGAAATTTATCAACCTATATAATGTTCTGATTGTAAGGCGAACAGGCCAGAGGATTATTTAACAGGTCCTCTGCCAAGCCCCTCCTCCTTTTCAGCCCTTATCAGGCAGCAATGCTTTGAGAAGGACAGTTCCTTCCTCACTCAAAGTCCTGGGATCCATGTGCTTTGGATCTCATGAAATTCCTGGGATTGCCATGTGAAAGGCCGTCTTCCTTGAACCCTGCATTCTTTTACTTCTCTAGTACAAATGAGGGCAGATTTTCTTCTAGCAAGAAAGTCCCTACTAAGTTTCCTTCTTAACTGAACTCTATTCAGAAAGTTAATTCCTCTATCTACTGAAAATGGATTTGGCTCTCTAGACCTATCTTTCTCTTAAAAGTAACAACTAGGCCCATTCACAGGGAATCAGGATGTGGCTAAATAAGAAAATCTATGCTAATGTAGCTTAAGAAGGCCTGTGAGGCAGCTGAGCCGGCTGTCCACCAAAATCCGTTTTCTATTTCTAAAATACACATTTAAACCCCAGCCAGAAATTGTATTTCCAACCCTCTTTCCAGGTAGGCACGGCCACATGGCCACGTGACAAGTCCTCTTCAGTGGAAGGGCGGTGGAAATGGCATGGGCTGCTTCTGGACCACGCCAGTCCAGAGTTGCAAGAGGTAGGTGGGCTTCCTCCTCATTCCTTTTTCCTTCTGAAAGCTGGCTGCAGGAGAGCTCGTGGACAGCACAACTGCAGGACCCCAGGAGCCCATATCTCTGAATCACCTCATGGAAGACAGCAACCCAAGGACCAGGCAGCCTATCCGGGGCCTTTCTTGGGATAAAAAACACTTTTGTTGTATTTGTGTTTCATACATTTTTAGTTTATTAATAGCCTACCTAGTACAGTTCAATATTAGGCCCCCTGGAAGGCATAATCATGATCACAGTTTTCTCTTTCTCTCTTCTCACCTTTTAGCCTACAACAAATATTGCTCAGACATAATAAGGTGATGGTGCAACAGAATAACAACTATTTATTTTATGTTTCGTATAGACAGGGTCTCACTATGTTGTCCAGGCTGGTCTCAAACTCCTGGGCTCAAGCAATCCTCCTGCCTCAGTCTCTCAAAGTGCTGGGATTACAGGTGTGAGCTCCTGCCCCGACTGATAACTATTTAATACACCACTTTTTGGCTGGGCACAGTGGTTCACACAGGTAATCCCAGCACTTTGGGAGGCCGAGGCGGGTGGAACACCTGAGGTCAGGATTTCAAGATTAGCCTGGCCAACATGATGAAACACCATCTCTACTAAAAACACAACAAATTAGCCAAGCATGGCGGCACATGCCTGTAGTCCCAGCTACTTGGGAGGCTGAGGCAGGAGAATTGCTTGAACCTGGGAGGCAGAGGTTGCAGTGAGCTAAGATCATGCCACTGCACTCCAGCCTGGGCAATGGAGTGAGACTCTGTCTCTCTATACATATATATATAGATATATACACACACACACACACACACACACACACACACCCTTTACTTACTAAATGCACAAATTGTCTTCTTTCAATTCTTTAAACTTCATTAAAGAAAACAATATATACTTGAATTTCAGGTTTTATGATGAAAAGTTCATAAGATTATATCAACAAAACAGATATAATTTTCTCACTGATTTTTCTAATTTTGCTACTAGTGTGCGAGTAAAGAAAACTGAAGAAATAACCTCTTTTAACTTACCCCATCCCCAGGGAGATCCCCTTATTAAGTCATCAAGATACAGTAGCAGCCCTTAGAAGTTTCCTTTTATCAACAAATGTCGTATTTTTCAAAGGCATATATTTAAGATATAAAAGTTGCTATTCTTTCAGGAAAGTGCTGTCTGATTTCTATGGTAATCATACGAATTTATGTCTCTACCTCCGTACTCAGAGGCAGCTTACTTATTTGGTCTAACTTATTTACTGTCTCATTTTGAACTCTTAATTTACTATTCGACAGGGACAAAGCTCAGTTTTGAGTACAGAAGCCTTTTATTTTAGAACACACTTGAGAAAGGTCTGAGGACAGAATTTTCTATGGAGTCACACATTCTTTCCTAACACAGATATGCTATCTGGCATTATGAAAGTTACTTAACTTTACCGTTTGTTTCCCAAGTGTGAAACTGAATATTACATGTTACTTCTTTTCTTCTCCCAAAGAGTAATGTGAAGTTTAAAATGTGTAAACCAATTTCAAGGTGAAAGGAGTTTACAAACACCAAGGATCCAGGCTGTTTCTCCTCTCCATCATGGGGAGAGCTATGTCCTGAGAGAGGAGGGGGAATGGCCAGGACAGGAGTGCTTGGATGGCCCTGTGAGCCGGAAAGCCCAGCCTGCTTCAGCCTCTGAGCAAGACCTAAGAATAGACAGAGGGCGGTGCTGAGCCACCTGGGCGAGTGCCCTGTATCTGAGGATTCTGCACCGGGGGTGGGGCACTTCAGTTCAGCCTGCAGGTGTCTGGGCACCATGTGGTGGCTGTAGGATGCTGCTAAATACACCACAGCGCTTTATAAGCACCCCCTGTGTGTCCGGAATGGTGCAGCGTGCTATGGCGCATACACACAGTGCATCCCTGTGGAGCTCCCGGGTCTGAGCAGCACAGGGACATAGATATAGGACTGAAGAGGAGGGAAGGCAAATGGCTCCTGCCTGCTTTCCCCCGGTGGTGTCCCCTGCGGTGAATGCCACAGCCCTGCAAGCTTCCCTGATTAAAGGCTCCAAATGTAATTCTCTACCCTGGGCTGACTCCCCAGGGTGCCCCTTCCTAGAGGCTGCCATACCAGGGGAGAGAGATTGTTCTGATTGTTTCCTAGACTCCACTCCTCTTCCTGTTCTTGGGGTTCCCATCTCTCTAACAGTGGCTATGGCATAGGACGTGTCTCCCCTTCTTCTGTAAAATCTACCAAGCCAGGGTGTTCTTTATGGGCAAACCTTAGCAAGACTTACTGCTAACCTGGGCTGGCCTGGTGGCTCATATCTGTAATTCTAGCACTTTGGGAGGCCAAAGCAGGAAGATCACTAGAGCTCAGGAGTTCAAGACCAGCCTGGGGACCGGGCGCGGTGGCTCAAGCCTGTAATCCCAGCATTTTGGGAGGCCAAGACGGGCAGATCACGAGGTCAGGAGATCGAGACCATCCTGGCTAACACGGTGAAACCCCGTCTCTACTAAAAAAATACAAAAAATTAGCCGGGCGTGGTGGCGGGCGCCTGTGGTCCCAGCTACTCGGGAGGCTGAGGCAGGAGAATGGCTGAACCTGGGAGGCGGAGCTTGCAGTGAGCCGAGATCGCGCCACAGCACTCCAGCCTGGGCGACAGAGTGAGACTCCATCTCAAAAAAAAAAAAAAAAAAAAAAAAAAAACAAGACCAGCCTGGGTAACATGGTGAAACCCTGGCTCCACAAAACAAAACAAAACAAAACAAAACAAAAAACCTCAAAATACAAAAAAACAAGAGGTCAAGGCTGCAGTGAGCCATGTTCATTGCCACTGCCTTCCAGACTGGGTGATAGAGACTCTGTTGGAGAGGAGGGGGGAGGGGAGGGGAGGGGAGAGGGGTGAGGGGAGAGGGGAAACAGGAAAGAGGAAAGGAAAGGAATTTACTGCTAATAACGAAGAGAAAATCAGGGGTGATTGGTACCTAAAGGAGAGTTTAAGGATGGCTGACAGTTCATGAAGTTGTTATGCCAGCTGGTCTAAGCCCTAGTAGAATGGAGCAGAGACATTCCTACACGCTCTCAGCTCTGGATTCTCTTTTCTTATGGTCCTGTATGTCCTCTTCCTTTCTTAATCCCTGGGGACTGATCATTATTCCTCCCCCTTCCTCAGTGAGCACACAACGCACTCTCTGATCTCATCCTACCCTCCTTTGGAGACACCAGACACCCACATGGCTGATGCCTGGTTAGAGCAGGACAGACAGCCGAGGGTCATTTGCATCAGAAGGGCGCACCCACAGAGGTGTTACCAAATCATCTTAAGGCCCTCCTCTCAAACTTTAGAAGCCTGTACTGGACTGTGAAAGCCTTATTATTTGATGTTCACACATTCATAGTCTTTAATTCATTTTATTTCGAAACAATTAGATTTACGAGGAGTTCAGAGAAACGTCCAGTGAAACCCCACGCATCCTTCACCCCGCCTGCCCCAGTGCCGACATCTTGCTGAGTAACTATGGTTTACCAACTATCAAAACCAGGAAATTGACGTTGGGAGAATTCAGAGAGTATTCGGATGTCACCACAGTGCCTGCGCTCATCGATGGGTGTAAATACAGTCTATGCCATTTTATCACACGTGTAGCTTTATGTAACTACCACCACAACCAAATAGGGAACTGTTCCGTCACCTCCAAGCTCCCTCCAGCTCCCTTTGTGAGCCCCACCCGTGCCCTTGCTCTCCATCCCACACCCTAACTCCTGGCAACAAAATATCTCTTCTCCATTGCTATAACTGTGTAACTTCAGGGATCTTACATAAATGGAATCTAAATGGACTCATGTGGTCTGTGACCATTTGAGATTGGCTTTCCTCACTCAATATAACTCTCTTGAGGTCTATCCCAGTTGTGTGTATCAGAAGCCCATCACTTCTCATTATGAGCGATGTGTGATGGAATGGAAGTATACACTGTGTTTTAAGTATCTGTCTATTGCACGATATTTGAACTTTTCCTAGGTTTGGGCTCTTACAAACAAAGGTGCTAGGAACACGCACGTACAGGCTTTTGTGTGGACGTAGTTTTCACTCTCTGGGATATGCCCAAGAATGCAGCTGCTTGCAAAGGGTCATAAAGTAAGTGCCCATGGGTCACAGAGTAGGTAAGTTGGGAAGAAATTCTCAACTCCCTATTTTCCAGAGTGACTATACCAGGTTACATCCCGACTAACAACATATGAGCCATCCAGTTTCTCTGCATTCTCAAGCCATTATCTGGTGTTATCAATTTTTTTTTAAAATTTTATCCATTCTGATAGGTTTGTAGTGATACCTCATTGCGGTTTCAGTTTGTATTTTCCTGGTGGCTAGTAAAGTTGAATATCTTTACACATGGTTGGTTGTCATTTGTATATCCTCTTTGGCAAAATGTCTGTGCATGTGTTTTGCATGTTTTCTAATAGGTTTTTAATGTTGAGTTCTGAGAGTAGTCTATATATTCAATATATTCTAGTATATTCTAGTTGTTCATCAGATATGTGGTTTACAAATATTTTTTCCACATCTGCAGTTTTTGTTTCTATACTTTTTTTATTGTTATTTTTTGAGACGGAGTCTCACTCTGTCGCCCAGGCTGGAGTGCAATGGCGCAATCGTGGCTCAATGCAATCTCTACCTCTCTGGTTCAAGCAATTCCCTTCCCTCAGCCTCCTAAGTAGCTGGATTTTATACTCTTACTAAGGTCATTCATAAAAGGTTTTAATTGTGATAAGATTTTATTTTTGTAGATCGTACCTTTGGTATCATCACATTTAAGAACTCTTCTCTCAGTCTTAGATTGCAAAGATACTCTGAGTTTTCCTAATTTTTTTTTTTTTTTTTAAGAGATGGAGTCTTGTTCCGTCACCAGGCTGGAGTGCAGTGGCACGATCTCAGCTCACTGCAACTTCCAACTCTCGGATTCAAGTGATTCTCTTGCCTCAGCCTCCTGAGTAGCTGGGACTACAGGCACGCACCACCACGCCCAGCTAATTTTTGTATTTTTAGTACAGACGGGATTTCAGCATGTTGGCCAGGATGGTCTCAATCTCTTGACCTCGTGTTCCACTCGCCTCGGCCTCCCAAAGTGCTGGGATTACAGGCGTGAGCCACCGCACCCAGACTCCTAAAAGTTTTAAAGTTTTACAGTTTTAATGTGATACTTCTTTGAGTTTTCTTTTTAATGAAATATGAACTTTAGGTCAAGGTTCCCCCCACTTCTGTCCTAAATGTCCAAGTGCTCCAGCTACAATTATTATAAAGGCCACCTTTTTTTCACTGAGCCACTTCTGCACCTGTGTCAAAAATTAGTTGGGCATATTGGTGTGGGTCTGTTTCTGGGTACTCTGTCTTGTCCTACTGACCTATGTCTGTTTTCCTTTGCCAGGACCACACAGTCACGATTACTGTCAGGATACAGTAAGCCTCAACACTGGAAAGAGTGATTCCTCCCACTTTTTTCTTCTTTTTCAGAGTTGTTTTAGTTATTATAGGTCCTGTGCTATGCCATATACATTTTAGGATGAGACTGTCTAGGTCTAGTACCTATATTTAAAAAAAAAAAAAAAAAAAAAAACCTTGCTGGGTTTTCTAATCCACAAAGTCTCTCTGATTTTTTAGGTCTTTGATTTCTTCCATTTCTCGGCATTTTGTAAATTTCAAGATAGTTTCTGTTCTTATTAGATTTATCCCCAAATGAAATACAGACTTGGGTATACCTATAATATAGATTTGGGTATATCTACAAACAAGATTTGCTCCCAGGAGTTAGGTATTGGGATGAAAAGCAAGGAACAATGATAAATAGCGTTGTATTATTGTATCTTTAATTTGGTTTCCACATGTTATTATATAGAAATGTGATGGATTTTTGTGTGTTGATTTTGTATACTGCAAGCTTGCTGGAATCACTTATTAGCCTGGGACTTTTTTGTAAATTCCTTTGGATTTTCAATGAAGACAGTAATGTCATCCACAAATAAGAACAGTTTTATTCCTCCTTTCGAACTTGGATGGCTTTTTTTTCTTACCTTATTGTACTGGTTAGGTGCTCTTAAGAGTGGGAGAGCAGTCATTCTTACCTGGTTCCTAACTTTGGGGAAAAAGCATTCGGCTTCTCACCACTAAGTAGATTAGTTGTAAGTTTCTGTACATACTCTTTATGAAGTTGAAGAAGTTACCCCCTATAACTAGATTGCTGAGAATTTTTAGCATGAATGTTAGATTTTTATTCATTCATTCATTCATTCATTCATTCATTCATTCATTCATTCATTCATTTATCGAGATACAGTTTTGCTTTGTCACCCAGGCTGGAGTGCAGTGGTGCAAACATGGCTCACTGCAGCCTCAACCTCCAGGGCTCAAGTGATCCTCCCACCTTAGCCCCACCATGTATTTGGAACTACAGGCACCTGGCACCACAGCTGGCCTTTGTTTTGTTTTGTTTTGAGACAGGGTTTCACCGTGTTGCCCAGGCTGGTCTCCAACTCCTGAGCCCAAGTGATTCCACCCACCTTGGCCTCTGATAGTGCTGGGATTACAGGAATGAGCCACCGCGACGAGTTGAGTGTTGGATTTTATCAAATGCTTTTTCTGTATCAATGGATATGCACATAAAATTTCTTCTTTAGCTTGCTGTTAGTATGACTTACATGAATTTATTTTCAAATATCAAACCAGCCTTGTATACCTGGAATAACACCCACTTGGTTATGGTGTAAAATTCTTCTTACGCCTTGCTGGATTCAGTTTGCCATTGCTGTGTTGAAAATTTTTGCACCTATATTCGTGAGACATAAAGGTTTATAGTTTTTTTATAAATGCTATCTTTGGCTGTTCTAGGTATCAGAATAATACTGGCCTCACAACATGAATTGGGAAGTGTTTCCTACTTATAATTTAATAAATAAAACTCTACAAAACTGATTTAAATTCTTCTTTAAATGTGGCAAATTTCTCAAGTCAAATGATCTCTGCCAGGATATCGAGTGGGGAGGGTTTAACTACAAATTAAGTTTCTTTAAGGGCTTTAAGACTATTCAGGTTATATATCTTATATAGGTGGAGTTTTGGCACTTTGTAGTTTTTCAGCATTTGGTCCAGTTAATCTAACTTGTCAACTTTATGAGCATAAACCTGCTATAGTATTTCCTTATCATTCTTTTAATAGCTACAGTAACCATAGTGATAGCTCATTTCATTTATAACATTACTGATTTGTCTTTTCTCTTATTATCTGCTTTTTCTAGGTTCTTAGGTGGGAGCTTTTTAAATTACTGATTTGAGACTTTCCTCTTTCTAATACACACATTTCATGCTATAAATTTTCCTCTCAGCATGCCCTTAGTTGCATCTGCCAAATTTTGGTGTTTTGCATTTTGATTTTCATTCAGTTCTGTGTTCCCTTTATTCCCTTTAAGATATTTTCTTTGATACATGGATTATTTAGAAGTTGTTTAATATCCACATGTTTAGAGTTTTCCTGTTATCTCTCTGTTAATTTCTAGTTTGATTCCTTTATTTTTACAGAACATACTATGCATTTCTCTTCTTTAAAATTCATTGAGATTTTATGAACCAGGATATGGTCTATTTTGGTCAATTAGTTCCTCTAATTGTTATAAGAGGCATCTATAACCCATCACAGCCTACTTGTATCCTTATTCCACTCCTTCAAGGGAAGGACTGAAATCCTTTCCCTTCCCCACTTCTAAAATCTAATTCTCTTAAGTATTTCCGCTACATGCATTTAACACTGCTTGAGATGGAATTAAAAAATTTTTTCTTTAAACTTCAAATATAATTTAGGAAACTCATGAAGTGAAAGGTAGTGTATTTTATTTACCCCTGTTATCTACTTATTTGTTCTTCTTTACTTTCTGTAGTTTCAAGCCTTCTTCTCTGATCATTTTCTTTCTGTTTGGAGGAACTCCTTTAGCTGTTTAGAGTAGGTAGCAACATATTATCTGTTTTTTCCTTAGTTTGATTTTTCTTTCTTTTTTTTTTTTTTTTTTTTTTTTTTTTTTTTTTTTTTTTTTGGTGAGACAGGGTCTCACTTTGTCACCCAGGCTGAAGTGCAGTAGCATCATCATAGCTCACTGCAGCATTGACCTTCTGGGCTCAAGCAATTCTCCACCTCTGCCTCCTGAGTAGCTGGGACTACAGGGGTGTGTACCATGCCTGGCTAATTTTTTGATTTGTTTGTAGCAATGGGGTCTCGCTACCTTGCCCAGGCTGGCCTCAAGCAATCCTCCATCCTCAGTGTCCTGCAAAGTGGTGGGATTACAGGTCTGAGCTATCACAGATGGCCTCCCCTCATTCTTGAATGATATTTTTGCCAAATACAGAATTCATGGTTGACATATTTTTTTTCAGAGTTCTAATTTTTCTTTAGCTTTCAGAAATTATTTATCTTCAACACAGAAGATAAAGTCTTCCAATTGATTTCTTAGGGTCTATTGTGATTCATTCAGCTTCTTGAATCTATAGGCTTGTGGTTTTTCTTTCCCCCCCCAATTTAGAAAGTTTTCACCTATTATTTCCTTGAATGCTTTTTCAGCCCCAACTTTCTTTCTCATCTCCTACTAGAACTCCAGTAAAATGAAAGTTAGATCTTTGGTTACGGCCTCACGGGAGTCTCTGTTCCTTTTTTTTCTTTTTTTCTTTTTTCTACTTTTTTTATTGTTGGTCAGACTGAGCAAATTCTATTGATGTCCTCAGATTCACTGATCTTTGTCTTCTCCACTCTATTACTGAGCTCATCCTGCTAGTTGTTAATTCTGGTTAGGGTATGTTTCAATTCACTCACTTTCACGTTTTAAATAATTTCTTCTTCTTTGCTGAGATTTTTCAATTTCTTCATTTGGTCAAGGAGAATGAATAGTTTGCTGCTGAAGCCCTTTAATGATGGCTGCTTTAAAATCCTTGTCTGATAATTCCAACAGCTGACTCGGTTCCATTTTGGCCTCAGTGGATTGTGTCTTTTCATTCAAGTTGTGATTTTTCCTGGTTCTTTGTATGTTGTGTAATTTTTCCATTCTCTGTGGATGCTTTCAATATTACGTTAAGACTCCTTGTCCTATTTAAATATTTTATTTTAGATGGCAGTTGCCTGACGGTTTAGTGTATAGGACACTTTGCCTACTTTTCTGTGCTGTAGTTCCAATGATAATGTGTTTTTCAGAGCTGCCCTGGTCTCCTTTGTTCTGTCGGGTCTGGGGATCCCGCTCTATCCCTGTTATTGCCTCCTGTGGGACAGAACACACCTCCCTGGGCTTCCCTGCATCACCAGGTAGAAGGTGAGGGGTGTCTGGTCCTGTAGGCTAAGAGGATATCTTTGGGCTGTCAGTTGCTGGTGGCTCTGTCAGTCTTGACTAGTGCCACCTGGGGAGGGAAGCACCTATGTAGCCTACCTTCTGCCACTGTAAATGGATCAGAAAATGCTGGGTCAAATATTTTTTGATTTAATAAAAATTTCTGGTAAGTGGTTACATACATGAATTCATATATAGTCTGCAGCTCATCTGCAAAAAGTAAAATAAAACCTTAAGTTTGCAATTACATTTGGACAATTTATGATGATCTAGTATATTTGTGAATAGGGGAATTTAATACCTCTCAGCTAATTATATGTACAATTATTTTGGAATGTAGTGAACAATAAGGAGAATTACAATCTTAGCATTTAACAGATTTTAAGTCATCATTGGAGAAGTTGAGGCATCTGAGAGATGAGTGTTCTCTCTCTTTGAGTCTTCATTTATTTTTTACTTAATTGAGTTTTAATGCTACATAATATTGAATCACAACTTAAAACATGAGAATTACAATCAATCTAAGCCCACATTGCATTCTCTCAAAGCACATTTTAAAATCTAAAAATTGGTGCCATTTATTAATTTCATTGTAATTTGCACTTAATTAGAACCTCTCCAAGCTTGACACTTATACACAAAATGACTCATTCTGGTAGAAGTGGGAAATGAACTGTCCTACAAAAGCAAATCTCCCAGATACTTGACACTCAATGCTTCAAGCATGGAAACTTTAGAATCACTTTTGAGAGAAAATAAATGTCTTGAAATTAATTACACAGCAGTTCTGTACCTGCTTCAATCAAGTGTATTAAATGACATTTAAACTTTTAAGGCCTCAGGACCATTTTCGGATGTTGTGTACTGTGTTACAATGTAGTAATGATGATATCATCACTTACATAAGATGTAACAGAATGCAAAGCACTTAAACGACTGGTGCAAAATGGCCAAATGAGAGAAAATTATTCTTAATTTAAGAGGAAACTGAGGCTCAGGAAGGGTGAATAACTAGTTCATATTTAAACAGGTAATTGACAGGTTGAAAAGAGAGTAAAGTGGCTGGGCGCGGTGGCTCAAGTCTGTAATCCCAGCACTTTGGGAGGCCGAGACGGGCGGATCACGAGGTCAGGAGATCGAGACCATCCTGGCTAGCACGGTGAAACCTCGTCCCTACTAAAAAATACAAAAAACTAGCCGGGCGAGGTGGCGGGCGCCTGTAGTCCCAGCTACTCCGGAGGCTGAGGCAGGAGAATGGCGTAAACCCGGGAGGTGGAGCTTGCAGTGAGCTGAGATCCGGCCACTGCACTCCAGCCTGGGCGACAGAGACTCCGTCTCAAAAAAAAAAAAAGAAAAAAAGAAAAGAGAGTAAAACAGGTAATAACATCCCTATGGTACGTCTATCATTCCAAAGCTCCTTTCACACATATTTAATTCTAAGAATAATAATAATTTTCCTTCATATTTTACAATAAGGAAGTTCAGAGATTTTAAGCAACGGGTCTGGTTACAGAAGGAGTGATCAAGGCCTCTAGCTCCTGGTCTACCTGCAGCCTATGAGTTTTTCCCATCCCTCTGCGTCTAAGTCTGAACCTCTTTCTGCTGCCCTGGATGTGCACCATGGCGTCAATGCGCCCTTGTTCTGAATTCCTGGCTCCGCACTTTCAATGCTTCCTCCTTTGCTGTCAGGCGGCCGGCTCACGACTTGCTGCCGTCTGCACACCTGCCTCTCAAATGTTTCTCATCTGATATTTCGGTGTGTTTGTGGGCTGAGATGAAGCAGTCTTTGAATTAGGGTCTGAGGCGCTCTCTCTCGTAAAGTCACGAATTAATATGATGTTTATTTTGGCAGTGGAAAGCCTGATTCACTGATTCCTGGCTCTCGGTTTTGTTCTTAATCACGATGATTACTTGATACAGGACTTGTCAACAAGTGAGGGGCTGTGACTATAATACCTTAACATAAGCAAATCACACGTATTTCATTAATTGTTAAATTTTTGAACGGTTTTCCTTTTGAAGTGAGTACATTCTCCAGATGAAAGCTCTACTCCAGGTTCCATGATCAGGGATCAAATACCGTGACAGAAAGCTGTAGAAAGGTATCTGAGGACAGATGGGATCTTAATCTAACAGAGCTGACATATTCTTGAAAAGGTTCTTTTCTGAACTCTCAGGTATAAATACTGAAGTCTAGACCAGGCCTAATTCAATGGTAAAAGACAGAAAAGCCAGGGCTGCGGGTGGGGGAGAGACATATCTAAGACACTCAAGGCAAGAATGAAGCCAATCCTGCGGGGAAGAAAGGGAAAATGCATAGCAGTCATCTTTTCCCCTCTCTCCACCTTCCTTTTTTAAAGTCCTTTCTTGGTTTTAAGTTCTTTGTAGGCTCTTTATTTCTTTTCTTGAGGAATAGGATTTCGGTAAGCATGGAAAGACAAACAACCCCAACTGTACTTTATCACAACACAGAGTGAGCTCCCAGAGGACTTGGAAGGAGAAAGATCATGATCTTTCTTATCCCAACAGAGGAAGACAATGTCTTCACCATCCATCAATTTGCCGAGCAGCCAGACTCAGCTTTGAAGGAAGCGTTTATCTCAGGGGTGTGCTGGCAGAGGGTTCCTGGTGCCTTCAGCCTGCTCCTCGCTTTGCAAGATCTGCTTCCCCAGGGACACAGCACCTGCCTCCTGGCACCCTGCCATGCCCCAGCCACATGGGCACCGCCTTGGTGCCCATCCCCTTAACACAGCCTTGTGGCCAACAGCAATCAGCATTCCTGGGTGTCAAGCACATGGGTTTGCAGCTCACAGAGGCTTTCGGGGAACAGTGCACTAACCCAAAGGAGAGAATCCTTTGGCATCATTGAAGGTCCAAGGGGTTGATATTGTGGGGGCACCTGGGCCAAGTCGCAGGGCCATTCCTTGTTTATTTAGCCACATTTAGACATTGATCTTTTAGGAAGCCTTTTGTGACCCTTTCCCCAGAATGAACTTCTTTCCTAGATGACCAGGTATACTCTTGTACCCATTTCTCTAACAAGGTAACTACTGCCCAGTGAATGTCTGTTCATATGCCCACTACTGTGTGCTTCAGGAAGGCAGTGAAATGTCCTATCTATCTTTAAAACAACATGACAATACCATTATAATGCGGTAGGGCAGCAGTCCCCAACCTTTTTGACAGCAGGGACCAGTTTCATGAAAAACAATTTATCCACAGACCAGAGGGTTGGGGGATGGTTTTGGAATGATTCAAGTGCATTACATTTATTGTATACTTTAATTCTATTATTATTACACTGTAATACATAAGGAAATAATTATACAACTCACCATAATGTAGAATCAGTGGGAGCTCTGAACTTGTTTTCTTACAACTAGACCATCCCACCTGGAGGTGATGGGAGACAGCGACAGATCATCAGGCATTAGATTCTCATAAGGTGCACGCAACCTAGGACCCTCACACGCGTAGTTCACAATAGGGCTCACGGTCCTATGAGAATCATATGATGCCACTGATCTGACAGGAGGCAGGGCTCACGCAGGAATTCAAGTGATGGGGAGGGGCTGTAAATACAGATGAGGCTTCGCTCACTTGCCCACCCCTCGCCTCCTGCTGTGCAGCCCGGTTCCTAACAGGCCACAGACAGGACTGGTTCCTACCCAGGGGATACGGACCTCTTCTGTAGAGCACTGACTTTTCTCCAAGCACTGGATTAACCCTTTCACATGCATGTTCTTATGGAACCGTCACACCAACCCTCCTGTGTAGATGCCATCATTAATCTTGTTTACTAATGTGGAAACTGAGCTTTAGACAAAGTAATTTGCCCACACAGGAAAATAGCCACAGAGATGTTTCCCCTGGAGGTCTACCATGGCAGGGCTCCTCCCTGGTCTCCCAGCAGTCAAATCGAAAGATCACAACGCCCCCAGCTTCCAGCCACGCAGAGGCTCCCCACTGTACTCAGAATGGCAAGAACCAAAATGGCCTCCAGGGCCTGTAGGATCTGGTTCCTGCCTAACTCTCCCTCCCTGCCTTACTCTCCCCTCCCTGCCTTGACCTTTGCCTGGCTTATGATACTCCAGCCATACTCATTTTCTTCCTGTTTCTTGACCAAACAGCTTTTCTGCTTCGGGCTCTTTGAGCATGTCAACCCCATGGCCTGAAATGCTCTGAGCCCTGGTACCCGCAGCATGGCTGGCTCATTCTTATAATCAGGAAGCTACGCAAATGTCACCTCCCTAGAGCAGCCTTCCCAATCACCCACCAAAGCAAACTATCACCTCCATGACCCGAGTCACTGTTTCCTTCATAGGATTCACAGCCATCTATCATCGTCTTGTTTATGCATTTGTTTACTTGGAACTGCCTGTCTCTCCCAGGTAAACTTTACGAGGTCAGAGGCCTTACTTGTCTCCTGATGTATTCCTGAAGTGTGAGCCCAGGACTCAACACATACTTAGTGACAAAACTAATCCTTAATAGCAAAGATAATGGATAGGAGAGTCTCCAAAATTAAAGGAGATTCTTCTTACTTTAAAGAGAAGAAGAAATCTGCAAAAATATTTAGAAATACTTTTATGTGGTTTAAAAAAGTCAAATCACACTGTTTCCTGTGATTCAAGAGAAAGTGTATCAACTTTCTTAAGTGACACAATTCAAACTTTTGGATATGAAACTATTTTCCTTTCTGAAAAATAATATAAGTTGCCATCAAATTATACCTTATGAATACACAAAAGAACCTCCTGAGAGTTTCCTGGGAATAAAATTTAATTTTAAAGTTTGAAATTGATATATGTGTAAAAGAAAAGCTTTCAAATACACTTTGTATTTTAGAGAAAAATCTTTATATTACTACCTGAAGCTGCAGTAAAAAGATATCAACTAGGTATTTGTTAATGATGCAACATTCAGTATAGTATAAAATAAGGTAATCTGAAGATAGAAACAATCAAATACCAAAGCAAACATTCTGAAGGAATTTTCTGAGACATACATGGAGGTTGGCTGCCAAGACTGTTGACCCATTTAGCCTCTCTGCTGGTTTCCCAATCATCCAGGAGCCCCTTTAGGTCAAGTGATAACACAGCTGTGGTTCAATTAATGGCAAGGGTAATTTATGAGGGTGTCAAAGCACATGCACAATCTTTGCCTTAGATTTCACTGTTCTGTTTTAGCACAGGAGATCAAACAGTAAATACATAAAGACTTGTTTTAACTAAGAGGAAGTACACTATCAAGCATGAAAACAGGAGATTTTTCCCTGAGCAGCTTGTTTCTATACCAAAAGTAGAAATGTCCCTAATGATATTAGTCCTTAATGATTCCAACAGGAGAACTTTAATAATCAGATTTGAACAATGGCTCTTTTCCCAGTCTCATTAAAACAACATGAAACAACAGAATAATCAGTCAACGAGAAAGTTACTAAGTGTGTGTCCAGTATGTGAGGCTCTCACGCCAACCTAATCATTCTGAAGGCTGCAGAGGAATGTAACATGAATGCTCTTTATAACAAATCCAGGCAAGAAAACAAAATACACACATTAGACAGCAGAATAATTAACCACTGCATGTTACTGGCTCTAAGTACCACCGGATCTGTCACTGGAAAATGAGTGGGGAATCAATTTTCTGTCCTGAAGCAGCTTAAAACATAAAAGGTTTAGTGAACAACATGCAAAGTTTAATTAGGAATGTTTATAGAGTTTTAATAAAATCTCTGATTTTTTTCCTTTGTGGTCAAATAATACATCAAATAATTTCAAAAACTATGAAAGGATGAAAAGATACAAGAGCAGAGAGAACATTTAAGGCTCGGGGCGCCTGGCCCATGCTTTGCTCCTGTGAACGCACACAAAGCCCACCCTGCAGCTGGGGCCAGGACCCCTGTGTGGGCCTTGATGACAAACAGCAGGAGGAGACAGCCTATAGCTTCTACCCTTTGGTGGGCCAAGTTCTCCTCTGATAGTAGAAGTTTGGTTCATCTTGCAAAGTAGCTAAGCAGATGTTTCAAAAGCCCAATTTCAAGAAAAGGATTTTACTTTAAAAATAGCAAAACTTCTTTTCTTCAATATGGTGGATTGGAGGCAGTGTTAGCATGCGTCTCCCCCCTTGGAAAGACAAAATAGTGTGCAGACACGCACCATGAACTTTCTCCCAAGAAACAATGAAGGAACTTAACAGAAAATTGGAAAGAAACCACAGACCCTTTGAAAGAAGGAGCAGGCTGTAGCCTACACCACGAGCCAGGCGAAGAACTGTAAGTCCCCAGAGTGTGAGAGTGGGAGAGACTGCCTCCAGGGAACCTGGCAATCCAGTCCACAGAGGAAGCCTTAACCCTGCCCAGTGCTGAACCTGATACGGGAAGGGGTGGGGAACATTAAGTAGAAGCAGCAGAAGGAAGGGCCTTGCATGCATGCCCAGGCTCCAGCATGGATGGAGGGAAGCCATTCCTGATTCTGCCTCACAGGGGACCTCGCTGAAGTGTGCCAGCTAACTCAGGCAGTGGTTGCGGGTTGAGAGAAGCACCCAACGGATATTTGTAATATAATCTCAAGTGGGGACAAATTCCCTTGGCCAGAACTTGGGTGGGGGGCGGGGGCAAATGGGAAATGCACTGCAGCCATGGGTGTAGAAGCTGGGCACCCTGGCTTTGCTGGCCTGGCTTAGACTGGGAGGGGTGTGGCCTAAAAGCCCAGGTTCCTGTCTCCAGTGGGAAGGCTTATGACCTGGGGCAGTTTTGACTCTGAGCAGAGACTGCCTGGAATTGAGCTGGCTGCTGTTAAGGAATACTGCAGGTGTGAGATCTGCCTTCCAAGTGCCTTGGAGCTGAGCAGGGCTTACTGCTGCCTGCTACTCCCCACTCCCAGTGTGAACTCTTCTATGCAGCATGTTCCTCCCTAGAACATTAGCCCAGTGGAAAAAGAACTGTCCCCAGACTCCCACAGGGGCTTCTGCTTGTCCTCCATGTGGAAAGTCAGAGCATGGACCTGCATGACCCAGCCCCCACGTGGCTTTGCCCCTCCTGGTAACTTAACACAAAGGACAGAAACTTTTGAGAGCCCTGTGGCTCCACGAATTGCCTGAGAAACCAGAGTACCTTCCCTGGGTAACATAAGGCAAGCACAAATCCCACTGCTACTACCACAGCTGGTGCTCCTTTGCCAGCGCAGCTCCTGGCTGGAGACTTATGACACAGTCCATTACAGCATCTCCAGGTAGAATAACAGGAAGGAGAAAACTTTTGTGTGACCACATCTATCATCATTGCCTCCACCATCCTGGCTAACCAGGAGGTCCTGAGTCTGTCCACATGACCAGTTCATTACTACTACAACCAGCTTTTGAGAAAGCCTGTACACTAAAGCTATATATAAACAAGGAATCTCACAGTCTACGTCACTCCCCTGCGACCCCCATCAGGGCAGTGTTGGTACCCACTGCTAGGAGACTTGAGGACAGGTCACCTTACTGGATTGCATGCAGACATTCCGGGGCACCAGCCTGGAGTGTGGCAGCCTGGAGTGTGGCAGCCTGGAGTGCGCTAGACGCAGGGGAGCAGCAGCATTCCCAGTAGGCTGGCTCTCAGGGACTCCTACTGCTAGGGGATGGGGAATGCACCATATCAAGGGAGTACAACATAGGACCACAGAATTTGAATGACAGGCCTCGAGTCCCAGATCTTCCCACTGGTGGGAAGTTTCTGTCAGCAGAGGCACTATTGTGGTGCTGGGCTCAACAGGGAAAGTCTGTAGCTCTGTCCCCACAGATAGGCAGCCGTGGTGCTCACGAAGGGTCTTGGACTGCTTTTCCCCCTCATCCGCCATCACAGACCAGACACAACTAAGGCTTCTCCCATGGGAGCTCAGTGCGGATGCACCTATAGACAGTGTTTCTGGAACACTTCAGGATGACTGCATCCCCGCAGGAGGAGGACCCTCTAGGCTGAGGCTTACATGAGAGGTAGAGTCAGAATTCCTCTCTCCTTGGAATATCAACATTGCTGAAGATGGAAAGAGATGCCTTCCTGATCTGAACAGCTGGAACACTTGGTCGGGATTGTGTCTGGGAGGTGGATCACTTTCCTGCTGGCCTGTCAGGGGACCTAAGGTGGCTCTCTAACCCTTCTCCTGGATGAGGACTCAGTACAACTCTGAGAGCTGTCCCAGCCATCTCTGTCAGGACCGGGACCTCTGCCCACAACTGCAAAATGCATTTATCTGTCTGCTTTAGCCACAACCGGTTTCTACCCAGGGACATCTCCCCTACTTGCCTGAAGCCTGAACTATTCAAATCAGTAAATAAAACACTGGGGGAAAAACAAATTAATTAAAAAGTGCACAATGTCAGGGAATGAGGTAAGTTTCAAGAAACCTCTGCCATTTCAACCCTATAGAAAACAGTGAACTTACTCACGCACCAACCACATTGCTATTACACTCAGTATCTGAGAAAACCATCAGACAAAGACTCTCTATAACCAAGGAACTCATACTGAGTCTTCACCCCTGAAAGCAACAAGAGCCAAATTAGGCTATAATAAACTATAAAGTCACATCCTTAAGGGAGGAAAAATGTATATATGGTCAAGTAAAAAAATAAATTCAAGAATAATTAGAGGCCAGGCACAGTGGTTCACACTTGTAATCTCAGCACTACGGGAGGACAAGGCGGGCAGATTGCTTGAGGTCAGGAGTTCGAGATCAGCCTGGCCAACATGGTGAAACCCTGTCTCTACTAAAATGCAAAAATTAGCCAGGTGTGGTGGTGGGCCCTTGTAATCCCAGCTACTCAGGAGGCTGAGGCAGGATAATCACTTGAACCTGGGAGGCAGAAGTTGCAGTGAGCCGAGATCGCACCACTGCACTCCAGCCTGGTGACAGAGTGGGACTCCATTTCAAAAAAAAAAAAAAATAAACAAGAATAATTAAAAGAAATAGTCTACCAAAATGAGAAGGAACCAGAAAAATAATTCTGGTAATATGACAAAACAAGGTTCTATAACACCCCAAAAATATCACACTACCTCTCCAGCAATAGATCCAAACCAAGGTGAAATCTTGAAAGGTTGATTATTAAGCACTCACGGAGATAAAAGAGAAAGATGATAGCCAACATAAAGAAATAAAAACAATTCAGGATGTGAATGAAAATTTATCCAAAGAGATAGATACTTAAAAAAAAAAAAAAAACACCAACAATCAGAACTTCTGAAAATGAAAGACATATTTAGGGAATAACAAAAGGCAGTAGAAAGTTTTAACAACAGACTAAAACAAGTAGAAGAAAGAATTATAGAGCTCCAAGAAAAGGCTTTTGAATTAATCCAATGAGACAAAAATAAAGAAAAAAAAATCAAAAGAAACGAAGAGTCTTCAAGAAATATAGGATTACATAAAATGGCCAAATCTAAGAATTATTAGTGATCCTGAGGGAGAAGAGAAAGCAAAAAGCTTAGAAAACTTATTTAAGAAAATAACTGAGGAACATTTCCCTGGCCTTGCTAGAGATACAGATAGCCAAATACAAGAAGTTCAAAGAAGTCAGGGGAGATTTATCAGAAAAAGGACTTAACAAAGTCATATAGTCATCAGGCTATCAAAAGTCAACACGAAGGAAAGAATTTGAAGAGCAGTGAGATAAAAGCAACAGATAACCTATAAAGGAAAACCTATCAGACTATCAGCAGACTTCTCAGGAGAAACCTTACAAGCCAGAAGGATTTGGGATCCCATCCTGAGGCTCCTTAAACAGAATAACTGTCAGCCAAGAAATTTGTATCCAGCAGAACTAAGTTTCATAAGTGAAGGAGAAATAAAGTAATTTTCAGACAAACAAATGCTGAGAGAATTCTTCACTACCAGGCTAGCCCTACAAGAAATGCTAAAAGGAGTTCTAAATTCTGAAACAAAAGGTTGATATGCACCGTGATAGAACTTCTTGAAAGCATAAAAGCCACAGGGCCTGTAAAACAATAACACAATAAAGAAAATAAAGTATCTAGGCAACAATTAACATGATGACTGGAATAGTATCATGAATGTAGTATTAACATTGAATGTAAATGGCCGAAGTGCTTCGCTTAAATATTAACACTGAATGTAAAGGGCTTAAATGTTCCATGTAAAAGATACAGATTGGCAGAATGGATAGAAAACACAAACCAAATATCTGATGTCTTCAAGAGACTTGCTTAACATGTAAGGTGATTTAGTTTGGATATGTGTCCCTGCCCAAATCTCACATCAAATTGTAATTTCCAATGTTGAAGGAGGGCCTAGTGGGAAGGAATTGGATCATGGAGGTGGGTTTCTCATGAATGGTTTAGCACCACCCCTCTTGGTACTGTCCTTGTGATAGTGAGTGAGTTCTCATGAGATCTGGTCATTTTAAAGTGTGTGACATCTCCCCTCTCTCTCTTGCTCCTTTTCCTGCCACGTAAGACATGCCTGCTCCTGCTTTGCCTTCCACTATGATTGTAAGTTTCCTGACACCTCCTCAGAAGCTGAGCAGCATCATGCTTCCTGTACAGCCTGCAGTACCATAAGCTACCTAAACCTCTTAAAAAAAAAAAAATTACACAGTCTCAGGTATTTCTTTATAGCAATGAGACTGATACATGAGGATTCATATAAACTCAAGGTAAAGGGATGGAAAAAGATATTCCATGCAAATGGAAACCAAAAGTGAGCAGAAGTAGCTATTCTTATAGCACATAAAACATTTTAAAGCAGCCGGGCGCAGTGGCTCACGCCTGTAATCCCAGCACTTTGGGAGGCCAAGGCGAGCAGATCATGAGGTCAGGAGATTGAGACCATCCTGGCTAAAGCAGTGAAACCCCATCTCTACTAAAAATACAAAATAAATAAATAAATAAAATTAGCTGGGCACGGTGGCAGGTGCCTGTAGTTGCAGGTGCCTGTAGTCCCAGCTACTCAGGAGGCTGAGGCAGAAGAATAGCATGAACCCAGGAGGCAGAGCTTGCAGTGAGCCGAGATCATGCCACTGCACTCCAGCCTGGGCAACAGAGCTAGACTCCTTCTCAAATTAAAAAAAACAAAACAACAACAACAACAAAAAACAGACTTTAAAGCAACAACAGTAAAGAGAGAGAGAGACAAGAAAAGGTCATTATGTAACGATAAGAGGAATAAGAGGATCAATTCAACAAGAAGAATATTACAATCCTAAATTTATATGCACTTAACACTAGAGCTCACAGATTCATGAAACATGTACTATTAGACCTAATAGATGAGACAGACAGAAACATGATGATAGAGGACTTCAACTCTCCACTGACAGCACTAGACAGATAAACAAGATAGAAAATCAATGAAGAAACAATGGACTTAAACTCCTCTAGAACAAATGAACCTAACGGTTATTTACACAACATTCTACCCAAGAACTGCAGATATACGTTCTTTTCATCAGCACAGGGAACACACTATAAAACAGACCACATAATGGATTACAAAACAAGACTCAATAAATGTTTTAAAAATCAAAGTCACATCAAGTATTTTCTCAGATCAGAATAGAATAAAATGAAAAATCAACTACAAAAGATCATTTGAGACTACTATGAACACCTCTGTGCACAAAAATTAGAAAATCTAGAGGAAATGAATAAATTCCTGGAAACATACAACCCTCCTAGATTAAATCAAGAAGAAATAGAAACCCTGAACAGACCAATAACAAGCAGTGAGACGGAATCAATAATTTTTTTTAATTGCCAAAAAAAAAAAAAAAAAAAACCCAGGATCAGAATGGATTTACAGCTGAATTCTACTAGACATTCAAAGAATTGGTGCCAATCCTACTGAAACTATCCCAAAAGACTGAGAAAGCAGGAATCCTCCCTAACTCACTCTATGAAGCCAGTATCACACTGATACCAAGCCAGGAAAGAATATAACAACAACAAAAAATGAAACTACAGACCAATATCCTTGATGAACATGGATGCAAAAATCCTCAACAAAATATGAGCTAACTGGATCCAACAGCACCTCAAAAAAATAATATAACATGCTCAAGTGGGTTTCATTCCAGAAATACAGGGAGGTTTAACATACATGAATCAATAAATGTGATACATCACATAAACAGAATTAAAAACAAAAACCATATGATCGTTTCAATAGGTGCAGAAAGACATTTGATAAAATCTAGCATCCCTTATTATAAAAACCCTCAACAAACGAGGCATAGAAAGGACTTACCTCAAAATAATAAAAGCTGTATGGGGCAAACCCACATCCAGCATCATGAATGTTGCCTCATGAATGGCACAAAGTTGAAAGTATTACCCCTGAGAACCGGAATAAGACAAGGATGCCCACTTTCACCACTTCTGTTCAACACAGTACTGGAAGTCCTAGCCAGAGCAATCAGGCAAGAGAAAAAAAAATAATAATAAAGGACACCCAAATTGGAAAAGAGAGGGTCAAACTATTGCTGTTTGCCAATGATATGGTCACATAACCAGAAAACCCTAAAGATTGGCCTAAAAGTCTCCTTGATTTGATAAATGAATTCAGTAAAGTTTCAGGTCACAAAAATCAATGTATACCAATCAGTAGCACTGTTATATGCCAACAACCACCAAACTGAGAATCAAATCATGAACTAAATCTCTTTTACAAAAGCTGCAAAAATAAAATAAAATAATAAAACAAAATAAAATAAAATAAAATACCTAGGAATATACTTAACCAAACAGGTGAAAAATCTCTACAGGGAAAACTATGAACCACTGCTGAAAAAAATCATAGGTGACAAAAAAATGGAAACACATCCCATGCTCATGAATTGGAAAAATCAATATCATTAAAATGACCACATTGCCCAAGGCTATCTACAGATTCAATGCAATTCCTATCAAAATACGAACATCATTTTTAACAGAATTAGAAAAAAATACTAAAATTCATATGGAACCAAAACAGAGCCCTAAAAGCCGAAGCAATCCTAAGCACAAATAGCAAATCTGGAAGAATCACGTTACCAGACTTCAAATTATACTATGAAACTACAGTTCCCAAAACAGCAAGGTACTGATATAAAAGTAGACACATAGATAAGCAGAACATAAGAGACAGCCTAGAAATAAAGCCAAATACTTAAACAACCAACTGGTCTTTGACAAGGCACTCAAAAACATAAATTGGGGAAAGCACACCCTATTTAATAAATGGTATTGGGAAAACTGGCTGGCCACATGTAGAAGAATGAAACTGAATCCCTGTCTCTTACTTTACACAAAAATCAAGTCAAGATGGAGAAAGACTTAAATCTAAGACCTGAAACCATAAAAACTCTACTAGATATCCTAGGAAAAACTCTTCTGGACATTGGCATAGGCAAATAATTCATGACTGAGACCTCAAAAGCAAATGCAACAAAAATGAAAATAAATAAACGGGACCTAATTAATCCAAAAAGCTTCTGTACAGCAAAAGAAACAATCATCTGAGTAAACAGATGACCCACAAAATGGGGGAAAATATTTGCAAACTATGCAACTGGCAAAGCACCAATATCCATAAAATATAAGGAACACAAATCAGTAAGAAAAACACAAATATCATCAAACAGTGAACAAAGGACATTAATAGACATTTCTCAAAAGAAGATACACAAGTGGCCAAGAGACATATGGAAAAAAGCTTAACATCACTAATTATCAGGGAAATACAAATTAAAACTACAATGAGATGCCACCTTACTCCTGCAAGAATGGTCATTATTAAAAAGTAAAAAAAAAAAAAAAAAAATCGATATTGGCATGGATCCTCAACCTAAGTGCCCATCGAACAATGAATGGATAAAGAAAATGTGGTATATATATACCATGGAATATTACTCATCCATAAAAAAGAACAAAATAATGTCTTTTATGGAAACTTGGATGGAGCTGGAGGCCATTATTTTAAGTGAAGTAACTCAGGAATGAAAAACCAAATACCATATGTTCTCACTTATAAGTGGGAGCTAAGCTGTGGATATGCAAAGGCATACAGAACGATATAATGGATGATGGAAACTCAAAGAGGGGAGGAATAAAAAAACTACATACTGGGCACAATGTACACTACTCAGGTGACGGATGCACTAAAATCTCAGACTTCACCACTATACAATTCATACATGTAACCCAAAGACACTTGTACTCCAAAAGCTATTGAAATAAAAAATTAAAAATAAAAGGTGGAGAAATAAAACAAAAATAGGAAAACGTTTGGTGACGCAAACAAACACAAAATGAAAACACAATAAAACAACCAAAAAAATCACAAGTCTTGGGAAGCCAATGACAGATATTTTTGAAGGACATTGGAGAAGTCTCCTTCTTTAAGGAAAAAAAAAAAAAACAGTATTTTACTTTGAAATAATTATAGATTCATAGGCAATTGGAAAAATAGAACAGAGAAAATCATGTAACTTTTACCCTGATTCTCTTAATGGATACTGCTTAAGGAAATAAATGCAATTAAAAATCAGGAAATTGAAATTAGTGAATGCGTGAGTATAGCTCTGTCAATCACATGTGTAGCTGATGTCACCACCACTCCAGTCCAGCCACAAAACTACGCCATCACCACACACACCTCCCTCATGCTATTCTCTTATAGACACATCCCACCCTCCCATTCATCCCAACCTGGCATCCACTAATTAGTTCAAATGTACACTTTTGTCATTTTGACAATGTTATATAAATGTAACCATACAACATGTGACCTTTCAAGTCAGACTTTTCATTCAGTGTAATTCCCCTCAGACTCATTCATCCAAGTGTTACATTATTAACAGCTCACTCCTTTATGATGCAGGATATTGTTCTATGACATGAATATACACCACACTTTGTAAAATTATTCACTCATTGGAAAATATATGGGTTATTTCCAATTTGTGGCCACTACAATGAAAGCTTCTAGAATATCCGGAAGCATATTTTGTGTAGACACAGGTTTTCATTTCTCTGGGATAAATGTTCAGGAGTGCTAAGTCGTATCATCAGCATACATTTATTTTTTAAAGAAACTACTAAACTATTTTCCAATATTTTCTAGCTGCACCAATTTCTATTTCCACCAGCAATGCATGAAAGATCCAATTTCTCTGCATCTTCATATTAGGTACTGTCACTACTTTTTATTTTAGCTGTTTTAATAGCTAATGATCTCTCAATTTGGTTTTAATCTGCCTTCCCATAACAGCTAGTGGTGCTGAATGTCTTTTTCATGTGTTTGTCATCTACAAACCCTCTTTTGTAAAACAGGCAGAAGTCAAGGAGTACCATGGGTAAAAATGCTGAACTTGAACTATCTTTCTTTGTAGTTTATTTTCTAGTCAATGACAAGTGAGACAATAAACTGTGTGATCTCCAATACTAGTCCATCATGGGGAACAGCCAAGGCCAGGTCTCTCGGGTCATGAGGCATCTCATCACTGCTAATCAGGGAGAACTTAGAACAGCGTCTATGTTGGAGTCAGTGTACGAGAAAATGTTCCAGAAGCAGGTATGAATGAAGCAGTGTTGGGCAGAACACTAAGCAGGTGAGAGTGGTGAATGCTATCTGGCCCTAATGTGGAGGGGAAGAGGGGTGCTTATTCATCTCCAGTATGGAAAGTACAGCTAAAACCTCTGCAGGGGCCACAAAGATACACTTCCATCATCTCATCCAAGAAGTGAGTTGAAAAAGACACCGTTGCTTTTTAAAAAAAAAAAATTTACTTTGCTCCCGCAAGAAAATGTACAATAGTAAAATGTCTCCAGTCTTTTGTCCATTTTATAGTTAGATTTTTTTAATTGTAGAATTTTGAGAATTCTTTATGTATTCCAGATATGGCCACTTTCTCAAATATGAAGTTTGGAAATAGTTTATTACAGTCTATGGCTTGTCTTTTCATCCCCTTGCAAAGCAGATGTTTTAAATTTTAATGAATTCCAACTTACTGAATTTTTACATTTATGGACTGTGTCTCTGATGTCATGTCTAAGAACACTTCACTAAGTTCTAAACCCCAGAGGTTTATTCTTCTGAAAGTTTAACAGTTTTACATTTCACACTTAATCCAACACAATTTAAGTAAATTTTTGTATAAAGAATAGGGTGTAGGTCAAGATACAGTTTTTTTTGTTTTTTTGTTTTTTTTTTTGCTTATGAACATCCAACCATTCTAGCACCACTTGTTGAAAAGACTATCCTTCCTCCATTGAATTGCTTTTATGCTTTTGTCAAAAATCTCTTGGCTGTACTTGTGTGGGCCTATTTCTGGGTTCCCCATTCTGTTCCATTGATCCATGTGTCTACCCCACAACAACATCACAGTTATTACGTTACCCATATTGTAAGAATTCAGATTGAATAGAGTGATCCCCTGTACCTTATCCTTCTTTTACAAAATTGTTCACCTATTTCAGCTCCTTTGCTTAAACCACATACATTTTAGAATAAAATTTTATATTTTTGCTTTTGTTTTTTGTTTTTCTTTTTTTGAGACAGGGTCTCACTCTATTACCCACGCTGGGGCACTGTAGCACAATCATAGCTCACTACAACCTCAGCTCCTGGAATCAATCAATCCACCTGCCTCAGGGTCCCAAGTAGCTGGGACTACAGGCATGTGCTACCACTCCCAGCTAGAACAATCTTTTCTGTGCCTACACAAAGTCTTGCTAGGATTTTGATATGAATTACATTAAAGCTATACATCAATTTGGGAAAAATTCACTTTTTATAGACACATAGTCCACTTTTTATGGACATGGACATGTTGGACATGGCACGTTGGCCACAAATTTAGCACTTTGATTTCTCTCATAGGTATTTTGTAGTTTTCAACATCAAGTGCTGTACATGTTTTGTTGGATTTATATCTAAGTGTTTTTTAAAGCAATTTTTAAACAGTATTGTATTCTTTGTCACTTTCCACACTTACTGTTATTGTATAGAAATGTGATAGAGTTTTGTATGTTGATCTTACGGAACTTATTCTGAGTTTTGTTTAAATAGATTCCTCGGAATTTTCTAGGTAGACAATCACATCAATTGCAAATAGAAACCGTGATTTTATTCCTTTCTTAACTGCATGTCTTTTCTTTTCTTACATTATAGGTTTGGCTAGAACTCAACTTACGTTGAAGAAAGTGATGACAGTGAACAATCTTTTTTTTTTTTTTTTCTTTTTTTTTTTTTTTGAGACGGAGTCTCGCTCTGTCGCCCAGGCTGGAGTGCAGTGGCCGGATCTCAGCTCACTGCAAGCTCCACCTCCCGGGTTCACGCCATTCTCCTGCCTCAGCCTCCCGAGTAGCTGGGACTACAGGCGCCTGCCATCTCACCTGGCTAGTTTTTTGTATTTTTTTAGTAGAGACGGGGTTTCACTGTGTTAGCCAGGATGGTCTCGATCTCCTGACCTCGTGATCCGCCTGTCTCGGCCTCCCAAAGTGCTGGAATTACAGGCTTGAGCCACCGCGCCCGGCCCGACAGTGAACATTCTTGCCTTGTTTCCAAGCTTAAGGAAAAGTATTCACTATTCTACCATGAAGCATGATGTTAGCTTTCTGTATAAGCTACCTATCAAATTAAAATGGTTCCTGATATTTTTTAGAGTATCAGGAAGGGGCGTTGAATTCTGTCACATGATTTTTCTAAGTTAATTGATATGATCATGAATTTTCTTCTATAGATCGTCAGTTATGTTTGGTTGCATTGCTTAATTTTTGAATACTGAACACGACTTGCATAACTAGAATAAACCCCATGTGATTGTAGTGTGGTTCTTTTTAATATATATTCTATTCTAGTTAGCTGAATTCTATTTGCTGAATTCTAAATAGCTGAATTCTATTTGCTAATAATTGGTTAATGGTTACTTGTTTATATTTATGAGGAATATGAGTCTGTAATTTGCTTCTGTCTATTTTTTAAATTTTAGCATCAAAGTAATACTGAATTCATAAAATTGAGAAGCATTCCACTTGAACTATTTAGAAGAGACTGGAGAGAACTTTATTTTTATTTTTATTTTTATTTTTTTTTTAGTTTCGTACAATTCTCCAGTTAAATTATCTGTGCCTAGAGATTTCTTTTTAGGAAGGTTTAAAATTATGAGTTCAATTTCTATGATAGTTATAGAGCTGTTCAAATTATCTATTTCCTACTGAGCAAGTTGCAGTAGTTTGTGCTTTGTTGGGGAATTGGTCCTTTTCACCTAAGTCAAATTTATGTGTGTGGAGTTGTTCATGGTATTACCCTATTTTCCTTTAGATATCTGCAGTGTTTGTAGTGATATCGCCTATTTCCTTCCAAATGTCGATAACTCATGTCTTCTCTCTTTTTGTTGTCAGTCCTATTAGAGCTTTGTCCATTTTATTGATCTTCTTAAAGAATTACCTTTTTAATCATTGGTTTTCTCTATTGTTTTTGTTTTCAACTTCATTGTTTTCCATCTTTGTTATTTTCCCACTTCTGCTTGCTTTTTGTTTCTTTTACTCTTGTTTTTCTAATATCTTAATGTGGGAACCTATTGATTTGAAACTTTTTTTTCCAATGTAAGCATTTAATGTAATAAATTTTCTTCTCAGTCATGCTTCTGCTGTGTCATACAAATTTAATATACAATATTTTAATTTTCAAAGTATTTTTTAAATTTTATTTTGAGACTTCTTCAACCCACAAATTATTTTTAAATGTGGTTTGTTTTCAAGTGTTTTGACATGTTCCTGCTATCTTATTGTTACTAATGTCTAATTTGATGCCACTGTGGTTGGAGAACACATTCTGTATGGTTTCAATTCTTTTAAATTTGGTCAGGTTTCTGGTATTGCCTATGATAATGTCTATCTTGGTGTAGGTTCAAGGAGTGCTGAAGAGAATGTGTATTCAGTTGTTGGTGGTTGAAATGTCCATTAGTATTAGCGGTTGACAGTTTTTGTTAGTCTATTTGATTATCCTGGTTGATAATATGGCTGAGTTCTTCAAATGCTTGCTGATTTTCTATGTATTTATTGTATCAAATATTTAGAGAGAGGTATTTAAGTCTCACGTATAATTTTGGATTTGTGTATTTCTCTTTTCAGTTCTATTGTTTTTACTTCACGCATTTTGCAGCTTTGCTGTTTGAACACATTTAAAACTGGTGTATCCCCTCCTCATAGCTTGACCCTTTCACCCTTTCTCATTATGTCCTTCTTTGTCTCTCTTTTCTTTGCTCTGAAGTCTACTTTATCTGATACTAATATAATCAGTCCTTAACTCTCTTATGTTTACATGGCATATATTTATATCCTTTACTTTTAATATACGTATTTCATTATTCTGAAGTGAGTTTCTTGTAGACAGCATATAGGAGGGTCACAATTTTTTTTTAATCTACTCTACCAATCTCCTACCAATGAAGAAAAACTAAGAGAATGTGTACCTATAATATCCACCTTTAAGGAATAGCTGATGGAAGCACATCAAAAAATAGAAATAAAGAGAAAAAAGGTGGGAGGAATTTGGGGTCATCTGGAAGGAAAGAAGAAAGAACAAAAAGTGCAAAATTATAGATGAATAGACTTTTCTCTATTGTCTCTGTCTTTTCATTGGTGTATTTAAATCATTTACACTTACTATAATTATGGATATTCTGGGGCTTAAGTCCACCATTTTTTGTTTGTTTGTTGTTTGTGTCCTGTGTTTTTGTTTATTTCTCTGATTTTTTTGCTTTTCTGTTACTTGAACATTTTATTGAAATTCTATTTTGACATGCCTATGGTATTTTTGTGTATCTCTGGATAGCTTTATAGTGGCTGCTTTAATTATTGCATTATATCCACAAGACTTATGGCATGTTAGTGTCAACATTTACCAGTTTAAGTATATAAACCTTACCATTCTTTAAGTCCCTTATCCTACACTAAGTATATAGGATTGTCATAAATATCTCCTCTATATCACTGTGAACTGCATTTGACAATGTTATACTTGTTGTATCAACCAACAAACATAATTTAGAAAACTCAAAAGGATAAGAAAAGTCTATTTATCTGTATTTCTGCTCTTTCTGTTGTTCTTTTTTCATTCCTGATGTCCCAAGATAACTCTCATCTTAAAAAAAATAAAAAATAGTTTATGGAGTGCTTCCTTTACCTGTTCCTTGAGGGTAGGTGTTACAGAACACATTTGCTTAGTTTTCCTTCATCTGAGAATGTCTGAATTTCCCCTTCATTCCTGAAGGATAGTTTCACCAGATTTAAAATTAGCAGTTGACAGTTCTTATCTTTCAGTACATGAAAACTCTCTGCCACCTTCTTGTGGTCACTACAATTTCTGATAAGAAATCTGATGACATTCGAATTGTTCCCCCTATATGTCAGGTACTGTTTTCTTTGGCTGCTTTTAGAATTTTTTTTCTTTGTCCTTAGTTCTAGAAGTTTAACTACTATGTTTCTTGATGTGCATTTCTTTGATCGTGGGGTTCACTCGGCTTCTTGAAAGGTTATATATTTTAAGACGCCATATTCAGGAAATCTTTAACCATTATTTCTTTGAATAATTCTTCAACCCTACCCTCTTTCTATTCCCCTTCTTGGATACTGACTATACAAATGTTAAACCTTTTATTGTAGTCCCTGAAATATCTGAGGCTCTGAGGTTTTTGTTTGTTTAGTCTCTTTTCTGTATTGTTCAGATCAAGTATTTTCTATTTTTTTATCTTCAAGGTCATGGATTATTTTCCCTGTCCTCTCCATTCTGCTGTTGAGTACATCATCAAGATTTTTAAGTGAATTTATTGTATTTTCCAGTTCTAAAATTTCCATTCAGTACTCTATTATCTTTTCTATTTCTTTGCTGAGACTTTCTATTGCTTTGATGAAATGGTCTCTTTTTTCTTTCTCATTTATTTCCAGCATGTTTGTAATTCCTCATTGATTGCATTTTTAAATGCTGGTCAGACATCTCTAACATCTGTGTCAATCTTGTTGGTGGTGTCTGTTGTCTTTCCTCATTTAAGCTGAGATATTCTTGGTTCTTGTTATGATCAATGATTTTCACTGGAAACCTGGACATTAGGGGATATCACGTTATGAGATTGTGTATGTTACTTTAGCCTTCTATTTTATCAGGCCTCTTCTGACACTGCACTAGCAGGGATCCAAGAGGAGCGCTACCCCTCATTTCTGCCAGGTGGCACAGGTGTACATCTAGGAGCCCCACTTGGTCTCTCCTCTCTTTGACACCTGGGAGTGGGAAGTTGACTCCTTGTTCCTCCCAGGTTTGGGTGAAAATTCTGGAGTCCCCTGGGCCTCTCTGCTGATGTCTCTCCTGGATAGGAGGTTATTATAGACTGATCCTTTGTGTCCTCCCCAACTGATTTGTATCTTGAAGCCTTAAACTCTAATGAAATGGCATTTAGAGACAGGACATATGGGAACTAATTAGGGTTAAATGAAGTTACGAGCATGGGGCACTCATGATGAAACTGGTTCCCCTATAAGAAGAGACACCACAGAGTTTGTTCCTTCTCTCTTCCCACCATGCGAGGACACAGCGAGAAGGTGGTTGTTTACAAGCCAGGAAGAAAGCCCTCACAAAGAAATGAGCTAGACAGCCCCCCGCTTTTGAACTTCTAGCCTCCAGAACTGTGAGGAAATAGACATCTGCCATCTAAGCCCCAGCATCTGTGGTGATCCAATCAGTTACTGGTCAATCAAGCAATCAATCACTCATTGCCACTGCTCTCCACATATGTAACATGTCCCCTGGGTGTCAGGGCACAGCAAACATGTGTGGTGTAATGTGTACAAGCAGAGATCATGTGATCAGGGGGATCCAAGGAGTGGAGGATGACCAAGATCACACAGTGGAGCATGGATCTGAACCAGGACCATAGTGAGTGGTAGGAGCTAAAGGGAGTCTCACAGCAGACAGAGTGGCGATAAGATGTAAGTTGGGAGGGCATCGTCTCTAGAAGGGAGTTCAAGACATGGGAGCAAGAGGAAATCAGCCAGGAGATAGTTTAGAGTGAGAAGAGGATCAAGTATCGCATAAGAACAAGGGAGAAGTGGGAAAAAGCAGAACATGTAGAAGAGGCTGAGAGGAATGGAGGAGGAAACAGGGAAGAAGGGTGGGAGAAAAGCAAAAGAGAAGATGCCGGGAAGCCAAAGAGCATCAGCAACTCCAAATATTGCAAAACCCGAAATAAGTGAAAAGTAAAATTGCTCATTAGCTTTGATGGTGTCATCGCTGCAGAATAAAAGAAGGTAATTTGGCTGGTGACTTCTGGGAGTGACACTGCTGGTCTTCCTCTGTCCTCTACTGCATATACAGGCTATGTCTCATGGTTGCCTTCTTTGTTTACTTCCAAAGATTTATGTCATCAGAATAATAAGTGCATGTTACAAGGAAAATGTACACATGATATAAATGTCTCATTTAATTAACTGTGTTAAGTTGAAATGCTTAATGCACTAGCAATGTAATTCTCCATGTTTTATAGTTCTGACTTTGTAAGGATATTCCTATCGAAGTATGGTACCTCCAATATAATAAACTATTATGCACCCATTACAAGGACATTTAATAAAGTTTTTGATAAATGAAAACACCTATATTATCTGAATTTTAAAATCTTTACAAAGCAGCTTATCAAGTAGGAACTCCATAACAAAAGGCATACATAAGAGAAAGAGAAAACATGAGAAAATGCTTATGGGTGCCTATAGAAAACAGAATTACGAGTGATTTTAATCTACTCATATTCTTCAGTACTTGTATACTACGATAAGCATCTATTTTGTATAATGTTTAAAATCATGGAAAGGAATAATTAAATCCTATTATAATGACAGAATCCATTTCCTATCCTCCTGCAAGTATTTAGTATGCAAATTCTTAGACGGAAATACTTATTTAATTTGCTGTGTGAGGCGCCTAATGTAGACCATGCTGTCTTGTAAGAGATCAGGTACTGATAAATATTTTTAGTAATTAAGAAAGTGTGACTTAAAAGCAATAGAGAAAAATTTCACATCATAACAATTGTTAGTCTCTAATATGTACAGTTCCCAATGAAACACCTTTATACCTGCTTTCTGGGAAAGCATTTGTATCCTGGAAATATTTTAATGTTTAGTGGATCAATAAGAAGACACTTGAAGAAATTCTAGAGCACAGAAAAGCCTATTCTAGGAAATGTGCTTGTGTGTTTATACGTGTGTTTGTTAGCTTCTCATTTCACAGAAAAAAATGATTTTCAGTAAGGCCTGCATGTTACGATTAAGAATCCTGTTCTAGTGTAATGGTTCACAAACTTGTGACAGGAATTACCAGGGATATTTGTAAAAATGTAGGTTCCTGGGCTCAAACTATGGAATCAGAAACTCAAGAGATGTGGCCCAGAGATCGGCATTTTTTAAATGTTCCCGAGAACATCAGACACACCAAGATAGATCCATTGGATCACCTACTATCTCAATTTCAGATGCTTCCCACCACCCCCCCCAACATAAATACACTCTTTCCAGACCAATATAAGTGCCAGAGGTAACCAGAGGTCTCCGATTTAGGTGTAATTTCTAATTTCACTACCTGGAATCCATCCTTCTCTGTACACTGCCAAGTCCACTACAACTTGGCTGCTATTCCCTGCTTGCCAAGAGTGGCCACCCTCTGATTCAATCTAACTGTTGAGTGTCTATGAGAGGAGGGCATTGTGCTAAATGAAACCTGCATGAAGTACTGTGAAAGCCAGGCCTTGCATTCATGCACATCCAACCTAGGAGAGGAAGTGACCTCCTGATCACCATCTCTTAGATTCGCCTTTCTCACATCTCAAAGAGCTTTCACGAAGTCTTATGCAGCAGGCAGGGCATACTTAGTACTCCTATATGAGTTTGGAAACTGACACAAAGAGCAATCTAAATTACTTTCCCGTTGTCACAGTGCTTAGTCTTTTACAATTTGCTTTCCACTCTGGCACACTTTGAGGAAAGACAGGTGTACTCATAAATCATAAAAGGTGAACTATGACAAATACTCCCAAGAAAGATACAAACAAAATACCATGAAGGTCTGGAGGAAGAGGCAGTCACATGCAGATGGGACGAGTGAGTGAGCGAGGCAGCACGCAGCTGAGTGTCAGGGCATGGGCACGGTCCTGGGGCAGAGGTCGGGGTCGGGGCAGAGGTCGGGGTCGGGGCAGAGACAAATGCATAGGAAGGAGAAAATGAGATGTCTGCGGGGACCAGGTGTTCACTGCAGCTTCAGCATATGTAGCTGGGGGGTAGCAGAGATTAGGCTGGTAAAAACTATAGGCCAGTGCCAGAATCTAGAGGGTATAATAATATATTCCCAGATACTCCAGGGATCTGAAAATAGACCTCCTGTCACTATCTTGTACTTCTTTAAAGATGGTCTCCAACAGAGAAACATAACAATTATAGCCAGGAAAAAAAAAAAAAAGATTCATAATAACAACAAAAATATAAAATATCTTGCAACATAAAAAGCATGCCATCTATGAAAAAGACATATCAAAGGTCACAGGAAGATACAAAGAAAAGTATGGATCAGCTGAGGGACAGACAATATTTCTGGAGGAGAACGGGCAATGTTGTGAAGATGTCAGTTCCCTTCAAATTGATTTATACTTTTAATGTAATTCCAATCAAAATCCTTAACATGTTTTTTGAATTGTCCATTGTGATTTTGAAACTGGTCTGAAGAATAAGGAAGTAACACTATGAAACAATACAAACCAAATAACGAGAGGGATTTGCAATAATGAATATTATGACATTTTTATGCAAAAAGAGAAATTAGTAAAAGAAAAACAGGCAGGTTTACGAAAGAACAGAGATAACAAAGAAAAAAATTGGGTGTTTATATAATCACACAGTCTCAAAGCAGCATTATAAATGAGTATACAATATTTTGTTATTTGTTAAAAAAATTATTAATATCCTTAAGAAATATGTCTGCACTATAAGATATTGTTATATTAATAAAATACATAACATGGCGTCTAAAAATTTATCATATATCTAAAATGTGTTCATTTATTTCGTCAAAAAGGCTATCACCTCAACAGAAAACTGGCAAATATCACATGTACACACATGAAATACAACTGGATGATATATAAATGAAAATATTAAATTACCAAGATACTATCTTTATCTATCATGTTAATATATAATTAAAATAGAAACATATTTGCTGGTACTCAATGGTGCCAAGGATACGAAAACTAGACACAAATACCACTTGAAGGCATGTGTAAATCTATGCCACTCTAGAATAAAGGAGAATGTTCCATATTGTATATTATATAGATCAAAGAGTATATTCTATAATGTTTCATAAAATATATGAATCACCTCAAAAATATTTATACCCTTTGACCAAGTAATTCCAATTCTAGATTATCTAGTAGACTAAATAAAACATGTAGACAAAAGTTTACATTTTTACCACATCAGTTTAAATAAGCACAAAAATTTAAAGACATAACTGAAATGTACCCAAATAAACAATTAAATAACTTATGCTAATAACTAAAATAAAAATTATTCAACAAGCTTAAAATACATTATTAAAGAATATGTAATATAAGAAATCCTCTCTGTTTAATGATCATTTAAAGAGAATAGCAAAACTGACTATATAGCATGATCCCAAATCGTAAATACACACGGGCACAGGTGCGCGCAAACACACAAACACACACACACCCCCCAAAGAAAAGTGCAAGAAAAAGTATTTTAAATAGTAACAAGTTATTTTGGGCTGGTGGGATATCTTAGGTTATTTTTTCCTGATTTATTCCTATTTTTTCTTAGCTGTCAATAAAGTTTTAGAATCAGAAATAATTTTTTAAAAAGAAAAAAATGGAAATTTGAAATTATGTTGGGTCTCTGAACAGAAATTATAATTATAATAAAAATTATTAATATAAGTATTTACTTAATGTCTGTCTTCCACCTCAATTATAAGCTAAATGAGAGTAGGAAGCATAACTGTTTTGCTCACAGCTATATTCTGAGTGCCTGGTACATTGTAGGAGTTTAATGAATATTGATGAATGAGTAAGCAAAAATAAAGGGAGACAGACTGAAGGACTAAGGGGGAGGGGAGTGGAAAAGCAAAGTTATGGTGAATCCTGCAGGATGAAAGGCTCAGATAAGCTATTACCTTCTTAAAGACACTCCCATTGCCTCACATTACCTGCCTTAGAATATGTTTTCAACCCATGCTGTGTGAATGAGTAAAGAGATAAGCCAAGTATTAGCTCTTAATTAAGGCAAAAACAACTACTACAAGCCCCCTATTTTTGAATTCTCTGACCTCTCCACATTCATAACTGAAACTAGACCTACCAGCAAGGGGTGTGCGTTGGTGTTGGTGCTGTACAAACAAGGTCACAACAGAAAAAATCAATAACATCAGTTCACAATGCATCACGGTAGATAACCATATTTTTCCTTTTAAAATATCATGCTGGCAGAAAACATTTATCTTCTACTTTGTATTTTGAATATGACTGCCTCCTTATACAGATCCCTGAAAGGAGAAGAGAGTATCCTACTTTTTGAGCCATTAATAACATGCTCCAAGTCCTGTAATGGAAGCAAAGAGCTACTTGTACTCCAACTGTTTCTTCCATGCAACTCTTTTCTGTGTATTTCCACAGCTGAAGTGGAGGGAGGGGTCCACTGTGTGGTCCAAAATTAAGCCTGTGATTTATCTTGTATTTCAAGTAAGAGCCCTGACCTCTTCCTATCAACATAAGACATTTTCATTCTAGGGCATTTTTTACTCTGTGCTAATCATAACAACTTAAGAAAATGTGAGCCTTTTTATTTCTTGCAAATCTAAAGTTCAGAATTCTCTATTGCTTTTCATACACGTTTGAACTCATGTTGAAAGGTGATTCTAAGGTATGAAACATTGGTGTAATTGTCCACAAGAAATTGGTAAGCTTCCTGTCAAATAAGAAAATGAGAAATGAGTATTTTTCTCGAATAAGTTGAAAATTTTTTCTTCCAAATAATTTTCTTTGAAGGACAAAATCAACCAGTGAGGGCAAACACACTGTCTTTGAGTAATTCTAGAAGGTCACAGAGTCCTGGAAGGAAACATTAGCCCAGAGAATGCCTATAGACATCCAGGCTAAAATATAGTGTATTTTATTTCTGAAGAGTTTTGAGACTGCATATTATGAAAGCTCTTACATAGATGCAAAGTATTACATTTAAAATAAATTTTCTTGGATGTCTAAAGACAAGTCACATGGTTTTTATTAATATAAGGTTTATTTTGACTTTGTAGTAGAGAGTTATAATCAACCTGGAAAAAAAAATTAGTATAACGTTACAGGGGGTGAAGATTAATATGGAATCTTACAAAAGAAGACCTGCTTTCATTTCTATAAACAACATTGACTATATGATGTCTTCCTGGTGATTTATCTGTAAAAGCTATACTATGATCTTATAATTCAATCAATATCACTGAGGCCACTCGATGCAAGATTTGTTGGGTTTCTCTTTATCCTAAATGCTAGCAAAAGGCATAAGCTATCCAGTGGGTTTATTTTTATATTCCCTACATGTAAAATTTGAAACAGAAACAATATAAGGATTAAAAAAGGATAAATCCCTGCCGCTATCACCAAACATTAACAATAAGTCTCAAGTAAATTATACTTGTCAAAAAATACAATTTTTCTCATGATCCTCAAGGAAAACAATTTCTAGTTACAGTAAAAAAAAAAAATCAATATCATATGATGCTTGAGACAGAAGTATAACCTGTCATTTAATTCTGGATTTGTGCTAATCCTCAACGTGGAAATTCAACTAGCAAGCCCTGGAAATACCAGAGTCGTGATGAGGTAGGTGATGCCCTGCATCTAGAGTCACTGGGCTGTTAGTCCCAGCTTCCATTCCAGATTTTTCGAAAAGGTTTGATGTGTTCTGTGTCATAAACATGCCCAAGAACATGATTACCACTGGGTGCTTCTCTAAGGAAATATTCTAAGAAATGGATGAGTATTTTTGCAAAAACATTTAGCAAATATGTTTTGTAGCTTAACAACTCAAATGCAAAACATTCATTTCCAAACGGATGATCAGAACAAGTTTTTTAAACTGAAAATATTTTTGTTTGCAATAGAAACACATGTTCTGGCTGTCAAAGCATTTCTAAATAAAACATGTTTTTTTTGCAAAAGGTAATTTGGCAAATATGCGCCTGCGTAGACAGAGACTCAAAATAATTTAGAATTACGAATGGATTCATTGGGAAATAAACATAATAACTTCCAATTATTTGCTTCCTCTGTAGTAGGAATTGAGGAGAAGCCTTATATTTTTCATCTAACCTAATCCTCATTACTAAAGTAAGAAACAGAGAGGAAATCTGAGGCCTAGTGAAATTAAATAATTTGTTCAAAATTTCACCAATAGTAAAAAGTCTGTAACAGGTGGACTGCATTTAGTTACGGGCAGCCACAACAAACAATTTTAAAAGTCTTTTTTAAAAAACAGGAGTTTATTTTCTCATATAACAAAAAAGACTACAGGTAGGGAATCCAGAGCCAGTACAATAGCTTGATAATGTTTGTCAAGAATCCAGGCCCCTCCCTCCCTCTGCTCCACTCCGCTTAGCTTGAGCCAGGTTTACTGCCTTATAACTGCAGGATGGTAACTACACCTACAGGCACCAGACCTACAATCAACTGCACACAATCTAACAGGAACAGGGAGGAGGGAGAACAGCAGGCTCCAATGACTTGGAGTGACATCTTTGTGGGAGAGGTGAGCCATCAGGTCCCCACAGCTGCAAGGGAAGCTGGAAAACTGAAGGAGGCAGGGTTATTATAACGTTCTTAGGAAAGAGGGTGGCAAACGTTTTCCGTAAAGGGCCAGACAGCAAATAGTTAAGGGTTTGCAGGCCATATGGTCCATTCCCATCACAACTACTCAACATCACCTGTAGAACTGGAAAAACCACCATAGGTGACACATAAATGAATGGGTGGCTGTGTTCCAATAAAACTTTATTTACAGGAACACAAGCATAACAGAGGGTGGGAACACGGATGGATTGGCCCTTTGGGTAGTAGTCTGCTGACCTGTCTTAGAGCAATTATGATTCAGCGTAGGGTCGTAGGGTCGAAGAGGTGGGAGGGAGCTCACAGTGCCGTTCTGAACAAAATGGTAAACTCTTAGGAAGGCAGAGGACACAGGACATGGATTGGCCATGAGCAGTGTGTGCCTCAGAACAGAGGCAGGATCCAAACTGAGGCCTGAAAGACTTCTCAGACTATGCTTTCAGCCGCTGTATTATTTTCCCTCTAAAAAGTTCACGTTAGCATCCAAGAAGATGAACACTGGAAGATACTTTACATACTATACACTCCAACATACTAAGACTCTAGATGAGGAAACTGAGGTCTGCAAAGCTAGGTGACTTTCTAGAAATCATGCTGTTAGAAACAAAGACAAAATTTGTCTCTGGATTCCTCTGCACCACTACCGCTCCTGCTTCTAATTATAATAATAACAGCGGTGGCAAAGCTGGCATTTGCAGAGCATTTATGAAGTGCTTTGTGTTAATTATCTCATTTATTCTTCATAACACTCCTTCCATATAGATACAGTTATTACTTCTCAGTTCTCATACTACATATAAGAATTAAAGTCCAAAAGATTAACTAACTTGCCAAAGGACGTAAGACCAGAAACTGGTAAAGCTGAAATTTGACCCAGGTCTGATTGCAGGACCTGGTCTCTCAACCACCAGACTGCATTGACTATAGCCTCCTGGATCTATACTTCATTGCTCTCCAGGACTTTAGATAGGCTTGTAACACTCCTAAGAAACAATTTAAAAGCCTCAGTTGTTTTGAAATAGTAATGATACAATTAACTTTGTCTTTACAGCACCCAGAAAGGAGTTAGGAAGTGGCTGTATCGTTACCACACTGAGCACTGACTGTCTCAGCTCTTAATACACTGGCTTCCCTACATGCAATTAAAACTCCTTTTCTGAGTAGTTTCCTCTTGGAAATCCTCTAATTGTTGAAAACAGAACCTTCTCAAATAATCTTTGAGGGTGCCATGTTTCTTCTCTCATTCCCTTACTCTAAGCTCTCGAGATAACACGCAGCTGGGAGAAAAATACAGAGATCCTGGGTACCTTTACCCAGGTTCCTGCAATGACGACAGCTTGCAGAACTATAGAACAGCATCGTGAGCAGGATGTGATATGAACACAGTCAAGACACACAGCGTTTCCATCACCGCAAGGACCTCTTGTGTTGTCTTCCAATGATCACATGCAGCTCTATCCTCTCTCTCCTGCTTTGCTGACCCCTGTAGACCCCTAGTCTGTTCTCTACTCTGATAATTCTGTCACTCCCACAATGCCATATAAATGGAGCCATACCACATGCGATCTCTTGGGATTGAATTTTTTCATCACCACAGTTTGGAGATGCATCCAAGTTGTCGTGTGCATTGACAGTTCACACCTTTTCAGTGAGAAGCAGTGTCCCACATTATAGATGGACTGCAGTTTGATTATCTGGTACCAGTTGAGGGACATGTGGGATGTTTTCAGTTTGGGGTGATTATGAATAAAAATGCTATGGGGCCGGGCGCAGTGGCTCATGCCTGTAATCCCAGCACTTTGGGAGGCCGAGGCAGGCGGATCACGAGGTCAAGAGATCGAGACCATCCTGGCCAACACGGTGAAACCTGTCTCTACTAAAAAAATAAAAATTAGCTGGGTGTGGTGGCACGCACCTGTAGTCCCAGCTACTCAGGAGGCTGAGCCAAGAGCACGCCACTGCACTCCAGCCTGGCAACAGAGAGACTCCGTCTCAAAAAAAATGCTATGAACATTTGTGTACAGACTTGTGTGAACATAATTTTGCATTTGTCTTGGAAACAATGCCCATCTAATACAGGGTGGGGTGTGTGCGTGTGTTGATGCTGTCTCAACCCAGGCTGGAGGCCCTGGCTAGAGGCCAGTCAGATCCCCTTTCTTGAGCTGCAGATCAAGTCCAAGTTCCCATCCCAACCACTTCCCTTATTGGACACTCACATTCCAGGGCCACTACCCGCCTATCCTAATTGCTCCAGGGCCAGGCACCAGACAACAAGGGACAGCTCCAGAGCCCTGGAACCTACTGAAATTATTCGAACCCTCCAATCCACAGGGATCCTGAGAAAATTAACTAATTGCTTTCCATACATAAGCTGACCCCACCCCCTACAGCTCCTGCCATTACCCAATCCCATGTGGTCCTGCTGGTGGCTTGGCCTTCTCATTCAGAGCTGTAAGCAACAGAGTAGTAGCTTCTTTCTAACTCAGAGTCAGTGTGCTGTGTCCTGTCATCCAACCAATCTTTCAATTTTATTACACAGCATATAGTACTTGCATAGATTGATGAAAAACTGCCAAATTCTTTCCCACAGTGACTGTCCTGTTTTACATTCCCACTGGCAATGTATGTATGAGTGAAGGACAGGCATACATGTCCTCGTACAGCCCATGAGTATACTTTCTTACTGCAGCCCTGCGCACCTAATACAACTGTGCTTTGTCTGATGTTAATACTGACACTACTGCATTTTTTAAAAATACAGACACTCCTGCATTTTTAAAAAAGTAAGGTTTGCCTTGGCCAGGCGTGGTGGCTCATGCCTGTAATCCCAGCAATTTGGGAGGCCAAGGCAGGTGGATCACCTGAGATCAGGAGTTCAAGACCAGTCTGACCAATATGGTGAAACCCTGTCTCCACTAAAAAATACAAAAATTAGCTGGGCGTGGTAGCGGGTGCCTATAATCCCAGCTACTTGGGAGGGCTGAGGCAGGAGCTACTGAACCCAGGAGGTGGAGGTTGCAGTGAGCTGAGACCACGCCATTGTACTCCAGTCTGGGCAACAAGAGCGAAACTCCATTTCAAAAAAAAAAAAAAAAAAAGTTTGCCTCATATGTCATTTTCTAGTATTTTACTTTCTGTCCTCTTATGTCATTGCACTTTAAGTGAGCTTGTTGAAAACAGTATATTGTTAGGTCATTTTTAAATTCATTCTATAAATCTATGTATTTTAATTGGTATATTTAGATGTTACATTTAACATAATTATTGATATGCATATTAAATCTGCCATTTTATTATCTATTTCCCTGTATTCTTATTATTCTTTTCTTATCTTCCTATAGGTTGATTATTTTTTTTAGAAGTCCATGGTGATTTATTTCTAATGTTTTTCTGTATCTCATTTTGGATAGTTTTCTTAGTGGTTATATGCATATTACAATATACATACATGACACTCTGAATGAAGTGTAGAAACCTGACTTCCATTTAGGTTTCTTTCCTTTTCTACTTCTAAAATGTAATTGTTTTACATATTTCACCTACATTCACTGAGTGCCACATAAAGTTATAATTTTTGCATCAACTACCAGATATGAGCCTCAACAGAAGTCTGATTGTCTATTATATTTGCCCCTATTTTTCTGCATTCCAACATTCTTTTCTTTCTGAAGTCTGGGCTTTTATTCTATTATTTCCATTTAGAATATTTTATGCAGCTCTTCTCTAATAGGATATGTTTGCTAACAACTTTTCTTACCTTTCTGTCATTTAGGAACGTCTTGATTTTCCTTTCATTTTTGAAGGATGTTTTTACCAGATACAAAATTGGCTATAGACAGTTCTTTTCTTTTGGTGCTTGAAAAATGTTGTGTCACTTCCTCCCAGTCTCCATAGTTTTGAATGACTGCTGTCATTTTCACCTTCCAACTATTCCTTCATTTCTCTCTCTTTTTTTTTTTTAACTTGATGTTCACAACTGTAATTACAATGTGTCTTGGTATAAATTTATTTGCATTTATCCTATTTGAGGTTCACTCATCTTCTTGAATTTATAGGTTTAGGTTTTTTACCAAATCAGGGACACCGTCAAACATTATTTCTTCAAAAACTTTCCAGCCCAATCTTCTTTGTCATCTCCTCATGAATTCTGATGATACAAATGTTAGTGCTCAGTCTTGTCCCACAGGTCCCTATGGGTCCGTTGTTGTTTCTGATCTATTTTTTCTTAGTTGTTCAGATTGGCTAAATTCTTGATCTGTCCTCAAGTTCACGGATTCGGTCCTCTGTGTCATCTCTATTCTACTATTGAACCCATCTGGTGAGTCTTTCATTTTGGTTATTGTATTTTTCAGTTCTCTGCTTTCCATTGACTCTTCCATTTCTGTGCTAAGATTTTCTTTTTTTTTTTTTCATTTATTTCAAGAGAATTCAAAATTACTTACTGAAGCACTTTTATGACTGGCTGCTTTAAACTTTTTTCCAGATTTTTCCAACATCACATTCATCTCTGATTTAGCACCCGATAATTGGCTTTTCTCATTCAAGTTGTGATTTTGTTGGTTCTAAGTATGATAAATAGTCTTCAGTTATATCCTAGATATTTTGGGTATGATATAATAAGACCTTTGCATCCTATGCAATCTCTTTTTAGTGGGCTTACCCATTGTGGATGTGGAGCATAAAGGCCAGCTGGGTATGTATGTTCAGCTTTGTGCTGGGCTTCTCCAACACTACCACGGCAAAAGGGACGCACTGACTCCTCTCCCCTCGCTTCCTCTCAGTGAGGGGTGAGCTTCAGTCTGTGCTCTACAACCACTAGGAAGCGGGAGGGCAGGCTGACTCCCACTGCTTTGTAGCTGCAGCTTGGGACTGAAGCTCACTTCCTCACTGTGCCTGACTGAAAGGGGATGTGGGGTGATGCTTAATAGTAACTAGCACAGCTTCCCTCACCCTCCTTAAGTACCTGCTGCTGAGCTGGGGTAGGGCCTCAGCTCCATGCTAGACCTGCTGAGATTGCAGCGGTTGCAGGGATCAGTGCACCACCTGTCGCTGCTGGGCAGGGAATGGAGGATCAGCCCCTACTCAGGCCTGCCACCACCACCCCACAGCGGAACATGAGCACCTGAACGCTTGAGTGCAGCAGCGGTGGAGGTGCACGTGACCTTTCGCTCTGCCCACTGAAACCAGCTGGAGGGCCAGGTGATGAAGGGATGCTTTTCCCGCTCCTGTGTGGCTAGAATGGGACAGGAGTTGCCAACACATTTTTTGTTCCTAGGCCACACATTGCCCAGCCCTCTGCCTGGAGGAAACAGGACTTGTCTTGGAGCATTTTGTGTCTGTGTCCATTGCTAGTTCCATATTAGAGGTTTCTACAGCTCCTTGTCAGGACACGGGCCGTCTACTGCATGTGACTAAGGTAACAAGGAAACTCAGAGAACCACCAGCACCTCACACCTCAAGGCCCAAGATCCCCAGGCAGCTGCCTCTCCCTTCACCCTCCAGAGTCTTCTACACTTGCCGTGTTATGCACAGGGAATGTTAGCTGTGAGGAGGAGGACCTGGGAGGAACGGGGCTGCTCCATCTGGACAGAATGTGAGCTCAGTAAATAGTTTTTGAACACCTACTATGCACCAGGTATACGTGAGTTTCTTGTCCTCATGAAGTGAACAAAATCTGAACAGAAGATCACATAAAAATCATTATAATAATCTCTGATGAATATTCTCACAGGGCATGTTTGAAACTACCTACTCGCCTCAAAAATCTCCCTGTCTGCTTCCTATTGTCTAAACTGGTTTTGTTAACAGAGCTGAAAGGCATTCTCTCTTGAAGATAAAAGGCTTAAATAATTATTCGTTTATTAAGCAAGTATTTAGCAAGGGCATAGTATGTGCTGGGTCCTGTTATGGACATTGGGGAAGCATCAGAAAACAACACAGATACAAAGCTATGCACTCATGCAGCTTACCTGTGGAAAAGACAGACAAAAAAGCAGTAAATACAATATGAAGGGGACTACACACAGTACATTCACTCTCCCAATCAATCCACTCAGCATAAATGCCTTGCTAGGTAATTCCATGCCTGAAAATCACTCTCTTAAACATTTGCTATGGAATTTACAAATCCAGGCTGGGCGCGGTGGCTCACACCTGTAATCCCAGCACTTTGGGAGGCCGAGGAAGGCAGATCACTTGAGGTCAGGAGTTCCAGACTAGCCTGGACAATATGGTGAAACCCCGTCTCTACTAAAAATACAAAAATTAGCATGGTGGCAGGCACCTGCAGTCCCAGCTACTCAGGAGGCTGAGGCAGGAGAATCACCTGAACCTGGGAGGTGGAAGTTGCAGTGAGCCAAGATCGCGCCACTGCACGATTGGGCAGTGCGAAACTCTGTCTGATCGGGCGACAGAGCGAAACTCCGTCTCAACAACAAAAAAAAGAAAAAGAAAAAGAAAATTATAAATCCAAATGGTTGATTTGATATCCCCTTCTGAGAGAGAAGAGCAGCCTGGAGTATAAGATGAAGCTCTATGAAGTTGATGCAGGAAGAAAAAAATTCTCAAGAAAGGAAGAACACAGGAAAAGGAGGCCAGCCGAGCTGAAGGCCCACTGCCCCATGCATGGGGGCTCAGCATGGTCTCTGCGGCAGACATGTGAGTTCTGACCCTGGACAGGCCAGTGCATACGAGCGCCTCCGTAGGAACGCTGCCATTAGCTTTGTTCCAGACCCCAGGACAACAGTGCATGATTTGTGACAGCTTCATTATAGAGGAGTTTTCTTCCCCTCTGGAAATGTTAATTTACAAATCACAAAAATTGCTACTTTCCTCAGTAAGAAGCAACTGCGGCATAGTTGAAAAGCACTGGACAGAATCGAAAGACAAGGTTTGTGCATCAGCTCTGCTGTTTAGTAAGCCATGGGGTGAGAGTCTCATTTTCTGGTGCCTCGATGCTATCATCTGTTAAATGGGTATAATAATACCTGGGTTGCCTATCATCTCACAGAGTGGTAGTGAGAGGTTAAACATTTTTGTAAATCTGATGTGTAATTTTTAGCATCATAATCTTCACTGATGGTCTGACAGGCAGATACTTCAAAATTCTACTAACTAAACAACTACTTTAACTGACATAAGGCTGTTTAGAGTCTGTTCTTATCCAATTTACTTTTCACTGCAGAACATTAAAACATTTGATTATGTTATGCTCTCAGAGACCATTATTGTGATATTGGGCTACATTCAGTATAGGGACTATATAATCTTTCCAAAATATGAAAAATAAAAACTCAGACTTCCAAAACATATCTGGTCCCAAGAGGTTCAGGAAAAAAATATTAGTCCTCTGTTTGTTCTAATCTGATTCATGTGAAAGGAAAGTTAATCAGTAAATAGAAAACTATCTTTTGGCTGCAGCATTCATAGATTCAATTCATTCATTCAATAAGTAATTATTATGTGCCTACTATGTCCCATGTTCTGTTCTAGATACCTGGGATAAAAATAGAAAAAAAAGCACATGGTCTTTGGAGCTTATATTTTAGTGATGGAAGACAAATAATATACATTGTAAATAAGTGTGATATGTCAAAAGACATTAAGTGTTATTGAAAGAAATGGACAGTTAAGAAAATCATTTTGAAAAATAAACATTTTTAAAAATAAGTTTGAAGACATGCCTATCTTTATGACCCAACAATTCTGTTCTGAGGTAAAACCCAACAGGAAGATGTGCACAAGTATACCAGGGACGTGTACAGGCAAGGCCAGAGCAGCAGTTTATAATCATCTAATTAGGGAAAGTCTAACACTAAAATGAACCAACACACTGGAGTGTATGCACAATGGAATATTAAACAGCAATGAAAACGAATGCTTTCCGGAACAAATACGAATGCTACAAAAACTATGCTCAAAGAAGTTAGAAACACAAGGATACACACATAAGACTTCATTTATAGAAAGTCAAAAAACTATAGCACTCGGGGGCATATTCAAAGGGTAAAACTATAAAGAAATACAAAGTGGCGGCCGGGCACAGTGGCTCAGGCCTGTGATCCCAGCACTTTGGGAGGCCGAGGTGGGCGGATCACAAGGTCAGGAGATCAAGACCATCCTGGCTAACACGGTGAAACCCCATCTCTATTAAAAAATACACAAGGCTGGGCGCGGTGGCTCAGGCCTGTAATCCCAGCACTTTGGGAGGCCGAGGCGGGTGGATCACAAGGCCAGGAGATCAAGACCTTCCTGGCTAACATGGTGAAACCCTGTCTCTACTAAAAATACAAAAAATTAGCCAGGCATGGTGGCGGGTGCCTGTAGTCCCAGCTACTCTGGAGGCTGAGGCAGGAGAATGGCGTGAACCCGGGAGGCGGAGCTTGCAGTGAGCCAAGATTGCGCCACAGCACTCCAGCCTGGCCAACAGAGCAAGACTCCGTCTCAAACACACACACACACACACACACACACACACACACACACACACACACACACACACACAATTAGCTGGGCATGGTGGGGCGCACCTGTAGTCCCAGCTACTCTGGAGGCTGAGGCAGGAGAATCGCTTGAACCTGGGAGGCGGAGGTTGCAGTGAGCAGAGATCGCACCACTGAACTCTAGCCTGGCAACAGAGTGAAACTCTGTCTTAAATAAATAAATAAGAAATACAAAATGGCTAACACAGAAGTCAGGATAGCTGTTGCCTTTAAGAGGAAGAGGAGATGCATCGGGAGACAGCAAACCTAGGGATTCTCGATGCCACAAGGTTCCATTCCTTGACATTCATATGCAAGTAGTTACTTGATAATAACTAAGCTGCAAAACTATATTTTAAAATCAGATTTTAAATAATAATTCATAAGAAGATGCCAAAATTGTACAGAAAGGTCTTATGTACTCTTCATCTAATTCCCCCCAAAGTAAAACCTTATATAACTACCGTACAATATCAAAACCTGCATAGTCATTGGTACAATACCCAGACCTCATTTAGATTTCATCATTTTCACATGTACTCATATGTGTGTGCACAATCATACAGTTTTATGCAGTTTTATCACGTGTGCATTTGTATAACCATCACCACAATCAACACACAGAACTGTCCCACCACCACAAATATCCCCTGTGCTGCCCACCTAAATTTACATCCAGCCCTCTCCTGGCAGCTCCCCTCCCAAGCCCTCCTCTCCATCTCTAACTCCCAGCAACCATTAACATTTTCTCCCTCTCCATCACTGAGTCATTTTGAGAATGCAATATAAACGGACTCACACAGTCTAAAGCCTTTTGAGACTGGGTTTTTCCCTACGCGTGGTACCCCTGAGATCCATCCAAGTTGTTGCCTGCGTCATTCATTCATTCCTTTTATTGCCGCAAAGGATTCCATGCTGGGGATGCACCACGGCTTGTTTACTCTTCCACCCACTGAGGAACATCTGGGTGGTTTCTAGTTTTTTTCACTAATCACAAATAAATCTCTAAAATTTGACTCTTACAAATAAAGCCTCTGTGAACATTTGCGTGTACATTTTTGTGTCAACACAGGTCTTCGTCTCTGTGGATAAATGCTAAGAAGCGTGACCGATAGGTCATCTGGTAAGTGTATGTTTTGTTTTTAGATAGACTGCCACACAGTTTCTCAGGGTGGTTATATGCCAGTGTACACAGCAGCCAGCAACACAGGAGTGATCCCATTTCTTTACGTCTCGACAGTATTTGATGTTGTTATTCTCTCTTTATTTCAGCTGTTCTGTTAGGTAGGAAGTGAAATCTCATTGTGGTTTGAAGGTGCACTTTCCTAATGGCCAATGATGGCAAAGGTATTTTCATATACCTATTTGACATCTGTATGTCCACTTCCATGAAATGTCTATTAATCTCCTTTGCCCATTTTCTAATATGAATTTCTACTATTGAATTTTAGGAGTTCTTCATAGATTTCAGATAAAAGTCCTTTGAAAGACATGTGGCTGGTAAATATTTTCTCCCTGTTTTTTCATCCTCTTCACAGCATCTTTCCCAGAGCACGAGTTTTCAATTTTGATCAAATTCAATTTACTGATTTTGTTTTCATGTATGGATCATGTTTTTGGTGCCGTAGCTAAAAACTCCTCACTAATCCTTATGTCCTGAAGATTTCCTCCTGTGTTTTCCCAAAAGTTTTATAACCTTACATTTTACATTTAAATCTACAGTGGTATTTTGTCTTTTTTTTATTGTTCATTTAGGTTCTTTTAAAAGATATAAAACGTGAGGTTTAAGTCAGGTTCATTATTTTGCCCGTTGATACCCAATTGCTCCAGAGCCATTTGTTGAAAAGATTACCTTTCCTCCCCTGAATTGCTTTTCAAAAAGTTGTGGTAAAATATGCATGAAATTTATCATTTTAATGATTTTGAAATCTACAATTCCCTAGTGTTAAGTACATTCACAGTGTTGTGCAAACATCACCACTGTTTCTATCCAGAACTTTTTCTTCATCCCAAACAGAAACTCTGTACCTGTGTCACAATAATTCCCATTTCTCCCTCCCCCGGGTCCCTGATGACTTCTATTCTACTTTCTGACTCTATGAATCTGCCTATTCTAGAGACCTCATATAAGCGAAATCACACAATGGGTGTTCTTTTATGTTTGGCTTGTTTCATTTAGCATAGTGAATGATTAGTTTCCAAGGTTCGTCCACGTGAGGCAGCATTTTTCAAAGCTCCTTCCTTTTGTGGGCACATAATAGTCCATGGTACCTATAGACTATATTTTGTTAATCTATTCATCTGTGGATGGACACTTAGATTATTTCTACCTTTTTGCTGTTGTGAATAACGCTGCTATAAACATTGGTGTACAAGGTCTGTTTAGGTCTCTTCTTTCAATTATTTGGGCTATATACCTAGACGTGAAATTGCTGTTAGTCATATTTTTAACTTTTTGAGCAACCAACTGTCTTCCACAGTGGCTGAACCATTCTACATTTCCACCAGCAATGCACAAGGACCCCAATGTTTCCACCTCCTCACCAACACTTGCTAATTTCCTACTTTTTATAGTAGCTATTCTAACGGGTGTGAAGTTGTATCTCATTGTAGTTTTGACCTGCTCATGTCATGACCTGCTGTGGTTTGACCACTAATGACTAATGACACTGAGCATCTCTTCATGAACCTGCTGACCTTTGGTATATCTTCTCTGGGGAAATATTTTGTTTGTTCTGTTGTTGTTAAGTTGTAGGGGTTCTTTACATATTCTGGACATCAGCCTCTGATCAGATTCTATGGAGTTTTGTACCCTTGTCAAAAAATCGGAAATATATCCATGCATGAATATATTTCTGGGTTCTCTACTCCATTCACTGAGCTATGTGTCTATCCTTCCACTAATACCACACTGTCTTGTTTACCATAGCAACATAGTCAGTCTTAAGATCACATTAAGATACAAAATATCAACGGGAAGGTTGGTTCTCCGCTGCTGACACTCATGCCCTAGCAGCCCTCTCTAGATCTCTCCCACCCTGCACACCTTTGGACTTGGATGTGGGGTAGACGCCCTCCTTACTTCTCATTACCATGCTCACTCCACTCCACACGCCTCTTCTCAAATTGCTTTCATCTGTAACACTGAATCTCATGTCGTCCAACTTTACTTCCCACTACACCCTCGTTGTTGTAGTCAACTTCTGATGCTGTCTTTCCCTTATTTTTTAGCGATATAGCTCTTGACTCACAATTTCAATATACACATTGATAGCACTTCAATCAACATGTGATCGGTCTGCACCATTTGGAAATATTTTTTTCTCCTATTCTCTCGTGTGCCTTAATGGACTTCAAGACTTCAAAAGCATTTAAAAACTCCATGATCAAACAAATCTCTCCACTGTCACCTACCAAAAAGTTATTAGAAATAATCCCTTATTCTTAATCAAATTTCTAATTAGTTTTAATAAAATTTGCTTTTGGTTTTATATTTAAGAATAATTTATAATCAGTTCATCAATAATAATCTCAATCTTCAGGAAGTAGTTAGAACTCAGTTTTATGATATAATTCTCAAACAAAACCAATGTGTATGTCTTCCACCCTTGGAATGCAAACTATTGCCTGCCACATAATGAACTGACTATGCCAACCTCCAAATACACAAGGCAGCAGGGGGCGCAGTTTTGGGCTCTCCATGTCAGTGACTGAGCTTTTGTCTTTCCAGAGCAAGACGAAACTACCTAATGCATTAGCAAAGCAGAATTTCCAAAACAACATGAGACAGAAATAAAAGGGGTAAGTCTATACCAAGGCATCTCACAGTGAATGTTAATAAACTCACATAGTAACAGGCCAGCAGGGCCTATGGTATGTACTTTTATTTTGCCATGTTTAAACACTGATTATAAATGATTATGAGTTTTAAGGTTCTGACATAAGTCGATGAACAACTAGGAATAGAGAGTATACTAAAAGGAAGAGCCAGTCAACAAAAACCTTCCGGGGAAAGACTCTTTCAGGAAACGAATGCTTTTATTTCACCTTTTGTCTCTATTGACACTGTCTAGCTCTCCGATCTTTCCATCCAATGAATGATTCTGTTGATCATGAACCGCCCCAATGGATTTGTTCCTGCAATGCTTCATTCTGGTTTTACACTTCCATTCTATCAAGTGTAGTCAATATCCTGTCTGTAGGATGAGAGTATTGCAGATAAAAATCAATTCCCTTTGGAACTCATTTTTGGAAAAGCTTGGTGCATCATTGAAATTAAGGAACCACTGCCTTACAAACTGGTCAAATGCTACAAGGAAGTATCTTCATACTCTAAGTATTTATTTGCTATCAGCAAGAGCTGCTTCGTAGCTAAAAGAAGGAAATACGTTTATTTTAAAAAAATAGAAAAAAAGGAATAAAAGAGGAAGTAATATTAAAAGATGCATCTAGAAAAAGTTTAACCATTTCAAGAGTTAGAATAGAGCTTTTACCCAAAGATCACTCCAAACCCTCAAGGGTGGGGATGGGGTCCTCATTGTAGGTGCCTATTTCAGCAAAAGTGTGATCTGTGCATACTTAGAGTTTTCTATATTTGTCTCATTTCTCCATATTATCTCCTTTATCGATCTCACTCTGTGATCTATAAATGAGATTGCTTCTGGACTTATTTAGGTACTGGTTTTCAGCTCATCTTTCTTCTTTGCCTGTACGTACTATCTCTTTTGGCAAAGCCTCTGTTTCTTTTCTCAAGAGTTTTCAGTAGAAGTATAAATGAATCTTTCATTTTTCATGTTGGCTTACCTCCAGTAAGGCCAAGAAACAGAGAGACACTTCAAGGACTTGGGGGTGGAGTGGGGTAGATGAGCTGCTTGCTGTGATACAATAACGCGTGGTGGGTGTTCACAATAACTCGGCATTACAGAAACAGGACGGGTATGGAAGTCACTCTGAGGATGTTTTCATTCTCACCAGCAGTATCGGCTGCCGCTCTACAATTCTCCCTGCCCTCATTCCTATAGTCCTTCGGGTTAGACCAATGGTCACCACACCATGACCCACCATTCCTCAGAGTTACCAGGAAAACTCCTCCAAGACCTCAGGAGACCCATATCATGAATAAGCCCTCCCAGAGGCCACCAGGACTTCAGAGCAGCTATGCCCCAGTGTCCAGGTTTTCCTGCTTTTAGCTCCAAGCAACTACTGTGTAGGCATGGATCAGCTGTAAAGGGGTAAGTCAGGTTCAGCTGATTCCTCCACATTATAAACACAAATGATAAGCAAGCAAGCAAACAAAAACCTGCCCAATCTCACAGACGTATTACATTAGAAGGAAAAAACTATAAAATGCTTTCAAAGATTTCCCACTGGTGTTATAATTTCATTTCCTGCTCTTCATTTATTTTTAATCTCATTATAAAACTCAGCAAAAAAATGCATTAGGTTTTTCATGAGACTGTCTCAGGGATTATTTTGTTCTGAATGACAACAGCAACAACAAAAAGTGTTTGATTAGTTGACTTCCTGGAGAAACACAAGTTTATTTTAAACAATCTTCACTTGGATTTTTTTTCTATTGACTCAGTCTTAAACTTGTAAATAGGTATAACCGTAATTATATGATCATACAGACTATACATTTGTCTCAGCTATATTGAGAAAGAAGGGATAACATCAGAGCTTACAAATTAGGAATTCATAATAAGAAAAAAGGGTAATGACCAGAACTTCATTCACTGACCAACAAAGTATTTTACTTTACCTTTGGGGAGATGTAAATTGATTTCATATCCTTCTTAAATTTATGACTATAAATATTTAAAAATTGGTTTAAAAAATTCCCTGGTGGCTAGACTTATACAATGTAGAGTCCAGTGGAATTCTGGAGAACATTAAGCCTAATTTTCTTAATTTACAAGATGAAGAAATGAAGGACCAGTGAGAGGAAATGACTTGACATTTAAAGTCAGAAACAGACACGAAGTCCAAACCAGATCCTGTTCATTGTTTCTTGTCTCCTCTAAATATACTAAGTAATGACTTGGGTAAGACCAATGCTGAGAACTCAAGGGTGAGGCAAGACCCCCCTGGGGTCCCAGTCCTCCAAAGGCCTACAGCCCAATAGGAGAAACAAACCTCAAGGAATTAGTTACGCAATGACCTGTTTTAACTGTAATTGTGGTAATTATGGCAAAAAAAAAAAAAAAAAAAAAAAGTTACAGGATGTCCTGAAAGAACGAATAACAGACGACCTGTCCTTGTAGGAATCAAAGAAGGTTTCCTAAAAAAGGTTACTCTTGAACTGAGCACAAATGGGTGATCATGTAATTTATTTCACAAACCAGTAGTAAAAGGGGATACCTAAGAACAATGAATAAGTGTTAACTAATCTACAACAGACATAAACTGGGTCTGTCTTAAGTCAGCTGGGATGGAAGGTCCTTTGCTGCAGAAGGATAAGCCTGTAGTAAGCAAGGGAAGTGAGCCGGTAGTAAGCAAGGGAAGTGAGCGGATAAGGGAGAGCAATGAGACCAGCAGGGAGGTGGTTCGTTAAGCAAATAATCTAACATTTCCTGGGGGCTTATTAACTGTCAAGCACTGTGCTACCACTACACGTTTCATCTCATTGAATTCACACAAACCCCTTAAGAAGCTGACACTAATAACCATTTCGGAGATAAGAACACTGATGCATAGGTTCAAGAACTTGTCCATTAATAAAAGTTTTTGTTGTTGTTGTTGTTTTTAAGAACTTGTCTAAGATCATACCTAGTAAGTGAAAAGTTAAGATTCAAACTCAGGTATCTGATCCTGGAAACTGAGAATGTAACCAATATACCAAAGTGGCTGTGGCCAGATGTCAGAGGGAAAGAGATGCAATCAAAAACTGAGGTAGATAAGGAAAGGAACCGAATTACACAAACCCTGCTGTTTATATTAAGGATTTGGTTATTCAGACTAATATACTAATGGATTTGAAGGAACAGAGTAGCAAGATCAGGTTCATATTAATAAATCATTCTGACCACAGCATGGAGAATGGATAGAGAAGACAAAAGTAAACATAGGGAAAGAAGGTAGAGACCAATGAGAGAGGCAAGAGTTTGGTCAGGAATGGTGGTAGAGGTAGACACACAATGAAGTGAGTAAATTTGTGGGATAATAGGTGGTACAATAAGAGAAACTGGTGATTGACTGGATGTGGTGGAAGAGAAAAAGAAGTATCAAGGATAATTCCTTGGTTCTGGCTTGGACAACTGTTGGATGGCAGTGTCACTTAGGTTAAGAAAGCAGAGCCAGGAGTAAGCCAGGGAAAACAGGGTCAATGAAGAACAAAAGAGTTCTGTTTTGAACTGACTGAGTATGAAGCGCCTTTGAAAAAACTCCAGGAAAATACGATGAATAGGCCGTTGAATACATAGGTTTAAAGCCCAAAGGAGTGATGTGGGCTCGAGATGTAAATTTGTGAGTTATCTGCAGGTGCTATGGTTGGTATGTGAGCGGAGGAGCTTGGATGAACTTACCTACGGAGGGAGAATAAACTGGGAGGTAGCAAAGTGCTAGGACCAAGGATTGAGGAAATCCAAGGTCTAAAGACAGGTGGAGGAAGGCAAGTTGGCAAAGAGGTCTAAGAAGAAGAGAGCCAGAAAAAATAAGCAGGAATGTTTTGTGTTATGGAATTCAAAAGAAGAGAGTGCTTTAAGAAGGTGGAAGTAACCCAAACAGTCAATACCAGCTAAGTTCAAGGAGGATAAAAACTCAAAGATGATTCTGTTTTGGTGGGAGCAGAAGAAGATCTTCAAGAGTTGAGTGAAAAGGCATGAGGAGGTGCTGTAAAACCTGAACATGTTCCAAATATAAAAATTCTGCAACAAGGTCTGGAGTTAATACGTTTCTGTATCTGTTTATGAGACAAAGTGGGAACTTTAACAGGTTTTTAATCCCCTCTGCTCCTACACTGCTTTCCATGCTCTAAATATTCAACATTCATTTACACTAACCAATATATTTTACCATCTTATTTGTTCATTATCACTCCTAATATTCTACTTCTCAGATTTATTTTTTTCCCTGGAATGTGTCCCTTTTAGATTCTCTCAAAGAGCTCTGGTAAACTTCTTGAGCCTTCATGTAGCCAATGATCATTTTCATATGGGGCACAGCAACATTCCTCACCAGACACGCTCTGCCAGAGCCTCCCATGACCTCACACAGGGACAGGTCTATGGCTCCTTCTCTTGAACCTCGCCTTTGTGACTCTTTCAGCTAGTGATACAATGGTGAAAATGACACTTTGTGACTCCCAAGGCTCATCATAAAAGGCACTATAGTATTTTGTTTTGTTTTATTTGTTTTGAGTCGGAGTCTCATTCTGTCGCTCAGGCTGGAGTGCAATGGCATCATCTCAGCTCACTGCAACCTCTGCCTCCCAGGTTCAAGCAATTCTCCTGCCTCAGCCTCCCAAGTAGGTGCGATTACAGGTGCACACCACCATGCCCAGCTAATTTTTGTGTTTTTAGTAGAGATGGGGTTTCACCATATTGGTCAGGCTGGTCTCTTGCTCAGGCTGGTCTCGAACTCTTGACCATGTGATCCGCCCCTCGGCTTCCCAGAGTGCTTGAATCACAGGCATGAGCCACTGCACCTGGCCCAAGGCAATATAGTTTTCATGTGACAGTTTCTCTCTAGACGTTTGTCCTTGGAATCCAGCATACAATCTTTGAAGGAAGTCCATGCCACGCCACACGGAGAAGCCCATGTAGAAAGGAACTGAGGTCTCTGGTCCTTAACTCTGATGAACTCTCAGTTAACAGTCAATATCAACTTTTGCCATGAGAGTGAGTCGTGTTGGAAGAGGAACCTACTGCCATCAGTGGAACCACCCTAGCTGACATCATGTGGAGCAAAGATAAGCCTTCCCACTCCTGTTCAAATTGCAGATTTGTGTACAAAACACATGATTATTTTGTTTTAAGATGAGTTTCAGGGCAGCTTATTAAGCAGTAAAAGATAATGAGAATGCCTTGCATGTCTAAAACTGCCATTATCCCCCTGCCCCCTACCTCAAATGATCGTTTGGCTAGGTATAGCAAGCTAAGTTTCTGATTATTTCCCTGAGAGCTTTGAGGTTTCGTACAAGTTTCTTATAAAGTTAAATAAACATACACTTACCATAAGACCCAGAAAGTCTACTCCAGGCATGTAACTGGGCAAAATAAAGGCTTATGTTCACATGCAAACATATTTGTGAATGTTTCTAGCATCTTTATTTGTAATTGGCCAAAACTGGAATGATCCCAAATGCCCTTCAACTGGGGAATAGAATAACAAGCTGTGGTGCATGCACACAATAAAATACTACTTATGAATAAAGAAGAACAAAGTACTGATATGTGCAACAAAGACATGAGTACCAGATGCATTATGAGAAGTGAAACAAGCCAGATTCAAAGGCTAAATACTTTAGGATCCCATTCATAAGATATTTTAGAGAATGCAAAACTATAGGGACAGAAAACAGGTCTATGACTGCCAGGGTCTACTGATAGAGGAAGAGTTGATCACAATGGAGTGTGGGAGAGTTTGGGGGGTGACAGAACTATTTTATATTTTATGATTGTGATAGTGGATCAACACTGTATGTTTGTCAAAATTCATTAAGCTATATATTAAAAAGCATGAATTCTATCCTTGAATCTTAAGCATGAGGGTGAAAATGATATTCCCTCTGAAGAGAAAAGCCTCAGGGTAGGAGGAGGTTGGGAGGAAGATTTTTCCATGATAAACTCATTGTCTTATTGCCAAAATGTCATTCCACAAGTGATTCATAAAAAAAAAATGATGTTACCATTGTAATAATGGAATAAGTAGATGCTGCAGTGTTCTCTATACAAACTTTTTTAATAATAATATGGTTATAATAAAATTACATTTGAACACACTATAGAAACTTCATGGACATATACTTCTCAAATGAAAATTAGCTATGGTTAGGTCACAATAATCTGCCAAGGTACACAGAAATGCACAAGACATATTACAATATGTCACAATTCATTGAGATTTTTATTTCTTTTATCATTTATTTTTCTTCTAGGAGCACTTAAAGGAAAGAACAAGTCCTTACCATAAAATTTCCCAAACCATAAGAATACCCCAAAACACAAGTCCTTAAAAATAAAAGTAAAGTAAAAACCCACTTCAATTCTGAGTTTAGAAAAGTGTGATGTGACTGCGCCAGCCAGCACCTCTTGAGACGGATAGCAGATGCAGACGAGAGGAAACGTGAGGCATTTATCCCTCATTTCCACCCTGCAAGACCCGAGATAGGAAGGCATGGACCGCCTGATCTCGCCACTGACATCATTAATGAATGTGCCTCTCTTCGATTTTTTTTTATTTCTACAAATGTACTTTGACAGGTAAGTATGAAAAGAAAATTAATATTAGGCATAAAACAATTAATTTATTCAAATAGATACCAAATGCTGACGATGCACCAGGCACTATTTTAGGGCCTGAGATACACAGTGTCTGTCCTCAGGAGCTTACGATGTAGAGAGAACCAAGGCCCAAGTCCTGGCAGCACATGGCAGACAAGACCTGCAACAGGGAGAGGTGCCGCCAGACCCCAGGGAAACCCCACTGAACCTGCTCTGTGTCGGCAGCAGGGTGAGGGAAGTAGCCTGGGAAATGGTCTCAGAGAAAGTGATGAGATCTGAAATCTGAGGTAAAATCTGAAACTAAAATAAAAACCAGTGTGATGATAGCATTCCAGGCAGGAGGACAGCATGTGCCAAGTCTCATGACGAGACACCTGGGGCAGCTGGGACAGTGTACAAGGCTGAGCTTGGCTGCCTTGTGAAGGGAAAGGGAGAAATAAGCCTGCCAGACAAGGTCAGAGGCAGGCAGCGCCAGGCCAGTAGGACCAGCACTCCAACTTCATCCTGAGGCCCGGAAACTACTAAAAGGATTTTAAAGGTGGTGGGGTGGGGGTGTTATATGCCGCCTTTAGAAAGATCTGCTTAACTGGATTGGGAGGTGAACAAAGGACAAAGCTGGAGACTTGGAGATCAGCTGAGCTTTCTTGCAGGAATCTAAGCAGAATTAAGCCAACGGCCGGAACAAAGGTGGTGGCAGGGGGAAAGGGTGAACTCCCTGACTAATTGGAATAGGAAGGGTGAGCTAACTGAGAAATTGTGGGAAGGTGGTAGAAGGTGTTCTGAGTTTCCCTGCCCTTCATAAATGGAACCGAGAAAACATCTTCATCACTAAGTCAATCTACATCTGTCAAGCAAGAGAGAAATGCAACACAAGGAACCCTGGATAGTCCAAGCATGAATCAACTTTACCACTTTTGTCTCTAGACTCTGGAGGGCAAGGGGAACATAAAGACTGCAGACTGCCACAGGATCCGCGTGAGAGAAAGAGCCACCGCTCAATGAATGGCACGCCATGTCCTGCAGTCACCGCGAAACACACTACTTCTGGTTGCGTCTTGCTGTAGCACTCCCTCCCCATGCAACAAAAAGGACAAAGAAACAAACGTAAAAATATTTATTAACTTGTCAGGCACAAGACAAAGCTCCATTCATTCAACCAACAAATTCTTCTTGAACACTGATATGTGTGGTGTGCTATGGTGTATTGTATACAAGAGAAGCAAAGGTGAACAAAAATCAATCCCTGCCCTCAAAGAATTGTAATCTGATTTAAGGTAGCAGAGGCTAGAGCAGGACTAAAAGAAGTATTCATTATTTTAACTGATATGTAGATTCATGCAAGTTTTCTCTAACGATAAGAACCTGCAGAATCTGCTCAAACTGTTCCCATTGGTGAGGCCACGGGAAAATATGGTGAAAGAGGGAGCTCGAGGCATCATTATAAGGTGGGGATGATGATGGACTGCCCTGCATGCACAGCCTGGGTCCCCATGCGTGGGTCTCCTGTTGAGGAAGCACAGAGGGAATTCACACCTGGGACCTACTTCACATATGAAGGGCCCATCTACAAGGTTTTATAGGCTTCAGAAAAACAACAGCCAGAGAGTCCACTCTTTCTTACAGACTTACATTATTAATTCATTTCTCTACTTTCAGGTAAATTCAAGGATCTCTGAGTTAGTCAAAAGAACCCACTCAAAGTTGCGACGGTCTGAATTGTCCTGCTGTGGATAGGGGTCACATCTGTTCCTCTGGAAAATGATAGACTGTCCTCTAAAATCATTGCCATTTTTCAAATAAGATATGAAAGTAACAGTTTCTGTTTCTTGGAGGCAATGTGTCTTCATCTGAGAGCCATAAGAAAGATGCCAAGTTATTAGAACGCGTGCAGATTTCAAAGCAGACCAAAAGCTCTATCAGACCATTGCTAGTTCTCACTTTATTTATTTATTTATTTTTTGAGATGGAGTCTCGCTCTGTTGCCCAGGCTGGAGTACAGTGGCATGATCTCGGCTCACTGCAACCTCTGCCTCCTGTGTTCAAGCGATTCTTGGGCCTCAGTCTCCCAAGTAGCTGGGATTACAGGCACCTGCCACCGTGCCCAGCTAATTTTTGTATTTTTAGTAGAGACATGGTTTTACCATGTTGGCCAGGCTGATCTTGAACTCCTAACCTCAAGTGACCCACCCACCTCGGCCTCCCAAAGTGCTGGGATTACAGGTATGAGCCACTGCGCCCTAATGCTAGTTCTCAAATTTATAAACACAACGAAAAGGGCTGTAATATTCCAGAAGAAAATATACATACAGGGACCAGAGTACACACATTCGAGTTTCTTGGTATACTTTTCCACAAAGCAATTGCATTTTAGCTGGAGTTGCCCTGAGTTGCGGGGCAATTAACAGCCTGGTGTTTTTCACCGCCACAATTGCTACGGTCAAAAGCCTCGCAGTGACGCAGCTCCTCGGCATCCCTCTGACTTGCTTCACACTTCACACTCCCTTCAAGGTATGTGTGTTTTTGTCAAGCATTCCACCAAGAAGAAAGAAAAATATATTTCCGTGTAAACTGGGAAATGCTCACTGAGCTAAGTCCAACAGGTGTGTTTCCACAAGCATTGAATGTTGTTCAGAAAAAGAACAAAGCGGAAATAAACTAGAATGAAGGTGCAATGGGCCCAAAATGAGATGTTCGGGGTCTGGAAATATCTTGTGGTTAATTTTTCTCAAATTTATAAGCCTATCATACCATGGAAGCATATCAAGTTCTTCCTACAGTGGCAATGATACATTCCTAAGAAAAATGCTTTGAAAATAAATTCAGTGCTGTTCATGAAACATTTCTGCCTTGCTTAGCCTTTACAGGATAGTTAGCTAATCTTAGATTTATTTTTCTACTTTCCATGCCTCCTTTGAGATGTAGAGCCTTTGACAGTGGTAGGGACAAGACATAATTCTAGTGTGGCAAGTTTTATACCCACAGTAGCTATAAACAAGTAGGGTGGCCAGCCATCTCGGTTTGCCCAGGGACTGAGGGGACTCTCAGTGCTAAAACTGGAGCAGTCCTGGACAAACCAGAACGAGGTGATTACCCTGCGTGTCACACACACTGCCCCTCCCTCTGGCCACATGGTCTAAACAGCAATCTCTCTCATCTTATCCATCACTGTGTTGTTCAGATCCCTCAGTTGAAGACAAACCTCTGAGCGGACAACATCACAGAATGCAAACAAGCAAAGCCTTAAGTACAGAAGATATGTCACAAGCCTGAATCCCACTTCCCTATATATTTCATTTAGTTTAAAATGCCAGAAGGGAACAGGTATTATGTGTGCATGAAATAAGCTTCCGTTTTCACACACTCCACCTACAATTATCCCACTTGAAGACAAAAACATGGATGTTCATTTCTCTGATGTAGGACACTGTACTATTATCATTACAAATCTTACTCCAAAAGTCAGTATCACAATGTTACTCACCTCAAACATAAACAACAGTCACAGCCTTTTGCCACTGTAACAGATGTTTCAACAATTTTTCTGCTTACCATTGAAAACAGATGTTGTTTTCAAATATGGAAACAAAATAATCTAATTATGCACTCCTTCAAAGTTCAAAATGAGATCAAATATGTGTACTACCTGACTGATATATACACACATATATGCATACACACCTATGCATGCATGCATACTTGCATATATATAATACATATTACAGGTTGAGTGTGCCTTATCAAAAATGCTTGGAACCAGAAGTGCTTCAAATTTCAGATTTTTTTCAGATTTCAAATATCCGCAGAATGTATACTGGGTTAAGCATCCCAGATCCCAAAGTCTGAAATCCGAATCCAAAATGCTTCAATGAGCATTTCCTTTGAGCATGATGTTGATGTTCAAAAAGCTTCAGATGTTGGAGCACTTGAAATTTCAGATTTTCAGATTTGGGATGCTCAACCTGTATATAATTTTTATATTTGTATATAAATACTGCACATCTGTGAGACACATTTAGAAGACAAAGAACCCTAAACATCTGTTGTTGCAGTTGTGCTCTTAATAGAGGAATCACTTCTCCCAGCCCAAGCCTCTGAGCTCCCGATCCTCTCTGCAGCAGCCCTTGTCAGCACCCTTCTTCTCTCAGGACCTCCAGAAAGACAGTCTGGGTCCTCACTGCCTTCTCTGCCTTGCTAAATGGGGCCTTCCGATGGACAAACAGAATCCAGGAGAGTTGTCTACAGTCATGGGTTTGTTACTTTCAGGACTAATGTATCAGGCAAGGAAAGGGGGCGAAGCAAAGATGTGTCCCTGGCTCCCAGTGCTGAACCATGAAAAATGCTCATGCTCCATCTTTTCTGTAACCAGACAGGATGTCTTTTTGAAGAGTGTTGTGAGATGTTCAGATACCTTTCAAACCTGCATAACTTAGTTACAACTTTCCCTATAGCACCCATTTCACTACTGATGCATCAGTTCCATTTTACCTATTGTTATCAAGAATTTGGACTTTTGTTCGCATAAAGGATTAAGAAAATAGTTTTTGTGCCTCCAAATGGGATGAAAGTAACCTCTATTTGGAACATTTAAATAAGTGGTAATAATAATGAGAGTTGTAAGAACCACTAATAGTAACGACGATCTTACCATGACCCAGGTACTAGTCTAAGTCCTCTAGATTTTCAGGTGCTTAAACAGATACCCCCACAGCCATGCTATGAGGCAGGCATTATTACTACCCCAGCTTTCCACAAGAGGAAAGTGTGGTGCAGGGAAACTGAGTGGCTTGCCCGAGGCCACACAACCATTAGGTGTCAGAGCCAGGGTCTGAACCCAAACAGCCTGATTTCCGAGTTTACATTCTTAGCCACCATCTTATACTGCATTTCTCCAAATCATATGTATTCCTGAAGATGTCAAAAACAGCAAAATAATGGAAAATGCTAAACCAAGGGCACTTCACACTAAGCATTTAGAAACGGTTTAAAAAATTTTTAATCAGTAGATGCTTTTCAAAAATTCAATGATAGCCACAATTCCTTATTTCATCACTAGATCAAAGAAATGACTAAATCAAATCCAAGGCATTTACAACTTATTTAAATTCATACAGTGTGTGATAGATGAAGGCCGGGCACTACACAACTAGACATTCCACTCACAACTGAGGATCAGAGATAAGCCAACGGCAGGTTGTTAATGTTCCCTTTCTCTCCAACTTTAATGAGCACAAGTACTGTTTTGCATGCATTTCCATAGACAAAATTCTTGCGTTTAACTGAAGTTTAATCCAGCAATGTTAATCCATACATAGCAGATTCAAACCCAATCATGGTTTCTCTGCATATAACCATTATTTAAAAATATAAGAAAAAAGTTAATAAAGTTATGTATAGTGAATTCGCTGTCAAAGTACTCGGTGTGATACAGGATTTTAGCTAGAATACTCAACAAAGCTCAGGTAAATGGTAATCTAGATCGCAGGAGTAGGGAATAATGGATTCTCAATGATTTTAGAGAGTGAGAGATAGGTGTTGAAATGACCATGAACACGGGCAGGCTTCACATTAGTAATTTCTAAATATCAAAAATTACTCAGCAGAGGCAATTCTCAAAATCGCTTCATTCATTAAACTACAGACCCCGACTATAAAAATAAAGTATACACATCTCACCAAAGGACATAATTTATCTCTCAGATATAATAATTTACCTCATCTAATAATGAATGGGCAAGTCTAGACTGAAGAAGAAAAGATTCATGCTCTCAAAGATAAATGAGTTCTAAGGATGCCTCCCCATTTATAACCTTCCAAGGTAAAACAGTGCAATTCCGTCAGCGATGACAGAGACCAAGCACTAAAACATGAAGAAAAATCATCCTGGGTGAAGCATGAACTAGTGCTGCTATGGTTGTTTCATCCTAAACTTTCTAATCTGTCCACAACACATTTTTTTGCAGAGGGCTTTCTAATTTATAGCTATGTTGGGGAGTGAAACAGGACCTTTTCTCAACCAGGCTATGGAGCCGAGACCATTTTGTGTAGGTTTTACTCAAAAGGTGACAAAAGATATAGAAAGATAGGCTCCCCCATCTCTCTCTCTCTCCACTTCTGTCTCCCTCCTATTCTCCCATTCTCTTTCTATGCTTTGTGGATCTCGTATTTATGTGTTTGCTTGTTTACTTATTTATTGCTGGAATTCAAGTCCTGTTGACTCAAGCTTTTCTCGAGCTGCTTATAGACTGGAATCAGGCGAAAAGCTCTCTTTTTGGTGGTCCACGGCACTGGGCCCTCCTGGCTACCCTGTCGCTTTCTGACTGTCCCTTTCCATATTTTCATGGGTGTCTTATTTCTCTACCCTGCTCTGCATGGTAGAGCTCCTCAGTGGTTGCGTCTCTTCTATGCTGTGTCTAAAATCTCTCTCCAGGTTAGAGCTCACCATTTCCAAGGTCTTAAACATCACCTACATACAAATGGTCCCCAATGTTCTATCTCCAGTCTGATTTTTCCTTTAAGTTCCAGACTTGTGCATATACAAACATCTAGTTAATTGTTCTCACCAGATATTTCACGGGCATCTCAAACTGCACAAGCCCCATACCCAATCTGAATCCAGTTGTCATCATTTCAGTAAAAAGATTCCTCCAAGGGCTCTAATCAGAAGCAAGAAGCTTAACTCCGCTATATCCCAAATCCCTCTTTCGGGCCTGTGGATTCTACTTTTAACCTACACTTTCATTCATCCACTTTTCTCCACGTCGTCTGCCCTGTCTTCATCCGGGCTGCCAGGCCCCCTTGCCAGGACCTTTGCAGAAGCTTCCTGTGTTTTCTCTCTGCTTCCTCTTCCGCCCCTTACTCTCTATTCTTCACAAAGCAGCCTGGTTTTCTTAAAGCCAATCAGATCATGGCCCTCTCCTGGTTGAAATCTTCCCTACGGCATGTGGAGAAAATTCACTCGTTCCCACAGACAAAGCCCAGCACCATCTAGTCCCTGCCGACCTCACTTTGGGCCACTCTGCTCGGAGCACTGTACCACACGGGCCCCCTTTCGGCCTTGGAACACACCAGGCTCTCTGCCACCCGAGCTCTTTTGCAAACACTATACGCAGATGTCCAGCCCCATTTCTTCAAGTCACTGCCTCCTTCCCTTTCTTCAGATTTTGGTATAAATATTATATCCGTGGACAGGGCTTTCTTTCATCACCTGACTTTCTTTATGTGTTTTGTTTCTGCCCATTTTTTGGTCAGTTTATTTGTACCAGGCTGGAAATTCTGAGAACAGGAACCCATGTGGTATCACACTAGTACCCACCAGAGCAGCTGACATGCAGGAAGCATACATTCAAAGAAAGAAGGAATGTCCCTTCTTTACCCCTACAAAACACAGTCCAGGAAAGACACCAAAAAAGAACCCAGTGAAATATTTAATGATGATCAGCAAAGGGCAAGAGGAAAAGAAAGAGAAAAAGACAACAGGGTAAAGGCTATTTAAGGTGTCAAAAAGTCACATGTTAGGTAGCTCCTTTGATATGAAAAGTCCAGAATAGGCAAATTCATACAGACAAGAAGTAGATGCATGGTTGCCAGGCCTGAGAAGTGGGAAGAAAGAGGACTGACTGCCAAGGGGTACAGGGTTTTCTCTGGGGTGATGGAAATATTCTGTTAAGAGAGTGGTGACAGGTCGGGCATGGTGGCTCACGCCTGTAATCCCAGCACTTTGGGAGGCTGAAGTGGGCGGATCACCTGAGGTCAAGAATTTGAGACCAGCCTGGCCAACATGGCGAAACCATGTCTCTACTAAAAATACAAAAAAAAAATTAGTCAGGTGTGGTGGCAGGCGCCTGTACTGTAGTCCCAGCTACTCAGGAGGCTGAGGCATGAGAAATGCTTGAACCTGGGAGGTGGCGGTTGCGGTGAGTGGAGATCGATCCACTGCACTCTAGCCTGGGTGACAAGAGTGAGAGTCTGTCTCAAAAAAAAAAAAAAAAAAAAAAAAAAAAAGAAAAAAAAAATAGTAGTGATAGCTCTACAACCCTGTGAATATACTAAAAACCACTGAATTAGATGCTTTTGTAAAAAGGTGAAAATTATGATAGGTAAATTACATCTCAATAAAGTTTTTTTTTGTTTTGTTTTAAAGACTACATGAGATGAACTAAAAGATGGCTGTATCCCACTCAGCAGAATGTGAGCCCTTCAGAAGCCAGATTTGTTGTATTGATCTTTTTATCCCCAGGGCCTAGCACAGTGCTGACTGATTGACTGGAGGGAAGCATAAATAAAGGATGACCTTGATATTAGGGGCTGTCACTTGGAAGCAAATGCTGTAGGAATGAGATAGAACTAGGCTTGGTCAGATCTCATTACAGCAAAGAATGAGCCCTCACAAGAAAATGATTCCACATCACGGCTATGACAGCTCATGATTCACAAAGGGCTCTTACACCTGTGACAGGATGTGATTATCATGCACAAGAGTACAAGTCCTGTGAGGTGGGCAGGCTGGGGTATTATCACCTGCACTTCACAGATGAAGAAAAGGAGCGCCACCGAACTCGGGCACTTGCCTTTAGACACCCAGCCACACCAGGCATCACGGGGTCCAAGGCCTGTGCAGGACCCTTCGGCCATGTCACCACCCTCATGGGCAGGCTGAGAACTACTTTGTCATAAACAGTCACGGAAATGATCAGAAAGGTATCATTCAAATGCCAAGCTCCATTCTCAGCTCTATCTCTGACAGATGACCTTAAATCATTTAGCCACTTTCTTTCCCCATGCAGTCATCCACAAAACTGGTGTGATAAGACTTCCTCTGCTTTCTTCACTAGCATGCCATGAAGATGTGGAGCAGTCTTGCAGAAAGATAAGAAGAATGTATGTGCCTCCACATCATCTGCATGGGCTGCACACCGCCTGGCCCTGCCTCCAGGAACGTCGCCCTCCCGAGGACGGCCAGCTCCTTCCACACCTCCTCAGAGCCCAAACAGATGGCTTGACCCCATTTCACAGGTGGAAAAAAAAACTGGAGTCCCCTAAACATTAAGTCAGGCTTGCCCACAGTCAGAAAGTGACGACAGAGCCGAGCTGGCTCTCACAATCTCTCTTCCTGCTTTAAATTCAGTGTGCCTTCCACACCACCCTGCCCCCACACACTTCACATTTGGGTAGGACCCTGAATTTCCAGACAGTGACGCTCCTCACCCTCTTTCCAGGACTCAGCAGGATGTGCTGAGCCCCACCCAGGAGTGCTACCTCCCTTCCCACAAAGGGGGAACCCACCCTGTAGACACTGGGTGCCAACTGTGACAGCACCTCCAGCCAGCTGCAGCTGTCCACCTCTCATCTGTTTAACATGTTTTGTCCTCTCTTTGTCCCACTGCCTTGATCTTTCCAGTTTACAGCCTCCTCGTGGCCCCAGCCCCAAAGTGCACAAATGCCCTTGGGTAGGACACACATCCTGTGACTCTTCTGGACCTCCGAGCACATCCCTTTCTCCCTAGGGTTCCTCCTAGAGGGCAGCTTTCCCCCTCCTCCTTTGTGGGGGAGAAGGTAACTTTGACAGCCAAGATTTCCACCAAAAGACCCTGAGATAAGACCAGGTGAGACTAGACTTGTCATGAGAGAGAGTTCCCAAGGAGCGTGTATGGGCTGAATCCCGCCGACCCTTGGCTCTCCACAGAGGTACAGGTGAGATGCATCCTGCAGTGTCACCAGAAGCTGCTCTTAAGGACCCTGCCCTGGGTCTGGGTCACCAATTAAACAGCATTACAAAGTTTTGAGTTTTGACTCTGGCAATATCCCCTTAGAGTCCAAAGCACATTTGCTTTTGAGGGAATTTTGCACTTCAGGAGTGACTTTCAGAAGAAAGTGTCAGTGCAAGGAGGTATCTGTTAGATGAACAAATGACCTGTATTTGGGGAGAATAGCACTGACACTAATAGTGCAGAAAAAAGCTAATAAAAGTCACTGATACTTGACTGTGAAACAAACTATCCAGCAGACACGCAGGCAGCAATGTCTCTCTTATGACCCCACAGCATTGGGACTCACTTGAGTTTCCCAAGGACGTTATAAACGGGATGGAAGGAAAGGAGAAGGGAAGGAGGGAGGGGGCATATCTACTTATGAAGTATCACCAACCAGGGGCTGAAAACTCATTAAGCAAAAACTACCTAAAAAATACAAAGTTCCAAATCAGCAGAGGAACAGCGGCTGTGAATACTAATGTGTGCTCATGTAGACAGTCGGAGAACACCGTGAGCAGAGGTGGGGTCACAATCCCACCACACCATGCGTACTTCAAAGGTAAGAATGGGTTTCCATACCTATATTCAATTCATCAAATGAATGCACCCAATCCTATTTCCCAGACGCTGGCGAGGTGGCCAGAATTATTTCCATTTGAGATACACCCTTATCTCAATTCCTTGAGAATAGCTAACTGACCTGCCCAAGGTCACACAGCGACCAAGTGGCAGGGCCGGGACTGAAACCTGTTTTCTGAGTCTCAGACTAGTGTACTGAGTCTCACACTAGTGTACTTAGTCTCACACCATCTCCCCAGAACGAACCATGTGCTACTGTTCATATATTCATCCAAGAAACACTTATCTATTCGTTCAATAAATATTCACCACTCAGTATGGCCAGGTACTGTTTTAAGTTGCTAGGACTTCAAAGATAAAATCTATTCCTCATTTCTGGGATTACAATTAGCAGCAAATAAGCAAGTGCATGTAAGATGGACAGACAGATATATAAGACAGACATAGGAAACATATGATTTACTAGTACATTATATATGCATAATATATAATATATAAATAAACATATACATATCATATAATAAATTTATATTGTTATATATTTATATATCATATATTATATACATTTATAAATATACATATAAATATATATTTTATATATTATGTAATATGTATAATATATATTTATACATAATATATAAATATGTATAGTTATATATTATATAATGCTAATAGCATTATATATATTCTTTGTAATAGTATTATATATAATATATATATTCTTTGTAATAGCATTATATATAATATATATATTCTTTGTAATAGCATTATATATATAATATATATATTCTTTGTAATAGCATTATATATATAATATATATATTCTTTGTAATAGCATTACAAAGAAAACTTTGTAATGCTGTTTAATTGGTGACCCAGACCCAGGGCAGGGTCCTTAAGAGCAGCTTCTGGTGACACTGCAGGATGCATCTCACCTGTACCCCTGTGGCGAGCCAAGGGTCGGCGGGATTCAGCCCATACACGCTCCTTGGGAACTCTCTCTCATGACAAGCCTGGTCTCACCTGGTCTTATCTCAGGGTCTTTTGGTGGAAATCTTGGCTGTCAAACTTACCTTCTCCCCTACAAAGGAGGAGGGGGAAAGCTGCCCTCTAGGAGGAACCCTAGGGAGAAAGGGATGTGCTCGGAGGTCCAGAAGAGTCACAGGGTGTGTGTCCCACCCAAGGGCATTTGTGCACTTTGGGGCTGGGGCCACGAGGAGGCTGTAAACTGGAAAGATCAAGGCAGTGGGACAAAGAGAGGGCAAAACATGTTAAACAGATGAGAGGTGGACAGCTGCAGCTGGCTGGAGGTGCTGTCACAGTTGGCACCCAGTGTCTACAGGGTGGGTTCCCCCTTTGTGGGAAGGGATGTAGCATTCCCGGGTGGGGCTCAGCACATCCTGCTGAGTCCTGGAAAGAGGGTGAGGAGCGTCACTGTATGGAAATTCAGAGTCCTACCCAAATTTATACACATTTATATATTATATATAAATATATATTATACATATTTATAAAATATATATTATACATATTTATATATTATATAATATATACCCTATATGATTTATTTATAAATACATATGATATATGATATATAATATATATTTATAAATATCATATATGTTATATATTTATAAATATATCATATATTTATATACATATTTATTTATAAATATATTATCTATTTAATATTATATTTATATATAATATTATATATAATATATACACACACACACACATACTCCCACTGTGCCCCATCTTCCTGGATATGGTGAGAACATACATAAATATGTATAATATATATTTATATATATTTCTACATACATATTATACATATTTATATAAATATATATTATATACATTTATGTGTATTTATATATAATATTTTATATATGTATTTTTTTTGAGACAAAGTTTTGCTCTTGTCGCCCAGGCTGGAGTGCAATGATGCTATCTTGGCTCATTGCAACCTCCACCTCCCGGGTTCAAGTGATTCTCCTGCCTCAGTCTCCCACGTAGCTGGGATTACAGGCACCCGCCACCACGCCTGGCTAATTTTGTGTTTTTAGTAGAGACGGTATTTCTCCATGTTGGTCAGTCTGGTCTTGAACTTCCGATCTCAGATGATCCGCCGGCCTCAACCTCCCAAAGTGCTGGGATTACAGGCATGAGCCAACCGCGCCCGGCCTTCAGTAAATACTATTATATGCATTTAAAATGCCTCTTGATTGTGATCATGGCCATTTGAAAACATAATGTGGGTACAGATTTAAGAGCCAAAAAAAAAGCAAGGTATGATTCAGCTAACACATTCCAGGCCTGGCAAGTTCAGAATTTATTGTTCATTAAAACTGTATTTTAATTATCCTAGTTTTAATTAAAGTATTATGTAGAGTTGGTGAAATGCAATTATGTGCAACTGACTTAAGATGTATAATGGGCTAATATTTGTAAAGAAATGCATTATTGTCACAAGATCTGCTCATGTAAAATAAAGTGTTTTATTTCAAATGAAAAATTGGTACATAGAATATTAAACTCTTGTCATTAAAGTTAAATACTACATGGCCAACTCGAATGGAACCAAGCAATTCTACGATCTCCATCCCCCGTGCTTTTGGCCTATTCACTTGGCACAGGAACGTTTCTCTATCTGTGATGTGCCCTTTCTCCCGAAGCAGGGACAGTGTCATCTACCTGCAGGCAGGTGCCCAACAAGCATCACTGAAAGAGAGGACACTTGAGTGACCTTCATTAAGTCCAACTGCGTCATGTGATGATGTAGACGTCAAACTTACTGCGAGCAACAGCCCAAAACCTAATCTAATATTGCTTATAAGGTAACCCTTCATTGCACTACCTGACAATCAGAAAGAAAACAGGAAATCCTCACAAGCATCTGAGTCCACCTCTCACTCTGCACAGTGAGGCTCTGGAATAAAGCGCAATGACAGGGAACTCATCAGCAGTCTGCAGACTATTCATTAAAGCAATGTGGCGCTTTCCATCTTCTTACTCACTCTGAGGGACACTAATTTGCCCCAGGATAATAGCAGCTCAGACAATGGGACTCCCACTGTGCCCCATCTTCCTGGATGTGGTGAGAACAACAACAAAAAGAACTTTCTAGGTTTTAGAAACCAGCATTTGGAGGAGCAGTGTGGCATTTACAGGAGCACGGTGGGGCACAGGGGCTGCCCATGGCTCCAGCATATTCTCTACACCAGGGTCCTTCCTCCCATGTCCCCTCTAAGTCATAGGGACAGCTACGTGCACAGCCAGCCAGAGAGCCACAGAGAGATGAATGTTTTTAACATGAACATACTTGCATACCTTTTTTTTGAGGGGTGGCATATAGCATATACCCTCTATCCTTTAACTGAACATTAGTTAGCCAACTACTTTCTTGCTCATTCCTTTGTGTTAAGTCTCACCACTACTCCAGGAGAAAGAGGTCATCCTCTCTGCTTCATAAGTGAAGCTGAGGCACATCAGGGCAGCTACCCCCTAGCTGAGATTCCAAGCTGCAAGGTCCTGCAGCCAAATACCTGAAGGAGCAGCTCCAGAAGGCCTTCACTTTGTCTAGTCTACCTAGAGCAAACCCTCATCACAGCTGTGAGCCAGCACTACCAACCCATTTCTCCTCTTTTGCCTTCCAAATCCCAGTTCCTCTGAGGCCCATGTGATCGGGATGTGTTCATTCTCAATGCTATTCCCTCCCGAGGTTCTAATTCCTCCTTCCCTCTCCATTTACTGAGGACCGGAGCCCCGGAATCCCTATCTTCCTCCATGGACTTCTCCTGTCACCCTCCCTGGTGGCTTGACATCCATGTTGCCATCTATTCTAACACTGTGGCCTTGCAGTCTTACACCTCTCACCACCACTGACCTGCCCCTCCCTGCAATCTCAGCCCCCATTCTCATGGTCACTCCCTGAACTTTGTCAATCCCAACAAAAGTTCCATTCTAAGTCTAGATTTCAAATACCCCAGGTGACGTCCCAGTTTTTCAAGAAAACAGAACCCCTACAACAGGTGACACATGGACCCTGGAGTAAGGAGGGAAGGAAAAAAGCACAGAGGAAGGAGGGGTGACCCACAGGATGACTTCGAAGAGGCTGCACGAAGCTGTGTCACCTAATGGGCAGCTGGGGTGGCGTCAGTAATCTATCTGCTGATCTACCTGCACACAACCATTCTCTGATTACCTAAGGATTCTAGGTCACCCCACAGAATAACTCTGAGACTTTTCTCATCTGCATCATCAGATTCCTTCCAAGTGAGGGAGAAGTCCGCTGTCTGGCACTAAATGGAATAGCCAAAGTGAGGGTGAGAGGACGTGAGGTGCTCAGTCCACCCACTTCTTTGCTCACTGCAATTATTCTTCCAGTCAACAGACTTCTGCAGTCTTCTGATTCTGTCCTACTGGAACATCCTTCATCTCCTCCCTTATAAAGCCAAGACAATCGAGACCCATCACTCCCCTGCAGACAGCCTCAATACAACCCTCGCTTCTGAATTCCACATGGTAGTTGGGCTACACTTCGACCTTCTGTGAACCCAATTAGCTGCCTTCTCTATAGTGGCATCAGAACTTCCAAACTTTACCGAAGACATCCATCACCACAAACTGCAACTGTGCCCTTGCTCTCAAATGTTCCCATAAGCCTGGCGTGTTTCCCTAGTTTGCTTCTGACTGTCTGCATGACTAGCTAATACCTTGTCTTCTCACATCAGCCCTCACTCTAAACTTCTAAGCTCATACCAATATTCACAGAGAAAATAAAAATCCACGAGAAATCTCTCAATTTTCCACAAGCACGTTTACCAAACCACATGTGTCTCTGTGCATATTCTGGCTTCCGTCCTGTTAGAGTGGAAGCTGTGAGGCCATGAGGGGTCACCGTATGCCACCATGAAGGCGGTGCCACACGACTTCAGGGCCCTCCTTCCCACGCTTGTCTGTGCCTGTCCAGGTCACGTTTGCCAGGACTTTGTTCCCCCTGGCATCCTCACTCTCTCCTGACTCTTCACATTCTCCTTCTCTACTGGAGAATTTCCATTAATACATAAATAATAGCTGGGATTCCCCACGTAAGATAAAACCAGCTCCCTTGACCTCATGTCCTCACGACGAACACTGCGCGGTTTCTCTGCAACCGCTCACAAGAAAAACGCCCAAAGAGTTGTCTCAACTTGCTGTCTCCACTTCCTCATCTAATATCTAAATATTTAAACACTCCAATTACTAAACATTGCCTAACTAGAGAAAATAAAGTGAAAGCCAACATTTCTAACCCTGCATTGCCTTCTAGATTCAGTATCCTTCTTCCTCAAGCTCATTCACAGATCCTTCAGCAATGTTCTCGGAAATGTAAGTTCTCAGGCTTGTCTGAAAAGACCATCCTGCCTCCCCCACCTGGGATCGCTGGCTTAGCTGACACGGAACTCTTATGACAGCAGTTCCATCCCCTGGCGTTCGGAAGATGTCATTCCCCTCCGTTCTCTATTACTGCTGTCAGTTATCTTCTGATTGCCGTTCCTCTGAGGCACCTGAATTACATGTATGGTTGTCTTAAGGTTTCTTCTTTGTCTTTGATGTTCTGCAGTTACACTATAATAGGTATAGATTTGGATTTACTTTATCTTACTTGGAGCTCATTCTGCTTCTGGATTGTGAAGAGTCATCATCTTAGGAAATGTCACAGCAACGGTCTCTCTGCATAGCATCTATCCCCCATTTTCTCCATTGGATGTCTATTGATTACTCTGTCCTCTAGATCTCTTGGCCTTTCTTCTAGATTTCCCATCTTTTTTCCTCTGTGTTTATTCTGAGTAATTTCTCCAGATCTATCAGAACAGTAAGTCTCACTTTAGCTGTGTATTGTCTGCTCTTTCACCCATTCAACTGACTTTTCAAATACATGAATACATTTTTCACAGCAAGAAGTTTGTTTTCTAATTTCATTCTTTTAAAAATCAGTACATTAAGAGATGTTCAACATCATTACCCATTAAAGAAATGAAAATTTAAAAACACAAGGAGATATCATCATACACCTATCAGAATGACTAAAATAAAAAATAGTGACAGCACCAAATGCTAGTGAGGAAGCAGGGAAATGTGATCATTCACACATTGCTGGTGGGATTACAAAATGGTACGGCCATTCTGGAAAACATTTTGGCATTTTCTTTAAAAAAAAAAAAAAAAAGTAAACATGCAACTACCATACAGCCCAGTCATTCCACTCCTGGGCATTTGTGTATGTGAACACAATGAAGTCTTACGTTCAAGCACAGAAAAAAGGAACAAGAATGTTTATAGCAGCTTTCTTCATCATGGCCAAAACCTGGATACAATCCAGACGGCTTTCAACAGGTCAATGATTATAAACTACACAGTATGGCCACACCAAGAAACACTAAACAACAACAGGAAACCAACTAGGCTGCAGACAATAACCTGGATGAATCAGGAAATTATACTAGGTTTAAAAAAAAAGCCAATCCCCACAGGTCACATACTGCACGATTCTGTCCACACCACATTCTTGAGATGACAAAACTTTAGAAATGAAAAACAGATTAGTGGCTACTAGGGCATAAGAAGGGGAAGAGGGCAAGAGGAAAGTAGTTATGGCCATAAAAGCTTAACACGAAGAATCCTAGTATTGACGGAAATGTTCTGTTTCTTGACTCTATCAACGTCTGTATCCTGGTTGTGATACCGTAATATAGTATTTTACAAGATCTCAACATTCAGGAAAACTGGTTACAGGGAACATAAAATCACCCTACATTATTTCTTTTGACTGTATGTGAATCTACAGTTATCTCAGATCCTAGGTTTAATTAAAAATAGGTGGAAAAGGAAAAATACCATATGATTCTGCTCACACAAGATAATTAGAGTAGTCAAATTCATAGAGACAGAAAGCAGAACAGTGGTTGCCAGGGACTGGGGGAAGGAGGGAGCAGGGAGTTACGTTTAATGGGTACAGAGTTTCACAAGACGAAAGGATGTGCTGAAGAGGGATGATGGTGATGATTGCACAACAATGTGAATGCACTTAGTGCCACTAACTATATTTAAAAGTGGTTAAAATAATAAATCTTAGGCCAGGGATGATGGCTCACACCTGTAACCCCAGCGCTCTGGGAGGCCAAAGCAGGAGGATGGCTTGAGCTCAGAAGCTTGAAACTGCAGTGAGCTATGATCACACCATGGCAATCTAGCCTGGATGATAAAGTGAAACCCTATTTCTACTTTTTAAAGCTATGCTTTACCACAATTTTAATTGTTGTTTTTTTTTTCCAAAAAAAACCCCACAAAAAATAGCAACCTCTTCCAAAGACTTTCCACTATGTACAGAATAAAATCCAGATTCCTTCCCACATTCGGGGGCTATAGGGCCAGTGTCTCTTTCAGTTTAGCAAATACATCAAGCTCTTTTCTGTTTCTTGCCTCTGTGCCTAGAACACTCATCCTCCTGAGCTCCACAGGGCTGGCTCCTTCCCATTTTGCAGACATTAACCTGGGAGAACAGCCTCACATACACAGGGGAGCAGTGTGGACTTGGGAGTCAAAGAGCTCCCACGCCGGCCAACTGCTGGCCTCGCTCTGCCTTAGTTCTCGTCAGGAAAGCCACGATAATAACAGGACTAAACTGCTGGGCTGCTGTGAAGATTAAGTGAATTGTTATAAATAAAATCCTTAAAACAGTGCCTGGCACTCAAAAATCATTAATTATTATTATTATTAAGGATCACATTGAGAGTATCACAGAAATGATGTTGAATGAATGAAGCTAGACAAAGGATTTCACATTCAGTGAAGTCATCTGTGTGAAATTCTAGAGCAGGTAATCTAGCCTGCAGTCACAGAAATTAGACAAGTGGGAGGGCAGGGCTGCAGGAATGCATACTAACAGCAGGAGGGGCCCAGGAACTCTCTTGATCGGGATGGCAATTTCTTCTGTGTATGTATTTATTGAAATTCATCCACTTATATGCTTAAAAATGTGCATTTTGTTATATGTAAATTATAACTCTATAACGTGTTTTTTAAAATGTCACCTCCACAGAAGGCCTGTCCTTAGCCACTCAATTCAACCCCATTCGGCTTGGGACTCTCTCTTCCCACCCAACCGTGTCTTCTCAGCATGGCGACACCCTCACCCCAAAGTGTCCCGTGTATAACCTGCTTCTATATCAGAACACACCTCACTGAAGGCCGTACCTGGGATGCCTCAATTCCCCTTTCTGTCTCTTGCAAGTAGAACAGTGCCTGGCACTAATCAAGTGCTCAGGAAATGTCCATGGATGCATGAAGGAAGAAAGAGAGGGAGGGGAGGAACAACTGCCATGGCACCCCTTTCCTTAACAGCAGCACTGAACATTAATACCAGAAAGGATTGCAGAAGTGGTTAGAAAACCTTTTCCATTGACATGGGAAAATGGAGGCAAAGGGAGAATAGGTAATTCTCCCAAGGTCAGAGTTACGGTGAAAGCAGGCCTGGAACCCATATCTACCCGTCTGTTTTACTTATACCAAATATGGCTCGGTTCACACACATAGATATACTCCATAAACATCCACAAAATGCCTATAAAATATAAAATTTTAAAAGCACATTATTTTGAAATCCTAGTTAACTATAAAAATATTATTACAACCAGATCTACTTCATTCGAACATTAAGTTGTGACTTCCAATGCAAGTGCTAATTTAAACAAATCTTTCTTGAAGAAATTGAAATGAAATGGTAATAAGTTAATGGATGTTCAAGTATTTAAGCACGGACAATTATGAGTCAGACTGTTTCTGAGTCACCTGGGACGCTGTTTACTGCCCATCCTTCACAATCCAGATCATTACTGGCAAGTCGTCTATTGCAAAGCTGACTGAAGGTTTGAAACACTTCATCTATAAACTTCGCATGTGCAGGAAAAACAACATTCAAGAATATTTGTGCTTGCACATTCCTGTCAGGTAGGCTACAGGATGCAATTTGAGCACAAGAACTTGCAATTAAGCAAAAGAATGGCACTGTACAGAGTTAAGTTTTTGTTTTCTAATCTGATAACTACCAACATAAATTACGTCGTGGAGGAAAGAGAAATACAGCACGGCATCAATATTCACATTTCATATTTTGAGAAATAAATGCAAATAAAGAAAATATATCTAAATCAAAATAATACAGAACAATTTTATTATCAAATTAGACTGTATTTATAAGACAAAGCTATGCTCATCTTTGATATGCAAAGACAGCAAACTTTGGATTCAGTAAATCAGAAAAATAAATATACACGTTTTTCAACTTCTCAGATAAAACCTGTAATTACCTATTCAGATTCTGAATATAACTTATTTTCAATTCTCTCAAACTACTGTTTGTCTTTCCAAGATATTTTTTCTGCCTCATCAACAGCATTTTTCCTTGAGGTTTGTTCTCATTTGTTTTCCCCTTCTGCGGAGGAAGTCTGTGGACATTACATGAATTTTCTTCACATTCATTCATCCAGCCATTCCAGCACTGTGTATCTCCTATGCATACCAGGAGGCCAAATGTAGGTAGAAAAACAAAAACATTTTAGGTGGTCAAAAACACCTAAAACTGGCTGGGCACAGTGGTCTGTGATCCCAGCACTTTGGGAGGCAGAGGCAGGTGGATTGCCTGAAGTCAGGAGTTCCAGACCAGCCTGAGCAACATAGTGAAACAAAGTCTCTACTAAAAATACAAAAAAAATAGCCAGGCATGGTGGCGCATGCCTGTAATCCCAGCTGCTCTGGAGGCTGAAGCACGAAAATCATTTGACCCTGGAGTTGGAGGCTGCAGCGAGCTGAGATCATGCCACTTGAACTTCACTCCAGCCTGGGAGATAGAGCAAGACTGTCTCCAAAAAAACAAACCACCTAAAACTGTTCACATTTGTAGGTCTTGTCTACTCAGACAGTTTTCTACCTGCCCCAGGGTGCAAACGTGAACTGGTAATTCAAAATATAAATAGCAGGATGCTAACTAAAATTTTCCTATTGTTTCAGAGTTTTGACTGGAGTCATAAATCTTAGGACAATGGTGTTTTTCAGATCCCAACCATTCAAAAGAATACTTGCTAAGAGGTGGTCAAAACAAATCCAGGGAACTCCCTCTACTTCATGTATAAAACAAGGAAAGTTAGCCTGTCTCCTCCCAAAGTGGAACCCACAAAGCTTGGGAGAATCAGGCCTCTGCCCTCTGGCATGTGGGAGTCAGGGACAATGGAACTTGACTCTCACTGGTTAAAACCCTAAGGCGAGATGCTGGGAGACAGCTCTGCCAGCATTTGAGCTTGTATCAAGTCATAGGGTACAGTCATGAATCTTAACTTCACTTGCCCTAAAATGCCTTTTTCCTTTTGTCCCATCCTTTCACCTATATCAGCTCCAGATGGCTTTGCAGCCTTACTTCCCCCACTGCCATGTAACATACTCACAAGTTCTCGGAATTAGGACCTGGGAGGCCATTGCACTGTTTATTTGTTCTCTGCTCCTTGGGCCTCAGGAGTTGTCCTGGTTATTATGAAATCCTCTCCTATTGGTTTGATTCTTTATTTCTCTATATATTCCAATAAATTTTCTTTTTGCATAAGATAGCCAAAGTGACTTGCAGCCAAGAGCATCTTCTTATTTTTGCAGGCAGAGTCTTGCTACATTGCCCAGGCTGGTCTGTAACTCCTGGGCTCAGGTGATCCTCCCACCTCAGACTTCCAAGTAGCTGGGATTATAGGCATGCATCACCCTTTTAACTGATACAATGGAAGTCTTTGAGGGTACACCTACTGGCTTATTTCATAGGTTTGTAAAGAGCTTTAAATGTCATCAATACACCAACAACTGACAAGTTTAACCTAGACCTCGCTGCTGATCTTGAATCTGACATGTATGTCTATCTAATCATTGGTTCCTTCCGGTGATCTACTATGCATCTCAAACTTATCATGTCAAAAGCAGATTGCAGACAACACTGCCAAATCCTCTACCTATACAGACAAAATTCACTTCTCCCCAAATCATCTCCCTATTTAGCAAATGGTATCTCCATCCTACAAGTTGCTCAGGCCAAGAAAAGTCATAGAGTTATCCATGATTATTCTCTTTCTCTAATTTCCCACATCCAATCCAACAGGAAATCTTTCTGATTCTACTTTCTTTCTTTCTTTCTTTTTTTTTTTTTTTTTTTTTTTTTTTTTTTTGAGACTGAGTCTTACTGTGTTGCCAGGCTGGAATGCAGTGGCACAATCTTGGCTCACTACAACTTCTGCCTCCCAGGTTCAAGCAATTCTCCTGCCTCAGCTTCCCAAGTAGCTAGGACTACATGCGCACGCCACCACTAAGTTTTGTATTTTTAATAGAGATGGGGTTTCACCATGTTGGCCAGGATGGTCTTGATCTCTTGACCTCCTGATCCAACCGCCTTGGTCTCCCAACGTGCTGGGATTACAAGCGTGAGCCACCGCGCCCACTCTGACTCTAGTTTCAAAACATACCAGTCTCTGATACTTTTCAACCCCTCTGTGCAAACCCAGGTTAATCCATGTTATTTCAAGTTGAAAGCTGGTCTTCTAAAAGATGAGAAAGGAAGACTAGAGCAATGTATGGAAAAAAATAATCAAAAACATAAAAAACGATCAGCAAATAAGGTAGAAAGAATTAGGCTGATCCAGAAGCGAGCATGAGACTGAGTGTCAGGCAGACCCGGATTTGAACCCTGGCTCTGTGTGTATCGGCTCTGGGCCCGGGGGTAAGTAATTTAACATCCATAATCTTCCATCCTGATAACTATACATAGAGCTAATCATACCTGCCTCAGAAGGCAATTGTGAGGATTAGAGAAGATATGTTTAAAGTAGGTACTCAATAAATAATAGCTCCTGTTAAGATTATTAATAGGCTATTCAACTAATTTTTCAAGTTAGGAAACATTAGACTTACTGTTTCCCTTGAAAATGAAAAAAAAAAATCATTTAATTATAAGCCTAAAGCTCACATTTTAAAAGTAGATAATGAGATAATGTTTAAAAATGTAGGTGGGGAGAGAAAATGAGCTTCTTTCACCACATGACAAAGGTGCATGTATTAGAAAAGTAAACTCACACAAGGAGGATAAAAATAGGTACAGAAAGGCCAGGCATTTATCCTAAGTTTGCTCATGCCTATAATCCCAGCACTTTGGGAGGCCGAGGCAGGCAGATCACAAGGTCAGGAGTTCGAGACCAGCCTGGCCAGCACGGTGCAACCCCATCTCTACTAAAAATACAAAAATTAGCTGGGCTTAGTGGTGTGTGCCTGTAATCTCAGCTACTCAGGAGGCTGAGGGAGGAGCATCGCTTGACCTTGGCAGGCAGAGGTTGCAGTGAACCAAGATCAGGCCACTGCACTCCAGTCTGGGCAACAGAACAAGACTCCATCTCAAAAAATAAAAATAAAAATAAAAAAACAGGTGCAGAAGCTTGACCTGCATTTCAATATGTGTGAAGCACCTTGAGTCAAATGCTCATTTTTAAATGGCATCTCTGGGTATATAACAAATGTGATGCCATCTGACTTGTGCTATCAACCACGTGGGTGAGAGGAACGCAGAAATGTCCTCCCATCTTCAGTCAAAAGCTGTACTTTCTTAGACATGGAAAGCAATATATTGGGTTTTCATATTTAGATTGTTAAATTTTTAAACATTTAAACTTTTTATTGATGCATAATAGATGTACATAGTTTCAGGGTACATGTGATCATTAAATACATTCATATAATTTGTAAAGATTGAATCAGTGTACTTAGGATATGAAAGCTGTATCTCTTTGGATGATGTATAAACTTGTGGAGAAAAACATACCCATACTGATTTATGTAATCTTGCACAGCAGGTACTTAATAAATGCGGGGTGATGATGAGGTGGAAAATATGAAACTAAAGGGCCTTGTAAAAGTGTAAATATCCATAATCAGCCTCATCTCATCTCTCTAAAAAATGGTATACTGCATTATTTCCTGAGATTAGAGATTTATCAACAGCTTCACGCTTGTAAGCAGACCATTTGTTTGATATTACACCAAGTTAAAGCCCTACTAGTGTCTTGTCTTTATTAGCTCACCAGGAATTAAACAGGCTTTAGCATGCATTTGCAAGTTTAAAAAAATTTATGAAATTAAGAATTATTTCATTCTATACCCTGTCAGACTTGTGAATAAGTGTTGTCTCATGCATATAGAGAAAACACAGGTTAACAGGTGGATTAATACAGACTTATTTGCTACTAAGTTCAAAGAATTCTTCCATGACGAATTTTGCTGCCACTGACATTAATTAAAAGCTCCAGTGTTTGAGAGGAAAGCCTAATTCAATCTACCTCCCCATCCCTGGTACCAATTTTCCCCCAACATTTATCCTAAGTTTGCCTGGTCATATTGTGCTCAGCACTGGGAACTTCTAGCATATTTATACCAGAATGTATCTTGCCTGCCGCCCCCATCCCCCACACTTTTTTTTTTTTTCCTTGGAGACAGGGTCTTGCTCTGTCACCCAGGCTGGAGTACAGTGGCACCATCATAACTCACTGCAACCTCCAACTTCTGGTCTCAAGCTGTCTTCCCACCTCAGCCTCCCAAGTAGCAAATAGCTAGAACTACAGGTTCGTGCCACCACACCCAGCTATTTTTCTTTTTTTAAAAATTTTTAGTAGAGATAAGGTTTCACCATGTTTCCCAGGCTGTTTTTAAACTCCAGATGGCTTTGAACTCAAGCAATCAGCATCTGAAAGCGCCGGGATTACAGGAACAAGCCACCACGCACAGTCCTCGCCTGCCTTTTTAAAGCCTAACAGTCTACTAAGAATGAAACATTGATCCTTCATCTTTGTTCCATCCCAACTCAAGACGCATCTTTTATGATTGGAATCAATATAAAGGTGGATATCTAAGTAACCTGTAATCAAATAAAGAAAAAAGGATAGCAATTATCCCATCTTCTAAGGTAACTGGTATTTTTACTAGAATTTTAAAATATTCTGCATATATATATATATACACACACACACACAAATTTTTGTTCCCAGTAACCAAAATAGAAACATTTGTAAAATAAGCTTCAGTGGGGTGGCTCACGCCTGTAATCTCAGCACTTTGGGAGGCCGAGGCGGGTGGGTCATTTGAGGTAAGGAGTTCGAGACCAGCCTGGCCACATGGTAAAACCTCATCTCTACTAAAAACACAAAAATGAGCCGGGGATGGTGACGCGCACCTGCAGTCCCAGCTACTCAGGAGGCTGAGGCAGGAGAATCGCTTGAACCTGGGAGGGAGAGGTAGCAGTGAGCTGAGATCACGCCATTGTACTTCAGCCTGGGTGACAGAGTGACTCTGTCTCAAAATAATAATTATTAATTATAATTAGTATTATATAATTATTAATAGTAATAATAATTATTATTATTTAGGTTCCAGCCAGATTCTGATCCAGAAGTAGAGGACTGGAGACATGGGGCTTAGGGAAGGGATTCTAGATGCTCAGGTAGGGGTTGGAGATGAGAATCACGAGGCTTAGGGAAGGGATTCCACAGATGCTCAGGTAGGGGAGAGAGCAAGTGGGTTCCCACGGTAACTTTCATAGTTACATGTAAAATCTATTTGGCAAATGACCCCACACATATTCTTTTTGAAAAAAGCAGAACAAGAGTGTTTTCTCGTGATGAATTTTTATCTGAGTGCAACCACTGGACGGCATAAATATCTGACTTCTGGCCTATGCTTACGGCATTTCATGATTCTTCTGGAAATGTTCAGCCTTGAAACCTTTATGTTTGGAATATTGTCTTTAAATTAGGTTGTAAAATGTCCAGTTATGAAATATATACCAAGTGTTCTTTTTAATCACTTAAAGCTCCAAGTGAAGAAAACCTGCCTGGCATTAGATAAATATCTTGAATGTGAGATAGGCAAGAACACCTTGAAATAATGCTTAACTAATCACAAAGCAACTATTCTGCAATAGATGGGTGAACCACTAATTAGATGAAGAGAAATAAAACTGTCATGGTAGGATAAAAGGATAAAGAGAAATAAGCAGTAATTACTGTTTTATCGTCAGAGAAAGTCGTATCAAACACGGCTCAATAAAAGGAGGGGGAAAAAACCCACAGTCTGTAAGTAAATACCAGTACTCATTAAATTAGTACTAGGAGCAAAACCCAACTCAGGGATGACAATGACATCTTAAAAAGTACATTCAAAAAAGAAAAAAAATTGACTGCAAAGTTGAGTAAGGGTGCTTTAGTTTTTGGGCACGCAACATTCTGAAGAATAATATTGGCCGGGCGCGGGGGCTCATGCCTGTAATCCCAGCACTTTGGGAGGCCGAGGCGGGCAGATCATGAGGTCAGGAGATCGAGACCCTCCTGGCTAATATGGTGAAACCCCGTCTCTACTAAAAATACAAAAAATTAGCCAGGTGCTGTGGCGGGTGCCTGTAGTCCCAGCTACTCGGGAGGCTGAGGCAGGAGAATGGCGTGAACCCAGGAGGCGGAGCTTGCAGTGAGCCAAGATGGTGCCACTGCACTCCAGCCTGGGCGACAGAGGCAGACTCAGTTTCAGAACAAAATAAAACAAAAGAAAAAAAGAATAATATTACACGGTTATTTGCTTGAAATGCTTAAAAATATGCAAGCCAGTCCTAAAACAGCTGTTTGTTAAAGATTAGGATAGCACCCCTAGACTAGTTTGCTCTTTTCAAATCATTGGTAACCTTAATTGGTACACTTACTGTGTAGATGGTGCCAGAAAATGACATTAAAATTGTATTTGAAGCTTTAATGTTTGGAGCAACTTACATTCTGTTGCTTGGAATAATCTTGTGCCCTTCTCTAAACCAAGTCACTTGAGGTCTGGGGTAGCTGGTGATGGGCAGCAGGTTTAGAATTGCTGCACGTCCTTGAGGAACTGTTTTCCTCTGGTCCGTATCCATGAAACTTCCCATGTCTGCAGAGAAAAAGAGCGCTTTCAAGTTCTAGAAAACATTTCTGGGGGAGGGAAGGGGTCACAGATGGAAACAGGACGTGTTACAGTGAAGTCACTGATGCTGCCACATGTCACACAGGACAAGCGAGACTGCAGGGCAGCGCTGACCAACGCGCATCTGCCTGTGAGTGAAGCACAGGACAAGCCAAGCCACGCGCCTCTGAAGCGCCCACGCTGCGCGTTCGTCAGCAAAGCCACATGGTGTTTGTCCTACCTGACAATACAAGGGAACGTCTGCAACTGTCTGATACTGAAAATGAAGTGCTGAAGCCATCCTAGAACCACATGAAGCAGTTTTCTCAGAAACTGTCAGAAAATGCATCCGGATGTCTCCTAGCTCATAAATCTTTCAAACTCGTTCCAGCCCGGCACCGGCCCCTCAGCTTGTTCCCTTCAGCTTGTTCCCTTCATTTGTGAGGTCACTGTCTCCCGCACAGATCTTTTGGGAGCAATACTTCCTAACCACTGAAGAGTCTATACAGCATTCCCCCACTCCCATACTGTTGACTTAATTTGGGGCAACTAGCCTTTGTTCCAGTATTTGTTCTACTAGTAAAAAACGTTTAAAAAATGGAGTCACAGGACAAAACACAGCTATTAGAATGTAGGTATAAATGGCTAATTTTAAAATTAGTAACATTTGAAATTTTTGAATAAAATTCCATATGATGGTCAGATGCAAATAAAAATATACAAATAGATATGGCAAAATAGTGTATTTTTATTTAAATGTAAATAAGTTTGAAATATTCCATGGAAGCGCTCTATTATCAATGTCTTCTGGAGTCAAAAGACATTTTCTATGTGATAGTATCTAATATTTGAGGGAAAAGATGAAACAAACCAACAAAACAGATTAGAAAAATATTCATATTTTAAAAGAAAATGAAATTTGTTATCAAAGCAAAGGGGAAAAGAAAGATTTAAAAAAAAAAATCTAAAGGCAGAGCAGTGGTTGTCATCTATAATCCCAACACTTTGGGAGGCCAAGGCGGGCGGATCACCTGAAGTCAGGAGTTCGAGACCAGCCTGGCCAATATAGTGAAACCCAATCTCTACTAAAAATACAAAAATCAGCTGGGTGTGGTGTGGGCGCCTATAATCCCAGCTGCTTGGGAGGCTGAAGCAGGAGAATCACTTGAACCCGGGAGGCGGAGGTTGCGGTGAGCCAAGATTATGCCACTGCACTCCACTCTGGGCAACAGAGGCAGACTCCATCTCAAAAAAGAAAAGAAAAAAAAAATCTAAGAGCTAAAGATACAGAATAGGAACTAAAACATTAAGCAAAATTCAATTTTATAAGACAGAATATAATAATTTTGAAGCTCTTCTTAAAACATAATTTAGGTATTGATCTTCACTCTAATAATTACATTTTCAATCATTCAACTGAATAAAAGTTCTCAATTATTCTGCAACATTCTTCGACATCACAATTTAGAAAAACTTAAGCCTTCCTAGTGATTTTAAAAAGCAAACATGTATAGCATCACCACTTCACCCAATCATTAGGCTTATGGTAGAATAACTAGATATTTATTTTATTTCACCTACTCACACTGAAAGCTACAAGCCTTAATTGGGGTTAAAATGACAAATGAGGAAATTCTGTCATCACCAAAAAGTACAGCCCAACTCAGGAGCTCTTTCGTTCTCTAAAGTTTATAATGATATATTAAAATGTAATCTAACATCTTACAACATTGTTTTGCTTACTTTTAAACAAAGAGAAATTTTGGTAGTACATTCAAAATATAATAAATATAATAAAACAAGTCAGGCTCACTCCTGTAATCCCAGCACTTTGGGAGGCTAGAGCAGGAGAATCACTTGAGGCCAGGCATTAGAGACCAACCTGGGCAATGCAGTGAGATCCCTCCCCTACCAAAAACAAAAGAAATTAGCCAGATTAGCCAGGCATGGGGCACACATCTGCGGTCCCAGCTACTCGGGAGGCTGAGGAGGGAGGATCACTTGAGCCCAGTTCAAGCTTGCAGTGAGCTATGTTTGTGCCACTGCACTCCAGCCTGAGAGACAGAGATAGACCCTGCCTCAAATATATATTTATTTATATATATATAACATATATCACATATATATGACATATAATTATATGTTATGTCTCTATTTTATATACATATATGTATGTAAGGTAAAGTAGGCAGTCCATTTTTACTCTTCACAGATTTTGAATTAGAAAAAGGACTAAATACTTTGCATAGGCCAAGTTTGCTCTCCTGTTTCTCCTCAAGACTACATGAAAATTTAAGCTTCCTGCATTCTTGATGTCTCCTTCGTTTACTTTTAAAAGTTTCATTCTCCAAAAAGGATCTGCTGAATAAAGAATTAATAAATCACTATATCACATGAATACCATCGGGGACGCTCACTATCCATGTGCTTTTTGTGGTGCGGCGTAAAGATTTCTAAACAAATCGTCACTGGAAAGAACTAACAATGAACGAACTTTGACCTAAATGGGCTGAACTTTATACTTTAATAACATTTTGAATCCAAACGTAGTGCAAGCTAAGAGCAGCTGATTCATAAGACAGAAGGCATCCCATTCACTTTTTCATCCTCCCCGGGGCCTTGTAGGATCCTGAGTCTTTTCAAATGAAGAAAAGTGGCCTTTGCCTCATCAGCCCCTCGCCCGGCCACCCACGCTGGCTGCTTACTTATCTCTCACTGAGTTGAGCAAGTATTCTACCCGGAATAGGACCAAAGATAAAATCTTAGTTCCTACAACGGTGAAAAGTGATTCTGATTTACTCCCCAGCGACACTCTGTTCTGCAACATTTGGACATCTCCGTACTGTACACATACATGCGACTTGAACTTCTGATTTTCTTTGCAGGAGTGCTCCCATTCTGTTTCGCACCACGCAGCGGTAAAACCCAGCATCGAGCTTCTGCAAAGATGGAATAATATACCTGTTGAATAGCAAAAAGAAGTGTTAATGCTTACATCCAGTGTTCAACAGTTATATCTAACCATTAGGTGCTATTTTATCAAACAGCACTGGCATCTCATCTAGTCTATGCTCAACGAATATTTTATTTTTGGTAACCTAATATCTGTGCAATCCTTCCCTAACCATGAGACTAACTAGAACCACCGTTTATTTCTGAGATGATTGCCCTGATATCTGTCTCGCCAACTGGGCTATAAATATCACCCAAAGCTAGGATCTGCTTCTGTCTTATTCATCATTGTAACCGTGGTAGCTAGCACAGCGCCATGCACACAGGGGACATAACTCACAACTGGCTGAATGAGAAAGGTTAAATCATTAAAAGTCACTGCATTTAAACTAGCCCTCTCAATCAAAAATCATTTATAATTCTCTCTCTGTAGAACGTCAGAATTTCCAAAGATTATTTCTAGAACTGACAACAGTCTGAATATGATGTCTTGTGTCACTCCACACAAAGGGGCAAAGAACACTTTCAGGATGAGATGTAGAACTCGTCAGCGCAGAGAAAGCAATGCCATCAGGACGTCTCTCTCCAGTCACCAACGTGGACGTTTCTCAGCATAATGTATTCACTTCCTTTCCTGACTTCTCCACGTATGCCCTGATGTTAACTTTAAAAACTTTTTCAGAGGTCAAAAAGTCATTTCATATGTATTTTCCACTTCTGCAACTGTAAGTAATCATCCTTCAAATCCATGCCTGTCTACACTTTTTAGTATAATTTCTTTTTTTTTTTTTTTTTTGAGACGGAGTCTTGCTCTGTCTCCCAGGCTGGAGTGCAGTGGCCGGATCTCAGCTCACTGCAAGCTCCGCCTCCCGGGTTCACGCCATTCTCCGGCCTCAGCCTCCCGAGTAGCTGGGACTACAGGCGTCCACCACCTCGCCCGGCTAGTTTTTTGTATTTCTTAATAGAGACAGGGTTTCACCGTGTTAGCCAGGATGGTTTCGATCTCCTGACCTCGTGATCCGCCCGTCTCGGCCTCCCAAAGTGCTGGGATTACAGGCTTGAGCCACCGCGCCCGGCCTTTAGTATAATTTCAAAGGAAAAAAAATAACTAAAAGATAGAGTTTCTATAAAAGCCTTGCTTTAGGTTTACTGCTGGTTTTGTAAATTAGGATGTTTTAAAATCCACCAGCAAGTAAAGATAGGTAACCAACAGCCACTTGAAATGAGTCTTACAACTCCGGAGCCCACCCCTTCTAAGCTGCCCAAGATGGTACAGTAATTGAGTTCTCGGCCACATTCACAGACAAATTAAGAGTAAGGTGTGAGCAAACTATATAGCTAAGAAAGAGTTAATATCTAGGCCGGGCGCGGTGGCTCAAGCCTGTAATCCCAGCACTTTGGGAGGCCGAGACAGGCGGATCACGAGGTCAGGAGATCGAGACCATCCTGGCTAACACAGTGAAACCCCGTCTCTACTAAAAAATACAAAAAAATAGCCGGGCGAGGTGGCAGGCGCCTGTAGTCCCACCTACTCGGGAGGCTGAGGCAGGAGAATGGCGCAAACCCAGGAGGCGGAGCTTGCAGTGAGCTGAGATCCGGCCACTGCACTCCAGCCTGGGCGACAGCGCGAGACTCCGTCTCAAAAAAAAAAAAAAAAAAAAAGAAAGAGTTAATATCCAAAATACATGAGAGGTTGGGCATGGTGGCTTCTGCCTGTAATCCCAGAGGCTGAGGCAGGCAGATCACTTGAGGTCAGGAGTTTGAAACCAGCTTAGCCAACGTGGTGAAACCCAGTCTGTACTAAAAACACAAAAATTAGCCAGTGTGGTGGCACACGCCCATAATCCCAGATACCTGGGGGGCTGAAACAGGAGAATCACTTGAACCCGGGAGGCAGACATTGCAGTGAGCTGAGATTGCACCACTGCACTCCAGCCTAGGTGACAGAGCAAGACCCTGTCTCAGAACACACACACACACACACACACACACACACACACACACACACTCTCTCTCTCTCTCTCTCTCTCTCCATCATGAAAAAAATAGCTTTAAAAAGGCCCCTTAATTTTAATAAGAGCAAAGATACTAGACAGACATTTCTCCAAAGCCACACAAATGGTCAACAGGTATATGAAAAAGGGCTCAATGTCCCTAATCATCAGGGAAATGCAAACCCCAATCACAGTGAGATGTCTTTGTACTCCTGTTAGGATGGCTACTACCAAAAAATGAAAAATAAATGTTGCTGACGACTTGGAGAAAAAGGAACTACTAAACATGGGAATGTAAGCTGGTGTAGCCACTATGGAAAATAGTAGAGAGGTTTCTTACAACATTACACATACAACGACCACATGACCCCCAAATCCCACTTCTGGGTATATTTCCCAAGAACTGAAATAAGGATCTCAGATGTCTGCACTCCCACATCTACTGCAGCATTATCCACAATTAGCCAAGACATGAACAACCCAGGTGTCTGCTGGGGAATGGGGAAAGCAAATATGGTGTATACACGCAATGGAATATTATTCAGCCTTAAAAAGAAGGAAATCCTGGCATTTGCTACATAGCATGATATCCTTCAGGTTCATCTAAGTGAAGTCAACCAGACACAGAAGGACAAATCCTACCTGATACTCTTATACTCTTCAAAGAATAAGAGGAATCTAAAATAGTCAAGTTCATAGAAGCAGAGAGTGAAATGGTGGCCATTAAGGGGTACAGGGGAGGGGAAATGGGGAAGAATGCAGGGGCAGGAAGTTTCGGCTATACTAGATGAGTGAGTCCTACAGAGCTACTGTACAGGATAGCGTCTGCAGGAATCATACTGTATTACATAAAGTTTACTAAGGGGGTAAGTCTTCTGTGTTTTTATCACACAAAATAATAATGAACTTCTGGAGGTGGAGAGATTTATGCCATATATGGTGGTGAAAGTTTCAAGGGCATATAATTATCTCCCAACTCATCAAGTTGTATACATTGGATATGTACAGCTTTTTCTATTGTTGATCATATTAAAAAATAAAAGTGAAGGTATGCACATTGCAGTTGAATAAGGTACATCATATTTGAACAAAAAACAAAAGAGTAAGACATGAGGCTTAGATGCTTTTCACATATGGGAAGGTGTCTATCAAAAGAAAGAAAAGGAACCAGCCTGGGCAATATGGTGGAACTCTGTCTCTACAAAAAAAAATACAAAAATTAGCCAGGTGTGGTGGTGTGAGCCTATAATCCCAGCTCCTTGGGGCCTGAGGTGGGAAGATCACCTGAGCCTGGGAGGCAGAGGTTGCAGTGAGCCAAAATCGTGCCATTGCACTCCAGCCTGGGTGACAGAGCCAGATCCTGTCTCAAAAAAAAAAAGAAAGAAAGAAAAAGAAAAGAAAAAGAGCTCAAATACGAATAGACTATTTTCCACAAAGGGAAGAAGAAAACATAATGATGGTATACTTTACCCCCAAAAAAATATGTTCCAGTAATACCTGTCTACAATTTAAAAGTATTTCCTTTTACAAAGTATAACCAGAGAAACTTTTTCAAAATCAAGTAAAAAACAAAGTGTGTGCTATGCTGTATTTGCTCAGTTCCCAAGCATACCTTGAATCACTTATATTCAACAAATTGCTCATGTTTTTATTCAAGTATGTACAATTAGGCAACCTGAAAAAGGAACTGATAGGCATAATTTTAAGTGACTAAAACATTTGGACAACACAGGTAATTCAAGATTAAGCAAAAATTAATCAAACTATGTTTTCCCCTCTGATAATCTTCTTGAGCTTCTAGGGGAGGATTAACAAAATCTTTTGTGAAGAGAAAAAATATTGCTGAGTTTTAATCTTAAAAGTTTTATTCTTTATGTGGAATAGTTCATGTAAAACAAAATTAATTAGTGAATACAATCACAATAATAAAGAGCCAATGCCATTTATTTAAATTACAAATCCAGACCAGGAGTATGTGCAGCTTTGATTATTACACGCTATGATTACAATAGAGGGGAGTTTTGAGATTAGCTTAAAACAAAAGTCAAGAAAAGTTTTTGGAAAGAAATAGCACAAGTCATTGCAGTAGGTATTTGAAACACTACAAAGACAGTTTTATCATTGCAACATAACCATATTTATATGATTGCTCATTCTACTTTTTCCTGTTTTTCAGTACCTAAATAGGTCTTAAATTCTTATGAATTTCTATAGTAATCCTATGTACTAATGCACAAAAATAGAACTGCTTTCAAACAACAGGGAGAAATAGAGACAAAATTGAATATTAAGCATATGCTGTTTTGTACCATCTCTTTAGTCTAATGTCTCACCAGGGAAAAAAATATGAAAAAAGTTGCAAAGTCCTCCACCTATTATGGGAATTCCTACACAAATTATGTTCACCTAACAGATGGGAATATTCATTGTAAGTCTATTGTTTATAAACACACATTTTTAAGCAGGCAAAGTTTCCTGGCTCTTTACAAGAAAGTATGATAAAATCTTAGCACCATATGCCACTAAAATATAGAAAATGCCTGTTCCTGTTTCAAATCAACACAGCAGGGAATGTTTGCACTCACTCTATCAAGGCAGAATTCTACTCAACGAACACAGTGTTTTCCAGGGCCAGTTCATCATCAGGAATGGCAAAGAAAATAAAACACAAAATCCAAACAAAAACCAAGGCCTTAAATGTCCATTTCTGCTAATAGGAGAAAGCCTCAGTTGTGACCTGCATCTCTGAGTGGACCACTGGAACAACGCTAGAATTTCTCTAGGAAGCAGCATCAGGTCCATCTCAGACCAGGAACAATTGCTTGGACTAGACATCTGACATGTTCAGTCTACCTAGGAGCTGAACCACTTCCCTGTATTTGGAGAATTCTCCACCCTATGAGCTTTTGTGGAGATGGGGCTTATCTCAATTAAAGGCTGAAAGGACCACATCTGGAGATTCCCAGACCACTGCCTCCACAGGTACCAGGTCTGACACATAGCATGGCCAATTAGACACACTTGCTCTGGATTTTTAAATCTGGAGCTGGTGATGCCCAGGAAGAGGGCTAAAGGAGAACTCATCTGACAGCAGCAGTGGCAGCAGTGGTGGGGGCACAGGGGAGCCCTAGTCCAGGGGAGTAGTGGAGTGTCCAGTGCCAACTGGGGCAGTGGCTCAAGCAGTGATGGCCAGTGTCCGGAGGGGCCAGCAGCAGGACCCTCATGGGACCGGTTCTGGAGTGACTGTGGCTCACTCTGTTCATGCCCAATCTCCAGGTTGCCCAGTGACTGACTCTAAGGGTACCCCAATATCCACGCAACAGCTCACACAAGAGAAAGTTGGTTTCTGTGCCTTTAGAACCCTTCAAAATTCCACGCCCTAGAACATAGCCAAAATAATTTTGGCTGAAATATATTCTAAAGTTACTAGGTGCTCACCAAGGTCATAGCAAAACCTAAATAATACCTCATAGAATCATTTCTTTTTTTCTGAAAAAACGAACAAACACACACACAAAAAAACATGGCTTCCTGGTAAACCACCAAAAATCACTGGAAGATAAAGAATCCCCTCAAACTGGGACACATTTACCTGTTACAAGAAGTTCCCTTGAGTATGAGCCACTAAAATTTTAGAAAACATCTGACAAAATACTACTTTAGTTACTGTTCAGCAGTCCTTCCCAAGCACCACCAGATGCGATGACTGAGTCTAACTGTCACAGGCCAAAACCACAGCCTCAGTGCAGATGAGAACATTTACACTTCCCCTAGGTGGTCAGGGAACCTCATTTGATTCATAAGAAAAAATTTACATATTCATTAAAATTAGTTGTAAGATTTTTCTTTCTCAATGGTGGGGGGACTGTCAATATCCATTTTATGTCACTTTAGATACGACTATTCCCCACAATAGTAATTTTTATGCTGGTATGAAAATATCTATTTTGCATGAAAATAAGCAACCAAGTTCTATAATAAGCTTTTATACCTTGGACCAAAGCCTATTCTTATTCTTAAAGTTAAAACAAAAAAAAGGTTAAGGTAAAAATAACTGTAAGCCATTTATGTCCTTCTTGGAAATACAACAATTCTCTTTTTTTTTTTGGCATGGCATGATAAATAATTGTTTCCAGTTTTATTTTTATAAATTTTCTAGGTGAAATTTAAAAAAATCCAAAGTGGGATGAGTCTATAGCAGGTTTTCTCCTGAAGCAAAATAATGAAATGAAAAACCCAGACTGTCCCATAACAAGCTATCACAGAAAAAGAAAACCACAAGGAAAATTCAGACTGAAATTTGTTAAGAAAGAGATATATATGTGACTCTGATGGTGTATACAGCTCACTAATAGGCCTTAGGCATGGGGCAAGCTGAGGTTATGTTTTTAGTTCTTTCAAAAGAATTGGAGTAATCAATACGAAGTTAAATTAAACAGTACGGTAACAATGGAAGCTATACAAAGGGAACACAATATTTGTAAAAGTTATTTAATGTGTATTTTATTTCAAAATTCATATTAAATTGAGAAGGGCAATAAACAGGTCCCTGTGTGGAAGGGTCTAAGGAATTTGTAGCACTTGTTTCAGGAATATAAATCTGACGAATACAAGCTCTCCTGGTATCAATTAGATGCTAATCTTCCACAACCTTTTTATTGACGTCATACCATGAATGACTACATTTAAACTTTATCTTCATTAATAGTTATGAAAGCCAATCCAAAGACTAAAGAATTAATGTTGAAATGTTCCTAACACTCCTCCTCTGGGATTCCCATTCATGTGATTTTCTCTAACAAAAACAATGCTTTGGGGATCATTCATTCTTCATTCATTCCCACTTTTCCTTATTAAATCAGGGGCAGAAAATGTGCAATCCATATTTAGTAAAGCACGAACAGATGACTAGAACCGTCTGTCAAATCTACTGTGAGGATTAATTGCTCTCTCAAGTCGATAAAAAAGGAATTTCAGAAAACCTTCAGGAAAGAGGACATTTACTTTGCTTAGGGATAAAAATCTTTTATTGCATGTCTGTTGACTTAATTCTTTATAATGCCAGGTTCTCTATAACATAAAAGTTGGGGACCATTGCATCAAGGATTAAAGTATGAAGGCAAATGTTAGTTTCTGCATAATAAAAAAAAAAATCCATTCCAACGCACAATGGTAAAAAAGACCTAAACCACTCTATTAAGCATTATAAGCATGAACAAATTAAAAACGTAAATTTTAAAAGCTTCCACTTCTCTCACTTGGGAGTATTTGTCAACAATGAATTATGTTACAGAGTAGTTTGGTCAATTCTGGCCAAAGGTCTTCACTTAGCTTCCACAATGATCCCTAAACAAAAAACCAATAATTATCTAAATTCAAATCATTTCCGATGAGAACCTTAAAAACCCTAATGCTAATTCTGCCTCAGAGATTCTCCATAAACATTCATATCTGTTGTGACCATACAGAGTTCCAAAAAGCAGTCAAACCGAAGCCAGAAATAAATACAAATAACACTCAACTTTGTGGGGAGAATATGAATGTGAGGTCACACCACATTAATATTATGGATGTAAATTAAATGAGATAGCACCTTTTGTCCTTGCTGTTGTAAGATAGGCACTTCATAGAGGACAGGAGCCAAGAGGAGTTAACTAGAAGAAGAGAGTTGACATAAACCAAGGTTAGGAAAATGAAAGCTGAACATCAAGATGGACAACTAGAGAAATTACGCCCTTTTCAAGAAGATGTAGATGGGAGTCACACACAATTAGGTTGGGTGATGAGGAAACCAACTGAGAAAAGAGTTCTCAATTAAATATAATAGCCTCTTCTTCTTGGTGAGTACAAAGAGAACGCAATAGATTAAAACAAAACAAAAAGCATGTAGAAGCTGAATGTGGTGGCTCACATCTATAATCCCAGCACTTTGGGAGGCCAAGGTGGGTGGATCGCTTCGGCCCAGGAGTTTGAGACCAGCCTGGGCAACGTGGTGAAACCCTGTCTCTACTAAACATACAAAAATTAACCAGGCGTGATGGCATGTGCCTGTAGTCCCAGCTACTCGGGAGGCTGAGGTGGGGGGAATCATTTGAGCTGGGTGGCAGAAGTTGGAGTGAACCATTGCACCACTGCACTCCAGCCTGGGCAACAAAGTGACACCCTGTCTCTGGAAAAAAAAAAAAAAAAAAAAATCATGTAGAGAAATCTTCCCCACAGCTTAGTGATGAATTTTAGATTTTAGTCATGTAATTTGTCTCAGGGTCTTGAGGCTGAAGAATATCAACATGGGACTGTTCGGAAAAAATGGACCTGTTAATAATATTAAGCCTTCAGATACATAAACACAGGGTATCTGCGCATTGATTTAGGTCTTCTTTTTCTTCTCTCTCTCAGCATTGTTTGTAGTTTTCAGTGTAAAGGTCTTACAGACCCTTTGTCAGATTTATCCTTACTTCAGATTTTTTTGTACTATCTTAATTTTTTTTCTTCTTCTTGAAACGGAGTTTTGCTCTTGTCACCCAGGCTGCAGGGCAATGGCACAATCTCGGCTCACTGCAACCTCTGCCTCCTGGGTTCAAGGGATTCTCCTGCCTCAACCTCCCAAGTAACTGGGATTACAGGCATGCACCACCATGCCCATCCTTAAATTTTTTTTTTTTTTTTTTTTTGAGACGGAGTCTCGCTCTGTCGCCCAGGCTGGAGTGCAGTGGCGCGATCTCGGCTCACTGCAAGCTCCGCCTCCCGGGTTCACGCCATTCTCCTGCCTCAGCCTCCCGAGTAGCTGGGACTACAGGCGCCCACAACCGCGCCCGGCTAATTTTCTGTATTTTTAGTAGAGACGGGGTTTCACCGTGGTCTCGATCTCCTGACCTTGTGATCCGCCCGCCTCGGCCTCCCAAAGTGCTGGGATTACAGGCGTGAGCCACCGCGCCCGGCCCTTAAATTTTAAATATATAATTTTCAGATTTTTTTGCTAGTACACAGAAATATAATTCTTATATGTTGATCTTCTATCTTGTAATGTTGCTAAACTCACTTATTAGCAGCTTTTAAAAAATATGTAACATATTTTCTACATAAATAATGATGTAACTTGAAAATTCAGTTTTACTTCTTCCTTTGCAATCTGGATGCCTCTTACTTCTTTTTCTTGCCTTACTGCACTGGCTGGTAACTCCAGTAATTAGGATTTGCAAATTTGAAAAAATTATTTCTTCAAATATTTTTCCTCCCACTGCCTCCTTTGGGGATTCCAGTTACGCATCTATTAGGCCATCTGAAGCTTTCCCACAACTCATTTGTGGCCTTTTCATCGTGTTTTTTTTTTTTTTTTTTTCTATCTGCCTTTTATTTTGGATAGTTCTATTCCTATATCTTTATTAATATCTTCTTCTGTGATGTCAAGTCTCCTGATAGCCCCATCCAGTGTTTATCTCACACATGATAGTTTTCATCTTTATAAGTTTGATTTCTGCCTTTTTTGTGTTTTTCATGTCTCTACGTTGATCATAGGTTATACAGTTATAGCTGTTTCATTGTCTTTCTCTGTTAATTCTAATAACCGTGTCAGTTCTGGCTTGGTTTCAATCAGTTGATTTTTCTCTTTGTTATGGGTCATGCTTTCCTGCATCTGTATATGTTTGATGATCTTTGATTAGAGTTTAGACACTGTGAATTCTCCCTTGTTGGGTCCTGGAAATTCTTGCATTCCTATAAATATTCATTAACTTTGTTCTCTGATACTGTGAAGATATTGAGCAGTAGTTGGATCCTTTTGGGTCTTGCTTTTCAAGACTTGTTAGGCAGAACCAGAGCAGGATTTGGTCTAGGGCTAACCATTCTCAAGACCCAAGACAACTCTATGTAGGTTATCTGATAAACTCATGAATACGACGTTTGACGGTTTGGCTGGTGAGAACAGACACTCCGCCAAGTCCTGTGTAAGCACAGAGAACATTGCCTCTAATCTTCTTGGATAGTCCTTTCCCTTGCCTGGGGTAGCTTTCTCACATGAATGTGCTGATGAATATTCTGCCAAACACTCAAGGTGGACCCTCTGGAGGTCTCCAGCATTCTTTCTCTATGTAGTGCTCTCTTATCCAGTACCCTGCCCTTAGAAATCTCACTGCCTAGATCTTTCCAAACTCTTAGCTCTCTTCAACTCAGAAAGTCCTCTAGGTTCTGCCTGGGTTTTCCTTCTCTATGCCACAGCCTAGAAATCCCCTCAAGGCAGTAAGCAGAGGGTAATCATAGGGCTCCCCTTGTTTGTCTTCTATCTCTCAGCGATCACATTCTTTCACTGCCTGATATCCAATGTCTTGAGAACTGTTCATATTTTTTGTCCAGTTTTACAGTTGTTTCAAATGAGGCAGTAAATCAGATCCCAATTACTTTATCTTGGCCCAGGTTGTCAGTTTTTAGGGAGACAAAGAAGAAGAAAGGACTCAGCCATAGAATTAGACAACAGTTCTAGAAGCTGCCCTTTCACGTAAGCCACATATCCCAGCATAAGGGATGCTGCCAGAGATATCTGTTGTGGATAAGGATGTTGTGGGGAGTCTCTAGTAGCCCCAAAGAAGAGTCAAGCACGCATCGTAAGGTCCTGGAATAATATTATGCCTTCTGCAGAATGGAACTACGTACATTGAAGGGCAACTTCTGATGTCCTTAGGACAAACTGAAGTCCTGATCCCATAGGTATTAAGAAAACATGCCAGACTGGGAACATAGTGAGATCCCATCTCTACAAAATATACATATCTTGTATATACATCTATACACTCTAGCCTAAGCAACAGAGCAAGACTCTATCTTGAAAGAAAGAAAATATGCAACTGCAGATAAGCATGAGGAGGGAATTATTAACAGAACTATGTAGCCATAAGAGTAAGACTACTCTCTCAGTTATACACAGGCCTCACCAACTGATAGAACAGTTAAACACTCAGGCCTGGGATTATACATGGGTCGCCTTGATCTGGAAAATGAAGATGTCACACTACCGCCTTACTCGTGTGTGGCGAAAGGGAGCACGGTGAAGGAAGAGTCTTCCAAGCAGACGGAGCTGCAAGTAGTACCTTTGGTCCTTAACTTTGAATGGGGAGAGATTTGAGAAAGAAATGGGTTGGGAATGGATGTAAAGAGACACTTGGGCACTGACAACTTGCTTGGCTGATGGGAAAGAGGCCTGAGAGAAATAGGACTGGAAATTCAGAAACAAAGAAAGTCATTTGTTAAAAACCCAATGGGGGTGGCTGACGTATGTGGATTTTTGATATCACTAGAGAGCATCCACTTCAGATAAGGCACTCATCAATCAATTGAAGAGGATGACTCAACTGTGGTTGTCATTTAGATTTCTTCTCAACTAATAAAATGGGACATAAACCGGTCATGTTGGCAAGGACTGAGGCTATGAATGAATCCGACAGCAGCAGCTCCTCCTCACCAAAGCTAATCTGGCTTTTGCCAATGCCAGATGCCAAACCTGGCAACGGCAGAGACTGATGCTGAACCAACAGTGCAACATGATTCTTCAAGCTGGCCACTTGCGACTGGATGCTTATATCTGGCCTTTCTACCAAGGAAACATGCAGTGACTCTTCCTAATCAAACTCAGTATCTCCTCTGGATACGGATCTGCCTTCTCTGTTCATTGACTCAGCCAGCACCACAATCTGGAAGCTTGAATACCTAATCTATACGCATGGCAGCCTGCACAGCATTGCCGCAGATCAGGGACTCATTGTACTTACTGAAGGAGGTATGAGAACAGGCACTTTCCCCAGGGGATCAGGTAGGCCTAGCAGATATTGCATTACCTGGAAGTAGCCACACTAATAGGATAATAGGATTCGGAACAATGCCTGGTAGTGTTAGCTGGACATGGTGGCTCATGCCTGTAATCTCAACACTTGGGGAGGCCGAGCTGGGTCAATCACTTGAGCCCAGGAATTTGAGACCAGCCTGGGCAACATGGTAAAACCCTGTGTCTACAAAAAAAAAATAAAAGAATTAGCCGGGCATGGTGGTGTGTGCCTGTACTCCTAGCTACGTGGGAAGCTGAGGTCGGAGGATGAACTGAGCCCGGAAGGTCGAGGCTGCAATGAACTATGACTGTGCCACTGCACTTCAACCTGGGCAGCAAAGCAAGACCCTGTCTCAAAAAAAAAAAAAAATTGTTAAACCTGAGGTCAAGATATGATTGGTCCCTATTCTGGCCATCTATTTGGTTTTTTCCCCCCAACTTTAGGCTCTTTTGGATTACAGACCTGAGTTCTCGGGTGAGGGAAGATATCCCATAGAAGAAAAAGGGATCCAGAGAATTGGACTCTTTAATACATCCTAGTCACTTCGTGCACTTCATGCCAGTGGGCTGGTGAAAAAGAAAGGCATTACTACACTGACGGAGGTAATGACTCTAATTACCCTGAGACATTGGGGCTGGTGCCACACAGCAGAGGTGGGGAGGAGAGAAGTCGCTGGGGTATCCCTTAGTGCTCGCAAGACCAGTTGCAATTAGAGAATCCACGGCCCAACAGAAGCAAGACAACAAAAAGCTGAGATGAGGGCCTGGGCCACCCAGCACCAAGCAAATTCGACTAGCTGAGGAGCAGGCTGAGATTCACGCATACCTAGAACGGGCAGGAGAAAATACATACACCCATTATACCCTTGAGACTTGGTCTAGTAAGAAAAACAGCTTGTTCCACTAACTCTTTTGAATAAAGTCCTTGTTAGAAACTACAGCTGACTACCTTCTTAGAAGGAACCCTTTCATTAATTAGACCTAATAGTCAGTACAAGTTACACTGAGGGGTTCCAGGAATAGACTCAATTTTGTCCTCTTACATTCCATTTAAAGAATCCTTTTGGTCTGGAAGTGGTGGCTCACACCTGTAACTCCAGCACTTTGGGAGACCAAGGCAGTAGGACTGCTTGAGACCAGGAGTTCAAGACCAGGCTGGGTAACATTAGCAAGACCCTATGTCTAAAAAAAAAAAAAAAATAATAATAATAATAATAATAATAGCTAGCTGTGGTGGCACCCATCTGTGATCCCAGCTACTAGGGAGGATGGTGCAGAAGGATCACTTGAGCCTAGGAGTTCAAGGCTGCAATGAGCTATGATCACACTATTGCAGTCCAGCCTGAGCGACAGAGTGAGACCCTCTCTCTCAAAAAAAAAAAAAAAAAAAAGAAGGAAAGAAAGAAAAATCCTTGTGGCTCCACCTTTTACTTGAGCTGCTGGTGTGGTCAACACTTCCAAGCAGCCCAGAGTGGCCTTATGGTGGCACAGCTGGCATCACTTTGCCTCAACCCATGCCTCATATTTCTTGCTTCCTGTCCTGGAGATTCTCTGGCACCAGTCAGCAGGTTTAGCTGCTTACTAATGCTTGAGCTAATTAGAAATGAAGGCTAATAACCATGGGGCCCATATTTATCAGCCAAGTACAGGAGCTGATAAATATTTTCCTCTTTCACCCATTAGGGTGGGCACTTCTGAGATTCATTTCCTAAGACTCCATAGAGGTTCCAAACAAGATTGAGCTCCAGCCACTTATAGTGACTGCCAACTTGATAAGGGATCCCTGCACTGGTGCTTCCTTCCTCCCTGCTTCATTCCCCTGCCTTTACACCTGCTGCCTGGGATGACATTCACAAACAAGGAGACGCAAGCTTTATCTCCACCACTGTCATCAGGAGATCCCAGGTTATTAGAGACAGAACTGTCTGATTCGTTGCAAATATTGTCCCAGTTTGTTGCTTGCCTTTTAACTTGTAAGGATTATTTAAGCATATGGGCAATTAAAATTTTTATCTCTTTTATACAAAACTTGTAAATATTTGTAAATTTATCTGTGATCTGTTTCTGGTGAAGTTCCTCAATGCTTTTGTACTTTGTCCTGGTATAGTTTGAGATCATTCAAATATTCCCTTTGTTTATGTTTCCTTTTTTTTATATTTAATTCATCAATGTATCTGAAATTCATTTTGATGTTTAATGAGGATGTATTTTGAATGTTGTTTGCAAAAAGCTGTTTTTAGCATTGGTTTGAGAACTCATTTGAATATATATATATATATACTTTTTTATTTTGTTTACTTTTATTTTTGAGACAGAGTTTCATTCTTGTTGCCTAGGCTGGAGTACAATGGCACGATTTCAGTTTATTGCAACCTCCACCTTCCGGGTTCAAGCGATTCTCCTGCCTCCCGAGTAGCTGGGATTATAGGCATGAGCCACCACAACCGGCTAATTTTGTATTTTTAGTAGAGACGGGGTTTCTCCATATTGGTTAGGCTGGTCTCGAACTCCTGACCTCAGGTGATCCGCCCACCTCAGCCTCCCAAATTGCTGGGATTACAGGCGTGAGCCACCATGCCTGGCCTTGATTATATATGTTTTATAAATACAATGGTCTGGATCAAAATGCTCCTCTGGCATACTGTTTAATTTTATACTATTAACATATTACTTAATTATTATGGCATTCTAATATGCCTTAGGTTCTAGAAAAATAAATTCCTCCCCACTATTTATTTAATGTTTTGAAATTTTGTTGGTATTCTTCTGTTTATATTTCCAGATAAGCTTTAGAAAAACTTCATCAGTCAAGTTACTTCCCCAGAAAATCCCATTGGCATTTTTTATTAAAATATCCAGGCCAGGTGCAGTGGCTTACACCTGTAATCCCAGTACTTTGGGAGGCCAAGACTGGCAGATCACTTGAGGCCAGGAGTTTGAGACCAGACTAGGCAACATAGTACAAACCCCATCTGTACAAAAAATACAGAACTTAGCCAGGTGTGGTGGTGGGTCCCGTGGTCCCAGCTACTTGAGAGGCTGAGGCAGGAGGATTGCTTGAGCCCAGGAGGCTGAATCTGAAGTGAGCCATGATCATGCCACTTGCACTCCAACCTGGGCAACAGAGTGAGACCCTATCTCAATAAAATAAAATCAGCTATTGATATTAGGTTTCTTAAAAGTGCTACTGATGTTAGGCTAAAATTCTACGATGGTTTCAAAGGAACTGTAATTTTTATAGCATTTGGGTTTCCTATATAAGGATCTTCTTTTATATCGCATTACACACTTTCCATGTGGGTTCTACTCATTTCTTGTAAAACTTATTCCCAGGTATTTCATAATTTTTATTGATACTGTGAAATGTGTTTGCCTTTTTATAAAACAAAAGAAAAAAATAACCTTTCCCTTAACCATTCTTATTTTCCCTGGAATAAAGCAAGAATAAACATCCATCAAATTTCTATTTTTATATTGTCATAGAAATTGAACCACAGAGGCAGGTTACATAAGAAAACTATAAAATTTTTAGGAGTTTAGAGTATACAATTATTCCTTCTGTTACAATAATAAATATTGTGCCTAGTATTAAGAAATTCTTGGCTTATGTGTATGTATATCTTGAATATAATTACAACATTTTTTTTATTCCAAAGTAGAAAATAATTTAGAGTAAATGCTTTCTGAAAAGAATACAAATCCACCTAAGGCATCTATGCAAACTTAGCTTAATTGCTGAATTACCATCAACTTGCTAAGGTAGTAGTCACCTGTGCCGAAATGTACACATGAGCATGAATATGAAACATAACATTTGAGGCCAGGCGTGGTGGCTCACGCCTGTAACCCCAGCACTTTGGGAGGCTGAGACAGGCAGATCACTTGAGGTCAGGAGTTCAAGATCAGCCTGGCCATCATGGTGAAACACCTTCTCTACTAATAATACAAAAATTAGCCGTGCATGGGGACATATGCCTGTAGTTTCAGCTACTCCGGAGGTTGACAATCGCTTGAGACCAGGAAACAAAGGTTGCAGTGAGCCAAGATCGCTCCACTACACACCAGCCTGGGCAACAGAGAGAGATTCCACCTCCAAAAAAAAGAAAAGAAAGAAAGAAAGAAACACAACATTTGAAATTCACTGTGCAGTGTGTAATGCAAAGAAAACGCTATTTTAAGTCAAAGCTAGAAAAAGTAAATGTATAGTATTTGCTCTTTATAGGTTTAACATTTTTGTAACTGACACCAACGTGGGGAAAAATAAAGGTTCTGTTAAGATGGGAAACAGCTACCATTTTCAGAAAGTATCCATGGTTTTTTCATGTGAAACTTAGAGGGGTCTCATGAAGGCTAACATATGATAAATGAAGGTGCTTGAAGGAAGCAGAGGAAAGAGTAATTTGAAAAAATAGCATGAGATTTTTAGGCAGGTTTTATATCTTGGAAAAAAAAGGATAGCAAGATATGATAGATTCCTAATAACCCATCTCAGTGTCTGAGGCCCTTGTTGAACATAATATAATTTATCACGAATACCCCAAACAATTCTTGCTTCAGAATCACCCATTCCTTATGTTTCCCGTGTCACAGTAGTGAAGCACCTAGCTTATTTTAATGGTCTATATATAATGAGTCACTCCCTCAGTCTTGCTTCAATACCACCACCGTTTTGTCTTCTTGTGTGTTTCCAATGAACAAGTAAGTTTGCAAGGGCAAGAAGAATGCAAATAGAGTTCCTCCTCTTCCTGTAGTTTTAAGTTGACTGCAAATTGTCTCACTATAAGTTTGAAAGGCAGCATATATAATAGCTTATTGTACATGTTGGCATTTAAAATACAACTGTTACACCATTCTTTTTTTATTTTTATTTTTTGGAGATGGAGTCTCACTCTGTAGCCCAGGCTGGAGTGCAGTGGTGCGATCCTGGCTCACTGCAACCTCCGCCTACCGGGTTCAAGCGATTCTCCTGCCTCAGCCTCCCAATTAGCTGGGATTACAGGCATGCACCAACCACACCCGGCTAATTTTTGTATTTTTAGTAGAGACGGGGTTTCACCATGTTGGCCAGGCTGGTGGTATCGAACTGCTGACCTCAAATGATCCGCCTGCCTCGGCCTCCCAAAGTGCTGAGATTACAGGTGTCAGCCGCTGTGCCGGGCCTACACAATTATTTTAAATAGAAATGCTGCTTGCCTTATGAAGGTGTTATGTCCGAATAAACCTATCACATGTTGAAAATATCCTAGGTCAAATGTGCATTTTACGTACCTACCCTCACAGACACCATGGCTTAGCCTAGCCTATATTAAGCATGCTCCGAACACTAGTATCAGCCTACAAATGGGCAAAATCATCTAACACAAAGCCTGCTTTACAATAAACTGTTGAATATATCATGTGACTTACTAAATACTATACTTAAAGTAAAAAACAGAAGGGTTTCTCACCTACGTCAAGTCAAAAACTTGTTAAGTTGAACCATCGTTAAGTTGGGGACTCTCTGTATATTCGATAAAATAAAATGCAAATAATCGTTTTCAGACCCATATTATCCATTTAAAAATCGAAAGAATTCTTTAATAGTGGGAACTTGGATATTATTCTGTCTTACTCTTGCACCCCCGAGAGAGAGTTCCACAGGAAGACTCAGATACGGGACACGTGTGCTTTCTCCTGGGATGGAGGAGAAATCACTATTACGGGTGGTCGGAGAAGAGAAACGGCTTGGTGCCTACACAAAGGCATGTTCTTGGGGAATTCAATGTCAGAAAACATCCATGTGGAAACTGAAGATCTAGGAAACAATTCCTTTCCCACTATCCAAGGCGTGTAGCCTGGCTGCCAGGCCACTGCCACACATTATCCACATCGTGCCCTGCTTCTTCTTAGGAAGAACAATCTGGGTTCTTTGAAACCCCATTCCTTTCTTTCGGGGGCACACAAAGCACAATGTAATTTAATTTTTATGAGATCCCTCATAAAAAAGTGCGGTGGGCTTTATTATACTCATTTTTCAGATGGAAAAAGATCAACATGCTTAGATAACTTGTCCAAAGTCACACCGGTAAGCTGAAGAGCAAGTCCCTAAACTCCAGTCATCTGTCATCAGCCACTACTCAAACATGGTTCTCAATTCTAAGTTTTTTGTTTTTGCTTTCTTACACCCCTTCTAACAAACCAAGCCTTGCGATATCACATGGTAATAATGTATAGTGCTGCCTACGATCATTAGAGCCTTAAACACTCACAATACTCCAGATGAAGAGGGATCTTTCCCATTTTGCAAACGCTTACAGTACTCTCTTTACACTTATGGCAGGGCTCATGGGCCACCTGCCCAAAGTGATACCACCACTGCTCAGGTGCAGTGGAACTGGATTCTGCCAGTCCGGGGATTCAGGACTGTTTGATTTCAACATGCTATGATCTACTACGATAAACTTCTCCCTGAGTGTAGATCCTCCGACAGGGTAGGCCCGATAATGTAAGCAGTCACACACTCACTTGTCTAAAGCGTGGCTGGCTGATGGGAATGGGCAGAGCAAGTGAGGTGCGACAAGGGAGGGGGCTGTCAGAGAGCACCGAGGAGAACCAGGGAGTGTCTGTGCCTTTGCTGGGGGCAGCTCTGCTCAGCCACTGCTCCTGACTGGGGCTGCAGACCAGGCAGCCAGGCCTTCTGACTGGTCTACAGAGGCTGGGAAGCAAGGTTTTTACAGAAAATCTTACAACTGTCAAATGTTGACAGCCAATAAAAAAAATATGCTGTGGCTCACTCCTAGGCCAATGCAGGAAGATCACCTGAGGTCAGGAGTTCGAGACCAGCCTGGTCAACACAGTGAAACCCTGTCTCTACTAAAAATACAAAAATTAGCCAGGCTTGGTGGCTCACCCCTGTAGTCCCAGCTACTCGGGAGGCTGAGGCAGGAGGATCGTCTGAAGCCAGGAGGTGAAGGTTGCAGTAAGCCAAGATCATGCCACTGCATTCCAGCCTGGGCAACAAGAGTGAAACTCCATCTCAAAAAAAAAAAAAAAAAGAGAGAGAGAGAAAAAAATGCTTTACGCATTCCCACATATATTTTTAATTGATTTTTAAAATACAAACACACACACAACTGACACACACATAAATTCTGGGCAGGCTGAGTGTGGTTCCACAGACCACCATATCACAACCTCAGAGGTAAAGAGAGTGAGTGGGTGGGCTATTCCCCATTTTGAGAAGCTTATTAGTCCACTTAAAATGCCTCTGTACAGCCCATTCTTTACTTCATCTGAAGAAGAACACGGCATCGCTGACTTTGCTAATAGTGAGGCCTCCTGGACTTTTCTGGCATGCCAGTTCTCCATCCTGCATGGAACTGCAGCATCTAATATTATCATCCTCACAAAGTAGAGCCCTGAAAAGCTCTGAAATGTGGTAAGACCCTGAGGCTCCAAAGGCTGTGCCGCTGCCTCCAGGTGAATCCTCACCTCAGTCTTATCCTGATCTCGTGCTCTGCCCCAGGTTCAGGCCCTCTGTCCCCACATCATGTTCACCCCATGTGCATCAGATCCCTGGTGCCTGGCACAGTGCCGGGCACATGGCAGGACTTCAATATATACTGTTTTTTTGCTGCTGAATATAGAGGCTGTACTCATGCCCATTCTCTATGATTCCATCCGTCCCTATCTCCACTTGAAAGCAGCTAGGAAAGATTTTCGCTGACTACTCAGAGCTCTAGCTACCAAACTAAAGATCTGTTTAAACATTTGTGCCTAGATAGGAATGATACTTGTGGGTGGGGCTGTTGCCCTTGGAAAGTAAATGTATCATACTAAAGCTGTTACTGGCATTGCTCTGTAACCATAGCTTTTTGTTGCCTGACAATTTCACTAATGGGCTTACTTTTACAAATATAATGATAGACTTCCTAGGTGTAAACACAACCTATAGGAGAACAGCAAATCACATTCTAATTACATATTCAAATCTATTCATTTAATCTTGAATGCATTAGAAATTCCATCCAGTATTTTCACTCATTGTGCTATGATGGCCAATAAGGCAAGTATTCCAAACACATCGACTGAAATGGGATCTTATTTTCAAGCGATCAATTACTTATATTCGCTGCTGTAGGTGGTGAGCTCGCGGCCATCGCGCATCCACTTGAACTCCAAAGGCCAGCTCCCTTCGGCCAGGCAGGTGAGAACAAGGCGGTTCCCTTCCAGGTGGATCTGTGGCAGGCCTGGCTCCGTTTTAAAATACGGAGCAACGTCATCTGAAATATTAAAAAACAAAACAAAAACAAAACTGAAGTGCGCGTGAAAGTGGCACTCATCTAATTAATAAACCTATTATTTAAACAAACCTAATATTAAAATGAAAGTGATGGCTATTTGGCCCAATTAAGAAGTAAATAATCCTTTACCCCCTGGAAACATGCAATACCCCAGATAATATTTCAAAAAGCTGAAAGCTCAATGATACCCGCATTTGAAAGCATCTGACAGGTTCATCCAAGTTATTTCCACTTATGGTGAACAGCTTATTGAAGGGACACGTCGGAAAAATCCCTGTACATACAAGCCTTTGGTTTTAACTAGGCAATCTGTTTGCGAGAAAACAGTCAAGTGTATGCGAGCTATAAAAGCGAAGTTACCTCTATAACCCTCAATTTGTTTAAAAAAAGTAGGATAAGCAAGATTAACATACATACATAAAGGACATGAATCACAATCTAGCTTTCCTTTCATACACACACAGAAATGGTCTCTTCTGGTGACTTTCAATGGGATGCAACACAGGAAACTTGTGGTATATTCACATAATGGAACAGCGCACGGCAGCGAGAATGGAGCAACAATCGCTACACACAGCAACATGGGTAAATCCCACACACATCAAGTCGAGCGAAAGAAGCCAGACAGAATTTTCAAAAAAGCTGATAGCATGTGCCACTATTCAAAAGCTCATAAAAGTTCAGAGCCAGGTAAAACTGATCTATGGTGTCAGAGGTTAAGGATAAGGGTTACCTCTGAGGGATAGGATAGCGAAGGGGGTGAAGGGAATGGGATGGCTTATGAAAAGCAGGTCAAAATGTATTTCCTGATATGGTTACAATGGTACATTTACTTTGTGAAAATGGATAGAATCCTAGATATGTCCAGTTTTTGTAGATCTGTTTCAATGATGTTTTTTAATATGGATGCAGCACACTTGGCTTCTAGCTCTAGCGTCACTAATTAACTACATGATCTTCATCAGGACTTACAGGTTTTTGTTTCTTCATCAGCACAATAAACTGGATTATATGACTCCTCATTTTTCTACAAAAGTCCCCAAGATCCACCTGCATAATCAGCTTTCTAACTTTCATTCAGGCCTCCTCCCGTCTCTGCTCACACAGAGCACTCCAGGCACACTTCACTTCTTGCACATTTTAACCCAAGCCACGCTCTTTCCCAGAGTTGTGGTCTGAATGTCCCCTCCAAAACTCACGATGAAATGTGATGGCCATTATAACTGCAATAAGAGGCGGGACCTTGAAGATATGATTAGGTCATGGAGGCTCTACCTTCAGGAATGGATTAACGCTGATACTGTGGGACAGGGTTAGTTATCAAGGGAGTGGGGTCCTCATAAAAAGGATAAGTTGGGTCCCCATTCTCTTTCTGTCTCACGCACTCCCTTGACAGGATGATATAGCACAAAGGGCCTCCCCAGATGCACTGCTATGTTGTTGAACTTCCCAGCCTCTAGAACCATGAGTCAAATACACTTACATCGTTTTTGAATTACCCAGTCTGTTACAGCAGCAGAAAATGGACTGAGACACCTACTGTAGGGCCTTCGCACTTGGTCTTTCCTCCACCTAGGATGCTTTGTGCGTGCTGATCTTTTCTCATCCTTCAGATTAACTAAAGCTCCTCCCGCACAATACGCCCTAACAAGTCATTATGTTTATTCCATTCACAATACTTATCAGATTCTGAAATTAAAGTGTTTGTAGGTTACTCTGCATTACATTAGTCTTGATCACTTCTGAATTCCTAGCACCTAGAACAATGTCAGGAACTAAGGAGATATTTATTTATTTATTTATTTATTTTTTTTTTTTGAGACGGAGTCTCGCTCTGTCGCCCAGGCTGGAGTGCAGTGGCGCGATCTCGGCTCACTGCAAGCTCCGCCTCCCAGGTTCATGCCATTCTCCTGCCTCAGCCTCCCGAGTAGCTGGGACTACAGGCGCCCACAACCGCGCCCGGCTAATTTTTTGTATTTTAGTAGAGACGGGGTTTCACCGTAGTCTCGATCTCCTGACCTTGTGATCCGCCCGCCTCGGCCTCCCAAAGTGCTGGGATTACAGGCGTGAGCCACCGCGCCCAGCCTAAGGAGATATTTAATAAATATTTGTTGAATGAATAAATATAATAACACAAACATCAGCAATCGCTAGTATTTATTATTTACTATGTGCTGGAAACCATTCTAAATGCTATCTATCTATCTATCTATATAAACTTATTTCTCACAAAAGCTCTACAAAATAGACATCATCATTATACCCATTTTAAGGATGAATAAACAGAAGCATGGAGAAGTTAAATAACTTGCTCAACGCTACTCAGCCAGTAGGCAGTGAAGTCATGATTTAAATCCAGATAATCTAGCTCCAGAATCAACCAATTCTATATATTTTGACTCCAAGTGTCACATATTTCTTAATATGGGAAATTTCTTTTCAAGAATTCATACCCAACTTTAAATTTTGGTAATTTATTTGTGACATTACAAAGCTGTTCTTATAAATTACTGTACATTTAATAAACATCAAATAGCATATTAGAAATGTTAACATTGAAACTAGTTGCACATTAAACTACAGGGCATAAACTGAATATATAGAATTTAAATATAAATATATAGGTTATTTTGTCATTTTGTTGATCACTATATTCCATCATAATTGGTATATTAGTAATACAATATTACCAACCTCTCACAAGTATTTATTCATTTATTCATTCAAATAAATAAATATTAAATTGCATTTATGAGTATAGCAAGAACTTACAGTAGGAGATTTAACCTAGTCAATGAGATGAAATGCAGGAGCTGAGAACAAAAAGGTTGGCAGCACTCAAAACACTTAAACAGGTCCTCTGGTAGGAGCAAACATGGCAAGTACCCTTGGACAGTACGAAGGACTGAACAGCAAGCCTTGCCGAAGGTGCAAAGAGAGTGACTGGAAGGGGGATGAGCAGGGCCAGGTTGTGCAGGGCCTTGCAAGCAGGGCAAGCCCATGTTCTGGTTCCCATCCCAACCTTGCATGATTATCTATGGTGCCCACCTCATATTCAAGTGTTTGAGTATTAATAACATGTGTGATCACCCTATTTATAACCTTGTAGAAAGTACTGTCAAGATAATGATGATGATGATGATGATGGTTAGCTCTTACTACAAAAGGACAGCCAGTTGTGGTGGCTCATGCCTATAATCCCAACACTTTGGGAGGCTGAGGCAGAAGGATTGCTTGAGCTCCAGAGTGCAAGACCAGCCTGGACAACACAGTGAGACCCCATCTCCACAAAAATTTTTTAAAAAATTAACCAGTGTGGTGGTATGCACCTGCAGTCCCAGCTACGAAGGGGGCTGAGGTGGAAGGATTACTTGAGCCTAGGAAGTCAAGGCTGCAGTGAGCCGTGATTGTGCCACTGCACTCCAGCCTGGCAGCCTGGGTGACAGACCAAGGCCCTGTCTCAAAAAGAAAAAAAAAAAGACAGCAAAAAGTCTTTGAAGAGGTTGTATGACTGTGTTGTTAAAAGAACATTCTGGCTGTTATGTGAGAAGAAATAAAAGAGGGAGTGGAGTAGTGGGAGGACACCAGTCCAGAGGCCACTGCAGTGATCTGCTTTAAAACAATAGTTAGGTGGTAAAAAAGATTCAGTGATAGATTGGTTATGGATGTGAGGGAGAGGGAGATGTCAAGAAGGATTCTTATGTCTCTGACTTGTACATCTTTCTGTTCAATAAACATGCATTGATTCTAGGAACCAGCCTCTGTAATCACCATTGGGTATACAAAGTGTAAGACACAGTCGCTGTCCCTTAAGAGCTTATAATCTAGGACTGATGCAGGAATATAAGTAGTAAAGTGTTAGATGCTGTGATAGCACATGTAACTCAAAGTCAGGAGTAGTCAAGCCTTGTCCTGTTCCAAGAGTTCCACCTGCTTCTGCTGCACCTGACATGTGCTAAGCTGTATTTCAAGTGCATTCTTAAATTTGATTGTAGCCATGTGTCCAATTTCCCTTTTTGTTATGTACTTCAGCTAAAATCATCTCCTCTTATGACCCAGTCTAATAAAGCTGAACTGCAATGAAGGTGGCCTTGATCCCGTGGGATTTACTGAGCTACAGGCTTTATTAATGTCTTGCCATTTGCACTCTGTTTAACAATAGAAAAAGAAATGCCACTTTATATGGTTCTAGTGTCCTACATGAATGAGTCATTAAAAAAATACATCTTTTTTGAAAGGGAAAAGCTTCAAGATAGAAGCTCAAAAATTTGGTTTTGGTTTTGCAATTTCGTTTTGCAATTGATAGACCATCATCAATTTAATATAGTATACAATGGATTTGAATTAAAATGATACTACAACTCAATTTTTCATAGACTTTATAGTTAACCAAACATGCCTATACTATGTACAAATTATAATGCTGGGTACTGTGAGCTAGTAGGAAAAAAAAATGCTCATAAATGGTTTCATATAGTTGGCAAGCAAATATCTTGAGATCCAAATGGCTGTAAAATTATGGTCAGCACAGACACTAACATTCATTATAAGGAGAAGGGAGGGGAAAATATGTCAGTGCCCTGGAATTTTAAGCGTTCAAATTAAAATCATAACCACAAGTATTTTGACATAGATTAGCCAATGTGGGGAATAGCACATCCCTGAGCCCAGCACTATTTACCATTGAAATACATACAGTAGATCATCAAGTTAAAAGAAGGCATAAAGGTAACAAAACACAAAAACTTTGGGGACAGAAAGGGAGAGACAAGGATCAGTATTTAAGTCTGCACAGACCCCCTGCAAAAGCAATTGATCTTTACATACTTTAATTCGGACAGAGAACATTCTGAAATGATTCATAAAGAAAATGATTGAGTTGCCTCTCAGGTAAAGTTATAAAACTTTGACCTGGGGAAAAGCCAAGGGCCCACATATTAATCTTTGAGGGGTTTGTGTATTTCAAGTAATAATAGACATTCCCTTCCTCAGGAAAATGACCAGACGTTAAGAATACTTCTATATTCTAACGATGAACATTAGAAGACCCTAGAATAAATTACTAAGGAAAAGTGAAATTTCCCTTTTCATATAGAAAGTTTTCTATGTTTAAAATAGAACATAAATCATGTATGAAAAAGAGTTTCGGGGGGAGGGATTGCATTGGGAGTTATACCTGATGTAAATGACGAGTTGATGGGTGCTGACGAGGTTGATGGGTGCAGCATGCCAACATGGCACAAGTATACATATGTAACAAACCTGCACGTTATCCACATGTACCCTAGAACTTAAAGTATAATAAAATAAAATAAAATAAAAAGAAAATCAAAAAACAATAACAAAAAAAAAAAAGAAAAGAAAAAGAGTTTCATCTGTCTAATACAGATTTGAGATCTGTCCAAAGGACAGGAATGGACTTAACATTCTCTCAAGACAACATCATAATTTTTAACTTTTAAGTTCAGGTTCAGCAGGATGTGCAGGTTTGTTACACAGGTAAACATGTGTCATGGGGGTTTGTTGTACAGATTATTTCATCACCCAGGTTTTAAGCCTGGTATCCATTAGTTACTCTTTCTGATCCTCTCCCTCCTCTCACCCTCCACGCTCCAGTAGGCCCCAGTGTGTCTTGTTCCCCTCTCTGTGTCCATGTGTTCTCATCATTTACCTCCCACTTATAAGGGAGAACGTGCGGTATTTGGTTTTCCGTTACTGTGTTAGTTTGCTAAGCATGGCCTCCAGCTCCATCCATGTCCCAGCAAAGGACATGATCTGCATAGTTTTTATGGCTGCATAGTATTCCATGGTATATATGTACCATATTTTCTTTATCCAGTCGATCACTGATGGGTATTTGGGTTGATTCCATGTCATTGCTATTGGGAATGTATGCGTATATGTATCTTTATAATAGAACGATTTATACTCCTCTGGGTGTATACCCAGTTAATAGGATTGCTGGGTCGAATGGTATTTCTGTCTTCAGGTCTTTGAGGAATCACCACACTGTCTTCCACTATGGCTGAACTAATTGACACTCCCACCGTTAGAGAAATGCAAATCAAAACCACAATAAGATACCAGTTAGAATGGCTGTAATTAAAAAGCCAAAAAATAGGAGATGCTGGAGAGGTTGTGGAGAAAAAGGAAGGCTTATACAACATCATAATTTTTTGTGAAGATGACACTTTCCTAAGTAAACTTTTAAGCTTTTCAGATCCAGTGTAAATGTATTTCATGGTACCTTTCCAATGTGAGAATCTTCTGCTCATCTAGAAACGGACCGTGACCCATGTATCTGCATCACAAGGGCGGCAGCTGGAGCCCATGAAGTGTGGAGGCAGAGCCTCACCCTGTGTCTCCCGGCTTCCCTAACATCAAGAAGGGGGGTCTTCCAGGGATTTTCACTGCTGTTCCACAACAGCTAAAATTAAGTCTTATCACCTGACACCCTTCAATGGCAGAATGAATAGGAATCAACTATGAGGTATCAAGCAAGTTAAACTGCAAGTTCTTCCTTTGACTCTGCCCAAGAGAGCTTCCACTAGGATAATCATCACCTATTCGAGAATGTGCCCTTTTCTCCTCCATTTTAAAAAGATAACGAATAAAGAAATAATTAACCCCCACTTAGCAGAAGAATCAACTGTACCACAAACAAGTTGGGGCCGGGGGGGGGGAGGAGTCTCTGAAGCCTGCAAAGTCCACGTGTCCTGGTGAAGTGACGATGAGCTGTATTAAGCCATCATAATCAGCACCGTCAATCAGGTGCGAGTCCAGCCGGGAGGATCAGAATGCCAGCGTGAATGGAGCAATCAGCCAGGGCAGGTTCTTTATTACTGAACTCTGCTTTTGCCACAGCTGAATTTCCCAGGGCGACTAATCTTTTGGTTTAAACCACTAATCTTCCTTTCAAAACTTCTTTTATATCAAATTCAAACATTTTCATGCCCCAAGCTTATGAATTTACCATGAGCAAAAAGTTTTATTTTTCAAATTCCAGTGAGAAACAAAAGCACAGGGCAGAATGTATCATTTGTGAACAACTATTCTGAGAAATGTGGGTAGAAGATTCTTTTCTGGTAAGTGTAGTCTTTCAAATTTCAGCTGCTGGCAGTTCATTATGTATACCTATTGAAGCCAGGAATTTAATCTCACGGTGCAATGTGTTTTCTTCATAATAGTAATATCAATCTTTTTAAAGACAACAATTATGATTTTCAAATGTATTTCTGGGGTAAGGTTTAAATAGATAACTAGATATGTGCCGCTCTAGTTAAATATGCAAATATAGACAGGTCCACATTATGATGCTGTAAGAGGACACTATGACTGGTTTTTTAATTTGATTTTTTATTTCCATAGGTTTTTGGGGAACAAGTGGTGTTTGGTTACACAACTAAGTTCTTTAGCGGTGATCTGTGAGATTTTGGTGCATTCATCACCTGAGCAGTGTACACTGTACCCAGTGTGTAGTCTTTTATCCCTCACCCCCTCCCACCCTTTCCCACAAGTCCCCAAAGTCCATTGTATCATTCTTATGCCTCTGCATCCCCACAGTTTAGCTCCCATTTATCAGTGAGAACATACAATGTTTGGTTTTCCATTCCCTAGTTACTTCACTTAGAATAATGATCTCCAGTTCCACCCAGGTAGCTGTGAATGCCATGATTTCATTTCTTTTTAGAGCTGAATAGTATTCCATGGTTGTATGAGTTTACATTCTCACCAGCAGCATAAAAGTGTTCCCTTTTCACCCCATCACCACAAACATCTATTTTTTTTTTTATTATGGCCACTTTTGCAGGAGTAAGGAGTTTGCATTGTGGTTTTGATTTGCATTTTCCTGGATCAATAGCCATAATTTAAAAAAAAATAAAAAAATAATAGATGTTGGTGGGGATGTGGTGGAAAGGGAACACTTTTACACTGCTGCTGGGAATGTAAACTAGTACAACCACTATGGAAAACAGGGTGAAGATTCCCTCAAGAACTAAAACTAGAACTACCCTTTGATCCAGCAATCCCACTCCTGGGTATCTACCCAGAGGAAAAGAAGGCATTACACGAAAAAGAAACCTATGACTGTTTTAGGACAAAGTCCTCTATCTGATAAGCTAAAAAAAAACGCAGTTAGGACCGGGCAGGTAGGAAAAGGCAGTTCAGGCTGCACTTTCGGTCACCACCTGAGTAAATCATTTGGTTGTTAAACGTGAAGAAGAGGAGACGGTGCAGCAGGAGAAGGAAGAGCCAGAGGAGAAAGGAGAAAAAGGACATAAACGAATGGTACATATTAATTCCCAAACTACATAATTCTCCCTCCAGCAAGGAGTTGGCTCTATTACCACAGCAAATTCCCAGGCTTCCTTTTCTTAGCTTATCATAAATACTTCTAAATACTTCCCAGTGGTAGACTTTCAAATATACTTAGATGTACCATCATCTTCTGTGGATCTAAAAAAAAAAAAAAAAAAAAAAAAAAAAAATCACCCAGCTTCTCTGTATTTCACCTTATCTCTCTCTACTACTGCCTTGTAAAATAAGTATCAGACATTTCAGGATGAAAGGTAGCTACAATTGAACGAATATATATCTTATTTCAAACAATAAAAAAAAATGCAAGTCAAAGATTGTGTTGCATATTTTTTTATCTCACCATACAGTCATCACTTTGTACTCAAAAGTTCAACTAAAAAGTATGGGATTTTCTCTAAGTACTTTGTCCCTGGTGTCCTCTCCATATTTGAGTCAGTCCATATGAAAACAGAGAAAGCAGGAGAGTCCCTGAGATTTCCATTAAACAGCACTGTGAACAGTTTGCCTGTGCAGTCAGCCAGTGGGGAAGTCAAACTGATTATCTCTGTTTTCTCTGAAATCAATGCGAATTAACAGCATATTTAAGGAAACTCTTGAGGTAAACCTACCCTTCCAATATTTTCCCCTAAGAAACCATTCAAGCTTCCAGTGAGATTAATCCACAGTTGAAACTGATGGTAGAAACATAAATGGCTACATTTATGTACTAGTTTTATCTTGCACTGCGCTAATCTATTTCAGTATATAAATTAATAATAAGACACAGTGGGATAAATACAATTCCCCTGTTTCTCCAAACTGAAATAAGCTTTCAGCTCTCCAATATTTTACTTCAAAGCAGAAGTATACTAAATTGTCATTTCTATGGTTTGTAGTGAAAAAGTATGACCAACCAAAATAAGAGGAAAGTTATCAGGAATAACCAACATTATTCTTGAATACGGCACAATATTTCTTTCAAAGATTCTTTCAAATAATCTTAAGAAATCAACTCTGCTTAAATAAAAAACTGAAAGGTCCAAGAAAAGAAACTTAAATATGATGTACCTTCTCCTGCTTAGCTGTTAGCTGGTGAGTTTAGGGGAAATATGTCCTGCCATATAAACTGAGATGTAAAAGATATCCACATGGTGAAGATTTAATTTTACATCAAGAAATTACATGAGAAAAGAACTTGTAAGGACATCTAAGTTCAACCAGACAAAGCTTGTTGATTTTAGCAAAGTTACAAACCATAGAGGTTTCTCAAAAAGTAATCATACGGATTTGAGTTTAAAGCAATGGGTTCAAATCCCAGCTCTATGCCGGGTGTGATGGCTCCTGCCTGTAATCCCAGCACTTTGGGAGGCTGAGGTGGGCAGATCACCTGAGGTCAGGAGTTTGAGACCAGTCTGGCCAACATAGCGAGACCCCCATCTCTACTAAAAACACAAAAATTAGCTGGGCATGGTGGTGTGTCCCTGTGGTCCCAGCTACTTGTGAGGCTGACGCAGAAGAATCACTTGAACCCAGGAGGCAAAGGTTGCAGTGAACCAAGATCATGCCACTGCACTCCAGCCTGGGTGAGGGAACGAGACTCTGCCTGGAAAAAAAAAAAAAGAAGAAGAAGGCTGGGCGCTGTGGCTCACGCCTGTAATCCCAGCACTTTGGGAGACCGAGACAGGCAGATCACGAGGTCAGGAAATCGAGATCATCCTGGCTAACAGAGTGAAACCCGTCTCTACTAAAAATACAAAAAATTAGTCGGGTATGGTGGCATGCGCCTGTTGTCCCAGCTACTTGGGAGGCCAAGGCAGGAGAATCGTTTGAACCCGGGAAGCAGAGACTGCAGTGAGCAGAGATCACACCACTGCACTCCAGCCTGGGCAACAGATCGAGACTCTGTCTCAGAAAAGAAAAAAAAAAAAAAAAAAGGAAAGAAAGAAAAAAGAAAAAGAAAAATCCCAGCTCTCCCCTGACTAGCTCTGTGATCTTGGACAACCTACTCAACCTCCTATGTCTGGGTTTCTCAATCAACAAAGCAATAGCACCAACTTCTTCAAGAACAGCAGTTCTCAAAGTTTTTGGTCTCAGGATCCCTTTGCAACATACAAAAAAATTGAGGACCCCTAAATTCTTGTTTATGTGACTTATTTCTTTCCATATTTATCATATTAGAGAGCAACCTGTGAACTTTAAAAAGTTATTAATTCCTTAAAAAATCAAAGTCATTACATTATTAACACCAAAGACACATTTATGAAAAACAAATATATTATCCAAAAGAAAACTAAAAATTCTTAAAAGTGGCACCGTTTAACTGGTTTTCAAATTTTTCCAGTGTCTAGCTTAATAAAGGACAACTAGATTCTCACACCTGTCTCTGCATTTAGTCTCTTGTATAACATGTTGTTTTTGTTGAAGGATATTAATAAAACACAGCCTCCCAGACACATAGCTGGAAAGGAGGGGAGTATTTTAATTGCCTTTTCAAATAGCTGTGAATATTTTTGTTAATACTGCAGTAAAACTAAACAAGCATCAGTTTCTTAAAGGTTAGTTGCGATGCAGAATCTGAAACCCCATAAACGACACTTTGGTGCTTTGTTACATTAAAATCCTTTAGACTCTCTTGCACTTGGAATGGATCTTTTCCATACGCATGGCTTTCCCGGTTCGCTGAGTGATGCAGACCTTCCAAACGTTGACACGTTTCATTATACAGTGAAAAAATATCACGTGTTAATACAGCTTCCTATCTCATCAGACACCTTCTTAAATAATGGGAAAATGTCAAGCTCATGGTGGGCATATTCAAGATTTCCAAAATTCTAATTTTTACTTATGAGCTCAATTTTTATCATTAGCCACAAATACTGTCAGTTGTTTTCATTGATGCAACAGGCTTATTTTCTTCATTTTCAAGAAAATCCTGCCAAATACCCAAGTCTAAATTACTATAGTATTTCTGTCAGCCACTACTTCAAGTAAAAATGGGGTGCCATACAAAGCAGCCAGTTCAGCTCCCAGCTCGGACAACCTCCCAAAGCCTTTGCCTTGAGACAACCATCACATTTTGGTGTACGGCAGAAGAGTTTATACGTAATTCGCATTCTGACACACAATATTTTTAAAATTTTGAGTCAACGTTTAATAGAATTAATAATTTTTACTACTTTAAGGCTATTTTTGAGAGAGCTAGATTTTGGGTTTTACTCATAGGTGTGTGGCAGGGATGAGTAACACACCAAGTGGTGTAGTTTGGCACCACTGCCGCGGGATACGTGCTCAGGTGCCAGAAGTTTTCTCATGACTGCTTTTAAATCGTTGCCAAAAGCTCAACGAGGGGAGAAAGTACAAAGGTCGATTCGGATGAAACGCTTTTGGCCTCGTGGCCACCCCCAGCAAAGGCGCTCAGGGTCTGCCACAGGTTCTTGAACTACACTTTGAGAATTGCTGCTCTAGACTTTGTCTCAAGGATTAAATTATTTAATGTGTGCAGAATGCTTATGCCAGCACCTGCTAGAAAAGCACAATCTATGTGTTAGTTCCTATTAAAACATGTTGTCACAGAATGAAATTGCATCTTCCTACAGAATGCTGAATCTTGAGCTTCATCCACGACACATTTACTTTTGGCTTTCTAAATAACACACATAAATCAGGCTACCGTCTTAAATGTCAATAACTATGAAGCCAAAGAAGTTGTTCAATTTAAAGAAAAGAAAGCATTCATATTTTCAATTACTTCAGAGTTCTGGAGAAGTCTAGACATTGATGTTATTATTTGCTCTGTCATTCAACAAATATTTATTAAATACCTACTAAACGTCTACGAAATGGGAATACAAATGAGAATTTTGAAAAAGGAACAAGAATAGGATCACACCTTCATGGAGCTTATCTTCTAGTTCAGGGAGATAAACAGTAAACAAACAACGAAAATATATAGTACAGTTGGTTTTACTAATGCACGTATTTCTTTTATTCAAATCACTTCATATGTATTTGAGAAACAGAAACTGATATTTGTATAACACAGAAGTTGTAGTGATTTACACATTATTTCCCCCTGGAATATTAAGGATCTAAGGTGATCATGAACAAGCTTTATCATTTAACTCAAAGGTGACCCTTAAAATAAAAGGAAATGATTAGCAGCAGCAGCAGCACAACAAATAACAACTTTAAAAACTAAAAAAAAAAAAAAAAAAAAAAAAAGTACCTTCCTTTGTGTAGTGCAAATCGTGACTAGTAACCAGTGTAGGTGCTTCACAAACCACTTCACTTTCTACGACATGACACTATTGAGAGAAGTTGAAGGTGCATCTTGGAAGCCCTTTCTCTTTTTATCAAAACAGCAAATCAATGAAGCAAGTTACTAGTAGTAGTATTTCTTTATTAGTGTCCTGATTGCAAAATTCCACAGATTTTTGAGGGTTTATACCTAACACTTTTTTCATAAGTTCTGTTATTTTGGTGTATGATTTCACGGAATGTTTTTTCAGGAACACACATATAGAATAATAAGAGAAACACCTCTATATAATGTAATGATAATGCTATAGAAAAAATAAGAGAAAGAAGAGGAAAACAGAAATCTGGGGAAGAAGTGGCAATTGTCAACAAGGAAGATCGTTTTAAAAAGGCCTCGTTGAGAATGAGACATCTGAGTAAGAAAGGGAAGCAGCTGAGGAAGGGGGTGATGCATTAAGGTATCCCGACAGCAGGAAAAGCAAGTACAAAGTCGCTGATGTGGGAGTCAGTCCAGTATGTCCTAAGACCAGTAGTGAGACCAGGGTGGATGAAGTACAGTGAGTGAGGGGGACGAAAGATGAGGGTAAAAAGTAAGAGGAAGAAGTCTTATGACACCCTGGACTTACAAGGGACAATGGAAGCCAATGGGGAAATTTGAGCAAAAGTGTGATAGGTTCTGACTTCACTGGCTCACTACTCACTCCACACTCAACTCTGCTGCAATTGGGCTACAAGGGCTGAAGCTGAGAGACCACTCAGGAGGCCATCTTGTTAATCCAGATGAGAAAGGATGGTCATTTGGTAAACTGGTTGCAGTAAAGGTGGAAATGGTTGATCAGACCTGGGGCCTATGGTAGAATTTATAGATACAGGGTGAAGCATAAGAGAAAAAAAAGAATCAATGACGATAACAAGATTTCTGGACAGAAAAAAACAGAAAAATGTAGTTGTCATTTCCCACAATGGGAACTCATGATGGAAGGAGCTGGCTCAGAGGAAAAGAACAAGAGCTCAGTGTTGAACTCAGGATATTTGAAATATCCACCAGACATCCACACAGAGCTGTTAAATTAGAAGTTAGATTCAGCCAGTATATGTGATTTTCACAAAAATGCAAAATTAACACCTTGGAAATTAATATCTTTCAAAATTAACATCTGGAATTAGATAATTGGATCATTCCAAATCATAAATTTTATTTAAAAAAATCATTAATTTAAAAAATAAACTTTTGTCAGACACGAAACATACAAATTAAGTAAACCAAAACAATTTGATAAGAAGTAAAAATGTAAATGTCCTAGATTATTTCAAAAACAAAGCTAAAAATAGAAATCATCTTATCTAAAATAAAGATTTGCAAAAGTTCTGAAATAATTTTACCCTGACACATTTTAATTCTCATTTTCTTACCAAGTATACCCAGTTGGTATGTCAAATCTAATTACATAATCAGACCTAGTGAAAATTACTCTGGAAAAAAAAATTAAATAGTGGGTGACATTTCTATTATTCAAGATAGAAAAACATACTGTCAAAATATATAATAGAATCAATAATCTAGGTGCGTAATTTTTAACCATTAAGCTGTACTTTAGTTTCCTTCCCAATAAGAAGGAAAAGTCAGCATTATTAGTAAACAGGAAGGTCTTGCATGCCTGAGCAATGAAGTAGATGAGACTCAGCAGTTCACTGATGACTATGGGCACTTTTTCCTTGAGAATATTTTTCCTTAAGTGAAACATTATTTCTTCAAAGAATAAAACAATCTTATAAGCAGTGAGCTATATATGCTTTCTCCTTACAGACAGAATTCTACAGTAAAAATTTCCTGAGTCTAAAGTTCCACAATATATCCATTTGGATTATTTAACTGTTCTTTCAAATGCCATTACCACAAGGTAGCAAAAAATTACCTTATACAGTAGACATCACACCTTGGGTGTGGGTGTGGGTATGTGTGTGTGTGGGTGGGTGGGTGGGTGGGTGTGTTTCTTGTTTTTTTTTCCCCCTCAAGTGCTATAGACCATTAATCAAGATAGAAAACATCCTAGACTAGTAAACAAAACTAAACAAAATTAAAAGAACTAAATGTATACAGAGTGTATCCTCTGGCTATAGTATTAATAGAATAAAACTAGCAAACAAAACTCACACTCACACACACATACACACAGCCCTTCTAGAACTAAGGAGTTGAACAAGGCTACATGATACAAGATCCACACACAAAATCAATCACATTTCTATAAACAATGAACATGTAGAAACCAAAATGAAATACATAATAACATTTACGATAACTCCAAAGAAAATGAAATACTTAGGTATAAACTTTAGAAATTATGACCTGTATGCAGCAGAAATCAAAAAGACTGAATTAAATGAGGAGACCTACCATGTCCATAGAATGAAAGACTCAACATAGTTAAAAATGTAAAATCTATGCAACCAGACGCTCAGGTGTAATGGAATTATTGTCCAAATACCAGCACTTTTCATTACAGATATATACAAGATTATTCTATGCTTTATATGAAAAAAGGAACTAGAATATCTAAAACAATTTTGCCAAATAATAAAATATGAGGAATCGCTCTTCCTGATCTCAAGGTTACTACCTAGCTACAGTAATAAGGACAGTATGGTATTCATAGACGGATCATAGACATATAATAGAGAGCTGGCAAACACTCAACACAAGGCAGCCAACTGACTTTCGAGAAAAGTGAAAAACAAATTCAGTGGAGGAGGGACAGACTTTTAAACAAATGATGCTGGGCAACTGAATATCTAGAAGGCAAAAAATTAAACATTTACCTAATCTTCACATCTTCTATACAAATTAAATCAAAATGGACCATGAACTTAAACGTAGAACCATAAAACATTTCAAAAAAAATGGGAGAAAATATTTGTAATGTGGGGCCAGGCAAAGACTCTTAGACCTGACATAAAAAGCATGATGCACAGTGGCTCACGCCTGCAATCCCAGCACTTTGGGAGGCCAAGGTGGGCGGATCACGAGATCAGGAGATCGAGACCATCCTGGCTAACATGGTGAAACCCCGTCTCTGCTAAAAATACAAAAAAAATTAGTCGGGCATGGTGGTGGGCACCTGTAGTCGCAGCTACTCGGGAGGCTGAGGCAGGAGGATGGCGTGAACCCAGGAGGCGGACCTTGCAGTGAGCTGAGATCGCACCACTGCACTCCAGCTTGGGCGACAGAGCAAGACTCCATCAAAGAAAAGAAAGAAAAGAAAAAGAAGCAAGATGCACAAAAGAAAAATGACAAATTAAACCTTATCAATATTAAAACCTGCTCTTCAAAAGACTCTATGGAGAGATGAAAAGACAGGCACAGATTAGGAGAAAATACAGGCAAACCACATTATCTGAAAAAGAACTAGCATCTAGAATATACAAAGAATCCTCAAAAATCAGTAGTAGGAAACAAACAATCCAAATAGAAAAACAGCAAAAGATATAAACAGACATTTCATTGAAGAGAATCTACAGATGGCAAATCAGCATACGAAAAGATGTTCAATATCATTAACAATTAGAGAATTGCAAATTAAACCACCATGAGATATCACCGCACATCTATCAGAGTGGCTACAGTAAAAAACAGTGAGAACACCAGATGCTGGTGAGGATGTAAAAAAAAAAAGGGGGGGGGGCGGGGGGTTAGTCCCACATTGCTGGTGGCTATGTAGAGTACTACAGACACTCTGGAAACAAGATTGGTGGTTTCTGATAAAAGCAAGCATACAACTACCGTGCAACCCAGCAACTGTACTCTTGGGCATTTATCCCAAAGAAATGAAGACGTATGTTCACATGGAAACCTTCCTAGATAGTGGCTTTAGTCATGACAGCCAAAAGCTAAATACAGCCCACATGTCCTTCAAAAGGTGAATGGTATACAAACTGTCATACATCCACACCACGGTTTACTACTCAGTAATAAAATGGAACAAACTATTGATACCTGCAGTAACCTCCATAAATTTGCAGTGAATTTTGCTGAGTGACAAAAATGTGATCCCAAAAGGTCACATTCGGTGTGATTCCTTTTATATAATATTCTTGAAATGACAAAAGTATAGAAATATAGAAGGGATTAGTGTTTGCCAGGGCCAGGGAGGGGACAAGGGAAATGAGGAAGGTGTGACAATTAAAGGGCAAGGCAGGAACCTTGTGCTGATGGAAATATTCTGGTCTTGACTGCCCTGATGCTGGTGTCCTGGCTGTGATAATGTATTTTACTTTTGTAACATGTTACCATTGGGAGGGTCCACATGGTTACATGGGATCTCTGTGTGTTACTTCTAACAATTGCATTTCAGTCCACAATGATTTCAAAATAAAATAAAAATAAAAAGCTTAATTTAGAACAAATACACTGTTGAGATGAATAAGAAAGCCACAGAGTAAGAGAAAATATTCTAATAATGCGTATCTTGCAAGAATTTATATCCAGAGTCTACAAAGAATGCCTACTTATCAATGATAGAAAAGACAAATGGAAATACATAAATAAAATGAGCAAAAGGCTTGAACATGCACTTTCTGAAGAAGATCTACAAACAGCCCACAAGCACACGGAAAGGTGCTCAACATCATTTGACATCAGAAACGATAAGTGGCTAAACTGAAAAATACAAACAACGCTCAATGTAGGCAAACAGGTGTAGCAACCGCAACTCATACGTTACTGGTGAGCATGTAAAAATGGTACAACCACTTTAGAAAAAGGCTTGACAATTTACAATAAAATTAAATACCTACGCAATGATCCAGAAATTCCAAGCCTGGACATTTCCCCCAAGAGGAAAAAAGCAAGCATCCACACTAGTAATTTTTTATAAATAGTCAAAGTAGTGTTATTCATAGTGCCCTACATGGAAAACGACAGAGATGTACATCAATAAAAAGAAACAAACTGGTAAACTCAGCACCATGGAGGAATCTCACAGACATGTTGATGGGTAAAAAAAGTCAAAAACAAAACTGTCTGTATTGTATTGTCAAACAAAATTATGGGAGGCCATTGCTCTGGACTGAGCCCCTGCCCTAGGCCTCAACAGACCAGACCAAACCAAAATGAAGCCACTGAGCTAAATGTGACCTAATCAAACTAAGACTGTAAGGAAGCAGATAGACCTCAAAACAGAACAGGCTATTTTCCTCCTAAAAATGGGAGACTCCAGCATAATAAGAAAGTTCTATGTAACACTTTCGAAAAAGCAACCTGAAGTAACCAACAGGTGGTTTTTCCCCCTAGTGTTCTGTGTCCTGTTTCCACCTTACAAAACCCACTGTTCTGCTATTTCCCAGTGGGGTTTGAGGTTTCAGTCTCTTTATGATGCTGAAAGAGTGATGTGAAAACTGAGAAGCTGACCAAAAGGGGAGAAGTTTTCTCAGTACAAAGTGAACTGTACTCTAACTAGATAACATAAACAGACTGCAACCTACTCTTATACCAATCAGTTTTGGTCAATCACAGGCGGCCAATGTTCAAACTGTGTTCAAATAAGGCAGACGCTAAGCTGTAACCAATCCAGCTGTTTCTGTACCTGTACTTCACTTCTGTCTTTTATGGCGCTTTCCTTTTTCTGTTCATAAGTGTTATCTGATGATGTGGCAGCCTGAGTCACTCTGAACTTAGGCTAGCCTGGGGGCTTCCGATTCCAGAATTAGTCTTTGCTCAATTAAACTCTGTTAAATTTACTTTGTCTGAAGTTCTTCTTTTAACAGTATGATTTCCTTCATACAAAATTCAAGCACAGGTAATATTTATCTATTTGAAAACAAATGAGAGAAATGACTGCCTACAGGGATGGAGATTAATTGGAAGGGCATGAGGGAACATGCAGGGGTGATGGAGATGTTCGCCATCTGGAGTGAGGAGGTGGTTACAAAGTCTATGCATTTGTCAAAACTCACTGGCTTATGCATTTAACATCTATGAAATTTTTTACAGGCTTTCTGTAAATTTTACCTCAATTAAAAATTCTTAGAGCAGACATCTACCCATTGTTACAGACATGGAGACACACCTTCCTCAGTCACTGCCTCCAGCAACTTTACCGCGATGACTGTGGACTGTTCTGATGATCACTGGCACTGTCAGACTTACTCTCTTGTACCAATTATTGTGCTAAGGAGATTGCCTGTTACTGAAATGTCATTTCTTCTTTTACCATTTAACTCTCATGTGTCCCAACCAGACAGAAGAGCCAGCAAGATGACAGCTTCTGTTACTACTCCTAGCACTACAGACTGAAATGCTCCAAAACGTGGAATTTTTTGAGCACCAACAAAGGAAATGCTCACTGGAGCATTTTGGATTTCGGATTTTTGGATAAAGGACAATTAATCTGTGCTACCTAACAATTATTGAGCATCTACTTCATACCAAGGAGGAAACCTTTCAATAAATACTATCTGAAATGTTCCCACAATGACCGCATCAGGTAGATGGTATTACATTAAAAAAATAAATAAATAAAACCCATTAGACAGGTGAAAACACTGAGCCAGAGTAGTTAGGTAACTCGTTCAAAGTCATGAAGTGGCAGAGTCAAGGTCAAACCTTGTCGTACAAATACTTCCACGGTCACATCACTCCGCCTCACCGCTCCTAAGATTCAGAATGTAAACTAAATATGAATAAAATTATAACTGCATAATTAAATAGTATCAGTACTGCTGGTGAGTTTTATTAAATATATCAGAGGGAACAGTTTATGTTTCTGTTTCAAAAATGAGAAAATATACATACAAATATGCCTCTTACCCAACACCAAGCAAAGTCCAGATAATTGCTATTAGAAAAGCAATCAAAGATAATCTATGCAGTAGCTATTAATATATATTCCATGCAGGGAACATTTAATGAATAGGGTAAACAGAGGTATATAAATGAATACATATATAACTTCTTAAAAGCAAAATATCATAAAGTCACCAATACGGCAGAAAAACCAGCGTTAATTAGCTAGCTGAAAAAGCTCACATTATTCAGGCAAGATGAAGAAAAAAAAAAAGGTAATTGGGAGAAAATTGGCTGCATCTGACTTCAATCTTCTAAGAGTTGCTGAAAACAAATTGGAACTCACTGTGGTAGCAACAAAGGTATTTTCCATGTTTCCAATCACTCATTTTTGTTAAATTAAAACATAAAAGCAAGTAGAGATCAAACCAAACAAAATGAGCACTCTACCCATAAACCCACTAGGAAAATAATTAAACCCTATACATTAATGATGATTTAACTTTATCTAGAAGTAACATTTTTTTTTAATGAGATGCAGGTATGATTCTTCATGCTTGATTTTAAAACGATCCTCACCCTTACCACTCTAATGAAAGCAGGGACTGATGGTTCTTATGTTGGTATTATCTCTAAAACAGGAAGCAATTTTTCTTACAATCAATAGTATATTTAGGCTAATAAGCACAGGAAAAATGTTCAATGTCATTAGTCACTGGGAAAATTAAAATCAAAATCACAATTAATGAGATAACCCACCCAAACCACCTAGTAGAATGCCTGGAATCAAAAAGACAAACAGTGACAAGTGTTGGCAAGGAGGTGGAGAAATCAGAACCCTCGTACATGACCGGTGGCAAAGTAAAATGGAAACGGTTTGGCAGTCACTCAAAATGTTAACTATCAAGTTACCATATGACCCAGTAATTCCACCCTTAGGTACATACTCAACAGAAATGAAAACATACATCCACACAAAAACTTGTACTATCAATGCTCATAGCAGCATTATTCATGATAGCCAAAAAGCAGAAACAATCCAAATATCGATCAACTGATAAACGGATAAACAAAACATGGTATATCCACACACTTTATTATTCTGCAATAAAAAGGAATTCGGTGTTGATACATGTTGCAACATGGATGAGCCTTGAAAACACTGTGTTAAGTGAAACAAGTCAGTGACAAAAATCATCTATGTATGATTTCATTAATATAAATGCCCCTAGTAGGCAAAATCTATACAAAATAGGTGAGTGATTACCTGGGAAACAGGGAAGTAGGGCAGAGAGGGAGGAGGAGATAGAGACTCCTGGCAGGTACATGGTTTCTTTTGGGGATGTTCTAAAATTAGATTATGATGATGGTTGCACAACTCCCTAAACATGTCCAAAATCTTGAATTACACACTTTAAAAAGGTGAACCCTATGGCTGTAAATTATGTATCAATAAAGCTGTTACAGTGATATATTTAGGAAACAACAGTTTGTGCTAGACATGGTAAGTGCTATTATCTTCATTCTTTTACAAATGAGAAAACGGACACAGAGGAGTTCAGAAAGAGAACACAGCTGCATAGCAGCAAAGCCAGAACCTGACACCTGTCTCAAGAGCTTATGCTCTCACCCACTGTGCCATATGCCCTCTTGAGAATACACAGCTTTTTGTCTGGGGGTGTCACCAGTGGCCAGTGAGCAGGAGGAAGGGAAGGGAGATTGAAGGGGAATCATCCATCAGTTGATTGAAGCTTGCATAAGCGTTCTTAAATGCTCATGATTTTCCCCAGTAGGCATGGGTGCCTATCTTTTAGACGAGGTCCTTAGCTGAGGCTAGTTAATGCAGTATGGGCATAGGAAAGACAAACTTGTTGAGAAGCTGTCTTCAAAGTTTTCTTCAAAGAAATGATGTTCCAAAACAAGCAGATGTATACAAAGATGAGCTGAGCGCTTCCAAACCACCAAGGTCTTTGAGTAAAGCCAGGTTTGGAGAATGGAGCAGAGGATGCACGGTGAAGCTCATCTGCGTCACCTACCATCCCCAGACCTGGGGGGCAAGAGATTCGAGAAACGGCCCCACCTCGTCCCCAGTGCCCCATTTGTCCTACACCAGAAAGGGAAGCACAGGAGCAGTGCTTCTATGTAGAAATAAGACAAGAGGCCACTTTTCAAAAGTCCAGAGGTGCTGAGAAAAGGGTTACTGCATAAACACGTTCTTAATATCAAGAAATTAACTTTACGATGAATAAGACTCCCTAAAATAGTACCTAACACACTAGCTTGCTGCAGACACTGCATCAAGTTAAATACGTTCCCCACTAGTAGGACAGAGGCAAAATTCTCGTCTGCGCCTCCACTGATTTCCACGTGCAACACTCGTTTTGTCCAGGGGTCAAAAATGCGTTTCCACGGATGGGTAATCTTGTCCTAGGTTCAGGTCCCAGCTGCCCAGTGCCCTGCAAGCCTGCAGAGGGCAAGAGGACAAGGACTCCAGGTTATCCACTGGCTGGTTTTCACTTTCACATATTAATCAGCAATGCATTAAAAACCCATCAGTGTTTCAAAACACAACAAACATATACTTCCTAATAATCAGATCATATGTTTAAGGTGTGGCAATCTCAGCAGATTCCGGAGCTGCTAAGATGGAGCCAAGTTCTTTATATAAAAAGCGGTGACATTTACCCAAGCAGGGTTCCCACAGCGCGAGTCCCCATGCTTCATCAGCCTGCTGTGCATTATACAAAGGCATGGAAAGGAATGTCTGGTAGCAGTTAGGAAAGGAAACAGAACACCAACATAAGTAAACAGAAGGCAAAATCCAGCTCAGGGAAAAATAAATTACCTTCACTGGGCAGAATTCATCAGCAGCAATACACAAACAGCATCATTAAAATGTCGCAAGAATGACGAGGAGGTAGAGAGAAAGAAAAGGGCAGTGAGCAGAGTGATAATTATCTGGACTATTAAAAGACTTAAAGTAGAAGGCAGTTTCTGAAATTTGCACTGGCTAGATCCTTGAATTTTGCAGGGATTCCTTCTCATTTTGTAGGGATTCTGTATTCTGAAACATCTGAATGTAAGGTGGGGGAGAGGGGAGAAACGGCAATTATATTTTTAAATGGCACATAATCTTTTATGATAGATAGCTGACATTTTATAGTAAGACATCATTTTGACTTCAAACTGTAGGGTGATTCTTATAATGACTTGAGGAGCTCTAAAGAAATAAAGTATCAGCAGGTGGTCACTCAAATACTAAGAAATTCCTCACTCCACAGGCAGTAATCAGGTTGAAATACTTCCTCCATTACTTCCAAAAATAGAGCTGATAGTGATACATAGGGCTTCCCAGTTTCAAAACTGTAATTTCCACAAATAGTAAAAATATATTCATTTCTTTCTGTATAGGACTATCAGTAGTCTTGTTTGTCATCTGTATCAGAGCATCTAAGAAATGTCACCTTTTGTGGAAATTTATTGACCCCAGTCCTCTCAAACTTCAGACACCATCCCAGGTTCCCTATATCTGATCCTGATGCACTCAAAGTTGGAGAATCCCTAATTTAAAGATTTACCTCCCATTGGATAAATTTCGCAAGTACCTTAAAAATGAGCTTCATGTTTGAAATGCAAACAAAAGCAATATATGAACACCTCTGCACATACACACACATCCCCCACATGAGTGCAAAGATTACAAACAGCTTCCAGCAGCCGCGGGCCCACAGTGACCATTAACACTTTCCACCCATCAATGTACAGTAGACCCACTGCAAATTCTACCAAGATATAAACCAAAAAGGCACCAGTCACACGTTCTTTCGAAGGAGGAAGCCCCAGCGATTACTGCAATTTGTTTTTCTGAATGTCAGTGTGAACAGCCAGTGCAAAATATTTCTTTAATTTTATGACTTTCACAACGTGGCCAAAGCCAAAACCTCCAGGCAGACACATAAAGGACATCCAGGCAGGAATTAATAATGGTAAGGTCTCCCCTAGGTGGCCAGTGATCCTTCCCAGGTCAATCAGATGAAAGTACTAAATTAACAGCCAGGTCATGCTGTGCCCTGCAGGCTCAGAGCAGTTTAAAAACGGGCTACTGGGAGGTTTCAAAAACTTAGGTCCTGGCACTCAGTATTACAACACCGCAAAAAGGAAAAAGGTGATCCTTATACTAACTGCCATCTGACACATAAAAACATTAAAGATGTTTTTAAAGGTGTTAACATTAAATATAAAGGTTAACACCTTGAACTGCCTATAGGTTGATATGAGCTACCTTCATCACAACTTTAAAGTTAAAATGTTAAAATACAGGAATCTACCTTCAAACAAATAATATGATTAAAGAATGATTAGAATATAAACCTATAAACCGTTATTCTTAACTTTGTACATTAGGATCTCCTGAGGAGTTTTTTAAAATGTTCTACTAGCCTGGGCAACATGGCAAAACTCCATCTCTGCAAAAATTACAAAAATTACAAAAATTAGCCACACGCCGGTAGTCTCAGCTACTTGGGAGGCTGAGGCAGGAGGATCACTTGAGCCTGGGAGGTCAAGGCCACAGTAATCTGTGATCATGCCACTGCACTCCAGCCTGGGGGACAGAGCAAGACCAGGTCTTAAAAAAAAAGAAAAGAAAAGAAAAGAAAAATGCTATATTCAGCCCTCATTCCAGACCCGTTAAATCTGAAGGTCCAGGAGTGAGACTCCAGTATCAGTATTTTTAAGGCTTCCCTTGTGAATTAAATGTGCAGCTAAGGATGGAACTATTAAAAGGAACTGGATGATACCACATACAGTTATTTGAAATTTGCAATCTTCCCCAAAATATCTTTAGACTTTTCATTTTAATTAATAGATTTCTGTTGCATAATGCAAGGAATTACTGTGATTTAGTGATTTCAAACTTACCAGCATTCACATTTTAGAAGCTAAACAAAATATCTTAAATTGTCAATTCACTTGTTGGTATAGTTTATGTCATTAAACTTGTCATATGATGTAAACTAAAAAAATCTTTGTTCTGCAGAGTTTGATTTTCCAATTTATCCATAATTTGTCTTTGCTATTGTATTTTGTCTATAGCATTATTCATTCACACTTCGAAGAAAAGCAAAAAAAAAAAGAAAAAAAGAAAACAAAACAAAAAAAGGGGGAACAGGAAAGGAGGTAAAAGTTGAAATCTATCCATTTCTTTACATCAAATCCATTAAATTCAACTTTTACTCCAGTATCCGTAACAGAAAACTGAGGAAACATGAAGAAACTGAACCCAAAGGTTCTGGAGCATGGCCTGAGGCTACCTGCTACAAGCTTTACATTCCAATTTTAGTTTTCAACTTTGTAAGTCTGTAATAGTGTATCATCCATCCCCTAACGCATTTGTATTTACACTTATAGGAAAACTAATTTTCCAATCACTGTAACTCTCATGTATATCCTGGCCTAGCCTCCTGTAAGGAGCTCAGGAAACACATGACTCAGGTCAAGTGCAGGCTGTGATACGCACAGCACAGACTCCGTATAACCTCAAGATGCCATTTGTTATTGCTTATTACTTTGCTTATTCCCCACAGTATGGGTATGATGCAAACAACATAACTGTCTTCTGATACGGTGTGGCTGTGTCCCCACCCAAATCTCATCGTGAATTGTAGCTCCCGTAATCCCCATGTGTCGTGAGGGACCCAGTGGGAGGGAATTGAATCATGTGGGTGGTTTTTTCCCAAGCTGTTCTCATGATAGTGAGTCCTCAAAGATCTGAAGGTTTTATAAAGGGCAGTTCCCCTGCACATGTTCTCTTGCCTGCCTCCATGTAAGACATGCCTGTATTCCTCCTTTGCCTTCCACCATGACTCCCCCAGCCATATGGAACTATGAGTCCATTAAACCTCTTTTCTTTATAAATTACCCAGTCTTGGGTATTTCTTCATGCAATATGAAAATGGACTTCCAAAAATGGTGCTCACAGCAGCCAACAGTAATATACGTAAAACCTAAAAGACATGGGGAGATACCATGGAGGGGGTGTTGGTGCACAGGAAGAGTCTGTGCACTGACATCAAAAGGCCCACGCCACCTGTGAGACCAGTACTGACGCCAAAAGGCCCACACTGTGAACTCAGTTTCCAAATCTCTAAAAAGGGGGTAATAATTTCTCCTTGCTAAGTTGTAGAATTGACTTGATGTCCGTCAAACAGCTGTCAGCTAATATTTATCTAATATCAATACTAATTATCTCCTGTCCCCACATTTGATTCACTGCTCCATGTCAAGATACTAAAATCCTAAGTGAAAAAGAAGCTTCTTTTGTAGTATATAACAACTTCAATCTCATTTTTGATAAGCCAAAACACCTAAAAATGACTATGAAGAGAATGGAAAGCAGAGCAAATCAAATGCATCCAAAGTAGTGATGCAAAGTAGCTTTACGCTTTTATCAATCTCTCACATATAATAAATTACTTTATTCTAGAACATAGCAAGGAGAAACTAAATCAACCCAATACAGATGTTGATAAAACCTGTTCAATTTAAAATAATTCCATCAGTGAGGTGCCCAAAAGGTCTCCCTACATCTTTTCCAACATCTTTCTCACACTTAACATTAAGCCACTGACTGAAGAGGCTTTCATCACCTTCACCAATGAATCCAGGAACGCACCCTGCAGGATCCCAGGACCTGGCACCTGTCCGGCACATTCAACACCCTCTCATACCTCAGAAGAAAAACTCAACGCTTCAAGCCAGGGGGCTTTCAGACGTGAATTTTCTGAACCAGAAACTTCCTGTGTCTGTTGTTTTTTGTTTCTAACCTGACATAAACTGCAACACAATTCAGCACAGCCTTTACTCATTAGTATACAACTAAAAGACTGTTGTAAACAAACAATATCTGCAGACTAAAAATAAATGCTTCTGGAAATATGATGTTATTAATCTGACGTTATAAATTTCATAGTTAGGCTTTTCACCAAATCCCTCTCGACTTAAGTAACAGGTATATTTCGCTTTTAATTTCTCTGTAACTCAGCTTCCTTACCTGTAAAATGAGAATGACAGAATATAGGACTCTTAGATTCACAAAAGATTCACCTAGGGTTCCTTGAAATGCTGAACATCCCTACTATATTTGAAATAAGATTCAATTTACAAAGAATTGATTTATCCGCAGCTTTCCAGGAGCAAGCCTGTATTAGCATAGACATAAGTTTATTGGATCAATGAACCATCCAACACATTTTTACTGAACAGTTAGTACATGGAAGGCAATTGTGTCAGCTACAGAGAACACACAGGAGAAGATCTGGCCCCTGCCCTGGAGGAGCTTACCATTTGGATGTGAAGAGCTGATGTCTACCCATGGAAAGCTGGATAACACCCAAGTAAGGCCAAGGGGCAGTGTACTTTCCTCAACTTGACTGGGCCATGGGGTGCCCAGATACTTAATTAAACATCATTCCCGGGTGTGTCTGTGAAGATATTTCCGGAAGAGATCAGCATTTGAATTGGTGAACTGAGTAAAACAGATAGCCATCCCCAATGTAGGCGGGGATCGTCTAGTCTACTGGGGGCTGAAAAAGCAGAGGAAGGTTGGATTCACACTGCCTTCTCTCTGCCTGACAGCTTGATTTGGGACATCAGTCTCCTCCTGCACTTGTTTCTTAGACCTTTAGACTCATACTGGGATCTGTACCCTTGGCTCTCTGGCTCTCAGGCCCCTGTACTACACCAGCAGCTTGCCTGGGTCTCCACTTGGCAGCTGGTAGATAATGGGCCTTCTCAGCCTCCATAATCACATAAGCCAACACCATCTAATAAATCTTAGACACACACACACACACACACACACACACACACACACACACACACACACACATATTCTGTTTCTCTGCAGAACCTTGACTAATACAAGCAATGAATGTTTAAAATCTCAAAGTCTCTAAATCCCCTCTGACCAGTATTCCTTGCCACCTTCTTCCTCCACTCCCTCAATTTCTCCTCTGTCTTTGGCCTCAATTTGACTGCTAAATTCTGAGTTCCTTCATTTTTCCTAGGTCTACAGCGGAGTTCTCTGTTATGACTTAGCCATTGTTTCTGGACCCTTTCAACAAAGGTTTTCACACATGCCCAAGAATCACTCCCATAGGGCCTCAGCCCAAAGCCCAGATGTCTGCACGGTGCCCAGGGTCCTTCCTCCTCCTTCTCTTCCTCAAGTTACTACTAAAGTTAGTACTAACTATGCTGTCTGCTTCACCACAATGCCTGCTAACTCCATATGCACTCTCAATGCGTACCAAAAAAATCTCTTACAGAACCCTTATTACATTGGCTGTCACAACAGCTCCAGCACATATCACCTCCCTGCTGAGGTGGCAGCTTCTGTTTTCAGTGAGTGCTTTCCCCCTTGCCCCCAAAACATGAGGAAATCCCAAAGGTTACTCTGTCCTTAGACACTGTAACAAAATTGCTTCTGTCGTCTATTTCTCTTATCATGGGGAGTCTCGAGCCCTCCTCAATTTGCTGTGAGTTCCTAAGAAACACATTCTCATGGTCACCCCCACTGGGTGCACTTCCTCCCACTCACAACTCCTGGCCTACGGTGGGCTCTTTCACAGGTCTGTGTTGACCCAGTAACTTAGCTCACTTTGTATGACTTAAATCCTCCCTCTCTTCCTTCCCACCAAGACGCTCACCCAAGGCACCTCTGGGTGCGGCACACTTCACTGAGAGTTAGACAGTGGTGAAGCCCTCAGCTGTCTCTCCCCCAGTGACTCTACACACCTCCCTGCTTCCCTCCTGGGCCAGCCCCACCATCAAAGGCAATTCCTCTTCCTTTACTCAGCACAGCTCTCTTCCACTCAATCAGCTCTGCAGCCCACATTTGCATATCCTAAAGCTCATTAGTGTTTTGCTAAAACAAAGAGCCACATACTGTGTCTCCTTTAGCAACAAAGAAATGGCAGAGGCCCTGAGATGTCAGTCTTCCTTCTCATCTCTTTCCCGCCCTTCTCAGAAAATGGAAGAGAGAAACAGATTTATTTCCTCACTGACAAAAATAACACATCTTTAGAGGCAAAAGTGGCATACGTGTTTTCAGATTTTTTCCCCGTTTCATCTCTTACGCTGTGCTCAATTCTGATGCACTGTCTAGCTCCCACCCTTCTTCCCTCCTCTGCCAAACTCCCCTCTCTCAAAGCTACCTCAGCACACCTGCTGTGTGCCCCCTCTGTTCTCTGTTACCACTGACCATGTACTTCAGAAATTCAGGGCCCTGATCAATTTCCTCCTTCATGACCCTCTTCCTCTTCAGGGTTCTTGTGGCTCTGTGCCCTGGCACTCCACTCCAGCTACCATCACTCCCTTGTCTACCAAGAGCACCTCCTTCTCTCTCTTTGCATGCTTAAATGTTGTCATCTCTTTTTTCTACCTATCCCAACCTATGCAGCCTATACGCTCATTCTTTTATCAATTATCTCTACAAGACCTACTCCTAAATCCATTACCCTAGCTTTATTGCAAGTTCTGATTCACTTCATCAACTACCTACTACATGTTTCCTCTTCTTATTTTATTTCTTGTCTGGTCTATTGCAAAACCGGCCATTCTTAATGCTCAATGTCTGAGTTCAGCCTATGTGGCCATTTTCCAAAGTGAGTCTGTGAAACAGCCATCTCAAGCACTCAATCAGAGTCTATCTTTGCTCAGGTCCTGTGGAAAGCAGAGGCTGAGGCAAGGATCACATGCTGATGTTTTACTTGGGAAGTACAAAACTAGAGCAGCAGGATGTTGGGAAACAAGCACAAGAAGCAAGGAAAAATGAGAGATAGTGGGTCACTCAAAATGTGAAGTCATGGGTCACCCCCATTTCAGCAAGGTCACAGACCCAAGAACACACCACCTCACTCGGCGGACACGCCCAAGCACGTGTGACTTCTCTGGAAAGTTCTCAGAAGCAAGCACGCCTTGGAGCAGTCCGTGGAACAAGAAAGAATGGGAAAGCATCTGGCCAGGCTCCTTCCTGGTTCCCATTGAAAAAGGTTCACCTCTCAAGAAGCTGATGCCACAGGGGACTTCCACGTGGCACAAGGCAGCCCAGGTAGCCACTCAGCAACCCTGTTTGCAGCATTTTATCCAAGTCCAGAAACAAAGGGAAAGCTCAATCAGAATAGGGCCCAGAATGAGGGGTCATGTGGGGCTGTGAAGGGATGGGGTTTGATGTGAAACCAGGCAGGGAACATCAGACAAGTAAGAAGAAGCCAAGGGAATCCAAAAAGGTGCATTAGGTTTATATTCAACTAGATCTCATGGTCAAATACGTTTGGAGGTGACACAACATATCCCTTCCTACAGTCACAAAGCATATTAAAGGCTCTACAAAGACTTACGGCAAGCACCTGCTTATTCCCAAATTCATATAAGCACAGTACCTTTTTCCCTCCCAATACCCCAAAATAGGTTTGCAAAAACATACTAAGGGAAAACATATTCAAATTGATTTCTTTCCCCTGCTGTACAAACTTCAAACACTTCTCCACTTCTCCCTGGCACCTTAGATTGGCATTTGGTTCCCTCCTGGAATGCTGGGAGTGGAGGTGGAGTCTGGCCCCAAACTGGGGTTCCAGCCTTACTTCTTCCTGGTCTGCCGATATGGGACCTTCACTCCGAGCAAACAAGGCCTCTCTCTGCTCCACAAAGTCCCGTACTTTCTTCTGCTCTTATTGTTCCCTCCACTTGAAATGCCTCCCAACTTCTTTCTACAGTGAAATAAATTCTACTGTTGCAGATGCCGCCCTCTCGGTGGCATTCACAGGACCCTGCAAGCAGGTGGATGTGGTCTTCCTGCCCATGCCTTCTGTGGCATGCCACGCCTCTCAGGGGGCACCTGGGACTCCTGCCTCTTGCTTACTACTTGTTTTATTTCCCTCTCCAAAGTGTAGAAGTACAGATGCCAGAGACTGATAGGTTATTCATTTCTGTACCTCAAGGAACTCCCCCAAGTACAGGGCTTTGTACTTAATACTCAGTGAATGATAAAGAAATCAGTGCTATGAACTAGACAGATGCAACCTCTCAAGATCTAAATACAGATGTAGATTCCAATGTCTTAGCTCCTCACATATTTCCAGCCATGGTTTACTGACTCTCCTTGTGTTTTAATACTGTTCCAGACAGAAGCTGAGTTCAAGGTAAATAAAATATCCTTTATGAATCACTCACCTTTAAGAGCAATTTGGCACAAGAGGAAAGTTTCCAAATGGTAACATAATGCACTGAAAATTTGTTTACTAAGAAAGCAGTTTACTCCCGGAAAGATGGAGAATGTTATTTTAGAGCAGGAACTGCCAAATTTACATACTCTCAGGCATAAATGATAATCCTCATTAGCCCAAGAGCTGTAAACATGGTCGAGCTGCTGCATGGCCTACACGCAGGAACCAGCCAGAGGCCTGCAGAGTGTTGACACGGATATACCTCCGGTCTCCGACATGAGTTTCTTTGTCCAAATGCTTTTACTCCCATCCCTACCCCTGCCCTCTGCATTTAGGACTAGGCCTGCGTCACAGAAGGAAGGACCTTGGGAATGCACTCCAGCCTGCGTGACTGCTTGGTTATCTGCCCCCCTTTTCCTATACACAGTTCTCTTCCACTCAGCATCTCTGAGGTCTTAATGATAAAGTTGTTGCCACGCTCTGAGTTGGAAAATAGGAGGGAGGGGGTGCTGGGGAAGGCTAAAGGCTGGAGAGCCTGGAGAACGTGAAAGGGAACTCTATTTCCTTTATTTGCAAAATTAGAATGAGGAATTAAGTCCATGGAGTCTCAGACTAGCCCTGATAGTACTTTTTCTTATTTTTTTTTTACTTTAATTTAGGTTCAGGGCTACATGTGCAGGTTTGTTATATAAGTAAGTTCATGTCATGGCGGTTCGTTATACAGATTGTCACCCAGGTACTAAGCCTAGTATCCAATAGTTATTTTTCTGATTATTTCCCTCCTCCCACCCTCCACCCTCCACAACAGACACTGGGGCCTACCTGAGACAAACCTACCTGAGGGAGGCTTCCACCCTCAAGTTGGCCCCTGTGTCTGTTCTTCTCTGTGTGTCCATGTGTTCTCATCATTTAGCTCCCACTTATGAGAACATGTGGTATTTGGTTTTCTGTTCCTGTTTTAGTTTGCTAAGAATGATGGCCTCCATCTTCATCCATGTCCCTGCAAAGGACATGACCTCATTCTTTTTTATGGCTGCATGGTATTCCGTGGTGTATATGTACCACATTTTCTTTATCCAGTCTAACACTGATGAGCATTTAGGTTGGTTCCATGTCTTTGCTACTGTGAACAGTGCTGCAGTGAACATACATGTACATGTGTCTTTATGGTAGAACGATTTACATTCCTTTGGGTATATACCCATTAATGGGATTCCTGGGTTGAATGGTAGTTCCATTTTTAGCTCTTTGAGGAATTGCCACACTGCTTTCCACAACGGTTTAACTAATTTACCCTCCCCACAACAGTGTATAAGTGTTCCCTTTTCCCCACAACCTGGCCCACATCTGTTATTTTTTTGACTTTTAATAATAACCATTCTGACTAATGTGAGATGGTATCTCATTGTAGTTTTGATTTGCATTTCCCTAGTGATCAGTGATATTGAGCTTTTTGTCATATGTTTGTTGGCTACACATATGCCTTCTTCTGAAAAGTTTCTGTTCATGTCCTTTGCCCACTAATTAATAAGATTTTTCTTGTAAATTTAAGTTCCTTATACATACTGGTTATACCTTTGTCAGATACATAATTAGCAAATATTTTCTCCCATTCTACAGATGGTCTGCATACTCTGTTGATAGTTTATTTTGCTGTGCAAAAGCTATTAAGTTTAATTAGATCCCATTTGTCAACTTTTGCTTTTGCTGCAATTGTTTTCAGCATCTTCATCATACAATTAACAGCAGTTCTTATGTCCAGAATGGTATTGCATGGATTGTCTTCCAGGGATGATTTTTTTTTTGAGACGGAGTCTTGCTCTGTTGCCCAGGCTGGAATGCAGTGGCGTGACCTCGGCTCACTGCAACTTCTGCCTCCCTGGTTCAAGTGATTTTCTTGCCTCAGCCTCCTGAGTAGCTGGGATTACAAGCGCATGCCACCACGCCTGGCTAATTTTTTGTACTTTTAGTGGAGATGGGGTTTCACCGTGTTAGCCAAGATGGTCTCAACCTTTTGACCTCATGCTCTGCCCGCCTTGGCCTCCCAAAATGCTGGGATTACAGGCGTGAGCCACCACGCCCGGCCCGTCTTCCAGGGTTTTTATAGTTTTGGGTTTTACATTTAAGTCTTTAGTCCATCTTGAGTTGATATTTTTACATGATGTAAAAAAATCTCCTGCATATGGCTAGCCAGTTATCCCAGCACCATTTCTTGAATAGGGAATCCTTTCCCCATTTCGTGTTTTTGTCAGCTTTGTCAAAGATCAGATGGTTGTAGGTGTGATGGCCTTATTTCTGGGTACTCTATTCTGTTGCATTGGTCTGGGTGTCTGTCCTTGTACAACTACCATACTGTTCTGGTTACCATAGCCCTGTAATATAATTTGAAGTCAGGTAACATGATGCCTCCAGCTTTTTTTCTGTTTAGGATTGCCTCGGCTATTCAGGCTCTTTTTTGTTTCCATGTGAATTTTAAAATAGTTATTTCCAGTTTTGTGAAGAATGTCACTGGTAATTTGATAGGAATAGCATTGCATCTGTATATTGCTTTGGGTAGTATGGCCATTTTAATGATATTAATTCTTCCTAACCATGAGCATGACATATTTTTCTATTTGTTTGTGTCATCTCTGATTTCTTTAAACAGTGTTTTGTAATTCTCCTTGTAGAGATCTTTCGCCTCCCTGGCTAGCTGTATCCCTAGGTATTATATTATGTTTGTGGCTATTGAGAATGGGATTGCATTCCTTATTTGGCTCTCAGCTTGGCTGTTGTTGGTGTATAGAAATGCTAATGATTTTCATACACTGATTTTGTATCCTGAAACTTTGTTGAAATTGTTTATCAGCTGAAGAACATTTTGGGCTGAGATGATGGCTCACCCAAGGCACCTCTAGGTATGGCAGACTTTACCCAGTTTTTTAATACAGAATCATGTCATCTGCAAACAGGATACTTTGACTTCCTCTCTATTTGGATGCCCTTTCTTTGCCTGTTTTTAGCTCTTTGGGGAATCACAACACTGCTTTCCAAATGGTTTAACTAATTTACACTCCAACTGACAATGTATAAGTGTTCCCTTTTCTCCACAACCAGGACTGGCCAGGACTTCCAATACTATATTGAATAGGTTTGGTGAGAGAGGGTATCCTTGTCTTCTGCCAGTTTTCAAGGGGCATGCTTCCAGCTTTTGCCCATTCAATATGATGTTGGTTGTGGGTTTGTCATAGATGGCTCTTATTATTTTGAGGTAAGTTCCTTCAACACCTAGTTTATTGAGAGTTTTTAACTTGAAGGGAGGTTGAATTTTATCAAAAGCCTTTTCTGCCTCTATTGAGATAATCATGTGATTTTTGTCTTTAGTTCTGTTTATGTAATGGAATCACATTTACTGATTTGCATACGTTGAACCAACCTTGCATCCCAGGGATAAAGCCTACTTGATCATGGTGGATTCCTTTTGATGTGCTGCTGGACTTGGTTTGCAGGGATTTTGTTGAGGATATTTCCATCAACGTTCATCAAGGATATTGGCCTAAAGACTTTTTTTCTGCATCTCTGCCAGGTTTTGGCATCAGAACGATGCTGCCTTATAGAATGACTTGGGGAGGAGTCCCTCCCCCTCCATTTATTGGAAAGATAGTACTTTCATCAGCCCCCTTTATATAGGAAAAGTAATGCAAATTAGAGAGAGAAAATATACAAGATGAATACAAAAAAACAGGGGAAGGAGGAAAAGAAAGAAACATTGCCGCCACTCTCACTATAAGGTGACTGGAAAGAATAAATTTCAGCAGTCTCTCAGCTCTTGCTCCTTCTGATCATTTCTCTAAGAGCTCCAGGTTCCTTTAAACCAAATCAGCAACGCAGTCACCTCACGCGTCTAAGGTGTTCGGACATGACAGGAGCTGCCAGGCAATGCAGGAGATGAGGAGGTTACAGTTTCTGCTCTCAGGAAGCTTGTAACATGGTTGGGGGACAATATGACCATACAAAGCTGAATGCAAGCCAGTGCCCTCGTTAGTAACACAGAGAATGCCTTCCTCACAGCACTGCTTCAAGGACTCAAGTCTCAGCTTATTTCCTTGTAATTTAACCTAATAGACATGGACAGCTCCTAGCGGAGTGTTTGACACAGACCAGGTTCAAAGAAGAGCAGAAGCAAAAGTGAATTCCATGAGGATTACCTGAAGGGAGGTTCCATCATGGACCTACTGCACAGGTTACCCTTGAGATGGAGGCAGACACAATGAGGAAAGAGGGAAGAGCATGAAAAGAGCCATCTGGAGGGCATGAAAGCCTCCAGGAGCCCATGAAGTCCAAGGCAACAGTAAAGGGAGCATGTCTCGGTGAAGACCTCCACAGTCAGACATCCTGGGCCACTCTGATGCTATGACTCTCAGGCCAGGAAACCTTGGCCTGGATACCTATCCTTCGAGTCTCTGTATCCTTGTCTGTAAAATGGTGTAAATAACAGAACCAATCTCAGAGTGCTGTTATTAGCTATTCTTACTGTTACTGTGACCATGTGATGATTTGTAGAGTAGTGTAAGGAAAGGGAATAAAAAGGTGGGCTACGGGGGTCTTGCAGTAGGTCTGGGATTCCAGATGGAGGAGTGTGTGGGGATTTCATTTAGAATGGGGCCCAGAGGCAGGTGAAATCCTCCAGCATGACCGGGCTCCAGGAGGATTTGTGTGCTGTCCTCTCTTTGCAAGGTGGACTGGGCATAAGGAGTCATGTCAGGGGGTGGCTGCAAGGGCATGGATGAAAAATGATGGAAGTCCATTCACAGTGGTGAAATGCAAAAGGATACACATCAAAAGTCTACAATTTCTGCAGGTGCCCGACCAGTTACAAGGAAACTAAACGTCTACTCGCAAGGGCAGGTTTAAGCGTCCCAGCAAACAGCAGTCGAATTCTGCTTTGCAGAGACTACGGACTGTATATAATTTACAAGTAAATACCTTCCACCTGAATCAAGGAAGCATCAGGAACAAAATGTTGAAGCTCTTGTTTCTAGCAACTAAGAAACACTTCTTAGTTTGTGCACGTGGCTCGACACAGGCAAAACGCAACCACACACACACCATGCATAAGTCACATGGGTATCGATAATGTTCCCTACACTGGAGAAAAATGACAGAATTTATTATGACTTGCATTTTTCTCGGAAATTAAAGATACTGGCAGATTTACTACAGTACAACCAAAAAATCCAGTTATTTTCTGCATATCCATGAACTGGATCAGTTTCTCAAAAGGCAAACATAGCAAGGAGCAAGACATCTCTAACTGGACCACTGCAAACGGGGACTTCTTTGCTCAATGTTGTGTGCACCCGTGACTCCCCCGATGAAGGCACAGGCTTTCTCTAACCAGGTAACACAGAGCTTATCTCACTTGCAAACGGCCCCACCTAGCTCAGAGTCACACAGAAAGAAGTACATAGTGTAACTCCAGAAGCTTTCACCTGGGTGTGGCCACTGTCAGATCTCTGTAAACAATGATGACCGACCCCAAGGGGCCTATTTGAGGGTGATGAGCATAAAAGAGAAGTCTGAATAGCACAGCATTATTATTCTACATTATTTATAATGTCCCGTAAGAGATCCGAAGCACAACTGGTCCAGTGGAAAATTCTGATGAGAGCTGGAAATAATGTTGCTTTCTCTAATTACAACTTGAAACTGGATCTGAAATGTAAAGTCAGGTTTGTGCTTTTCCTCATCTTTTGCTTTTCTTGTTTCTTTGACCTTTTGAACATAGTCCAGGTAAACAAAGATATTTCACAAGAGCAGAAAGCCCATTGAATCACTGGTGACCTGGCTCACACGGGGAAGAACGGAACAGAGATGAAAGGCTTCATCTCCTGTTTCTCTGGGCTATTCACAAGCCTCACTCTGGAACCTGCACCTTTAATAAAAAATAAATAATAGATTTACAGCCTCCTGGTTTGTAACAAGACAAACGCTATTGTGTTTTGGGTTTCAATGATACATGAGACACTGGGAAGCCTGTTTCTACTTCATTCCCATAAATCTGTGAGAACACAGAAAATGAAGAGTTTGAATGCTTTTCATAAGTTGATCCCCCAAACTTTCTCTAAACAGACTTACTGTCTTTACGAAGGTGGTCCCTTTGAAGTCCTTAATGAAATTTTTTTGTTTCTCTCTAAACCGATTTTCCTTCATCCTGGAAAATCAAAAGCCAGCCAAAAGCCCTATCTATAGTCAAGGTGGGTGTCCCCCCTCACCCCACCCCGATAATGTTAAAATGCATTCTTTTAGCTTAAATAAAAGTATCCAATTAGATGTTCTTAGGGACTGATATTTGTGTCCCCCCAAAATTCATCTGTTTGACGCCCTAGCCCCTAATGTGATGGCCTTTGGAGACAGGGCCTTTGGGAGGTATTATAATGAGGGTTAGAAGGAAGGGGCTCTCATGATGGAATGGGTGCCCTTACAGGAAGAGACACCAGAGAAAACATGTGTGCTTTCTCCCTTTCCCCACATGCATGCACCAAGCAAAGGCATGTGAGGACACAGAAAGAAGCCAGCCACCTACAAAAGCCAAGAAGGGAGCTCTCAACAGAAACGGGGCCACTTGGAACTTGGATTTTCCAGCCTTAAACCACCCAGTCTAGGGTATTTGGTTATGGCAGTCAGGCGGCAGGTGTCAACTTAAACATAGAATCTGTCTTCTAAGAGGCAAAGGAGGCATTCTTTAGGCTGCACAGGAATGGAAGGCTGTGATGATTTCAGCAACTCGAAGCGGGGTGGAAAGGGTAACTCCAGACATAACAATCCTGCACTGCACAGCTACCAAGAGGCTCCCACACGACAGCTCACACTCACTTACCACTCAGAGAAAACACCTTTCATGTTACTAATTTGTAAAATTGTTACTTCTCTTCCTAATCTTGTAATGCTAACGTGCTCATTTCAGTCAAGTTTCTGTCACCTTTCATCCTCTGTCTCCTTATTCCTGCCTTTGGTTGAGCAGTTGGTCTGTTTCGTAACTTTAAATGAAATGTTTTCCTTCTAAATTTCACAAAGCCAGGCAGTACAGTATTGCATTAGCTACTTTATACACTACTTTAGCTGCATGGAATGTGTGCGTGGAGGGGAATGATGCGGACTGGTTACAGGTTCTGCTTGGCAAATGGCAGGCACCCTGCACCCAGCACTGACCAGAGCCAAGGGCATAGGGAGGAGACCAGGAGTTTTCCCCACATTCATATACTTCAGCAACAAGCACACTCGCCCCACTCGTTACCTTAAACCCAGGTTCTAGCATCAGTTAACAACAGTAGGAATAGCAACTTCACAGCACAGGGTCAAATGAAGTATGTGAGCCAGGCACGGTGGCTCATACCTGTAATCCCAGCACTTTGGGAGGCTGAGGCGGGTGAATCACGAGGTCAGGAGTTCAAGACCAGCCTGGCCAACATGGTGAAACTCCATCTCTACTAAAAATACAAAATAATAGCTGAGTGTGGTGGCGGGTGCCTGTAATCCCAGCTACTCGGGAGGCTGAGGCAGTAGAATTGCTTGAACCCAGGAGGTGGAGGTTGCAGCGAGCCAGATGGCGCCACTGCACTCTAGCCCGGGCGACAGAGTGAGGCTCCGTCTCAAAAAAAAAAAAAAAAAAAAAAAAAAAAATCAGGTATGTATGTGTCTAGTCTGATCTGGAAGGACAGCTGCAGAGGCAAAGTCTATCCACACCTACGAATTCTTCAACACACACCCTATCTGCAGAACCGAAGTGAAAACAGCAGCTTCACAAAGAATGATACGTAAAATACAGCCCTGCCTTTAGTAAGCATTCAGTAAATGCATGTAGAATTGATGAACCTGTCAGAAAAAGACACAAAACATAGTGGTTAATTACACATTCAATTTCTTTTTTTTTTTTTTTTTTTTTTGCTTTTTTTTTTTTTAATGAGCACTGGAAGGAGAGAATGGAAAACAGAAGAATGGCAGGGGGCTTCAAGGGTTCTCAGCATGCCTTAGAAAAGGACGAGTCAAAACTACAATGTTATGTGGCCACATCAGCTGCCAGGCAGCCTGGCTCCCAGAAAGCCTCCAGTTTTCTAGTTTTAGTGTTGGCCCTGAGCTAATCAGGAGCACCGACTCAACTCCTGGGAAGAAGATCATTTGATTATTGTTTTTCATATTCAAAGGCTGGCTCTGGAAAAAGTGGTCATTAAGCAGGTGCTGGGTGTGACTGAGAAGACAGTGACTCACTTCTTCCCCAGCTGCGCACGTGGAGGCTGTTGTTTCTCAGTGGGCAGCTACATCTGTTGTCCTCAGCCTGCAATGGTGACTCCCCAAAGCTTGTCTTCCCTGGGCCCTTGAACAAACAGATCCACCCAGTTTTCTGCTGATAAATCAGCCCAAGGCTGGCCCAGCAGAGAAGGGTGCTCTGTTCGACCTCCCGAGACTCTTTCTGGACCCAGTGGACCCGCCTCTCTGGAATCGCATGTGTTCTTCTGCCCATGCAGGCCACAGTGTCAGTCCCTTGCTCAGCTCCAGCCATGGTCCCACCAATGCCTTGATTCTGCCACTCTTCCTCCACCCTCCCAGCACAGTCTCCACTCTGAGACCAGGGTGATCTTCCTAAGTATTTCATCAGATCAGCGCCCCATTTAAAACTCAACTATAGCACTCCACTGCTCTGGGACAAAGCCCAGACTTTTTCATAGCAAGCTGAGAGGCACCGCCCACACCAGGCCCCACTTGGCTCTGCCTGGGCTGCATAAAGGAGTTCCTGGGGCTTTGCACTGTCTCTCACTTTTGGGTGGTCACCCCAGATGCTCCGTCTGCCTGGAACACTGTCTACCTCTCTCTCCATCTCCTATTCTAATCAATTCCTACTTACTTTTCAACTGAAATACCACCTCCAATGGAAATTCTTCCAGGAATCTCCTCTTCCCTTCTTCAGGGGAACACATTTCAACAGCACCCTCTATTTTTCACCATGGTTACATTTACTCAACTGTTTAGCCCACGCACTTGTCTGAAGCCCCCGCTAAGTGAAAGTCCTATGAAGGCAATGACTGGATTTGCTGAGCTCACAGTTCAATCCTCTGTACCTAGTATCACGGCTGTCACATTACAGGGACTTGATGAATAGATGATTGAACAGTTGCCTATCTTCACTGAGTAAAGTTCATCAGAATAAAATCATAATAAGAGAAGCCACCATGCATCAGACTCACACACGGTGAGACGATTTGCCAGGCACTATTATGCTTGGCTTACTTAATCTTTGCTCTTTCTTGCGCATGCCAGCTACCTCCTCTGTAGTCATTCATCAGTCTGTGCAGTGTATAGGAAATTCCCCTAGTCAGACAAGATGCCTACGCCAAGCCCAGGTCTTGGTACCCACTGTGAATATGATCTCCATACTCTTGCTCTGAGGGGCTGGATGATCCTGATCCCAAATAGGCTCTCCATCTTCACTGAGGCATTTTTGTCTAGAATTGTCATCAATTAAAAATATCTTACTTGACCAAAATTCATGACATTAAACAAACTAAAGGTCTGACAAAGAAACAGACCCCCCCCAAAAAAAAAAATTAAAAAAGAATGAGAGTTACTTCCAGATAGAAACTACTGACTTACTAGTTCTATCACCCACCGTACTTTGAACATAAGCGTCCAGTGGATGTTTGTTGAATTGAATAAAATATACTAGTCATTTCTTGCTGATCTAAAAGTCTTATTTTAAAGGGTGTCCTTTCACTGATGGTTAGGCATTGGTAGTCAGCCAAGTAATCCTGTGTACATACCTGTTCAGTAAGTGGATTTTAAAATTTTTCCTAATAGGATAGCAAGTAAGTAACTTAGGTAAGAGAAGGGAATGGGATGGGATGGAAAGAGAGTATGAGTGATGGCTTTTCAAGGCCTAGGTAGAAATATACCAATTAGCTTTTAAAATACAGATAGCAGAGTTAATTCAACATTTAGAAAACAGGTCACTTGACACTTCCTCATAACTCATGCTAGAACTGCTCATCCAAGTTAAAAAAATTAACCCCATTCTCTGATTACCAAGAATGTTGTATTCAGTGAGCTCCTCACATGATTCAAAGCAGATTGCTTTAAAAAGGTTTTAGATCAAATAGTAATAATTTTTAAAAGATGTGGAGCTTTGAATTCCCTTAGAACAAACTGTAAAACAAAAAGCTGCTTTCAGGCCAGGTGTCGTGGCTCACACCTGTACTCTCACACTTTGGGAGGCTAAGGCAGGAAAATCACTTGAGCTCAGGAGTTCAAGACCAGCTTGGGCAACATAGCGAGACCCTGTCTGTACAAAAAAAAAAAAATTTAATTAGCTGGGCATGGTAGTATGGGCCTGTAGTTCCAGCTACTTAGGAGGCTGAGGCGGGAGGATCACTTGAATCCAGGAGTTTGAGGTTACAGTGAACTATGATTGTGCCACTGCACTCCCACGTGCACGACAAAGTAAGATCTCCATCTCAAAAAAAAACTAAAAATTAAAAAGCTGCTCTCTTAATAACAAAGATGATCTACAATAAGAACAACAACATCAAAATCAAGATTTTATAGATTGGTAATATCAAATAGCTAGGATAAGTTTTTAAAATTTATGCAGTTCAGCTATTACATTTAAGTAAATTACCAACTTCAATAAGTCAACTCTAAATTAAATTAAGTAACACAGAGTTAGTTAACTAAAGTCAAATTTTAAAAATAAACATCTCAACATGAAGATCCTAATTTCATTAAGTAAATCTATTTTGGGAAAACAAAGTATTAGCTCTCTGAGAAAATGTAAAACAAACATGTGTACTGTAAGTGCAAATATCTCAGTTCACATTCTGACAGAAAAATTCATGCTACAGATGGTAAACACATAAATCACCCTGGATTAAGAAGCATGCCTGAAAAGTAAGCAAGCAAACTGTGATTATAATAAATTCTAAGCATTTATATATTGACAAAAGTCACTGAACAAAATAAAGAACATTAATTTGTGCTAAAAGAGAGTGCTTTGTGGAGCAAAGCTTGAAATGCCTTTAGGGACCTATCAGCGCAGTAAATTGCACCGGCTCTCCCATGCCTTCGTTACGCGAGACTGCGGGATACGGCCGGGCCACTGCCATTTGTGACTGTGACATAAGTTAATGATCATGTTGTTATAAATTAACCTATCATTAGAAAATAAGAAGTATTTCCAGATAAGACAGAATTGGAGACTTTCTCCAAAGAGTAATGGAGTAAATGGGAAACCTCCTCATCCAGCAAGAGGCAGAGAAGAGTTGGGGAAAAGGGATCCATTAGTTAAGGCAGGGGTCCCCAACTCTGGGCTGCGGACGGGTACCGGTCCACAGCCTGTTAGGAACCAGCTGCACAGCAGGAGGTGAGCAGTGAGCAAGCAAGCATTACTGCCTGAGCAAATCCTCCTGTCGGGCCACAGGCGGGGTTTGATTTTCATGGGAGCACAAACCCTACTGTGAACTGCACATGTGAGGGATCCAGGGTGCACGCTCCTTATGAGAATCTAGCTAATGCCTGATGATCTGAACAGTTTCATCCCCAGATCATCACCTCCCTGCCCGCTGGGCTGTGGGAAAATTATCTTCCATGAAACCAGTCCTGGTGCCAAAAAGGCTGGGGACCACTGAGTTAAGGGATACTTAAAAAGCCAGGAAACGTGCAGTCCAAGGCTTGGCCCAAACCAACTGGACGCTGGTGGTGACACAGAGAAGTGGGAGCCAGTTGTTTCTGTCCCTACCTCTCTCAAATGATGGAGCTGGTGTGTGTGATTCAGGATTGTAAAGAAAACAGACTGGTAAGAGAAAAGAATGGTCCTAAGGCCAAAGTGAGAGAAAAACACTCTGAATCTCTGGGAGGTAGAAGAAAAGGAGATGGTGGTTTATCATACACAAGCTGCACCAAGTGGACACATTTACCATATAATAAACAACGTACCAACTGCGTGTCACAAAGGACAGACTCTAACAGGTTTGAGGTCAAATTTTTCCTCCGAAAGTTAACAAAAGGCAAGCACATTAGTAGCACTCAATAAATATTCAAACAAAGTAAGATGAGCCTTGAAATAAATCCATACCAATAAACCCAGTGCTTTGATTTCTAGGAATAATTCTATAGTCATGGCTACCACTTCCTGAGGGTCTACTCTTATGAGCACTTCTGTAGTTCATGTTGAAAGTGAAAATTGCCTTGAAGAAGTGCAAAGCAGACACCAGTGATGAACAGTGGGCACAGACACCCTGGCCTCAGCAGCAGAGGTTCTCCAAATACTACCAGGCCTGAGGGGCTGTGAAGTGCAGAGCCTCAGGGCTCATTCAATCACAGTGCTCTCCTCCAGACTTCTCAAGAGAAATATCCTTCTCCTCCCAGCACCATGATTAGTTGTACTTCTCAGAGTTTATCTCATGAACCTTGGGAACCAGGTGACTGACTGGGATTCCTTTTCCCTGACAGTTGCTAGACAGCAGATCACTCAAATCATGCCCGGTCCTGGCGGCTGAACCAGGCTCTCAGCATTTGTCTATCTGCTTTACTTCTGGTTCTCGTTTGAATGCCCACTTTTGTTTTTCCTTGTTTTTCTTGCTTCTAACTTACTGGATATAGTATTTGTTTTTGTATTCTCTTTTCACTAACTTTAAACACATTTTAAAACATTTAAAACTAAGCAAGATATAAATTTGAAATGAGTAAATATAAAAAAATACAGACTCATTAATTTTTCAGATGAGAAAATTAAGGCCCAAGAACCACTCATGGTAATGTGTTACTAGAAAAAAAGAATATATGTCACACTAAATATTCGGCAATAAATTAGAGAATTTAAACTAAAAATAAATATTTGCATAGTGAATAAAGATACTAAAGCAATTTGCCTATAATTCCTTTGGGAAAATATTTTCTCTCTATTAGCAATGTAGAATAAATATATGCTCCTAGGTAGGGGCAAAACTTGCTGGAATTTGCGTGGTGCCTGAAGGCATCGGTGATCAGATCCATTACAGGTGCTCCCAAAGATGACATCAACTTAGGGTAAACCATTTTGAATCAGGTAGCCTGCCAAAGGCCACATCTATCTGTCACCAAAGAAAGAGTCATAAATTAGAATGGCTCTGTCTGCCACAGGTCTGCTCTTTAACATGGGTGGCTGGTGAGAAGCATTTCTGAGGTCTTCTAGAATGTAGTGATCAATAACCTTGGGGACATTCTAAATATTTCCCAGAAAAGAGCACAAAGGATACAAAGGGGGAAGGAGGGAATTCAATTTGACAAAAACTTCTTGAATGTTAATCATTTTAGGGATTCAGAGGTGAATCACCCATGGTCTCTGGCCAGAAGAAACTAAAATCTAGTGAGAAAAAAATATACATATACCACAATAGAAAGAACAGTGGTTACTGCTGTAATAGAGGCACAAAGAGCAACGGGAACACTAAGAAGAACAACATTATTTTCATCTGGAGGGAGGCTGGGACATTAGAGTATATCACAGTTACCTAAAGTAGCTGACTACAATTAACATATTAAATGCATTTATCCATTATCAATAATGACACTGGTTCAAACAACAAACCTCTTAATGATCATTATTCAAAGAACCATAGAGGTTGGACACAGTGGTTCATGCCTGTAATCCCAGCACTTTGGGAGGCTAAGGTGGGAGGATTGCTTGAGCTCAAGAGTTTGAGACCAGCCTGGACAACATAGTGAGACCTCGTCTCTGCAAAAAATCAATCAAAAAATTAGCCGGGCGTGGTGGTGCATGCCCATGGTCCCAGCTACTCAGGAGGCTGATGTGAGAAGATCAGTCCACTTGAGCCCACGAGTTCGAGGCTGCAGTGAGCTATGATCTCACCACTGCACTGCAGCCTATGCAACACGGCAAGACCTTGCCTCAGAAGAAGAAAAAATAAAAGATAAATAAAATAGAAAATAAAAAGAACCATGGCGAATGTTATGCAGCCAGCAAATGCACAGCCCTCTTGCCTGTCTCAATTAGGAACCAAAGAAGAACCAAAGAAAACCCTCAGAGGTTTACCATCTACTCCTGATACTTCTGGAATGCTACAAATGAAGAATTAATACGGATTGCATAACCCAAAAGCTAAGCACATTCACCATTAACTCCAACTGCAGCTTCATCTGTAGCAAGGACTAGCATGTACCTCATTTACTGTTTTTTCCATTTACTGTGGCAGTTCGGTAGCACCAGGACGAGAATTTTTGACCACTTAGTCTAAACATCAAGACACATAGGAGCACAAAATAAATATCCAAAGAAAGCTGAGCCTTTGGAAAATCCACAGCAATCAACCCAGTGCTTCAGTTTCTAGGAATAATTCTATAATAGTAGCTACTACTGACTAGGCATTTACTCTTGCAAGCACTTCTAATCCTGTTATAGGTATCAAGCCATCTCATTCTCACAACAACCCATGAAACCCCTGAGGAACAGACGATAGATACCTGCGTGAGGTTGTAAAGCTAATAAACATCAAAGCACTATTCTCCCTAAGTAGATAACCTGAAAAGTGACCGAATCGTAAGTGCAAAGATGTTCGCTACAGTGTTTTTAAAAAACCTAACAATTTAAATCCATAACAGTAAGGGCAGTTGCCTTAATGATACTATACCTCAGGCATATCCCTTATTCAATTATCTAAAAGTGTTTCTGAGATGCGTACCCGGGGGAATAAATGTGGGATCAGTATTTCTGTGCCTAATTGAAGAACTTCTGTTCTCCAGTATAGGTGCCAAGTCTACATTCCCACCACCAAGGCATGACAATTCCTATGTTCACATATCCCCACTAGCATCCACCATTCTCGGACAACTCTTGCTAGTGTAATAAGGATATCATTTTACTGCTTCGATTCTCATTTCTCTCAGTAATAATGAGCTTGATGATTTTTTCCAATGCTGGTCAGCCTTTTGAGTTTACTGTTTTGTGAAGGGCACGATCATATCACTTATTTTTCTCCTTGGATTGCAATCACTTTTTTTTCTTTTTTTCTTTTTTTTTTTTTTTGGGGGGGGGGGCAGTAGTTTCTTGCAGTTCTAGACAAAGATTTCCTGTTAATCTAAGTTGTGGACATTGCACACACCTACATCATTTTCCATTCTGTCATCTGTCCATCTGTCTACAGATACCTTCATTGAACAGAAATCTGTAACTGTGATAAAATCAAATGGATCAATTTCCCTCTCTTGCTTTATGTTTTTAAGAAGTTTACCGCCAGGTGCGGTGGCTCAAGCCTGTAATCCCAGCACTTTGGGAGGCCGAGACGGGCGGATCACGAGGTCAGGAAATCGAGACCATCCTGGCTAACACGGTGAAACCCCGTCTCTACTAAAAAACACAAAAAATTAGCCGGGTGTGGTGGCGGCACCTGTAGTCCCAGCTACTCAGGAGGCTGACGCAGGAGAATGGCGTAAACCCGGGAGGCGGAGCTTGCAGTGAGCTGAGATCCGGCCACTGCACTCCAGTCCGGGCTACAGAGCAAGACTCCGTCTCAAAAAAAATAAATAAATAAAATAAAATAAAATAAAAAAGCAGTTTACCAAGTTCCTCAAAAACATACAATAAAAATGTTGGGGTTTAATTTTAAATATTTTGTGAAGAACTGACACTTTTTACGACGACCTCCAAGAGAATAAAAAGTCTACTTACTCACATAATCTTTGCCTTTTATTAGCATTTTAAATTTTACTCTGAAGAGATTTTTATGCATTCTTATTAATTCATAGATACTATATAGCTTTCGTTGCTACAAGGGGTATCTTATGTTTTTATTCATTTTTAATTGGATATTACTAAAATAGATAAATTGACTCATAGTTCGATCATATGTACAGTTGGTTGTCTGCATCTGTGGGTTCCACATTTATGGATCTGATCAACTGTGGATGGAAAATATTCAGAAAAAACTGCATTTGTCTGAATATGTACAGATTTCTTTTTCTTGTCATTATTCCCTAAACAATATAACAACTACTTACATAGCATTTACATTGTATCAAGTTGTATAAGTTACCTAGATGTGATTTAAAGTACACAGGAGGATATGCACAGGTTACATCCAAATACTAAGCCATTTTATGTCAGGGATTTGAGCATCTGTGAATTTTGGTATCTGAGGGAGGTTCCAGAAACACTCCCCTCCAGATACAAGAGATGACTGCTTACACACAGTAATGTCATTGTACTCTTTAGTTCTAGTAATCAGTTATTAAACTCTGTTAAGACGACCATACTTTCTATAAGTAATGACAATTTTATCTATTAGATACATATGCCTCTTGGCCGGGCGCGGTGGCTCAAGCCTGTAATCCCAGCACTTTGGGAGGCCAAGATGGGCGGATCACGAGGTCAGGAGATCGAGACCATCTTGGCTAACAGTGAAACCCCATCTCTACTAAAAAAAAATACAAAAAAGTAGCCGGGCGACGTGGCGGGCACCTGTAGTCCCAGCTACTCGGGAGGCTGAGGCAGGAGAAGGGCGTATACCCGGGAGGCGGAGCTTGCAGTGAGCTGAGATCCGGCCACTGCACTCCAGCCTGGGCGACAGAGCCAGACTCCGTCTCAAAAAAAAAAAAAAAAAAGAAAACGTTATCTTAAAGGTAGGGATCAAAGCTGATGATGGCAGGTCATTTTTGGAAATGGTAGAATATGGTCTGAAATCCTTGGAGATAGAGTCTGCCTTACACTTGCAAGCATTTTTCACTAGGGTGCTCTGCAGTTTGCCAAACCTCCCAGTTCTATTCCCCAGGTGAACACTCGCTTTGAGGCAACACATTGTAGAGACAAGGCGTCGCACTCTGTCCCAGATCAACTGTGTACACATAGCTGTGGGTTGTTGAAAAACGGAGGCCTAAAATATTTATGATTGCATATTTCCTCTGTATTTTTCCCCACCGGCATTTGTGCTAATCTTTCTTAATCCATTTTAACAGGAAAATGAAAGCAAACATGCATGTGAAAAGAAACCTTAGAAAAGAAAGTGAAATATTCATGACTTACAGGTTCCTTATAAAAACATGTTCCAAATGCAAGGCCAGTCTTATAACAAATTTTGTTTAAATCCAGATTCAGAGAAATTTATTTAGCTTGCTTGTTAGAAACAGTGTATTCTGGAAGGGAACATGAGCTCTTTGTAGCCTGGCCTCTAATAGTATCTCCTGCAGCTTCGGAATGTTAAAATGGGAAGGCCAAGTATCACCCATGTAAGGAGAAAATAAGTCATCAGATTAAAATTTAGGGAAGCAGTCTTGATTCAGAAATTATTTACTGAGCATTTACCACGTGCCGGGTATCATACCTGACCCGTAACTACCATTTGGGGAAACAAATACCACCACTCCCACCTTAGGGGTGGTCTACCCACAGGGAAAAGAGTGCTCATGAGAAAGCTTATGTTCTCAGAGATCTCGAGGTTCACTGCCTATGGTATCTAACATGTAGAAACACACCTATGAAACTTAGGAATAAACAAGCGACCAGAGAGGAGACAGTGTCTTTCTTTTCTTCAATAAAAGCTCCATCCCTGATGCCCAAGGAAGGCAGTTCGGATGGGTTTTTGACGAAAATTTGGCTTAATATCCTAAAGCCAAGAGGCAGCCTTTTGAGGGTGTTAGGGGTCAACCCCCTGCCCTCGAAAAAAAAAAAAAAAAAAACCAAGGAGAGTAAAAAGGGAGGATTCTAATAGAACTCTGGAGACAGATTAGGATTAAGCAAAGATTTCCTGGCAGGTCTCTTAGATAACAGGTGCCTTTCTCCCCTACCCTCATCAAGCTTGCAATCTAGTGTTGCTCTAGGCTTGGGGGTGGGGGGGCGGCGGGGAAGGGAAGGACAGACATTCAATATCTCCACCACATTAAACATATAGTATGTTAGATGTGATAAGTGCCAAAAAAAAAAAAAAAACAGTGAGAAAGGACACCATGTTTGGGGGTTGGTGTGAAGTCGTAGGTGGAATGAATGCGGAAGATCTCGTTGAAATGTTTTGAGAAAAGACTCAAAGGAAGTGTAGGAGACAGCCATCTGGACACCTGCGGGAAGAGCAAATGCAGAGCCCAGAAGCAGCAGCAACTCGGGCAGGTGGGAGGAACAGGAAGGAGGCCAGAGAGGCTGGAAGAGCAGAGCTGGGGAGGGGTAGTAGGAGAGGAGGATACACAGAGGGCTCTGCCAGGCCCAGAGGAGACATGGGTCTTAACTCTGTTTAAATGGGTGGCCACTGGAGAGTGCTGAGAAGGGTGCCACCCGCTCTGATGTTTTTACAGGATCGTGCCAATGCTGTGTGGAGACTGGGCTGTGGGGAACAAGGGAAAACCCGCAAGCCAGCTAAAAGCCCAGTGCAGGAATCCAGGTAAGAGATAATGGTGGCAGATTGGTAGCGGTAGTAGGAACAGTTAAAAATGACCAAATTCCAGATATATTCCCAATTCAAAGCCAATGGTATTATCCAATACACTGGATATAAGGTAAAAAAGAAAAAACACATCAAGGATGACTTAGAATTTTTTTTTTCCTCAATCAACTGGAGAAGCAGACTTGTCATTAACTAAAATGGTAATTTCAGGGATGAAATAAAGATAAAAGACATAAATTTGGATATCAGCATATAGACAGTACATTAATAGAATGTAATTAATTGGACATTTGTATTTCTCAAAAGCAATAAAAGTACATACTTCTAAAGATATGCTAGGGTATTCAGGATAAACAGCGTATTTTGCAGAAGCATAATATTTTATAAGTAACATTTAAAACAATCTCTATGATAAAACGAACATTCCTAATATAAAGAAGAATTCAGTTGTGTATGGGTTCTTAAGATAAAACACCAGACTTCAAAGAAATGTGCTCATGACAGGTGGCTTGAGCTATCTGCGGTCTCCTGGGGCTACACATTTCTGTCTTCTGCCAATACAAGCATTTCCATGTTCTTCAAAGTTCTGAGGTGCTCAGTACTTTTTAAGTTTATTCAACATCAGTTATCCTGAAACATTTATTGTCAAGCATTACACTAGGAGCAAGGGATACAGTGAACAAAACACAGACCAGCCTTGTGAAGTCTACAATCTACACTGACGTTAAGTTCAATCTGTCCTTGTTTCCGTTTAGGTTTTGTGGGTTTTTTTTTTTTTTTTTTGGAAAAAACACAATGTCATCTCTATTTATACTTTACAGAGTTACTTTGAGGTTCAAATATTTATGATTCAAAAACTATTTAGAAATGACAAACGGACACAGGCGAGTTGTGTCACTACTGTTACAACAGGGCTGCAGGCAGGTCAAGTGCAAGCTCTTGCAAGACACTCGCGGTGAATCAGAAAAGAGCGTGAATGAATGACTACCTCTGAGGAAGTTGATTACTACATCTGGGCACTGAACCGGGCTGCTTCTAAGTATCCTGGCACTAAAAAAGTATTAGAAACATGCATCTTTCTGCATTTTCTGGCAAAAGAAACAAAGTTCATTGGCAGAGAAAACATTTTTCCTGGAAATGGACCCAAGCGGAGTCCACACAGGTCTTCATAAACGCCATGCTGCATAACGGTGGACAGTACTCCCAACTACCATTTCCGAAAGGAAACAGCAGAACTGTTTAAACTGAGGCTTACTGTGTTGATGTGCTATCAAGTCAGACTTCATCATAGTAAATTACTCAATTATATATTCATGCAAGTCATTATTCTATCTGTTCGCAATTTTTAAGAATATATGTAAGAGTATATAATATATAATAATAGTTGGGCGCGGTGGATCACGCCTGTAATCCCAGCACTTTGGGAGGCCGAGGCGGGTGGATCACAAGTTCAGGAGATCGAGACCATGGTGAAACCCCGTCTCTACTAAAAACACAAAAAAATCAGCTGGGCGTGGTGGCGGGCGCCTGTAGTCCCAGCTACTCAGGAGGCTGAGGCAGGAGAATGGCGTGAACTCGGGAGGCGGAGCTTGCAGTGAGCCGAGATCTCGCCACTGCACTCCAGCCTGGGCGACAGAGCGAGACTCCGTCTCAAAAATAATAATAATAATAATAATATACTGTAGTAATATCTGTGTATCGTAAGTTCAGCATCTGACTTACACACTAATGGCTTCAAGGAAAGTAAATGCAGTTAGAGGGAACATGCTTGCTTTCTATTTTCATTCTTAACTCTTCAAAAAAATACATCCTGTATGCTACAGGACATTCTAAAACAATCAGCCATTCCTTCCAATACCCATTAGCCAAAGCCTTCTTTCAAACAATCTAAGTGGTCTTGAGTAGAGTGGGGGAAAAACGATTATGTGACTTTGGAGCAGCGTACACATTGTCTAATAAAATGCATATAGAAGTCTACAAAAATTACTCCTTGTTTTAATGCTTCTTATGAAATATTTTTGACAGTCTCTAATATAGACTGCCTTGTCATTAGCAGAGGAGAAAAATTCTGCTGAATTCAAGCATACTTTGAAAATGATTTTTATGTTCACGATTTAACTGCCATTTAGATAGCTTGACTTGATCATCTCAGACACAGGCTTCAGCGGCTCCTGGCTCCCAGCAGTCGCTCTAACAGCTATGTCTGGGTTGGCCCTCTGTCCCCTCCCAGCTCCTACTTCCTTCACAGAGCAATAACCTCTCCCTCCCTGTCCACACGGCCTGTACCAGGCCAATCATTGCCTCTTGCCCAGTGACTGGAAAAGTGTTGGGCATGTGATCCAAGCCAGGTAAATTCTAATCTCCTTTACGATCTTTTCTAACAAATCCTGGAATAGAGAAGTTATTTCCTTCAGACTGCAGGACTGGTAGAAGATGATACTGGACACTACCAATGATTCCATTGCAGGCAGTATGTGCCAAAATCCAGGAAGAAGAAAATATGAGGTGGAAATGAAAAGACTGTCCTACATTTCAAACTCTGAGGATACTAGAGCTCTCTTGTCCCCTCCAGCAACTCCTTCCATCCTATGACCTACTCCAGAAATCTCCCATTTTGCTCAATAAGTTCTTTGACCATATGAAAAGAAATGGCATATGAAATTGTCATTTCTGTAAGCTTAAAAACATCTGATTTGGCAACTATACTGGCCATTTCAATAGAATATATTGGCTTTATGCCACGTGGAATCTAAAGTCTTTGGGGACGACAACTGTGAATACTTCAGGGAAACTTCAAACTATGAGACAGGAACAGGGTCGGGGGGGGGGAGTGGGGGAGGAACCAGAAAACAAAACTATGCTATATCTAATATCAATAATTGCTGTTAAAGACAAAGTTATATACAAACATACTTTTCTATTTACATATCGTATGACCTACATGTGATCATGTAAAACTACTCGGAATGCAATGTCTCAGAATAACGTGGAGGTGCAGACATGTGAATAAGGGCTCTGAAGTCACATGGTCGGGGTTCAACTCCTAAAGCAACAAGCTGACAGTTTTTTTTTAATTGAAAATTTAACTGAGATAATTACAGGTTCACATGCAAGTTATAGGATATAATACAAAGAGATTCTGAGTACCCATTACTGAGTTATCCCCAATGGCACCGTTTTGAAAGCCTTAGTACGACACTGGGACCAGGATTTCTTTGACATGGATATAATCCAATTATCTTACTCAGATTTCCCCAGTTTGATATTTATTTGTATGTGTGTGTACTTAATTCTATAAAACGTTAGCACATTTGTGGGTTCCTGTGTCCATCACATCAATACACTGAACATTTCTATTGCCATAAGGACCCCCTGGTCTTGCTCTTTTGTGCCCATAGCCACCACCCTCTCTCCATTTCTCTAATGGTTACAGGACTCTCCAGATTTTCTGTGTCATCCTGGTTATTAGTAGTTCGAAGTTTTTGACAAATTGGCCTCGTTTCTTCTTAGTTGGAAAATGTGTGAGTGTAATCTTGTCCTTTATTAGTCCTTTAGTGGGTCTAGGATCTGTATTGTTGTCCCATTTCTTTCCTGATATTACAGAGTTGTGTCCTCTTTTCCTCTCGATTTTGTTACAGATTTATCAATTTTATTAAAGTTTTTCAAGGACCAGATTTTTGACACATTGATTTTTTTCTACTGTTTCCCTATTTTCAATTTTGTTGACTTTTGCTTTTATTATCTCCTTCCTTCTGCTTCTTCTGGATTTATTTTGCTCTTCTTTTCCTAATTTATTGAAGTATAAGTAGATTATTGATTTGAGACCTTTCCTCATTGTTTAATATTTTTAATTTTTGTGAGTATATAGTAGGTGTATTTATGGGATACATGAGATATTGTAATACAGATATACAATGTATAATAATCACATCAGGGTAAATGAGGTGTGGGTATCCATCACCTAAGTACTAATCCCTTCTCTGTGTTACCAACAATCCAATTATACTCTTCCAGTTATTTTAATTAATTAATTTATTTGAAACAGAGTCTCACTCTGCTGCCCAGGCTGGAGTGCAGTGGCGCAATCTTGGCTCATTGCAACCTCTGCCTCCCAGTTTCAAGCGATTCTCCTGCCTCAGCCTCCAGAGTAGCTGGGATTATAGGTGTGCACCACCACACCTGTCTAAATTTTTGTATTTTTAGTAGAGATGAGGTTTCACCATGTTGGCCAGACTGGTCTCAAACTCCTGACCTCAGATAATCAGCCTACCTAGCCTCCCAAAGTGCTGGGATTACAAAGTGTGAGCCACCACATCTGGCCTCCAGTTATTTTTAAATGTATAATAAATTATTTGTAGTCACCCTGTTGTACTATGAAATGCTAGATCTTATTCATTCTAACAATATTTTTGTACCCATTAGCCATCCCCACTTACCCCACCCCCACCAACCTTTTCCAGCCTCAGGGAACCATTCTACCCTCTATCTCCATGAGTTCAATTGTTTTACTTTTTTCAGCTCCCATAAATGAGAACACATATTTCTGTGCTTCTGTGCCTGATTTATTCCACTTAACAAAACGACCTCCAGTTCCATCCATGTTGTTGCAAATGACAGGATCTCATTTTTCTTTATGGCTGAATATACTTCATTGTGTATATGTACCACATTTTCTTTATCCATTCATCTGCTGAAGTACACTTTGGTTGCTTACAAATGTTGACAATTGTGAATAGTGCTGCAAAAAACATAGGAGTGCAGATACTTCTTCGGTATACTGATTCCTTTCTTTGAGATATATACCTAGCAGTGGACTTGCTGGATCGTATGGTAGCTCTATTTTCACTTTTTTGAGAAACCTCCAAACTGCTCTCCATGGTGGTTGCCCTAATTTACATTCCCACGGAAAGTGTATGAGGATTCCCTTTTCTCCACATTCTTGCCAGCATTTGTTACCGCCTGTCTTTAAGATAAAAGCCATTTTAACTGGGGTGAGATGATCCCTCGTTGTATAATTGTTTTGATTTGCATTTCTCTGTTGATCAGTGATGTTTAATACACCTGTTTGGATTTGTATGTCTTTTGTGAAATATGTATTCAGATCTTTTGCCCATTTTTAAATCAGATTATTAAATATTTTCCTATAGACTTGCTTGGACTCCCTATATATTCTGGTTATTAATCCCTTGTCAGATGGATGGTTTGCAAATATTTTCTCCCAATGAGTTGTCTCTTTGCTTTGTTGATTGTTTTCCTTTGCTGTGCAGAAGCTTTTTAACTTTATGTGATCTCCTTTGTCCATTTTTACTTTGTTTGCCCACACTTGTAGGGTATGACTAAAGAAATCCTTACCCCATTCAATGTCCTGGAGAGTTTCCCCAATGTTTTCTTTTAGTAGTTTCATAATCTTCACGTCTTAAAGTTTTTAATCAATTTTGATTTTTGTATATGACGAGACATAGAGGTCTAGTTTCATTCTTCTGTATATGGATATCCAGTTTCCCCAGCACCATTTATTGAAGAGAGTGTCCTTTCCCCAACGTATGTTCTTGATGCCTTTGTCAAAAGTGAGTTCACTCTAGGTGTATAGATTTATTTCTAGGTTTTTCATTCTGTTCCACTGGTCAATTTGTCTATTTTTAGGCCCATACTGTGCTGTTTTGGTTACTATAGCTCTGTAGTATAATTTCAAGTCATGTAAATGTGATTCCTCAAGTGACATTCTTTTTCTTTAGGATAGCTTTTTCTATTCTGGGCTTTTTGTGGTTCCATATAAATTTTAGTATTGTTTTTCTATTTCTGTGAAGAATGTCATGGGATTTTCATAGGGATTGCACTGAATCTATAGATGGCCCTGGGTAGTATGGACATTTGAACAATATTGATTCTTCAAATCTACAAACATGTAATTTCTGTTTTTTTGTGTCCTCTTCAATTTCTTGCATAAAGTTTTATAGTTTTCCTTATAGGGATTTTTCACTTCTCTGGTTAACTTAATTCCTAGTATTTTTTATAGCTATTGTAAATGGGATTAGTTTCTTGATTTCTTTTTTCAGATTTTTTTTTGTTTTTGTTTTGAGACGGAGTCTTGCTCTGTCGCCCAGGCTGGAGTGCAGTGATCTCCACTCACTGCAAGCTCCGTTTCCCGGGTTCACACCATTCTCCTGCCTCAGCCTCCCGTGTAGCTGGGACTACAGGCACCGCCACCGCACCCGGCTCATTTTTTTTAAATGTATTTTTAGTAGAGACGGGGTTTCACCGTGTTAGCCAGGATGGTCTCTATCTCCTGACCTCATGATCCACCCATCACGGCCTCCCAAAGTGCTGGGATTACAGGCGTGAGCCACCACGCCCGGCCCAGATTGTTTGTTTTTGGCATAGACAAATGCTACTCCTTTCTGGATGTTAATTTTGTATACTGCAACTCTAATAAACTTATCAGTTGTATTTTTTGGATGAGGGAAAGGTGGCCTAGGTGATTGAAGACTATCTCTCCTACTCTCCTCAGTGCCTCTTTCCTTAGTATGATGTTAAAACTAGGTACTGTGATTGCTCACCTGATTTTTGGTTCTTATGAAGATGCTTTTTTTCCGTAGGTAATTGTTTAATTTGGTGATCCTATGTAGAAATGAGTACAATCACTGGAGGCTTCTATTGAACTTTCTCTCTCTCTCCTCATTTTTAATGTAGTAACTTATTGCCATAAATTTCACTCTCAGACCGCTTTACCTGCATCCCAAATATTTTGGTATGTTCTGTTTTTCAGTTTTATGTATTTTTATTTCCTTTAAAATCTCCTCTTTAAATCATAGATTATTTAATAGTGTGCTGTTTCATTTTTACCTGTTTAAAGATTTTCCTGTTGTCTTTCCCTTACTGATTTCTAAGAGACTCCACTACGATCAGAGAGTGTACTCCGCATGAGTTTGGCTGTTTAAAAGTGCTCCGTGGCCCAGGATGTGTGCCATTTTGGTGAATGTCCCATGAATTCTTTGGAAGACTATGTATTCTGTGGTTTCTGGGTGAAGTATTCCAGAAATGTCCATTTAGTCCTGTTGCTTGATTGTGTTGTTCAGACCTTCTTCATCCTTGCTGATTTCCTGTCTAGGCAGTCACCCTGTTTAGGCTTAGCATGTGGGTCCTGGTCTAGTTTTGTGGGCTATGGTTCCAGGGCCAGCTTAATTTTCAGATCCTTTGCAGCATTCTTTGGGTCTGCTTCATTTGTCTGGTTCTGACAGGGGCCCCCACTGGTCCCTGCTGATGCTGCCTGAGGGAGTGAAGGGACTTCCCCAGGCCTAATTCCCAGTGTCTCTCAGTAGGAGGAGTGGTGGTCTTAGGGCCCACAGACTGGACTAGGCCTTCCTAACCACCTATTCCTCTCTGGGCAAAAGAGGGTGGTCTTAGGTGCATGAGGACAAAGAAGCTACTCAGCCGGACCATTTGTTGCAGTGGGATCCATGTAACAATTACTTCCCAGAAGTCCAGGTATCACACACTGGGAAAGGGTATCTCAGCAGGAAGAGGATTTCCCCTGGCTGCTTGCTTGCTTCCATTTGAATAAAAAAAGGAAGCAGCCTCCCTAGGCTACCTCGGTTGCTAGTTCAGAGGTCAAGAAAGGCCAGATCTGCCTCCCCTGATGGGTGAGGGAATGTGAGACGCCCTGCCATTCTATCAGTCCTTTGGTACTGGGCCCCAAACCATCTTGACTTCTTCCTACCCATTTTTTGAGTTCTCCTTCTGTTTCTTGCATTATTTCTGGGGTCTATCATTGTATTTAGTTGGGAGGAAGTAGGAGAAACAGGTCTGTGCCATCTTGTCTAAGCTAGAAGTCTTAAATTTCTAATTTTTTGACATAGCGCAAAATCTAAGTTTCAGATTCATCATTGGAAAATAACTGCCTTCTAGATTGCTGTGAACATTAAGTAGATAATGCATTTAAAGCTCTTAGATCACTGACTGCTATGAAACAGGCACTCAGAAAATGTCAGCTATTGCTGCACAATATAAGGCAATAATTAAATTTTATGAAAAAATATATGAATAGGAAAGACCAGAAAGAAATCCATTAAATAATTACACTAGATGGTAGGATGAGTAATTTTAAATTTTTTATTTACTATTTCTCTGTATTTTCCAAATGTTCTTCAACTAATAGGTTTTAGTTTTACAATTAAAAAATGTAATAAGAAAAATAGAAATACACAACTTATAACTGTGTAAGGCACTGATTTAAATATCTTCTGTATAATCTTCAGATAAAGTGGAAAGGATAATTATGCAACAATAAGATCCTAACTTACCTTCCACTTCTGAATTTATTGAACATCAGAGTAAAATGACTGGACAAAAGCATTTAACTACTGCTGCTTTGTTCTGAGAAGGTAATGATTATTTCCAAGTCTTTCATTTCCCTCAACCCCTAGAACGACCTAATTGGCAAATTGCATGACAGGTGAGACAAATGGCTCAATATGATTCACAGCCCTGAATAAGGTAAGATCTTACTCTGTGGTCAGTCCAGCTCAGAAACACTGCTCAGAATCAAATCAACACAAGTGAGGCTCTCTAAAACGTGGTCCAGCAAAATGAAAATAATTATTTCCAAGGGAAAAACATGGATCACAAATGAACATATTAGCAAATTCTGCCTTCCTTTCAGAGTATGTCAGCCTAGATGAGAGGGGAGAAGAGGTAGGTGAGAAACTAGTAACCTCTGGCAAATAGAGTGGCTGAGTGAGCATTCATTCAACAAGTATCTACTGGGGGATAGGACTTCAACTTCTAGGAACCACAGGGTTCAAAAGAGTAAAATCAGCCAGGCGCGGTGGCTCATGCCTGTAATCCCAGCAGTTTGGGAGACCGAGGTGGGTGGATCATGAGGTCAGGCAGGTGGATCACGAGGTCAGGAGATCGAGACCATCCTGGCTAACACCGTGAAACCCCGTCTCTACTAAAAATACAAAAACTTAGCTGGGCGTGGTGGCGGGCGCCTATAGTCCCAGCTACTCAGGAGGCTGAGGCAGGAGAATGGTGTGAACCTGGGAGGCGGAGCTTGCAGTGAGCTGAGATCACCCCACTGCACTCCAGCCTGGGCAACAGAGCGAGACTCCGTCTCAAAAGAAAAAAAAAAAAAAAGAGTAAAATCTTATGTTTAGGAGTTGTATCACACTACCACCCAAATGACCTAGGCCACAGTATTAGTACTTAATTTTCTCAATTAAATTAAGAGTTTTCAAAAGCTTGATAACATGATTCACAATTTCTAATTCTGAATAATTCTGTCAAGAAAATTGTTCCTTAAAAAAAAAAAAAAACCTTTAGGCCAGGTGCAGTGGGCTCATGCCTGTAATCTCAAGTCTTTGGGAGGCCGAGGTGGGAGGAGTGCTCGAACCCAGGAGTCCGAGGCTGCAGTGAGCCATGATCATGCTGTTGCACTCCAGCCTGGGTGACACAGTGAGATCCTGTCTGTAAATAAATAAGTAATTTTAGAAGTTTTCTGCTTTATAAAACTACTAAATTTAGGGGGAGAGTGAGGTCAGCCAAAATGATGTTTCTGGACTTATTTTTTAGTAGTTTTAATTCCAAAAAAATAAAAAAAAAAATGAGGCAAGCAAAGCAACCTTTCAGTTTAACTGGCTCACAAGTTATTAACAAAATGATGTTTAAATGTGTACATAATCAGCTCATTTTAAAGGTTGTATCCAACTTTCAGCTTGCTTGACCCATGAAATGAGGGAGAAACATTGCTGCTGATTCCCCAGTTGGATTTGAAAACTTTATCGGGATAATTTTGGTATATCGTATAACATATGAACATGAAAAATTCAGTTTACTTCAAATATCAAAAAATAGTACCCAGATGCTCATTTTAAATAATTCACATATCCATCAGGTACTGATACATTAAGGTTATATGACCTATATTAATAAATACTACATTACAAACACAGATGTGTGGTGTTGGGCCCCCCACCCCCAGTTTTGGCCGGATTTTAACTCCTGACAAACTATGGTTACAATAAACAAAATACAAAAGAACAGAAACGAAAAATATTTTAAAATTCAAAAATAACATAGTCTGCAAGATTTAAAAGTAGGTTAGGTCCTTAAATAGGTTATTCTTTCTCCTAACCTTCTAAAAAGTATATTAAAAGCTGGTTGAGTTTACTCAACACTGTTATACATTTTGTGTAAACCTTTACTGCTTTCAACAATCGAGAATGATAAGAAGAAAGTTTGCACTAAGGTAATACACTAATTTCAGCTAGACTCCATAGCAGTATTGCTAAAAATTACAAAACTGTAATCTTTAATAGAGTAAAAGCATTTTCTAGATATATTAAAACATGAAAATAGAAGAAAATATGACAAGAGTTCTTAAAAGAAATCTTTTCATTTTAAGCCATCACTTGTCATAGTAATATCCATATTAATATCATATAAAGCATTTCAATTTTTACTTTATATTTTAATGAGTACAAGAAAATTTCTGAACACATCTGTCAAATAGATATAATCAGCACAAGAGACTTCTGACTTGTTCTACATGCTCTGAAAGTTCAGCATTAAGGATGGAGAGGAACCAAAGATATGATAAACAGGCAAAGAAGTATTTCAGTGCACATACTGCAAGACAGTCAGTGAAGGAACAGGAATGAGCATCCAGCAGTGGCCCAGAAGAGCTGAAGGTAAAGGGGACATGAGGCACATGCTTTAGTCAAGTGGGTGTCAGGACTGCTTTGAACTTGTCTAATCCACATAGTTCTTACTTGTGCCACAATATGTTGATTGTGAGTATATTAATTCATCTGGAGCTATATTTAGAAAAGGGAAGAAAATGCAAATAACTACAATATACAGGCTAGAATGATTTCAGGCACTGAAATATTATAAGATTATTTAATGACAAATACCTAAATTTGCAGCCTCTTTAAGAAATCCTTTATAATCTGTGCTATCTCAATTATATAAGACATATATGCAAATTTGAGATATACATATATTGAGATATATACATATTAATATGTTGAAATATATATGCATGCATATGTATTTGTATATAAAGCTACAAATTTCACATATTCAGATTGATTTTACAAATATCATTATTTTGATAACTGTGCTAATGTTTAACAGGCATATTACAGACTTAAAATATATTTTTAAGATGTAGGTTAAAGGAGACCCTAAATAAACCTGCACTGTTTCATTTTCATGCCACATGCACCAAAATGGTTTTTTTTTGTTTTTTGTTTTTTGTTTTTTTTCCCTTTCTGGCTAAATTTTAGCTCAAGGAAAGAGTTGGCCTATGTCTATGGGAAAAAAAAAAAGTCATGATTCAGATCTCTGTTAACACATTAGTTGGTCTGCAATAAGCAGAAGGAAATGGTAGGGAACAGTGCCTTGAGGTGCATTAATAAAGCTGCTTACAGAAAGATCAAGCATTCTTGTTCAGAGCCAACTTCAACAATTTCTGTGATAATTTTCAGCCTATTTAGAATAGTCTAAGTCTATGATAAAAAAAAAAGTAGAAACAAAACCCAAACATGCTCTGCACTGAGAGCAGGTAACTCTCATCGCAGGATGCAAACACTCTAAATTCTGTCTAGCATGCACCGTGATTGATGATACACCTCTATCCTATTTCACACTGAATACTGTAAGACATAAAACTCCCTGCTCTGAAAAGAACTTACTTTTATTTTCCTTTGGCACATGGATAATATTTAGCATATTAAATTATTTAAAGTTTTTAAGTTAAAATAGCAACTCACAAAGAATTCTATGTATATCAAATACTTGGCAAGATTATCTCTCTTCAATACAGCCTCATACTGGTTACAGAGGAAGGTACAAAAAGTATGTGGAAGAAAAATAAATAATACTGTGTCAACCCCGTGGTGCCTTCCACAAAAAGAATGCATCCTCACAGGAAGACTAGAACTCATAGAGATCACATTTCACAGCTTTCGGAATGAATTCGGTAAATTCCAGATTCTATCAAAAAGAACTGTTTGCATGAAAGACAACAAAGACAGGAGGAAGCCTTCACACAGCACATTTGTTATGCAGTTTGGAAATATGCTGCACTTACACTGAATGGCAAGCGGTGGAAGTCATGTAAGAGCAAGTTCTTCTAGGGATGCAGCTCTCTGGCTGCAGGAGGAAGGGTTGGGGAGCCTCACCTCCAGCACAGCTAATATACTGATAGAACAGAGAGTAAAACCCTACTGTTGTTGTTCTATATGGCTGGATCTTAACAGGTCTCTGATCAATGCTAAAGAAAGAGACATCTGGGGTCAAAGTGATACTTTCTTTATGAGCTTATTAATACAGATGATAAAAGGATACAAAATATCAGTTTCTCCCTATTTCACAGGAAGCCCTAGGTTAATCAGAAACTTGCCAATATAAAAGGAAGATGGGAGTACAGTATTTCTCCTTAACAAAAGATGGTCTAAAGAGAAAAACAGTGGGATATTAAACATGACAAAAGAATAAAGTCACTAAATTAGCACAGCCTCTCTGGAGAGCAATCTGGAAGTTTATTTTAAAAGCCTGGGTGCCCTCAACCACAGCTATTTCAGTTCCAGGAATGTGTTCAAAAGAAAATAATCACGTATCCACTTATCAATGTAGACATTAGGATGTTCATCTCAGCATTGTTTACGACAAAAAATAAAAACAGCCAAATGTTAGCAAAAGAAAATGTTTCTCTCCTCTCATCTTTGGGACTCATAATCTGGCATTATCTATTAACATTTAAAATGTAGCTCAGTAGCTTTGGAGTAAGGCAGACCTAGGTTTAAAGACCTACCTCTATTACTTGTGCATTTTTAGAGAACATTGAGAACAGTAATTCATCTAGAATTTTTGTATACAGTGTGGGAAGGGTGCCTAAAATTATATTTTTCCAGATGTATAATCAGTTATATAAGTGATATTTATTGAATAAATCACCTTTTCTGAACTGACTTTTGCCAGGTTTATCACATATCAGATCTTCATATATTCTTGAATCTCTAATCCATTCAACTGATGCATTTCAACCCTATTCATACTGGTTTAATTGTGGGAAACGTATAGCACATAGTATGTGTTTTACAGTTGCCCTACACGACAATTTTTCAAAAACTGGGGGTACAAATTCTTGGATTTATTTTTCCATTGGCACTTTAGAAACAATCAAAGCTGTCTATCAGGCCTCTGAGCCCAAGCCAAGCCATCCCATCCCCTGTGACTAGCAGGCATATGCCCAGATGGCCTGAAGTAACTGAAGAATCACAAAAGAAGTGCAAATGCCCTGCCCCGCCTTAACTGATGACATTCCACCACAAAAGAAGTGAAAACGGGTAGTCCTTGCCTTAAGCGATGACATTATCTTCTGAAATTCCTTTTCCTGGTTCATCCTGGCTCAAAAAGCTCACCCACCGAGCACCTTGTGACCCCCCACTCCTGCCCGCCAGAGAACAACCCCCCCTTTGACTGTAATTTCCTTTACCTACTCAAATCCTATCAAATGGCCCCACCCTTATCTCCCTTCCCTGACTCCTTTTTCCGACTCAGCCCCCCTGCACTCAGGTGAAATAAACAGCCATGTTGCTCACACAAAGCCTGTTTGGTGGTCTCTTCACATGGAGGCGCATGACACTGTCCTCAAAAGAATAGAAGGAAGAATCAGGTTAAAAGACATTGACTATTTTTTCCAATACGTTCTTCAACAAGAAGGTACTGGAACACACAACATGGTCAAGGAAGATTCTAAGGAGGAGATGGCCAGGCAGAAAGGAAAGTAGGGTGGCAAAAAGTCATCCTTTAGGCTGACGGGTATCTGCCTGTTAAGAGAGTGATGAAGTGTGCACACATCTCAACCTAGCTAACAGCCAGTTTTCCATCATCGCTTCCTTTAGAAAAGGTATCTATCCAAAAGGGTAAGAAATACGTAAACCAACATTAAATCTACAGAGTCAGTCAAGATGAAGGGCCAGGGTAATATCACAGACTAGCATGGACTAGGTCAGGGATTTCCAATGTTTTTCAAGTATGAATGAGGATTCCTTTTTTAATGCCAAGAGTTTAAACGGAACCTGTACAGTGGCAACTGGCCTGTTTGTATTCATTGGTGAAAAATAATACGTAATAAAATGCTATTACAATTGAAGTATAACAACGTGTTTATTAATCATAATGGTAGCTAGTATCCACAGGTACGCTTCACTGTCTAGAGCTCAATCTATTACCCAGATACAGTCTTCACCCAAGACAAGTTTAAAAACCTCAATTTTGGCCGGGCGCGTTGGCTCAAGCCTGTAATCTCAGCACTTTGGGAGGCCGAGGCGGGCGGATCACGAGGTCAGGAAATCGAGACCATCCTGGCTAACACCGTGAAACCCCTTCTCTACTAAAAAATACAAAAAACTAGCCGGGCGTGGTGGCGGGCGCCTGTAGTCCCAGCTACTCAGGAGGCTGAGGCAGGAGAATGGCGTGAACCTGGGAGGCGGAGCTTGCAGTGAGCCAAGATCTGGCCACTGCACTCCAGCCTGGGCGACAGAGCAAGACTCCGTCTCAAAAAAAAATAAAAAAATAAAAACCTCAATTTTATTGTTAAAAATAATTTTTATTTACCACATAACTTGCTTTGACCCCTACAATTAGTTCATATTTTTATTCAGATCAATTATAATAATGATGACTGTTAAATTATAATTTTTATTTAACCTTAAATATGTGGCTATCAAGGCACTTCAAGTAAAAATGCTAATATATCACATACAACATTAATTTCTAAACCTACTATGAAGTGTAATTTTAAAACATTAGGGTTAAACCGTAATAAAAATTATCTAAAAGTCTAAGTGTAGACAAGGTCACACACCTTAAAAGAAAAATGCTAGTGCTGGTCAACTATGTGTGAGCTACATTTTTTAATCTTAAGATTAAAAATTCCTTGAGATTTTCAGATTTTCCTCCCCTCCCTCAATTAAATCAAAAGTGTGAAAAGATGACTTTATGGATCTTTCTGATACTTATGTTCACAGTAGCATCTCCTTGTTGAGATGATGACTTTCAATGCTTGCAAAATGAGTAACTTTACACTCTTAACTTCACAAACTCTAAGGAGTAGGCAACCTGAGATTGAGTCCAAGAAAGGATAAACTACCCAAATGCACTAATATGGCAGATTTCTAGATTTCAGGATGCTACCTGTGCAATAAGCCATCCTGGAACACAAAGTGACCAGAGTCTCCTTGTGAAATGATGGTCTTTACGCAGTAAAGTTTGGGAGAGGCCCGCCCTGGGCAGCCCACCACAGCCTGTCTTTCTCTTAATTCTAAACATTCACGTCACTCATTTTGGTGCCTGGCATGTACCACGTTTCTCCTGTTCTCTTTTTCTCTCCATGTCCTATTTTCCACTACCTGGTACAGAGCTGTGTATACTTTGAATGTAAAACAAGTGTCCATGATTCTCAATCTGTAAGATATTGTAAGAAGATACCTTCAGAGAGCCTTATTTTTTTAAAAATGGCTTTAGTGTACAACCTCATCTGATCATCTGTTAGGCTAACCAGGGCCTTCATGTTCCACAAGGTGGAAACAGAGGCTTAGAGGGGCTGAGAGACTTACTGTCAGATGGTCATTAGGGAGCGTGGGGGATTCATAGTCATGCTTTTTTCACTGTTTCCAGTGCCCTTTCCTATACATCATTGCTTGTCACAGTGTGGTTCCCAGACCCGCAGTATCTTCATCCTCAGGGGACGCCACAGAAATGCTGACTCCCAGGCCCTACCCCAGACCACCCGAAATACACACTCTGGGAGTGGGGCCCCAGCAAGCCCTCCAGGCAACCCTGAGGTACTCTGAAGCTTGAGAACCACTGTTTTGCATCCCAACGATTAAAAGTTATATCATTTGTGTAATTACGTTCAGCAATTTCATAATAATAAAATAATGAAGACAGAAATATCAATAAGTTACTAAAGTCTCTCTTTCAATGATGAGGTTATACTGATTTAGGTATTCTTGATTCCACTACACTCAATGTACGGCAACTCAAAAGAAGGAAACTACAATATACAGAAATTATATTTGAGGTACAAGTTTACTTTTCTCTTTTCACTTTTCAGATTTCAAAGTACTATTTGATTACCCTTTCACTTCACAGCACCAAAACTAACAGAACAGCAGCCAGAAGTCTCAGAAATGTCATCTTGCTTTAGCTGCTTCTACAGAACCAAGTCAGTGCCCAGCTCTGGCCTGGTGAAATGCTGAACCAGCCAGAGGATGGCAGGCACATGGGCACCACGGGAGAGGGTTGCCAGCTGGTTTCATTTCAATCATTCAATTGATTGAATCTGGCCTGTAAACGATGTGCTGGAATAAAATGTCTCCTTGTCCTGGAAAAATTCACATTTCAGTAGGAAAAGAAAATACACGTAGATAAATATTTGAGTTAAGCCTTGGAGGACGAGGAGTAACTGAGACTTCTACAGCAGACAGCTTAGAGGAAGACCACAATCCCCGTTATGGTAGAAGTGACTGCACAATAGTCTTTCAATGTGAAAGATGAATATTTTCAATATCATCTCAGCCTCACTTTGGTCATTAACACTAGGCCTTTCGACTTCCCGCCGAAACGTTTATTTGGTGTACCACACCATTTTTCTGACCCCTGCATCAATCCCTTGACTCTTCTCAACTTGCTACCTGAGGCCTTTTCCCCGTTCCTCATAGTTCTGACAGCAGCTATCATTCTCACTGGACACAATATGGAAATGAGTCCAGGAAAGGTCCGTTAGGCGTCAATTAAAACTCTCTCCTAAAGTTGGCTTTGGTAGGAAGCAGCCCTCTGTAACATGTGGTGCCAATACTGCCGCCCACCACATAGCACCAGCTCTCCTCCCAGTCCTGGTAGGACCACACTCTCCCACCCCTGCATCGGTGATGGTCACTTGCTGCAGCCAATGAAAGACAGGCAGAAGTTACGGACTCGGCTGCAGGTAGAAGGCTCAGGAGCCAGTGAGTTTTATATAAATCCACCATACTGTTCCCCGCTGACAGCTATCACAACATCTGAGATGGAGGCTGCTCCATCAGCCTGAGTCCCTGGGTAACTGTGTTGAGCAGTGACACCTCACTCAACCCACACTAACTGTGCACTCTAAGCAGGAAATAAACTTGCTTTAAGCCACTGAGATTTCATGGTTGGTAAGTGCTGTAGCACAACCTAGATTTCCTGATTTTATGGTTGGTGAGTGCTGTAGCATATCCTAGTTTTCCTGATGTTTTCAGAATGCAGTCACAAAATCTGCTTTGGTACAAAGAGGAATATGAAGACTAAATGAGCTGTCGACGTTCATGTTGAACTTGTAGATGTTAAAATCTAGAAGCAATGATGTTTTAAAATCTAAACACTACTTTGGGGCATCATTAGGTCAACAAGTCATTCTCCATGTGAAGAAACTTAAGCCAAGAAACCGGAAGTGACTGGAAAAGGTCTCGCCCCTCATTTGGGCATGGTCAGGACCCAGGCCGCATCATCAGGCTCCTGGTGCAGTGCTCTCTATGGGCCCCGTGCTGTCTTCGAGGTCACTGGAGGTCTATGGCGGCTTGATCCAAGCTGTTTCCCACACCACTTTCTCTGACAAAATGTGTTCTATTCCAAATTAAGTTGCAAAGGGAAAATGTATTTTAAATTATTCTGGCAGTTATAAACTGTTGGGAACCAAGACAGATACATATGGTCTTTGGGAAGTGAAGAATTCTTACAGAACTCTACTAGAAAATTTATACGCAGTCAAGCATGTCTCCACAGGCATTTAAAAATGAAATTGATGCTCTAAGGCCAGACAGTCAAAAGCATTTACTAAAAAGAAAGGCCTTTAGTCAAGGATAACAATATATGAGGAAAATAATTCAAAGATAAAAACTACACAATGGTTATGGGTGAGGAAGGAATTCAGTTGAGCAACAGCATAGATGGCTAGTGATAATAATCTATGCATAGAGAAATGATCATTTTTCAAAAACAAAAAAGCTCATCTCAACAAGAACAGTTTACAGAACTCAGACGGCTGTTGGTGTTTTCACTATCAGGTAACCAATAAATGGGTCTTTTGAAGTCACTTAGAAGCTAAAATTCATTAAATACTCTGAAAAGATCATCCTTTTGTACAGAATACACCGAAAATGGAATTCACAACATACAAACATCAATAGAATTTAAAAGCACTGTAAACAAGAAGTCCAGGTAACTCCTGCCTGGGTCTATAAGAACATGTAACCCAATCTCACTCAACAAACCCAGCGCTCTGCCTGCTAAGAAACATACAGAGCGTGCCGTTCCAAACTTTTTTCTCAGAAGCAAGCAGATGGACATCTTGCGAGTTTCCAGACCTGCCTTTATGTGGCTATGTGTCACCCTTATTCCCTACGAGTAGAGGTGGCCCCTGCAAGGATATCACCAGCCAAGAGCAGACCATGAGGAAGGCAGTCTCTCCCACCCAGCTGGCACCCACCGTACCAGTGCTCCGTTTGGTCTTGAGAGCCATCTCTTTAGTAAGAATCGCCCCCCTATGGGGTCAGAGTCTAGCCATCTGTGGCTTCATCCTCACACTTGCAACAGATAATGACCGTGTCCCTAAACAGAAATTAAGCAGAGAGTATAACGGGAAGCCTAGAAGAATGGGATCTATTTTTTCAAAAGGTCAAATCCTATCACTCATGCCATTTCAATGGCAATATCTCTAGGGTAACATCTCAATTTTTCTTGCTAGTGCCAGAAACATTGGTTTGTCGATTTTCTACAACTACAGTAGAAATGATGCATGACCTCTGTTACTTTGGAGACACAGGTCAACACGTTTTTGGCAGAAAAATTTGAAATACAAATAGGAATTATGCCTAAGCTTGTCCCAGATGGAGATGAGAACAAAATAACAACAAAAGCAACCTTGCCATCGAGTGCAGTCTCTCCAGAGAGGCTCCTGGCACCAGGGAACGAGACGAGGCCACAGAGGGAATGAAGGAAGCCTTCCGTGTGGTCTGGTCGGCTATCTCCCTAGTCTCCCCTTTTGGGAAGCTTCTAAAGCGAAGGTAAATCAATTTTTATTTTCCTTCTTAGAAGTCTTTGTCTTTGATGTTTTTTTCTAATTTCTCCCTTTACACTTGAAAGAGGCCCTTTTTAGAGCTCTATGCCTTCTTTAAAGGCACTTCTAGTAATCGAAGAATAAAACTAAACCTAACACACAGTTTCTAACAGAGGTTTAAAGAGAGACATAGTACTGTAAGGCATAGCCAATAGTTACTGTAGAGATATTAAAATATCTTTAACATTTTTAAACATTTTTATTTTAATAATGTTATTGATTAAAATATCAATGCCATTTTAATCAAGCAATATTGCATAAACACTTATTAAATGCTAACCTACCATATGCCAGGCATGATTCTATGAGCCTGCCATACAACGATGTTTCCCATTTCAACCCCTCTTGCCTGGGTCCTTCTCTCTGAAAGAGGAAGGGCCCAGCCCAGAAGCCAGGGAGAAAAGGCCACACCAGCTATGCAGGTGTAAAGCAAAGGTCATGCCCTAAATCTCTGCAAAGCACAGACTGAAAGGACCCTTCTGAAACACAATCACCTGTCCAGGACTGGTGTTGGGGAGAAAAATTATGCCCTAAGTTCTAATATGTACAACATCTACAGTCGCTAGATTTCAGGGTCATGATTTGATTCAAGGCACATCTAAGCTATTTGTATCAGGCCATAACATAAGAAGAAATCTACTGCAGATTAGAAAAATCTATCATTGCGAATTAAAATTCTACAGTTTGGGTTTGCCACTGATGTCTTATTGACAATTAAATTTTAAATCAATGTGAAATATGTTAAAATATAATTGTGTTAAGTTTTATAATTACTTTATGAAGGCTTAAGTACGTATCTAGTTATCCTCCTTCTCTTAAATAATTTTATTTTCTGTTCCTCTGTTTAAATTACATAACAAAACATCTGGGGGCATTTAGCCTCTTAATACTGTTAAGCTTCATGGTTCTTCAGCATCACACTGGGTTAATAATTTGCCTGAGGCATGCATCAGGGTGATGTCTTGTTGGATGAATTCAACCTAATTCAACCATCAGTTATTGAAAAGCTCCCCTGTGTCAGATACATGCCTAGATGCAGAAATTAGTGACACGGACTTTAGGATCTACACAGTCATGTGGAAGAGAAAAATAAACATCAAATATATTATTTGATAAGTGCCATATCCATAGTATATACAAAGTGTCATGGGTACAGTGGTAAGGAGGTGTTAGGGATATCTACAGAAGGACTGACATATTAAACCACTCCTGAAGCATAACTAGGACTTCGTAAGAAAGAAGAGAAGGAAAAGAGGTTGGGAATGGGTAGAAAATTACAGGCAGAGGCAAACACGTGAGAAAGGCATAGAGGTAGGGAAGTCCGCCCAATGACCAGCATATGGCTTGGATGACGCCCTCCTCTGCATCATAAGAAGTTGCCTGCGTGGCTCTGAGCAAGTGGAAGCACACAGGAGGAGTTTAGTAAACGGGTTTTGCTCTACTAGACAATTTCTAACTCATACAAAGCACTCATTAGACTAATTTACAGTGACTTATAAACTCTAGACAATTAACATAAAAATGAAAACATAGTCTATGAGTCCAATGCCTTAGATAAGATACAGTTATACTTAAGAATATACTTCGTTCAATTTCGACTCAGAATGCGTGTATCACCCAAGAAACAGAGATCAAGTTTAGAAAACGGAAATGATTGTGTCAAGTGTTTGAGACACTTTGGAAATCTGTTCTTTGGTAGCTAACATGACAGGAAATTAACACTGGGATTTTAACTGGGCTTCCCTCCAGTAAAATAAAACTTCCTGGAATAGGACCTACTGTCATAACTTCCCCCAAGAGACAAGACGAAGGTCCACCCTATCATGGTGAAGATATAAAAATAGCGATTCCTTGACGGTTTCATGTAAATTCCTTGAAATATTTTAAATACTCCTTTAAAGTCTTTTATTATAGATATATGAATGATGGCTTTCAAAATAAAAATTTATACGAACTTGGACTCTTTTCTTGCCAGAGCTTTATGGAAACAACTTTAAAAGCAAGTTTGGTCCAAGTGATGCCAATGTCACAGACTACACTATGTTTGTGTCAGACCCAAAATCGCTGCATGTCAATGTGCATTCTCTCTGCATTCATAAGTAATTCACCGTGTTCTCTGTCTGACTTCCCCATAGCACATATCATAGCAGATGTCCATCAACCTTGACCAGACTTCCTTAAAGTCCTCTTCTTAGATTCAGAGTCACTTCTCTCCCTGGTTCTTTCATTGTGCCTTTTCAATCTTGTTGAAGGATTCTTTTTCTTCCACTTGCCCCTTAAATGAAGGTTTCCTGCAACCCAGGCCTCCTCTTCTTTTGTTTTTGAGATGAATTTTCACTCTTTCACCCAGGCTGTAGTAAAGTGGGGGCAATCTCGGCTCACTGCAACCTCTGCCTCCCGGGTTCAAGTGATTCTCCTGTCTCAGCCTCCCGAATAGCTGAGATTACAGGCAAATGCCAACATGTCCGGCTAATTTTTGTAGTTTTAGTAGCGATGGGGTTTTGTCATGTTGGCCAGGCTGGTCTTGAACTCCTGACCTCAGGTGATCCACTTGCCTCGGTCTCCCAAAGTGCTAGGATTACCAGCATCAGCCACCACACCCGGCCTCCCTCTTCTTTTGGGTTTACCAGAGAGGACAATGAGAAGGCCTCCAATCAAATGTGATCCATATGTGTGTTTTATTTGTGACTCAAAATATCATAAATGTGAAATGAAAAGTAAAGATATTTCACGCCACCATCCAGAGTTTTACTTAAATCTAAAAAAAATTAGGAGCTATGTCATTATGCTTACTGGCTGCAGCTGTTAACAGCTCCCATCAGATGAGGCATGTGCCCTCCAGGCTGCCACTCTCTGCCCCTATACTGAGGCCAAATTTCAGCTGCCATTTATCATCCTAGAATGGGCAGTGTTCATTCTTTCATTTGGATCCTGTACGCACTGAGTTGGTGAGCCCTAAAAATTAATGCAATAATTCTTCCTAACCTCATTCATTTCCACTACTCACCCTGATGTGGATGACTGCCATGGTGATCACTGCCTCATTTAGTCATTCACTCTACAACCCTTTATTGAGCATCTATTACACATCGTGAATTATGCCAGACGCCAGGTTTTCAAAGACAGATGAGATACGGCCCTGCTCTTAATGAGCCAGGCAAGTCCATCCATCTCCACTGAGCTCCAGGGAGCAGGGATCTCTCTCATAGTGGACTTTCAAGGCTAACAGAAACGCAGCTGTTCTGGACTGAAACTTCCTTAAGAAACCCTCTTCTGAGTACTCCAGGTAATAAAAGCAAAGGCCCAACATCTCCTCTCTCGTTTTCCCATTAAAATCCCATGGAAACTTGCTAATAAATGTTTTAAGCTCTGTCTGTCTGTCTACCTATCTATCTAGTTGTGAAGGAACTGCTAAAAACTAAGCACCAACTATCTCCCCTCTCTCTCTCTCTCTCTCTCTCTAGTTTTGAAGAAACTGCTAAAAACTAAGCAGCAACTGGAAAAAGTATTTATAGCCATGCTCCAACTCCTTGATAAGTCCAAGTGAGATCCTCTGGCCTACACCTCCCCACAGCCCCTAACTTGGGGACAGAAAATATGACCAACCTGGCAAACAGGTGGCATGAGGAAAGAAGACAGAGCTAATATGATCTGTCTGCCTTTGGTCTTTTTGTCTGCATAATGATCATAGAAAGTATTCAACAAATACCAACCAGACACTTTTTCCTATGAACTGAACCACACCGGTCAGTGACTGCCTTGAAGAGACATGCCAATTTGGGGGATGGGACAGGAACAGGAAAAGGAATCCAGCAAAAAGCTTTCAAGAAGATTTCTTCTGTCTCTTTGTGTGGACAACCATAAAATCACGCCAACAGCGTAAGTGTGCTTTTGGAACACTTTCTTTGGCCTTCTTCTAATCCTTAAAATGTCATCCAGCCACCAGAGTGATTCCTCTTGATCTGGGCCTGAATGGACATTTCTGCCCCCACTCCAGGTTCATGAAGTTCTGGGGTTTGCATAGAGAGTATTAACTCCTGTGCCCTAAGCCTGGCACAGCAGCAGCCGGGTGGGCAGACACGACGGAACCATGTGGGCTTGGTCAGTTCTCCCATTAGAAGGAATAAAATACAAATTCCTTAACATAGCATGCAAGGTATGGACAGCATCTGCCTTTCTAGGTAAGTGGGGAGACTTATCTTAAGCATAGATAAGGATAATTTGCTGACAGGGAAACAGGAAAGTGTTGGAGTCGAAATGACATTGATCCACAGTAAATAAGGAAATTCAGATTTCTGAGCGTGCCTCAGAGTTAAGAGAATACATTAAAAGGCAAAATTAATGAAAAGAAATTTGTACCTAAACTGATTTTTTTTTTTTCAAAAAGGCCTTCCAAGATTAAAAAACAAAAACAAAAAAACAGGATTTTCTTTTAAAGGTGGAAACACAAGAGAAGACAAAATGTGGACAGCTGGAAAACATCACAGCAGTGGGAGGTGCGAGAGCTGACCCAAGAGGCCTGAAGCTGCCGTTGGCACTGGGACAAACAAATGGCCAATCTAATTGCCAATGCAAACTCTGCCCCACCCACCCATGACACCCTGGATGTCATGCTAAGGAATCTGGATTTTATTCCTTATAAAGTGGGGACTAAGGCCACATGGTCTGTCATGTCTTCCCACCCAGGGGAGCCAAAATAGACTCCATGAAAGGTAGTTAAAAAAAACCATCAGTACCTGAATCCCTTTCCCCACACGGTAACTAGGTGACCGCCCTCTCCACCCTGGAGGAGCACTGGAGGTTTCCTCTTTGCAGAGGGAGACGCTGGGATATCTGCCACCAGGATGCCTCACTGAAAACAAGGAGATGACCTGGATTTGTGCACGGAGGTCCCAACTCTACTTCCTGAACACTGGCAGCCCGGCTATCACCTTCTAGGCAGAAGAGGAACAGAATCTTCTCCAGGGAATCTGACCAGCTCAAGAGGAGACGCCACAAAATGCCGACACATCAAGAGTCAAGTTCTTGGACTCCACAGCACAGACAGATCATCCCACATCCAGGGCGCAGTCAGCAGCCTGCTTAGAACAGTATCTGACTCATAGCTGCTGCCTGAGGAATACTCGCTGAAGAAAAACTGGATTATTTATTAAAACAAGCTTGTAGTTTGTTATTCTTTTCAACCACAAAGAGTCATGGTGCCAAAATGGAGAATCCATATATGAGGAATAAGAAACGAATTCCTTAGACTGACAGTCAAAGTGATTTACAGTCCAACCTCGCCCTCCCCAGCAAGTGGATTTCCTGTCGGGGACCTTGGAAAGCGGCACACACAGGATGAGGGGAAAGAGCTCAGGGGCACACAGACCTGAGGCCCAGCCCTGGCTCTAGCACTTCCCAGCTGTGTGACTTAGGGCCAGTTACGTAGACATTAAGAAAAGAAGAGTAATGGGTATTTTAAGATACTCATAAGATCTGTAAGCAGTGATCAAATGGATAATGGGATAGTCACACACAAAAGAGTGCACAGTTCCATTTATTCAACGTTCTAAACAGAAAACACTAATCCATGATGATAGGTATCAGATCGGTGGTTGTCTGCGTAGAGGGAATAGACTGATTTAAGAGGGATAACAGGGATTTGAGGGAATTTTATGAGATTACTGGAATGTTTTATATTTTAAGTACAGTGGGTAAAAGACTCAGAGGGTATAGTTAAAATCTGTGCATTTTATTATGTGTAAATTATACTTCAATTAAAAAAATAGAGATTAAAAAAATATTTTTAATGATCTGTGATTTAATAGTCAATAAAGAATATGGCTTTATAATTCAATTGAACAACTACTGATTCATAATTACTTCATAATTTTTGCACGGTACTTTTATTAAAATGGATTTTCCCCAATAAAATATCAATTGTTAAAAATATTAAATACACAGAAAAACCACTTCAAATTCCAACCAATACAAGTATTGTTAACATTGGCTTTATTTACTTCCAGACATTTTTCTATGCACAGTTTTTTTTTTTTTTTTTTTTTTTTTTTTGAGACAGAGTCCCACCCACTCTGTTGCCCAGGCTGGAATGCAGCGAAACAATCTCAGCTCACTGCAACCTCCGTCTCCCACATTCAAGCAATTCTTGTGCCTCAGCCTCCTAAGTACCTGGGATCACAAGGGTGAGCCACCACGCGCGGCTAATTTGTGTGTGTGTGTGTGTGTTTGTTTTTTTTAAGTAGAAACGGGATTTCATCAAGTTGGCCAGGCTGTTCTCAACTCCTGGCCTCAAGTGATCTGCCCACCACCTTAGCCTCCCAAAGTGCTAGGATTACAGGCATGAGCCACCGAGCCCAGCCCTATGCATAGATTTTTTTAAATTATTCTGCTAGCACAAGTCAAACATGCAGGGGGGGAATTAAGATATAAGAAAAAAGGTAAAAAATAAAAACTTAAATTTCTTATTAATTTATAAATTATAGTACCAGATATTGACTAGTAATAAATATGTTCAGGAATATGTTTACATAAAAGTATTTTTAAGATGTGAGAAAAAAATGAAATAGTGCCTGGATAATGATTTATGTGCAAATATTAACACACGGATGAGAATATCTGCAAGAACTTATGAGGATCCATTAGCAAATGTAGCTTAAATCTATTTTGAGTGGAGGTGGTGTTTTAACTACATGTGTTTATGTATTTTTAACCATATTGTGTATGTAGATATGCATATACATACAGAGAAAACGTTTAATTTGTTTACTAACTGAAAAAGAATGATCAGTATAGACATAATTTGTCATACAATGAGGGAATAATACAAACAGAAGGATGCTAAGGGACCATGTTACAGAAGGCCGGTGCTTTACAGCTGAGAAAACTTTCAAGCAAAGAAGTTAAGAAGCCTGTGTAAGGTCACACCACTGAAGAATAGTATGACTGAGCCTGGCCGGGTCCCCGGCCAGCTTTCTTTCCATACACCACACTGCAGTCATATCATGCAAAGTAATCAGACTTTGTTGGCATTAGGGATAAGAGCTACAAACTTATGAAGGCAACATTCAACATTAATGCATATAATTAAACAATATACGTTTTACTTTTAAATTAAGCTAACAGATAAACAAAGGGACTCTTTACAGTCTAGCAGTTTTCTTTTTTTTTTTTTTTTTGGAGACAAAGTCTCACTCTTGTCTCCCCAGGCTGGAGTGCAATGGCCCAATCTCGGCTCACTGAAACCTCCACCTCCCAGGTTCAAGCGATTCTCCTGCCTCAACCTCCCAAGTAGCTGGGATTACAGGTGCGTACCACCATGCCCAGCTAATTTTTTGTAATTTTAAGTAGAGACGGGGTTTCGCCATGTTGGCCAGGCTGGTCTCGAACTCCTGACCTCAGGTGATTCGCCCGCCTCGCCTCCCAAAGTGCTGGGATTACAGGGATAAGCCACTGCACATGGCCAACGGTTTTCTTGTTTCAATGTAATAAAAGAAACTAACCACACTTAATACAATCACACTAATAAAAATTAAAGGGCAAGCTTTTCAATTTTATTAGCTTCGATAGTTCTGATATAAGTTGATACATTTTATGAATTTAAACCATAAGGCTAAATGCATTTTTTCTCACTTCACATGACCCTCAGCATCTCCTGGTAAAACGATTTTGAGAAAATATCCACCACTGGTCTTTCGATGAATACACTGAACTTTCTCTGCATTATCTGCGTACTTTTTACTTGAATTTAAAACATTTAAATTATTTTTTATATAAAATGGTTTCACAACAACTAAGTTTATGAGAATGAAGAAAAGCACCCATTATTTCATCCTAATTAAGGATCACAGTAATGAAGTATCACTTAGTAGGAGTTCTCGACCACATAAGGGGCTAGGAATTCTACCAGAAGAACACATAGGCTGTAATGTGTTGGTTTAAACCACTTTAGCTCCTAAATTACGGTGAACTCAGGGGAAGCAGAAGTATAACGCTCTTGAAACACCCCTCTCCCCATCCCAAAAAGGACAAGAACTCTGGTCCCAATTCCTCCAACAAAATCTCCCACACCAAAAATATCACAGACAGGGAACATTAATAGTTAAAAACAAAAATAATTAATAAGCTTTCAGAAGTTATAATTCCATGAGAATTCACTGCAATGTCTAATGTTCCTAGAATTTAAGCCTTTCTCATCCTTAATTTAAACAGATTTCTAGTTTTGCCAGGTAAATATAGAGAACCTAATGTATCAGGAAATAACTATATACACACTCATAGCTGAAGAACTCCACTAAAATAAGATGGATCGCCCTACAAAAAGGCATTTCAGTCACATCCACATGTAAGAAGTTTATGAAGGGGCAACCATTTACCAACAGATGAAGCAGCTACGTTATCTGGGGTATACACTCTGGGGTTCGTCATCATGTGCCAGAAAAATTTAGGACACGGACACACGAGGTGTTTAGGAGCAGAGGTTTACTAGGCAGAAGAGATGAGAAAGAGAAGCAGCTCTCTCTATCCACAGAGGGGTCTCCAAGCAGAAAGGACCAGCAGGTGGCAGATGTGCTCGATGTTATAGCCACGTTTGAGGAGGTGGTGTCTGATTTACATAGGGCTAACAGATTGGTTCGATCAGGCATGACACTTACAAAGCCCACCCTAATCTTATTATGCAAATGAGCTCTCCCATTGACTGGCGCTGTCTTGTCTGCTTCTTACTGTACATGTGTCTGATAAGGAGAAGGGAAGATGGAGCCACCATTTTGAACATGGTTGGCACAACTGCCAGCGTCTATGTCTGCATCTACGTCCAGCTTGATTTCACAGATTTTTTTGTTAGAAAGGAAAATGATTTGGGGCTGCTTTTCATTAAATGGAAAACCTTACCAAGGACTTCCATACCCTCGCTATCTACTTAAGTAATTTCTTAACTCCTGTATCACAAACAACTGAGGAAAGCCTCCAATGTGAAAGGCAGAGACCAAGAGAAATAAAAAAGGAAGCAGGAACATGCAAAGCCAAGCCACAGTGCAACACCACCTCACACCTGTTGAGTGGGACTACCAAAAAAAAAAAAGACAACTGCTAGTGAGGATGTGGAGAAATCTGAACGCTACACATTGTTTCTAGGAATGCAAAACTATACAACCATTATGGAAGACGGTATGGAGTTTTCTCAAAAACTTAAAAATACAATTATTATATGATCCAGCCATCTCAATTCCAGATATGTACCCAAGGAACTGAAATTGAGAGGTCAAAGAGACATCTGTACTCCCACGTTCACTGCAGCATTATCCACAATAGTCAAGACACGGAAGCACCTAAATTCCCAGTGACAGATGAATGGATAAAGAAAATGTAGTATATACATATAATGGAATATTAACTTTAAAAAAAAAAAAAAGAGGGAAATCCTGCAATATGTGACAAGATGGTTGAGACTCATGCTAAGGGAGATAAATAACCTAGTCAAAGAGAATAAATCTTGCATGATTTCACTTCGATGAGCTTCCTACAATAGTCAAACTTATAGAAGCAGAGAATAGAACAATGTGGGGCAGGGAGGGTAAATGAAGGGATTTGCTAATCAAAACGTAAAAAGTTCAAATAAAGCAAGATGAGGAAGTTCCAGAGATCTGCTGTACAGCATTGTGAATACATTCACAATACTGTATTGTACACCTAAAAAAATCTGCTAAAAGCGTAGATCTCATGTTAAGTGTTTTTACAATAAAATACATTTTTTAAAATAAATGGAAGCAAGATGAAACAGGCAACGAAGAAAGCAAAAAGAAAAAAATTGAGTATCTTCACATAACTAAGAAAAAATTATTGTGAAACAAGGAAGGGGGGGTGGGGGGGAGCAGCCAAAAAGATGGATGAAAGAAAAACAGATGAAAACAGGAAGATCAATCCAGCAAATTCAACAGGAAACTAGCAAGAGTTCTGAAAAGAGATTAAAAGACAAAAAGAGAAGAAAGTTATCAAAGAAGTAATAGCAAAAAAATTTCCCAGAACACGAATTTCCACATTTTAAGGATAAACAGAGTACCCAGTACTGCCATTTTTCATTATAGACTGATAGGGATAACTGATTTCATATTGTAAATACAGTCGGTTGACCAAAATAAAAATATTTACATTTAAAACACTGCCTATAACATAAGCCCTTACTGCCTGGAGAATACATAGGATTTATTTTGGTGGCACCATCAGAATAATAAAATCCATGTATTCTGAAGTCAAATGGAAGTCCTCCCTTGGTCTTTCCAAGTCTGAGGAATCAGCTTCCTCTCGTCTTTATCAATGGGTCCTTTTACCCAACTTTTCAATTCACTTAGTAGAGCTTACATCCTTCAGCCTTGTCAGTACTGTTCATTCAGCATTGCCACTTGCTGGAAATAGGATTCTAATCAGAGTATTATCAGCAGTGACATGAATCTTCAGACAGTGATAACAGAGATGTCTCCGTTACACACCACGTGCACTCAGGGTTTGCACCGTACCAAACTCTACCTGAGTCACATTGTTTAGGTTGGCTGTAGTGCTGGAATCATTTTCTTTCTAATACATGCAGAATTTGATAGAATAATTGGACTATTTTGATTTTTCTAATCATTGGTACTTATTCTCTCCCCTTCAGTTGTTCATGTTTATACAGTCTCTCCCTCTCCACTACCACATTTTTACTATTTTTTCTGAGTGCTGATACTGGCCAAATGCATGGTGAGAATGAGTCCAGAGGCAGGGAGCAGAACAAGGAGGGAAAGAGGGCTAAAGATGACAAGGGCCTGAAACAGGGCCAAGTGACAAGAACACAGAGGAGGTAAGATGCTAGAGGTTGCACAGGCTGTAAACTAGACAAGGCTTTAGTCACCCTTTGAATGCAGACTGCAGAGTCTAGGTTGACTCTAGTTTCCAACATAGGTAAGGAAGTGAGAGGCAAGAATCCCACTAAGAAAGAATAGAGCCTTTTTTATTAATCAAGACTACTAACTATGTTCCTAACAATGACCTGGCGTTAACATGACAGTTATAGTAGAAAAACACTAGACTCGGATACAGAAGACTTGGGTCTTAAAACCAGGGTTCTATCACTATTTAGTGTGTGTGAGCTTGAGTGATTCCCATGATACTCTTAGGGCTCAATTGACTCAACCATGAAGAGAAGGCAAAGTTACCAGGTGAGACCTAGCACACCATGAGTCAGTGACCTCCCATTAAGCAGCCTTGCAGAGCAAAGCGCCAAAGCCAGAGCCGATGTGGGAAGACGTGAATGCCTGACACAACTAACAAAAAAGAACAACACTAAAGAATACACGTTCTTCCTTACACCCTCACTCCGACCCTCCCTGGATCCTGGCTTACCAGAAACAATTCCTAACAACTTTGGGTTCACAAGCCATGGGGAATAAAAAGCAAAATCATTAAGGGAGAAAGAAGAGGTACTGGAGGTGGAAAAAACAGTAGTCCTGAGCCAGAAAACAGATCAAATTGCATTGAGTATCCTCTGATTAAAAAGATACAGAAAAGTAAGAAGGTAGAAAGTATGTTCTATAAAAATTTCCATCAAAAATAGTTAAATTTATAGAATTTCAGTCCTTGAAGGTTTAAGATTCAGTTACCTGGAAAACTAATTTATGATCAGTTACCTGGAAAATTCCATCTTATTCTGGAAAATGACCAGATAAATGGGGTGTTACTGAATCTGCCACTTTAGCACAAATAAATGAATCAAGTTTAAAACAAAACTCTACTTAATTTCTAGACAGCTTATTTTTACCTGAACCACAAAATATTCCTTATGAACTCCTTGTATATTTAAAATATGACTCTGTAACACTTTACATTGTTCAGATAAGCATCATAAATAGTAAACCAAAATCATTCCTTTTCTAAGAATAAATTCTCCCATGTATCACTTTACTGTCATTGCCTAGGTGAGGCGACAAAAATAGATAATGGAATCAATAACCTACACTAATGTGGGAGAAAATAGTATGGCTGATAGCAAGTAATGAATATGTTATATCACTTATTTTTGACCATCTAAGACATACTTAGGTAGAGGCACAAATTTAATTACTTACACACTATGTTCTAACCAAACTACATTCTCTACTGGCTGGACTCAGAATATGGCTGGGAAAATTGGGGTCTCACCAAAAAAGTCCAAAGGACATTGCAGCTAGCTTAAATTCAGTTATACAAAATTTAAGAAAATAAAAACTTTAAAATTTCAAATGCTTATTATTCAGATGAAGATAATGTCTGTCATATTTCTTACTACTAAGTAACCTAAGTCAAAATAGGCAGGAACATTTCAATACAAAACCAAGGGTAAATAAAGCACTTACATCGAGCATTAGCATAGGGTACAGATAAAGATCAACCCCAGATATGTTGGATGTGATCAAGTAAAAATGTGAACTTGCCGGGCGCGGTGGCTCAAGCCTGTAATCCCAGCACTTTGGGAGGCCGAGGCGGGCGGATCACGAGGTCACGAGATGGAGACCATCCTGGCTAACACAGTGAAACCCCGTCTCTACTAAAAATACAGAAAAAAATTAGCCGGGCGTGGTGGCGGGCACCTGTAGTCCCACCTACTCGGGAGGCTGAGGCAGGAGAATGGCGGGAACCCAGGATCTGTGAGCCGAGATCGCATCACAGCACTCCAGCCTGGGTGACAGAGAGACTCCCTTTCAAAAAAAAAAAAAAAAATTGTGACCTTATCAAAAGTTCCACACTGAAGATCAACTGCAAACCCTACGTAGTTTCAGGGTGGTATTTTGGTCTGACAATCAGGAACATATCCAAAATTCAAAGCAGAGTTCATACTAGTCAAATCTTGTTAGACTCTTAAATGAATGACGATCTCTTCACTGGTATATGAAGCAGAGTTATTTTGGTAGGATATTCTAATAGCTTAATTCCAAACACAAGCCACATCATTTCCAAATCAATGAAAATTCAACAGACGTTATCAACCATACAATAAAGACTTGTCATTGCAAAACACATTTTAATGATATTTAGACTTGATCTATGGATAGTTGTGGACAATGTTTTTATACATAGGGAAATAAGACAAGTGATTAATTCTTTCAGAAAATACGTTATCGCACAAATTGTTTCACAGATAGAATTCAAAAACTCACGAGTAACTCCTCATGAGGTCAATGAATGCTGATATTCTCTGTTCGCATTTAGCCACGTTGGCCTACATTTTCCTTATTTTTGTACATAAGCTAACTTCATATTCACAGTAGTTTTGAAATATTAATAAATATTAATAATTATAATATACTAGAACTTAAAGTATAAAAAAATAAATAAAACAAACAACAAATTTGTTCTTTGATCTAGTCACTATATTCTTAGAATTCTAAGGAATACTCTTAAAAACAGAATTTTATCCACAAAGGTATTTATCACATAATAATAAGAGTTCAGGCCTGTCCCTCTCCTACCACGTTCCCTAACCAGAGTCTGTCAGTGTTTCCTCGTACCCAGACTCAGGCTGGGATGTCTTCAGGAATACAAGTTTGTCAGCAAGAATGCGGTGCTGTTCCCAGTATTTCTCCTTGGGAGGCATGTGATGTGAGCACAGCACACCCCTTGATCACCTGGTCACCAGCTCTCCCTCAGTAACTAATGCATATTTTGGGGGAGATATCTCAAGACTACATCAATATTCTGTTCCTCATCTAACATCTTCACACCAACGTTAGCATTTAACAACAACTACCACTTGAATCAACCACCACCACAGTGGTTGCCAAATGATGATTTTTTAACTCTATCATTCCTTCATTTATCAGCCATTCTATTGTAAACAACAACAACAAAAAAACTTTGCTTCTCTCCCATTTATTTAATGTATATCCATCACCATCATTTACTCTCTTGCTCAAATTGTCCAACATTTGGCCAGTGAGAGTTTCTTCAAGCTGGGACCTGTAACTTGAAATGCTCTCAGCATTCTGAGTGTTTCCTTACTTCCTATTCCTAGCACAGATATGTTTTCCAAGGTCATTTTGTACTTATCCTGGAATTAACTATTCCTTCAAGGAGCCTTGGTTCCCTTCCCTTTTATAGTAGAGAATGGAATTTACAAACCAGAATCGAGGCAGCTGGCAAACTCACTGCTGATAGGTAATCAACTGCTCCTAGGCCTTCTGGGTGTGTATATGAGTGTGTCTCTGTATTATCACCTACACATACATGTTTCCAAAACCACGCGTTTACGTTACTACTTTCAATTCTAGTCTAACACCTCAAGGTTCTTTTTAATCTTTCCCCTTTCCACATTGATAAATCCCTTATCTGTTGATGATAAACCTAGTTCCCTTTACCCTCAATATATTTACTTATTTGTTCAATCCCCTGCATGTAACCAATTTACCTCTCATGCTAGCTACCTCCCTAGCTCAGTCCCAGTGTCCCTTTAAACCCTAGCCTGATTGCTCCTTCTTCAGCCCCTGTAGCTGGTAATATCTGAAAAGCAAGAGGAGAAAAGGAGATCAGGAAGAGCCCATAAAAAGCCCAAATGGAGCTTTCAGCCCCAAAGCCTTCCATTTTTTGATAAATACCACAATTCAGCCCATTGCTCAAGGCAGAATGTAGGGTTCACCTCTTTCCCTCATTCTGTCGATCTAATCGATTATCAAGTCCTGTGTATTCTGCCTTCAAAATAAAACCCAAGCCCTGCCACTTCTCACCATCTTCAGGGTGATCCTACAGCCCAAGCTGCCTTCATCACTTACAAAGATTGTTGAGAATCTCCTACATGCTCTCTCTTGCAATCCTATGGTCGATTCTCCAGACAGTAAGCAGAGTAATCTTTTTTTAAATAAATGCAAACATGCTTACAGCCCAACCCTACTCAAAATCCTCCATGGCCTTCTCTTATGCCTAAAATAAAATCAATAAAATCTAAACACTTTCTCACACCCTAGGCTCCTGGATCACCTCTGCTACCTTTCCAGCCTCATCTCCCACCACTCACCCTCTAAGCTGACTGACACCCAAGCCTCACCTCCCACCACTCACCCCCAGTTGACTATCATCCAACGTTACCTCCCACCACTCAACCCCTAGCTAACTGACACCCAGCCTCACCTCCCACCACTCACCCCCTAGCTAACTGACACCCAGCCTCACCTCCCACCACTCACCCCCTAGCTGACTGTCATCTAACCTTACCTCCTACCATTCACCCCCCTAGCTGGCTATGATCCAACCTCACCTTCCACCACTCACCCCCTACCTGTCATACAACCTTACCTCCTACCATTCACCCCCAAGCTGGCTATGATCCAACCTCACCTCCCACCACTCACCCTCTAGCTGACTATCATCCAACCTCATCTCCTGCCACTCACCCTCTAACTGGCTATGATCCAGCCTCACCTCCTACTAGCCAACTATCATCCAAGCACTCGGACCTTCTTCCTGGCCCTGAGACACTCCAGCCTCAGGGCCTCTTGACTTGCTGCTCCCTTCCCTACACTGCCCTTCATGATATCATATCAATCAGGTTTCTGCTTGAAAGTCACTTCCTCCAAAAGCTCTTCCATGACCATAGCACATGCCTTCATTTCCACGTTCACACTCCGCTTCATGTTCCTCACAGTACTCAACACTCTCTGCAGCTCTATCAAGTGTCCTTCTTACTTGCTGTCTCTCTCCCACACTAGAATGTAATTTATATATGGCATCTTATTTACCATAGCATTCCCATTGCTTACAACAGTGCCTCAGACATTGTGGACATTTGGAAAATATTTGCTATACTGACACATTAAAAGAAATGTGTATATAAAACATTTTATAAAAAAGAAATATAATTATCAGAAGATATGTGCTCACTATAAATGCCAAAATAGCAGGGCTGGTGACCACCAGCACCGTCAAGAGCAGACCAAACCAGAAATGCGTCATTAATAATAGAACTTATATAATTATAGCACACTGAAGCTGAAGGTAGATTTATAGCCAGTTAACTGACAACCTGCTGTCTGAACACTATAAAAGGTAAGCAGAGAGTGTCTCAAGGAAAAAGCCTTTCTGAGCTGCCCAAATGACAAATATCTTCATAATATAAAGCTAAATCTGGAAGATATATATAAGATTCAAAAATGCATACTCTAGTGGTTTGTATACGCATCAGGAATGAAAACCAACCAAATAAAAGACCATCCGTGGCTCTTCGCAGCTGTGAAAAAAGAAAAAGAAACAGAACCGATACACAAATGAGACAGATTGATGGCATGAGGAAAAACTTGACAAAAATAAATGGGACTGCAGGAAACAATCATGATGGTGAAAAAGAGAAATGAAAGTAACCACTTCATCCAGCGTTCCCAAGCAAAGTGATGGAGAAGAAACAACTAAAAATAGAATTCCACCAAACTATCTGCAAACAATGAAAAAAATTCAAGACACACATGCACACACATAATATATATACTCACATTACTTTATATATGAAAACTATATGCTATAGAAAGGGAGCTGATACAATTCCAATCTAAAAACAATGATTATTAAATGGAAGTTATAACATATCATAGACAAAGAACTTTAAAAATTATCTCCAATATGTGAAAAATATTGCCAGTTTACAGTAAAATAGGTATCCTAATAAAAAATCCATGGTAAATTCTATGGAAAACTGGACAGTAAAAAGATATCCTATAAAGGCCACAGTGTGAATTTTTTTTTTTTCTTTTTTTGAGACAGAGTCTCACTCTGTTGCCGAGGCTGGAGTTCAGTGGTGCGATTTCGGCTCACTGCAACCTCTGCCTCCTGGGTTCAAGCAATTCTCCTGCCTCAGCCTCCTGAGTATCTGGGATTACAGGCATGTACCACCACGCCTGGCTAATTTTGTACTTTTAGTAAAGACAGGGTTACTCCATGTTGGTTAGACTAGTCTCGAACTCCCGACCTCAGCTGATTCCACCTGCCTCAACTTCCCAAAGTGCTGGGATTACAGGCATGAGCCACTGTGGCTGGCCCACAGTGTGAATTGCTTGAGAGTAGAGCTATATGATCTCAATCTCTATTCCTATCCAAATTTTAAGTCCTTGGTAAAATGTGAATCATATTTAAGTAACAAAATTACGTAAGACAAATTATTACATTAAAATTGATAATTTTTTTTTATGTCTCAAAGAACAGGGAGTTAGAGAATTCCAGGAAGAATAAATATTTTACAATGGAGACAGGAAATAATAGGGCATTTGGGGGAAGTCATTTGGAAAATCAACTCCAAATATGGCTTGCAAGTTGCTATCACCTGTCCAAATTAATCCCTTCATTGGAAATGGGGCTCTAAGACAAAAAAAAAAAAAAGACCTGACAGGAATTAATCCCGACCTAATGCCAGAGTAGAGGCCTTTGCAATCAGAAGGATACTGTATACACAGCACCTACCAAAAACACTTTCCAGGTTGGTGGTGCTGGGAGATGCCGAGCTCAGTTCAGCCACCTTAACCAACCAACCACACTCATAGACTACTTAGGAAGTAAATGTACTATGCCATCAACCTCCCACACACAAGAAAAGGGAGACACTGAGTCAAACAACCTCAGGAGCAAAAAGGATTTTCCGTAAGAGAAGTGAGAAAACTACCCAATCTGTATCTGCCAGATAAATAGGCAGAAAATGAGCTGATGCTCCCCAAACCCACTCCTGGTGGCTTAAATCCATGGAGAGATGCCCATCATCATGTACAGACATACAGTCATCCCTCAGGATCCACGGGCATCGGTTCTAGGGCCCACCAAGAATACCCACATCTTCACAGATGCTCAAGTCCCTGATAGAAAACGGTCTAGTATTTACAAATGATCCATGCACATCCTCCTGTACACTTCCAATCCTCTCTAGATTACTTACAATACCTAATACAATGTAAATGCTATATAAATATATGGTTTTTTATTTGCAGTATTTCTATTGTTGTATTGGTTTTTTTCCACGTATTTTTGATCCACAATGGTTGAATCTGTGCATGTGGAACCTGAGACACGGGGGGTCAACTGTAATCCCACTCTCTTACAGCGTGATCTTCATTTCTGCTTCCAGGCATCTGACTGTGTCTGGAAAAAAATACACAACTGTATTGACTGGTCTTCCTCTGAATGCATAATCACAGCCTCCAGCAGGCACTTCTTGCTGCCCGGCAATCACTGGCATGGTCCATTCCCATTTCCACTGCCCTCGCATTGCATATTGCTTTCCGCAAGCCTCCCATATCTCCTCCCTCTTCCTCACTTTCTGGCTGGTGACCTTGCTCCTGCTTCTCTGGGAAAATAAACACAATTAGAAGAGTCCCTGCCCAAACACTCACCTCCTCACCTTCCCACCCACGTGCCTCCATGCCGGATGTTCTGCCTTCTCTCCTAGTGTTTTAGATAAATTGGCCATGCTCCTATCTAAGGCCAAAGCATGCACTGGATACTACATCAAGAACATAATTCCAGTAATTCTATCCTACCTCTCCTTATCGCTAACTTTCCCTCTCCACTGACTTTCCCCTCTGTCCACAAATACCATATTACATTTTTTAAAGCCTCTTGAAAGCCCCTCTCTCCCTCCACCAGCCGTCACTTTTTCTCTACCTCCTTACCAAAAAACAAAAAGCAAAAACTCACATAAAACTCGTCTTTGTGATCTCCCCTTTCATCTTTTCATTGCCTCCTGAATCCACTCTGGTCAGGTTTTCATCCACACTACTTCATCAAGAATGTTCTTCAATGGCACCAGTAACACCCACATGGTTAAATTCAGCATGCGGTGTGAGGCCTCCTCTGGCTGACTCAGAAGCCATGCTCCACACAAGGGACCTTTCTTCCCACAGATTCCCCGACACCACATTCTCCTGGTTTCCCCACAGCTCTGGCTGTTCCACCCACTGCAGGCACCTTTGCTTGCTCCTCTTTATTGCCCAGACCTCTACATGTTGGAGAGGCCCAGTTTTCAGTCAAAAGACCTCTTCTCTTTTCTATCTACATTTGCTGCTATAGTGATCTCATTCATTCCACTGGGTGTTTTCTGTTTAAGACAGTGACTCTGTTGTCCAGGCTGGAGTGCAGTGGTGTGATCAGAGCTCACTGCAGCCTCAAACTCGTGGGCACAGGTGATTCTCCCACCTCAGCCTCCTGAGTAGCTGGGACTACAGGTGTCTGTCACCACGCCCAGCTTTTTCTTTATGGAGGGAGTGGGAGATGAGGTTCTGCTATGTTGTCCACGCTGGTCTTGAACTCTTATCCTCAAGTGATCCTTCCTCTTCCCCTCTGCAAGGGGGGGTAGAATATTTTTAAAAATTAACTTTAATATTTGTTACTTAATATTTGCTATTATTAATCAATTAATTCTGATTTCTGACAGTTACGAGTTTTTCTCCTGCTCTGGGAGGCTGGAAGTCCCAGACTTCCCCGTCCTACACTCATTCTGGTAGACTATGCCCACTGAGGTATCACAAATGCTTGGAAAGCAGTGCACACTGAGTACCGTAGAGAATAAAGGCTGTACGGGGTCGAAAAAGACCTTCCACAGGAGTCTTAGGCACTTTAGCTAACATTGCAAGATTAGTAGCCGTTCACCAGGCAGAGAGGGGTAAAAGGTCACTTTCATCCACGAATCTAGCACTCAGTGGTAACCTGCCCTGTGTTAAGAATGTTTGCGTGCTCTCGCTGGACCCGTGGTAGACTGCTTTGGAAACTACATCCTGTGTCTATGCGTGTCACCTCCACTAGGTTAGAAGCCCTATGCCAGCACAGACTGTATCTGTAGGATGCAGTCCCTAGCACACTTCCCTGCACAGAGAAGACATCTGTAACTGTTAATTGAGAATGAGCTCTTTTATTTATGATTTGCAAATGCTTCTGCAGTGGCTCTTTAACATTACATCATTCAGGTCAATTGCATATAATGCTTTTCATGAGATTTTGCTCCTTCAAGCTTTGTCAAAAATATACAAATACTGCCATTTCCAATTCAAAGGTGATACCTAAATTTTTTCCATTTATTTAATCTTGAGTTAGTTACATCACCTGTTTCATGATACAAATGTTAAAGGTTTACCAATTTACCATTTTGTATTAAATTATAACTTTGCCTTGAAGAGGGTTTTTATAAAACTATTAGCCAAGTCCTGTACAGTTTAATTAAATAAGTCAAACTAGCCCTTAGGGAACTCTTACTTTGAAATAAAATTTAAAAGCCAAAGAGTGCCCCTAACCTTTACTGAAATCATGTCTAAAATGCTACTTTGAATGTAACAAACTAATCAGATCTCCGCAGACAAAGGCTGGCCATACTCACCGATGTGAATAGCAAACCTCACCCCCCTCCCTCCGCCACCATCAAAATGGATCAACAGGGAAACAATTTTAAAACAAGATCATGTTTTTCAAAACGTTCTGTGAACCTGAAAGCTGGAATAGGTCAGTGATTTAGGATAGCATCTCTGTAGATTAGGATGGCACCTCCCCAGGCTGGTCAACTGTCCGCCCCAGCCTCTGGCAGTTTTGAAGAGTATAGGAAGTAAGAAGTCTTCCAAAGGTCAGCCCAGACGATCCCAATCATCAATCACTGATTTAAGAAACATCTCAGGGTTCCTTCTATGAGCCAGGACCCATAATAAGCTGAAGGGGCACCCAAGATACTCAAGACAAACACCCCGCACGCAAGGAGCTCCCAAATATTTATTTATGCCACGTACGTAAGTTATTTTAAGCTGTGGGTCTAAAGAGTCTCTTAAATTGTCTCTAAGAGTAGCCACAGTGATTGGGCATTGGCTCCAAATTAAAGACTGGAATTTTGCTTCTACTAGAGACACTGACATGCTGGGTGATCCTCATACAATCAGTTTAGATTTCTGAATTTTTAGCTCTCCGTATTCATACACAAAAAGCAGTTCTCTCTGTCCTGAAGGAGCTCTGAAAAGTACGTGAAGCACTGAAAGCCTGACAGAGGAGAAAGAGGCATGTTCTGATTAACATCAGGGCCTCAAAAAAAAGTTATTGTATCCAATAAAACCAAAAGATAGTACGGTTTAGTGAAGGAGTTAATGAAGTAGCCACTTAAAGCCTATGCTTTGAAATGGTAACAAGCCTATGAAGTCAAGATTTAAGATGATCTAGGCCGGGCGCGGTGGCTCACGCTTGTAATCCCAGCAGTTTGGGAGGCCGAGGCGGGCGGATCATGAGGTCAGGAGATCGAGACCATCCTGGCTAACATGGTGAAACCCCATCTCTACTAAAAATACAAAAAATTAGCCGGGCGTGTGGTGGGCGCCTGTAATCCCAGTTGCTCGGGAGGCTGAGGTGGGAGAATGGCGTGAACCCAGGAGGCGGAGCTTGTAGTGAGCTGAGATCGCGCCACTGCACTCCAGCCTGGGCGACAGAGCAAGACTCCGTCTCAAAAAAAAAAAAAAAAAAAAAGATGATCTAAATAAGAAAGTACCTGATGGTGGTGGCCCAAACCCCGTATCCCATGCTCACCTGGCTAACTCTACCTTCTCTCCGTCCTGTAGATCACTCCCAGACTCATCTTTACGAAACACTTGTTTCCGATATTACTATTTCACTCAAATCTTAGTGAAATAAAATCCCTTTTTAGGAAATCAAATTGAAATTCTACTGCATGCCTCTCCAAACCTTGGACAACTGTATATATTATTTCTTACTACTTCCTTCTAATCAATATCGTCTCTCTGCTGTCACATTAAACACATCAGGCCCAATCCTACATCATGTTTGTTCAAGTCAGTGAAGTTCTTCCCCCACTTCTGTAACTCCTCAATCCTTAGACTATCGAATCCACAGTAGTCTTCAAGGGCAAAATTCATGTGCTTCCTCCTCTATAAAGCCTTCGCTATTTTCCATCTTCACTAATTTTGCTTTCTTTTAAACTCCTAAAACACTAACTTAAGTGCTTATCACAAGTTCCCAGTTAGTTTTTCACCAACTCATGTGTCAGGACTATGATGCTTACGGTCTGGGTATCCACTGTGGTGCTAAACACATAGAAAGAGTATGTTTGTATACATGAGAACAAACAGGCTCACTGTGGTAGGCAGAGTGGCCCCCAAAAGATGTCCATTGTTCCGGGTCCCTGGAACCCATTAATCTGTTACTTTACAAAGTAAAAGGGACTTTGCAAATGTAGTAGGGAGCTTACTCTGGATTGCCTGGCTGGCCCCAATCTAATCACATGATCTCTTAAAGCAGAAAGACATAGCAGAAGGGAAGTAAAAGATTCCCTTGAATGGCACTCAAGCTGCCGTGGCTGGACAGGGTCACATGGAAAATGCAAAGGGATCTGAGCAGCCTCCAGGGGCAAAGACCAGCCCCTGGCCAAGAGCCGGCAGAAAATGGAGGCTTCCACCCAACAATCAAAGAAACTGAACTCATGCAATTCGAATAAGTTTGAAAGGAGATTCATCCTCAGAGATTCCAGAAAGGAACACAGACAGCCCTACCAGGACCTTGATTTTGGCCTTGTGAGACTAAGACAGCCCTACCAGGACCTTGATTTTGGCCTCTGCACTAAGGCTTAGTGCAGCCATACCCTACCTAGACTTCTGACCTACAAAACCGGGAAATGATAAATGAGTGTTGCTTTAAACAGGTCAATTTGTGGTAATTTATTATGGCAACAACAGGAAACTAATCCACTCACAAATATGGCTATGCAAGGTCTAACAAAAAGGTTGACAGGACAAAATGCAATCTCAGACGTGCTATGCACACAGCAGCTGGTTCTTTAAATGCTGGTAAACGGGTTCAAGTATTGACATACCCTCTTGAACAGGGATTAAAGAAAAGGGGCAGACTTCATGTTTCAGTTTTTATTAAGGAGAAGATTGGAGAGATTGCCATAGCCAAACTGAGTTGTAAAGGAAGCAGGTCGGATATATTAGAACTCTAGTATATTTTAAGACTGTTTGCTTCAACTGCTTTCGATAGAAATAAGAGATTTATATTAAAACTTCCAAACATCCTTTTATGATCTCAGAGGTTTTCTTTAACAGGATTCAGGGTATAGTCTGCACCACCAAACACAGCAGAGTTCAACAGCTGTGTACAGAGAGATTTTACACACAGCCTGTTATCATTAGCACTATACTAACAAGATAACCATACAAGGACTCAATAGAGCAAACAGAGAACTGAACAGGATGTTCTTACCTAAGTTGACAAACTGAATATAGATAAAGCATTGAAACTGGACAGAATTTATCCAGGAGCTCTAGAAGAAAGCAGGGTGAAACTATGAACTTATTGGTCCAAATCCTTAAACCATGTCACTTACAAATCACTGTGCCAAATGACAGGCAGGATATATATGTGTAACCCCCAGAGGAAGGGCTACAGAGAAGATTCTGATAACTTAACATCTAGCATTTTCACTTGCCTAACTGACACAATGGCAAAAACAGAATTAAATGCAATAACTTTAATTAGAACAATTTTAAATAACCTTTCTTTCCCAAATGCAGGATGTGCTCAATGAAAAAGCACTGGAAAATAGAAAAACATATGCACAGATAAAATCACCCTTAATCCCAATATCCAGAATTCATCACTACTATTAATATTCTATTGCATGGCTTTCTAGTTTAGATATACAATATTTACATTCAATATATGTATACTTAACATCCTTTTTACTAAAATAGAATCATACTTTTTATGAGTTTAGCATCACAGAAGGCTAGACTTGCATTTTTTATCTCCTCATAGAATTCTATTATATGAGTCTCCTCTTATTTAATAACCTCTATTGTGGGAATATAAATGGATTTAAAATTACTAATCCTCTACATATATTTTTATGCATATCCCTGGATGTAACAGAGACAGACTAAAACTGGAAAAATTACTTAATCTTCTGTGCCTCAGTTTATCTATAAAATTGATAACAGTACCTACTTCACAGGATTTCAATGAGTTAGGTAAGTTAATGTATGTCAAATGCTTTCAATTGTGCCCAAAACATAGCAAGCAATATAGAAATGTTAACTATTATTGTTGTTACTCTTACTTCATACAACAAATCCCCAAAAGTGTAATTATCGGATAGCAAGGCTCATACTCATGCTTTTATTTTTGACACATAATAATCATACATATGTATGGGGTATATAGTAATGTTTGGATACATTACAACGTATAGTAATGGGTAATTAGCATAATTCATCATCTCAAACATTTATCACTTCTTTGTGTTGGGAACAGTCAATATCCTCCTAGATATTTAAACTATAATCATGGTTAATGATAGCCATCCTACAGTGCTATGGAAGATTTGAATGGATTCTTCCTATCTAGCTGGAGTTTCATATCCTTTAACAAATCTCTCTCTATCCCCCGCTCTTCCTTCAACCCTCCTATTCTCTGTTCTACTTTTGACTTCTATGAAATCAACTTTTTTTTAGCTTCTGCATATGAGAACATATGTGGTGTTTAACTTTCTGTTCCTGGCTTATTTCAAGAAACATAATGTCCTCCAGTTCCATCCTTGTTGTCTCAAATGACAGGACTTTTTTTTTTTTTTAAGAACTGAATAGTGTATTCCATTGTGTATACACAGCACATTTTTTAATCCATTCATCTGTTGTTGGACATGGGTTAATTCCATATCTTGTACATTGTGAATAGTGCTACAATAAACACAGGAATGCAGGTATCTCTTTGATAAACTGATTTCCTTTCCTCTGGATAAATGCCCAGTAGCAGGATTGCTGGAGGGGCTTCCACTCTGCCCTCCATAGTGACCATACTAGTTTACAGTCCTGCATAGTGTGTAAGAGTTCGCTTTTCTCCGTATCATTGCCAGCATTTTTTTGTTTTTTTTGTATTTTTAGTAATAGCCACCCTATCTGGGATGAGATGATATCTTACTGTGGTTTTTTATTTGCATTTCCCTGATTAGTGATGTTTAGCATATTTTTCATATATTTGTTGGTCATGTATACGTATTATTTTGAGAAATGTGTGTTCATTTGCTCATTTTTTCATCTGATTTTTTTTTTTTTTTTTTTTTTTTTTTTTTGGCTGTTGAGATGTTTACATTCCTAATATATTCCGGATATTAGTCCCCTTTGAGATGAAGAGTGTGCAAATATTTTCTCCCATTCTGTACGCTGTCTTTTCATTCTGTTACTTCCTTTGTTGCACAGATTTTAACTTTGAAATAATCCCATTTAGTTTTACTTTTGTTGCCTGTGTTTTTGAGATCTTATTCATAAAATTATTTCCCAGATCAATGTCCTGAAGCGAAAAGGCTCAAGCTTTAAAATTTTTAATATGTATTACTAATTTTATCTCCAGAAAGAATAGTACAAAATAAATTATTCGCCCCTAAAGAATGTATTTTCCTGCCTTATACTCAAACTGGGTATGCTATATAAGCTCATCCTATCTTCTAGGCAAAACAAACAAAAAAACTGTAAATATAAATATCTTACCAAAACACTTTGAAAAATGAATGCTTTGACAAAATAAGGGCCTAAAACTGTAACTTAATTGGCTCTTTATGTACTTCTGGTAAGCTTTTCCACCAAAGAGAGAGAAGTCACAAAAACAAATACAAAAAATACCAAATGAATTACCATTAGACTGAGAAAAAATACTTACTCATTGAGAATGGGCTAAAGATACCATAATAAAAAGGAATGCGTTTTCCAGAAAGAGCAATTTTAACTGTAGTGTGAGGTATCAAAACGGTCTTATGTAATGATGACCTAGGAGAGGAAATGCACAGGAAATTCTTTATATGTGCTGGGAAAAGGAAGCACTAGGGGCAATACAATTCAAGGCAAATAGATTATACAATACAGAACAGCTGAAAGTCTTAGCAGAACAATGGTGGGAACCAACATGGACAACCCACAGTAACCCATCCAAAATAATACCTCCACCTTACTCTAGAGGGGACAGGCTCTGAGCTGTGAGTCATGAAAAGCAACACGTGCCTGGCTCCCTAAGTTGTCGTGGGCTATTTCCTAATGAAACAGGCCAGTACATTCCTGCAGGAACAAGCAAAAGTGTTGAGTATTGCCAGGAAGAGGAGTAAAAACACAAAACACTACTTGAGTTCCTGTTCTGTAGAACCATGGATGCATCTCTCTCTCTAATACTCTACAGAATTTACAAAGGTACAACTCAAGAGGAAATGAAGTACACTAGACAAAAATCAGCTAAAATAATTAAGAGGATATGCATTCAACATGAAGACACATTAAACATTAGTGCTCTACAAAATGGAAGAATAAATAAGGAATAACTGAAATTTTTACATAATGATGAACATGTGTGAATTACAGGGCACTCCTATAAGCCTAATAATACAGTTTCCTATCACACCACATGCTGCTACTTTTTTCAGAAAGCTTAAGAAATCCCTTCTAGAAATGGCTCAGACTAAAAATGTAACTAGGTTCAGTAATGATTTTCATACATTTATGAATAATATATAAAACACAGGCTATAGAGAAACATTAGGAATGCTTGCTTATAACCCTCATCTTCTTTTTTTTTTTTTTTTTTTTTTTTTTTTTTTTTGAGATGGAGTCTCACGCTGTTGCCCAGGCTGGAGTGCAGTGGCGCGATCTCGGCTCACTGCAAGCTCCGCCTCCCGGGTTCCCGCCATTCTCCTGCCTCAGCCTCCTGAGTAGCTGGGACTACAGGCGCCCGCCACCGCGCCCGGCTAATTTTTTGTATTTTTAGTAGAGACGGGGTTTCACTGTGGTCTCGATCTCCTGACCTTGTGATCCGCCCGCCTCGGCCTCCCAAAGTGCTGGGATTACAGGCTTGAGCCACCGCGCCCGGCCATAACCCTCATCTTCTAAGATAACACAACAAAAGGCACACACACTCATCACCTCATCAAAAAAAAAAAGTTTCTGGTTGTCAACATCTGAGAACGGCAGGCAGATCTGACCCAACATGGCACTTGATACCTTGAAATGAGTGCTTTTTCATCTCCCCAAATAATGGGTGATAAAATCTATTATAGTTAATGAATTCTTAAGTGAGTGCTTTCCTTTGAATGATTTTGTCTCCATTTCTTTTGAAGTAAAAATGTCTAATACTCAGTATCTTTCAAACTGTTGTCAAACAATAGAGTTCTTCACACCAGACTTCCATGAACTTTTCCAAATTATCATTTATACAAACACATAATTCATCCAAAAGACTATTACAACCTAATGAATGTATGCTTAAAGCATTTTGTGAAAATATTGTTAGTAGCACACCAGAAAATGAATTCCTTAAGAGGTCATGGAAGCTCTAAAAATATTTCATTTAGTAATCAGGAGAATAGTTTCATAAAAGATTTGACAATTTTTTTTAAATATACCAGTAAAAAATAGCTCTTTAAGTAAAAAAACCTAAAAATTACCTATATTTTCAATAATTAGTCTGTGACAAATTAATTCAAATTATGAAAGTTAGTTGTTGATTAAAAGAATATGAAAAGCATCACCCAGCAGGATGGTATAACATAGGTAGCTGCCATTCCTGGGGCTTGTCTGTGTATCCTATGATTTACAGGTGTATGTATAACATAGTATATATGCATATTATAAATTGATGGTATACATACTATGTGTATATTACATAACATATAACCTATACATGTTATACATTATATAGGTGTGTAAATATATGTGCATGTATATATTTATATACATACATGCAAAAGTATATTTTTGAGTACACCAAAAAAATAAGAAAATATCTTCTGAATTAAAGAATAGGAACAAAGGTGAGTTTTACAATTTTCTTACATTTTCAACTTCATGCATTGAAGATTTAACACATTAGCTCTTATCTGATGAATTATAAGTATAAAACAACAATTAGCAATGAAACGACAAGTGCAAAAAGCCCTAATTATATTACATGAACATTTTCCAAGGTCAAAAAAGAAAAATTTCAGCTAAGTCTCTTCCGCATAATGAAGAACATTTTTCATTAGTTTTGTTTCAATCTTCAAAAACTGATCAAAATAAGGTGATTTATGTCTTTCAGACTATACCACTGGGATTTTTAAATAATGCATGTGTAATTTCAGCAGTAAAATCAAGTGAGTTGAAAAATGGCACAAAATGCACAAAGCAAAATTTACATCAACATTTCTCTTTGGCTAACCTCCTTATATGATTCTGAAATGACTTCCAAATACTAAAACAAGAAAGTTACTTGTTCTTTCAGTTTTAAATTTTGGAGCATAAGAGCAGTCTACTATTTTAAGAGTACGTTCTAGATTATAGAGGACACTTGATTTGATCACAAATACAACTGTAAGCATAAATTAAAGAGGACAGTATGTGTTTTTAAAATAAAATCATTCATGAAGTTACAGAGTTTGAAATTATGATAGTTTTAACACCATCGGATCACTGTCATTAAAGTAATTACTGAGTGCCTATCACATGGACCTGTGCTCAGCAATTCAGAAGGATGTAATTTGCGCCCTCCCAAGTCTCGCTGGCCAGCCTTACTTCTTTCTGAATTTAATACAGACACAACAAAAGAAGAATGAATTTCCTAAAATACAGGACTCTTTCCTCCCGGATGTGTTCTCTCAGGATGGTCACAAAGGGCTCAGACTCAGTACTCAGTTGCACAACCCTGCTCTTCTACAGAAGGTTGCCCAAAACAACAGAATGAGAATTGACTGCACCTCCAGGTCGGGTCTCCTCCCAAGGAAGACCAGCCTCCCTGCTTCTCTCACCTGTTCCTTTCACCGGCAGAATATCCTGGATGATGTCAAGGGAACTCTAGTGTCAAAGGCACCTTCCGAGCCGGATAAGGCCTCATTATGAAAACTTTACATTCAGCAGAGAAAAGGGCCCAAGGGATTATTGTTCTGATTTGTATTAGAAATGTTTCTTTTGCTCTTATCACACTTAAATGAGAGAGCGAGCGAGCGAGCAAGAGTGAGCGAGCGAGCACATGCATATGATGGGGCCAAGATTGTTACTCTACTAGCCCAATATCCATTCTCTCATTTCTCAGTAATACAAATCCTGATTTTTAGTTAGGCATAAAACAATGTACCTTGTTCCATGTACCTACAGTTCTGGCCAAGGAGACGGGTGTAAGTACTACTTGGCAACATTCAGAAACCTCCTTAAAAGACAGCTAAGCATATGCTCCCTCCCACCCCTGCCCATTTTCATCTACTACTCTCCTCCTTCGTGCATGCTGAAATGCATCATGGTCAGACTACAGCATCCACCTAGGACCATGAGGAGACACATGACATGAATGGCAAGGAGTGACTAACAAAGATGCCTAAGTCCTAATGGCTGTGGGACCGACACACCAACCCTGGACCATCTACCTCTCTACATTTAAGAGAGAAACAAACCTTTCCCTTGCTTAATTAAGCCACATGAATTTTCTATCAAAAACAGTAATAGTTCATCTAACTGACATGTAAATTATCTACAGATATATTTGGGTGTTTTAAGTATATATTTTTCCTTGTTTCATCAACAGAAAACACATTCACACATAAAGACACACCCAAGAAATAACAGGAGATTGTACAACATAGTCTACTTCTAAAATGCAGAAATGTCCATTGTAAATCTCCTATAAACAAAAATCAGATTGGAGATTTAGACTAAAAACATACAAACTCCATGAGACAGTCAGTCTAAAGACAATTGCTCTGAAACACTGATAACCTGTCTTGTCGTCCCTCTCTTCTTTCCTTACTTCTGAAACATGAATATTTTCCATCACAACAGTAAAGACATGGAATCAACCTAGGTGCCTATCAGTGGTGGACTGAATAAAGAGAACATGGTAGGAACACACCATGGTATATTACACAGCCATAGAAGAGAATGAAATCTTGTCTTTTGCAGCAAGATGGTTGCAGCTAGAGGCCATTATCTTAGGCAAATTAACACAGGAACAGAAAAACAAATACTGCATATCCGTACTTATAAATGAGAGCTAGATACTGAGTACACATGGATATAAAGATGTGAACAACAGACACTGGGGACTACTAAGAGTGGGTGGGAGTAGGCTGAAAAATTATAAAACCTGCTGGGCACTACGCTCACTACCTGGGTGATGGCATCATCCATACCCCAAACCTCAGGATCATGTAATAGATCCACATAACAACTGTGCACCTGTATACCTTTAAAATAAAATTTGAAATTATTTTAAAATTATGAACTGTATAGAATAAAAATGCCCACTATTAATTTAAAACAATTTCAATATGAATATTTTCTTTATATTGTTTGCCATTCCTTCATCTGTTGGCCACATCAGTCTTAATTCTTCTTTGTGTCTTATATTATTTCTTCTATTGCACTGAAATTTAGAAACATCATCCAAAAAGTTGATAAACATTAGCATCTATATTTTACCTTAATTAAGGGATTTTGTTTGGAACTGTGTTAACACTGTAAATCAATTTGGCAATAACTGAAATTTAAAAAATAGTCTTCCTCTATATAGCAGATCTCTTTATTCAAATCTTTGTCATTATTAGTGTCTCTTAATGACCACTTTTACCATCTTTCTGGGCTTCAGTTTCTCCACCCATAAAACAAGAATTGTCCTAAGTCCACACACAGTGGTGCTGGGAAAACTGTAAAACATCTGAAAGACTAAGTCTAGTGCCTAGAACAGACAAAGAGCTCGATAACTGTGAGCTGCTAGTATTTTCATTAATATAACCATTGGAAAGTAATCTCACAATACGTTTAAAGACCCTCGAGAATGTCTCTGTTCTCCAAACCAGTCACTTAGCTTCTAGGATATGCTCTAAGAAAATAACACAAAACACAAGGGAGGTTTACAGGCACAATCATCTTAATGGCAATATTATTTATAATTTTGAAAAGGTAGAAAGAACAAAAATTTCTAAGAACAGGTGAATGTCAAATTTCATTATAATCACATACCTGTTCCAATGACATAACGCACTTTAACAAAACAGAAAAAGATTTCACCTTGATGTTAAATGGAAAAAAAAAAAAAAGATGGAATATTTACCCCAAATCTCAACCACTCACATAAAAAAGCATAAAAATAAAAAGATAGGAAATAATACCATCAAAGGTAATTGCTTCAAACAACCAAATTAAAAAATTAGCCAAATAACTTAATAGCCACTTCATCAACAACAACATACCACTACAGACCACTAGAATGGCCAAAATCCAGACAACACCAAAAGCTAAGGAGGATGTGGAGCGATGGGAACTCTCACTCATTGCTGCTGGGGATGTAAAATGTTACAGTCACTTCTGAGGACAGCCTGGCGGTTTCTTACAAAACAAAACATACCCGTACCACATGATCCACACTCCCTGGTATTCACCCAAAGAAACGGCAAACTTATTTCCACATACAAAAGTCTGCACACAGATGTTTCTGCCAGTTTTATTCATAATTGCCAAAACCTGGAAGCAACCAAGATCTTCTTCATTAAGGGAATACATAAACTTTGGTACAGTCACACAATGGAATATTACTCAGCACTGAAAACAAATGAGTTATCCAACAAATGAGCTATGAAAACACAGGGAGGAAAAATAAATATTACTATGTGAAAGAGAGTAGTCTGAAAAGTCTATATTCTGTATGATCCCAATGACATGACATTCTGCAAAAGGCAAAACTACAGAGGCAGTTAAAAGATGTGTGTTTGCCAGGGGTTAGAGGGAAGAGATAGCTAGGCAGAGGACAGAGGATTTTAAGGGCAGTGAAATGACTCTGTAGGATACTGTGATGATGAATACACACCTCATAAATTCACCCACACCCAGAGAATGTACAATACCAAGAGTGAATTCTAACGTAAAGTATGGACTTCAGGTGATACTGGTGTGTCAATATAGGCTCATCAGTGGTTGCAACGTACCACTTTGGTGGGGTCGGTGATCATGGAGGAGGCTGTGCATGTGCAGGGGCAGGAGGCGTACGAGAAATCAGTGTACCTGCTATTCAATTTTGCAATGAACCTAAAATTGCTCTAAAAAGTTAAAAAAAAAAAAAAAAAAAAAAAAGAGTGGCTGCCTAAGAATGGTAAAATTATGGTTGATTTTGTATACTTATTTTTTTGCTTCTTTAAACTTTTTATGCTTTATTAATTGTCCACACTGACTTCTTTTCATAATAAAGGATTTTTAAAATAATTGCTAAATAGTACCACTTAACACAATTACCCAGAAAAAACTGAACTAGAGGGTTAGAAAGATCCACAATGTTAAGACAGGAATAATTGGTAAACAAACATTTTGACAAGCCATTTAACAGAGTCTGACAATTTGATTAGTAAATTTTCCTAATTAGTTAAATGTTCATTAAACAGGAAAATTTTAATGTAAAGCACTAAAGTAAGTAAAATGACCTAAACAATCTACTTATTGAACTTTAAATAATTTAAGCTTCCAAGAATTCAGGTTATTTTTGAATCAGAGCTTTATCTAAAATCTTTAGCACCGAAATCAAATGCAAAATCTCAAAACATGTAAATAGGTAAAGATATTATTCTGCATCTAAAAAGAAACCAAAAATAATCTAACTAGAGAAAAGTTTTCAGCACTACTAAATTATCTTGTAAGTAACCAAGAAGGAAAATATAAAATTCTAAATCACCTATTAACAGACACAGACTATGGTGAACATTAGCAGAAACAAGTGTAACGTGGAGCCATCCTGGATTCCCTTCTCAGACTGTGGAATCCTAATCCTGCTGGCTCTACTCTCAAAGATGCCCCTGCCACCCTGGCCCAAGCCACGGTCACCTTTTGTCTAGATTGCTGCGACAGCCTCCATTTTCACCCTCGTCCCCCTACACTCTTCAAGACAGCAGCCAGGGCAATTCTTTGCTGTTTGATCTCGTCTCTTCTCATTCTGACGGCTTCCCACGGAACGAAATCAAAATATTTTAACTTGACATCTTTTGAAATGGCTGCTGCAGGGCCAGCAGACAGAAGTACCTCCGGAATACCATCTTTTGTCAGGGTAATTTACATCTACAGAGAATCTCCATGAACGTATCCAGGCCTTTCTTGGATCCAGGACAGCCTGAGAGTCTGCAGCCTTTAAAGGTCTGAAAAGAAACATCTATCATCTATTCTCTCTGAGGGCTGCTATCTCTGAGGCTTCATCTGTATAACAAGACCACCTTTGCTAGCCAAGCCTCCCACTTCTTCCCTCACATTACTTGTCTTGCCACTAAAACCTGTCTTGGGCCATTTTCCGAGCCTGTATTCTTTCCGTAACCACAAAAGGGCATAAAAGTTGGTTCCTCATTTGGGGTTTGGGTCTTCATTCTGAGGGCTCCCATGGACACACATTAAATAAATCCCATGCCTTTTTGCCTATTAATCTGCCTCACGTCAGTGATTTTTCTGAGAACCTTTAGGAGACCGAGTGCCTTGGCACTTACCCACAACTACATGGAACGTAACTAAGAAACCTGGAGCAGCCACATTATTCAGTAATACCTACTGTGGCAGTAGAACGTCTGTGCAAGTCGCTTACAGAATAATCCTAGTATTCAGATACCACTTTCCTAAGAAATGTTAAACCCCTTGAGGCAGGCTGGCTTCCTTATCACCTTGTGCACTGCTCCTCCCTCACCACGATGACCAGCAGCACATAATGGTTTGAATTAAAGCTGAAGTAAAAAATATCCAGGTCCAGGCACTGGGAACACACTGTCAGATCTACTTTTGATAAGGTCGACACTCAGGAAACCCTGGAGGAACAAGATAATAAGTGAGCCCCCTCCCAGCTCTAAGTCAATGGTTGTCAACCATGGTGCATATCTGAACTACCTGGGGAGCTCTGAAAAGTCCTTGGCCCCCACCCACCAATGTTATTCATGACTCAGAGACCTTGATTTAATTAGTCTGGGGTGAAGCCCTGGCATCTGTATATTTTAAAAGCCCACTAGGTGATTCTAATGTGCAGTCTGAACTGAGAACTACTGATTTAATCATTCTATTCTCTATAATTTAGACTCCAAGTACTCATTTTCTATGTGTCCTGGGGGGGCTCTCTCTCTCGTGTTGCTTTTCTTACAGAAATCCTCTGCAGGGCCGAAGGTAGAAAACACCCATGTCTGGCTGCTGCTCTCTGCCCAGTGACATTAAACAGAGGTTAAGTGTTGAGTGAAGATGCAGGTAAGCACAGCTGAGGAAGAGGCGCCTACAGACAGACAGACCAGCTCTGCCACTGGAGGGACTCTTCATAACACTCAGCTGTTTGGGTCTCACTCTGGGATCTGTAAAATGGAGGTAACAGAACGGCCCCAAACATTGTGGTTGTATTTAATAAACCCCATTTATTTAATAATGTTAAATTATTAAATTTAGCTAAATAGCTAATTGCTATTTATCTATTATTATCATGTGCCAGGCACCCTTTAATTGCTTTACAGACATTACCTCTAAGAAGGTGTGTATTATCATTACCCTGTCTTACAACTGAGGAAACACACACAGAAAAGTAATGGTATTTGCCTGAGGTCAGATGTTGCCAGAGCTGGGATTCAAACCCAAGCGGCTCTGGCTCCAGGATTAGGTTGAGAAGTTCATATCATGAATATTTGAAATCCAACGCAAACAGGAAAACAGGAGGGCCCCTTCCCAAGCATCTGTAACAGAAGTGGTATCCTGGGGGTCAAGTCACGGTGCAAGATTCCATTGTCTAACACAACTTAATCTTACTTAATATTCTGACACCTAAGATGGGTGGATGTCTATGTTTCTGAGTATCACACACATGTATGTACATATACACACACACACACACACACACACACACACACACACCCTTCCCGAGGCTGCCCTGATATGCTGAGTTCACAACTGCTGCCTGCTTGCTATGACCCACCATCACTGCCACGGATATTACTAGAACATTCTACTAAAACAGTGCAGATGTGTTTATCCTTTAAGAGAAGAACTAAATCCTGCATTGAATAAAATAGTCACTTCCTATAATATCATTCATTCCTTCATTTATCCATCCACAAATATTTACTGAGCACCTACTGATAGCAGCCATTCCTGCCTTCAAAGAATTTCATGCCTAGTGAGGGAAATAAACAGGTTTGGGGCAATGCACACTACAAGGCAATTTCAATACTAGGGCTGGACGTGTTAAGATGGAAAAAGTACAGAACAGTTTGGAGAATTAGGAAAGGTCTCTTGAAATAAGAGCGATCTAAACTGCTATCTCAAGAATGATGATGTAAGGCTGGGCAGGGTGGCTCCCACCTGTAATCCCAACACTTTGGGAGGCCCAGGCAGGTATATCATTTGAGGTCAGGAGTTTGAGACCAGCCTGGCCAACATGGTAAAACCCCATCTCTACTAAACATACAAAAATTAGTCGGGCATGGTGGTGCATGCCTGTAATCCCAGCTACTCGGGAGGCTGAGGCAGGAGAATCATTTGAACCCAGGAGGCGGAGGTTACAGTGAGCTGAGATCACACCATTACACTCCAGCCTGGGCAACAGGGCAAGATTCTCTCTCAAAAAAAAAAAAAAGAAGAAGAAGAAGAAGAAGAATGATGATGTCAGAGAGGCAAGAGTAATGATTAACTTAATTTGGGGCATACTTCTGAGAGCTTCAGGGACAGAAAAGTCAACGGCCAATGGTCCACATGAATCTCAAACCAGAAAAAAATACATACATTTGGAAAACACCAGCTTCTGGATGGTAATTTAAGGCTGGAAGTGTACTATATTACAAGGAAACAGTATGTAGAACAACAAGGACAATGGACAACACCCCAACTATCACCAGCAATTAATACCTGGTCAGAGAAACAGAAGCCAGACAAAGGGACAGCCAGAAGGAAAATAAGTAGAAAATGTGGGGTCAGGAAACTCAGGGAAAAGAGAATTCCAGAACAGTCAGCAGTGTCAAATACCACCAGGAATCAAGGGAGACGAAGAGCGAGATAGGTCTAAGCCATAGGGGAGTCATGAATAACACTGGTGAATGCTACTGCAATGGAACTGCTGGATGAAAGCAAGACTGAAGCAGGTTGGGAATTAGATAAAGGCAGGTCCTGATATGGCTGTTTAAGACAAAGGGAGACTAACACATATTCCAATGCTAATTGGAGGGAGTCCGCACTGAAGGAGAAACTGACCATGCAGGAGAAAGGGAGAGACAATGTACCGCATACAGCACTCAGTAAATGGCTACTAAGCACTTACAATGTGTCAGGCTTTGTTCTGGACATGAGAGTACAGCAAAGATGGAAATGTTTCTGCATTAATGGATTAAAAAATAACAGGTTAAATAATAATATAGAGGGGAATGTCAGCCATTGTGGAGTAACTAGCACTAGATCAGCCTTCCTGCAGTCAACAACCAGAAAGCAGAATATGGGAAACGATTGTTTCCTGACACCAGACTATTATGTCTGAGCATTCACTACACCACGCTGTAGGGATTGGGTACCCTAAAAAAGCACAATGGTCTTGTTAGATGAGAACACAGAGATCAGAGCAATTTGAAGGGAGAATACAAAAACCAAAAGAGTTCTATGGAGAAAGAGGTCCAGAAATCCGCATACAGGTCCCCTTGATTTTTGTCTCAATACTATGCTGCACATGTATAGAGTGAGATTTCAAAAGACAACACAAAAAACAACAACTACTGGAGATAACTACGCTGGATAACTGTTGAAGTACACACAGTGTTGAAGACATTAGAGTCCCACTGGAACTTCAGTAAACGCCTAGGGCATTCAGCAGAAACCCTAGAAGACCAGGTGTCAGGATAGGGCTAAACAAATCCTATGATAATACACAGTTCACCCACCAAACAAAACTCAAAACCCAGGCTTGAAGAGACTAAGTTGATATACTTGTAAGGTAGCTTCCCACAAAAATAAAAATGAATACCTTTTAAAGGAAAATGCAGCCCTTAACCGAGAGAAAAATCAGACTATATAAACAGATATAGTAACGATAGAGATGATGGAATTAATAAGGAATTCGAATGAATAAATGTGTGTGTTTATTTAAAAAACAACAAGACATGTAAGGTATTTAAATAAAGTACAGGAAAAAATCAAACATCTGGAGTTAAAAAATACAACACCTGAACTGGAATATTCCCTGGATATACTTAAATGCATATAAACATAGGAGAAGAAAAGATCAGTGAATCTGAAGACAACGCAAGAGCAACTACACAAACTGAAGCATGGGGAGCAGGGGGAGGAAGACTGTAAGAAATAAACACTCTCAGTAAAAATGGAAAACAGCAAACAATATAATATGATAATATAATATGCATGTCATCAAAGTACATCAGAGTCATCAGAGTCAAGAGAGTAAAGCATTTGAAAATATAATAAAAATTTGGCAAATTATATTTCATGAAAGCATAAAACCATATATTTAAAAGATGAAACCTAAAAGAGAATAATAACAAATAAAATATAACAACTCACATAATGAAATTCTGGATAACTAGTGATAAATGGAAGCAACCAGAGGTAAAAAATACAAATTACATGAGGAATAGGTAAGAGTTATTACTGACTTTTCATCAGACACAATATAAGCCAGAAGACAATGGAAGAACATCTTCAAAGTTCAGGAAAAAATAAATAAAATTATCACCCTGGAATCCTACATGCAACGAAAATGTCATTAAAAAACAGAACCAAAATTTTTTTCAAGCAAACAAAAGCTGAGAGAACTAGTTGTCAGAAGATCTAAACTGCAAGAAAAGCTACAAGAAGTTCTTTTGGCAAAGAGAAAGTGTTGTCAGATGAAAACTTGCATCTACAAAAAGAAATAAAGAATACGATGAATGGTAAATGTGGGTGTCTACAAATGAATTTTTTCTTATTTTTAAATTTAAGAGAAAACTGACAGTTAAAAGCAAAAATAAAACTGTACTGTAGAGCTTATAACAAACATAAAAATAAACATAAAATGCATAACAGTAATTGTACAAGGGGCAGGAAGGAAGAAATAGAAGTAACAGCCTTCCATTGGTATCCAAAGGGGATTGGTTCCAGGACCTCCCATGGCTACTAAATCCAAGCATACTCAAGTCCTGCAGTTGTCCCTGCAGAATGTGCATACTCAAAAGGTCAGTACTGTACATCTACAGGTTTTGCATCCCAGGAATACTGTATTTTTGAGCTACTTTTGGTTGTGGATGCAGAATCCACAGACATAGAGGGCTGAGTTTACTTACTGAAAATATCAGCAAACAAGTGGACCCATACAATTCAAACCGTTGTTTTCAAGGGCCAACTATATACCATTTTAAGCATACTATATTTTATGTTAAGAGATATTTTATTTAAAGATAAACAATAGGCCAAGTGCAGTGGCTTATGCCTATCACCACAGCACTATGGGAGGCCTAGGTGGGAGATCTTGAGTGCTTGAGTCTAGGAGTTTGAGACCAGCAGAAACAACAAAGTGAGACCCCATCCCTGCAAAAAGATTTCAAAAACTGGCCAGATGTGGCATGCACCTGAGGTCTTAGCTGCTTGGGAGGCAGAGGCAGGAGGATTGGATTGCTTGAGCCAAGGGGTTTGAGGCTGCAGTTACCTCTCATGATGCAACTGCACTCTAAACTGGGTGACAGAGTGAAACCCAGTCTCAATCAGTTGAACAATAAATTACAGATGTGTATTGTAAACCCTAGATCAAAAAAAAAAAAAATAGGTTTAATTAGCAAAGCAAAAACAGATATCATAGGTTATACTTTAAAATATTCAACTGACCTAAAAGAGATTATGAAAAAAGTAACATTCCCACTTTATTCTGATAAAGTACGTACAACCTATAATTTTTAAGGACAATTTTTCTTTTTTTTTTTTTTTTTTTTTTGAGACAGAGTCTTACTCTGTTGCCCAGGCTGGAATGCAATGGCGCGATCTTGGCTCACTACACGCTCCATCTCCCAGGTTCAAGCAATTCTCCTGCCTCAGCCTCCTGAGTAGCTGAGACTACAGGCACGTGCCACCATGCCTGGCTAATTTTTGTATTTTTTGTAGAGATCAGGTTTCACCACGTGGTCAAGCTGGTCTTGAACTCCTGACCTTGTGATCCACCCGCCTCGGCCTCCCAAAGTGCTGGGATTACGGGCATGAGCCACTGTGCCTGGCCTTTATCTACATATTTTAACATTATTAAGTATTCGAATCCATAAACATGTCATGCCTTTCCATTTACTTAGATCTTCTATTTCTTTTAACAATATTTTAAAATTTTCAGTGTACTAGTCTTGAACTTTTTAAAATTTATTCTTAAGTATATCATTCTTATTAATGGTACTATAAATGCATTTTGTTTGTTTTTTTAAGATATGAAGGTCTGGCTCTGTCACCCAGGCTGGAGTGCAGTGGCATGGTCATAGCGTAGTGCAGCCTCAAACCCCTGGTCTCTAGTGTTCCTCCCACCTCAGCCTACTAAGTAGCTAGGACTATAAGTAGCACCATCACAACTGGCTAATTTTTAAATTTTTGTATAGAGGAAGGTTCTCACTATGTTGCCCAGCTGGTCTCAAACTCCTGGGCTGAAGCAATTCTCCTGCCTTGGTCTCACAACTTGTTGAGATTATGGGCATGAGCCACCACACCCCACCTGAAGTTGTTTTCTTAACTTGTAGAATGTTCACAGCTGTGTAAGGTGTCTGACAAGATTCAATCATCATTAGCTGAAAATGAATCATTTTGAAATATTATAAATAAACCAAATAATCCAATTCTTCCAAATAGGGACGCTGAGATTTCTGAGTCTTAATGAATAATTTCTTACTTCTTCTTCCATGGAGTTGACAAATTCTTAAAAACCTTAAAATTACGTATAATTTAAGTATTCTGTGATAATACTCACTTGCCATTTGCGGAGGAGGACAAGATTGCAGCAAGCATACCAATGTCTCCATATAATTTTAATTAAAAGTAATCTAAAACATTAGCTAATACAATGGCATCATTAGTTCACTGTGAACATAATACATAATATTAATAACATCACCAGTGTAAGTAATTCCAACTCTAAGAACAACAAAATATTTTACAAACAAGTTCATTAATCCCTATAATATCAAAATCATTTGGTTAGATCAGCATTAACATCTTCATCTCAATTTAATGGCCAAGAAAAGTACATTATAGAACAAGTAAACAATTTGCTCAAGGTCATTCAGAAAATCAAAAGCTGAAGCTGATTTCTAAAAAACAGCCTGCTCACATGTAAGAAATCTGTTGTTAATTAGCCTGATATAATCATTCCACATCGTAAACACATAGCAAAATATCACCCTGTACCCCAATAACATATAAAATTGTCAAAATAAAATTTTAATATTTTTAAAATTAAAAAATATAAGTGTATACTTACACAAAATATGTAGTTCTGAAAATGTATGTAAATCCAAATTTTGTATATGCAATCATGCTTTAAATACATTCGGGGTGCTATTAAAAATAAATCATCCTGGCCGGGCACAGTGGCTCACGCCTGTAATCCCAGCACTTTGGGAGGCCAAGGCGGGTGGATCACCTGAGGTCAGGAGTTCAAGACCACCATCCTGGTCAACTTAGGGAAACCCCGTCTCTATTAAAAATACAAAAATTAGCCAGGCGTGGTGGCAGGCACCTGTAATCCCGGCTACTAGGGAGGCTGAGGCAAGAGAATTGCTTGAACCCAGGAGGCGGACGTTGCAGTGAGCTGAGATCGTGCCATTGCACTCCAGCCTGAGGGCCAAGAGCAAGACTTTGTCTAAAAAAAATTAATTAATTAAAAAAAATCTTTGAAACATTTTGAAAAAAGAAAAATTGTACTAATGTCAAAATTCTTTGAAGCCCCAATTAATAATCTTTGTGTACACCTGAATTTCTAACTCACACGTTTGTCTAATACAGTGACTGACTAAACCCCACATATAACATTAATATTTTTAATTATAGAAATCAAATGGTAGTAAGCTTATATGTAATTGGAATTTTTGTTAAAAGTTTGCCTATCACTAGAAATTCAGCTGTTAAAACAAACACATAAAGTTCTAAAGAATAAACACCTTTGGTCTCGGAGGACAAAACATTAACCAAGAATAAGAATCAAATAGCTACATTTCCAAATGTAAGTCAACAAGAGCTCATAATACAGAATCTTAGAGAACATCAAGAATAATAAATATTTGTAAAATACAGTGTCCCATTACTTGTGAGAATATACTGATAGTCCATCATAACTGGAAAAAGTTCAAAATACTGCACATACTTCAACAAAGAATAAAAAGATTATAATTATGGACCAGTAACTAGAACAAATTAATGAACAAATCAATTTATAATTAACTGGAAAAGTACATGCAGTGGATCAACTGAAATGGATTAGGAAAAACAAATACTCTATAACAATTTGCATTAATACTTCATCTACTTAGAATTCTGTCATATGACTAAATCACCTTTCCACAATACAATCAGGAGCACGAAATAAAAACATGCTCCTGGGTCATCAAAATCAATGCCATAAATTCCACACATTAAAGCATTTTATGCACAGGCCAATCCCTTAGGCTGTCACTTGGAACCTAACTGTTCTACTTTGAAATTGTCCTGATCGGTTTTTTTTTTTTTTTTCTTTTTCCTGATTCCCTAACCCATAGCAAGTTGGAAATAGCAAGTTAGAGAAAACATAGGAAAGAATAGTAAAAACAGTTAATAGCCAAGCAGAAAACTGAAGGAGTCTTCTCTAGGGAATCTAATCAGTCCAAGAGGAATTCTCTAAAGATACTAACAAAAGATACTGACAAAAGTTACCCCAAGAAAAGAGCTCAAGCAGATCACCCTGCAATGAAATAATATGCCCAGATCTTTAATCTGCATGCTCAACTTTCAATGTTTTAGTCTGCCACTTTGCATTATAAGCACGTATACAATGAACAGTCATCTAAGAAAAGCTGAGGTGTTTTAAAACCTCAGTGTTAAAAGAGAAGTTAGAAATCAAAACAATAATAAAGAAGTATTCAGAGAAAACTTTAAAAAATCTATCATTAAAATTCTCAGATACAAAAAAATGCTCCATCTATTAAATAAGAACAGGATGCTGCAAAAAGAAAAAGAATTCTTAATAATTAACATGAAAGAAGAAAATAATATGAGTTGTAAAATGAAATCTCCCAGAAAGTAAAATGTCAAAAATAAAAAGATAAGAAACAGAGGACTAGAATAGGAGGCAAAACTTCCAAATAGGAGTCTTAGAAAGAAAGGAGAGGAAAAAACTAAAGGATGAAGTTATTAACGAAATGACTCTAGAGGCCTTCTCAGAAATAAAAGAAATCTGTTTCCAAGTTTAAAGAATCCACTGAGTACCTAGCACAAATGAAAATGAGATCTACAATTAGCCATATCATTGTGAAATTTCAAAACATTGGAGAAAACAGAAACTCTTACAAATTATCAGAGAAAAACAGCAAGATCGCATCAGAATAATGACAAAGCAGAATGACTCAACTTCTCAATAGCAACACCGGAAGCAAGAAGTCAATGGAGCAATACTTTCAAATAAGTGAGGAAAATTATTTCCAACCAAGAATTCTCTATCCAGTAAATCTAAGAAAGAGGGTAGAAAAAATGTCTACATTTTTGAATTTATAAGATCTCAAAGAATATATTTCTTATGAAGTTCTAAGATACCAGATGACATGTTCCCACTAACCCAAGAGTAATCCAAAAAGGAGAAAATAGGGGATATAAGAAAGGAGACTCAGTACAAATAAGAAGCAAATGGAATCCTCAAAACACACAGAAATGTGATCATAGCATCAGAGCTAAACAACGGATGTAGAGAGAATAGGCCCACATTTCAGCAATGTGACTCAATAGACAAGTTGAGGGCTATCACCAGAAGCCCCCCTAAACCCCACTCACCCACCCAAACACCTTTTTAACCTGAAGACAAGATGCCCCAGTGAGCCTGACCAGGATTCCTATAGCTACTTGTCCTAATCACCTGTTAATGGAGTTCCTACTGCATCAATTCCCAGTCCCACCTTGATGTCACTATCAGCTGAAGACATTCCTTTCACCCTACAATGGTCTGCTTTGATCTACTTATAGTGAACTTAGAAACAGGAAACAAGGAAGTGCTCATCCCCTCTTTACATATTTCTGTCAGACATCTGACACATGACCCTCAAAACATCCCTGTCAGTTGTTCTGAGCATGCTAAGCCCCATGTTTCCCAGGACCCATTCTTGTTCTTGGCTACTAACTTCCCCAGAAAGGGCTTTGGTAAACTCCAGGAAAAAAGAAACCTGGCTATGACCTAGACTTAGCTCAGTTTCTGTTCTTATAGTAGCCTGCAGTGGCAACACTGCCGTGCCCTTACACAGAAGTGGGTATACAAGTTACTCCATTTTCAAAACAACAATACACTGCTTTGTGCAAAACAACAATGGGGTGGTTAGTCTATAAAGAAGAGCCAGCAAACATGATGTGTTTACCTCTGAGGGTGAGAGAGAGGGAAACAACTAGGGAAGGGCACGTGGGGCTTCTAAGACACTGGTAATGCTGTTAACCTGGAAGTTGGGTAGTTTGGAGTTCAACTTTGCTATTCTTTACACCATAATACACATTTTTAATACTTTTCTTTATGTGGCATACATCTGATAATTTAAAAAAAAAAAAAAAAAAAACAGCAAAAAACCAAAACGGCTAAGTCATTAAGGAATGGTCAATTAATAAATTCTATTTTAATATAGCAAGTTAGTGCCTGGGGCACTGTATGCAAGTTACTGTTGCAGAAATGATTGAATTAAATCAATACATAAAACGAATCTGGAAAGATGTCAATCTTAAGGACACCATTATTGCTGAAACACGTAACATTTCAGCTATTCAGAAAGCCAGGTTTTTCCAAACAAATAATTCCACTAGCTACATCAAAATCAAGAGTTGTAGAAAGGGAACACTTTACTGAATGCATTTGTATTGCAGTGTGATAGGCAACATCAGATTTTAAAACACAAAGTGTAAAAAAATTTTTAATTGAACTTTAGATTTCCACAAATTCTTATCAATTAACCAATAAAAGTTAGTGCCAGATCAATGGTATTCATTCCCAAATTGATGTTTACTTGCCCTTATGCCCACTGGGTCCCCTAAAGTGTCATGTAGCAGGATAAGAAATGCCTTTCAGAGGAGCCCAGAAGACTTCAGTTGGAAATAACCATGTGGAAGTCATCAGCATACAAGTACATGCTGAAGTCTTGACTGTGGATGAGAATATCTATGGAGGGAGTAAAGGGGCGGAGGGGGCGGGAGATGAGGCCTACAGGCAACATTCTGAGACATTCCAGTAACAAATATGCAGAGAGCTGAAGAAACACATACAAGACTAAGCAACTGTGTCTGTGATACTGGAGGAAAACAAGAGGAAGCCGACAGATGGAAAAGTTCAAGAAAGGAAGAAGTAGTAGCTGTCAATGGTAGCTACTAATTTGTAGTGGTGATCATTAGTAAAATAAATCTTTGTCACCCGCAATATACTAGGCAGTGTGTGAAGCACTTAACGTGTATCATTTAATACTCCCAAAAATGCAATGAGAAAGCTACTATCATCACTCATTTTATAGATGAGAAAACTAAGACTCAAAAAGGTCAGATAACAAGTTCACGTCTAGAAGGCTGGTAAATAAAGAAACTAGCCTAAAAGTTTCTAAACTTTTTGAAGTCCTAGAATTGAAGTCTACCTAAGTTTTAAACTCTAGCAAAATCTAAGTCTATGAGTACACATGCAGTCTTTAGTTCTCATGAAAGTTGACTCTTTTTCAAGGCAGGCTTTGAGCGTTTTCACCCCAAAACCCCACACAGACAAGAAGCTAGCTCAATTTTACAAATAGGCCCAAATTAGTTTTAAGAATCAAGTTTTGAAACTTCAAATTAAATGTAGACCAATTTAGCCTTAGGGTTTTAAATGGCCAACTTTGGGAGTGCTAGTTTCTTTAAATCAATTATGATCGATACAAGCCAGATGGCTGAACTGTCAAACTGCATAAAGCTGTCTGCGTGATAAGGTCACTGCATCTGTCACTGGGAAACTTTGGAAAAAGTATCACATCCAGAAACTCCCTAACCTCATAGCCCACATAGCTGAGAAAAGTCCATCAGGGATTAAGATGTGCAGTGAGGGGATTAGATAGGGTTACAGTGTGTGACAGTGTTTGTCTGTCAAATTATTGTTTGCGTTTTTATTTTGGGAAGAAAGGAAGGAAACAAAATCAAAAGCTCTCCATGGCCTAAATAGCATCTAAGGGGTTTATCAAGGAATGTGATTTTATTCTTTCATTTTTAAACCACTTTTACTCCATCTTACTACAAACAATATAATCTTAACAGGCGCCATACTGTGTCTGATATCAGGGAGGATATTACCATAATTAAATGTTATTTCTGTGAAGATACGTGTGGTACAGGTTGAGACAAGATCATATATGGTATCGTATTGCAATTTGCGAAATCATCTCTCTCCTGCTGCTTCAGAAACTCACTCTAGAATAGCAATGGCTGGAAAGCTACACACAGCACTTTCACAATAAAGGTGCAATGATGTCTGCAGCAGAGAGCTACAAAAAGACTGATAAACATCATCTAGGAGAAAATAAAATGTATGAAAGAGTACGTAGCTTGACATTCCCCGCAAATAGATTTATAGACACAAATCTATAAGCACCGGTCCCCTTGCGTACATTTTATTTCACAGTTTTAGCCCTGGGAACGCCTACCTTCAGGGCAAACCAATTTGAAAAATAAGAGTAACCACTGCCTTTGCCTACTGGTAACATCCTTGTTGAAGCATTCTTCTGGGTTGGTTTTCTCTTTTTAGTTAACTCTTAGGTTAAAGTGACACTGTGGCAATGAGCACTGTCTAGTCTGTTAATAAACATTCCTCTCTGGAATGATTTTAACTGTCATGTATATATTGGGAACATTTTTCGCTGGAAAAATGACATGAGCAAAAACTATAATCATTTAATTATTCTGTGCTGAGAATGTGGAGGGATAGAAATTAAAATATGGGGATTCGGATTGGCTGCTTCATAACCACAGTTAAATCAGGTGACCTCTGAAGAGGAGGCTGATCACGTCAAGCACTGCTAACCTAACTGTGGTGGGGGGAAAGGATTTTATCTTCTAGCCTGCAGGAGAAATTAGCCAAATTTACCTTGAATTTGTGTACCTCCACCAGACTAAATTGATTAACCAATGGCCCATGTTTTACACTTTCAGAATGTAACAAATAAAACTGAGCAGAGAAGTAAAGTAGTCAGAAAACAGATACTCTTCATCAAAAAGAAATGAGACATGTGAAAATCACTATGAACTCTGTTAAGTGTAAACCAATATATTATACTTGACCTGAATCGTGTTTTAAATTTTCACTTTCACCAAGCAACCTGGTTCCAAATAGCTCATTTGTTCATGCAAAACAATATGATTTTCCCTGTATAATTAGTAAGCAAAATAAGATAAAATACATACAACTTCTTTCAGTAATGCTGAAAAAAAAAAAGAAGTTAAAAACACAGCATGACACCTCGAGTTGTAGGAACATTATTTATCATCTATAAAGAATAAAAAGAAGATAAAATGGCTTTATTCAGAATCTGTTAAATAATACACAGTGAGATTCCCAACAATGCTACTGCCATGGAATTGAAACTGATAATAACAACAGCAGATAAAACATACACATGCTTCCACATCACACACTATCCTGAGAGCCTCAGATATGCTAACTTATCTGATCCTCCAGCGATCCCACGAGACGGGTCCCACTGTTCACCCCATTTCAATGAGGAGGCAGCAATCACAGAGAAGTTAAAGGCATACAGCTGCTCAGCACCAGAGCAGGAATTCAAGACCACACTACGTGTCTCCAGGGTCTAAGCTCTTAAAAACCGTTATCAGCTCTCTCCCGGGAAAAAGTTTATCACTTACGTGTGTTTTACAACTAAGATCTTCTTTAATTTTATAGTGACAGGCCACTGAGAAAAGATAATAAGTATGTTCTAGTTGTATGCAAAATTCTTCTGGAATTTGTGAACTGAAACGTTGAAAAGTGTGAAACAGATCTTCATCAGAGCATGATATTAACTCCGGAGACAGCTGGCATCCTCTCTTCCTGGCTCCAGTGTTTTAAGAGCACCCAGGCCACAGGACCAGCTGGTGCAAAGGCAGAGAGCTGTGGTAGAACTTGGTCCATGAGGACAAAGGAGCACTTGCTCTTGTCCCGGTGGCATGTGGAGAGGGCAGGGAGGGAGCGAACACTGAAGACTGACGCAGGAACCACACGGAGTAGTTGGTGACGGTCTTTATGACATCATTACTTTTATTTTTAAAACGAGTAATTTCATCAGTGTTGCAAAGAGCCTGAACACAGGGACAGCCATCAGAGCCAAGTTTTCCAGACCAGGGCAGTGGCTCACACCTGTAATCCCAGCACTTTGGGAGGCTGAGGCGGGAGGATCTCTTGAGACTGGGCGTTCGAGGACTTGCCTGGGCAACATGGCAAAACCCCATCTCTACTAAAAATGCAAAAATTACTCCGGTGCGGTGTCACACGGCTGTAATTCCAGCTACTCAGGAGGCTGAGACAGGAGAATCACCTGAGCCTGAGAGGCAGAGGCTGCAATGAGCCGAGATCGCACCACTGCACTCCAGCCTGGGTGGCAGAGTGAGGCTCCATTAAAAAAAAAAAAGAACCATTATATTTTCCAGCTCAGAACAGGAGGGGGGGCTCACTGAAATTACAGTTCTGAGGGATTCATGACAATGTTATGATCAGGAGGATGTGAAACTAAGAAAAGTGCTGTTACACTGCAGTTTCAAGCTTCAGAGACTGACCAATGGTGGCATCTGTCATTAATCAAAACAGGGAATACCCCAGAGTAACAGCACTTTAGAGAGACAAATCGAAGAAATTAGATGACGGAATCAACACCAGGTTTATGGTTCTTACAGGAGATAACAGCTGCACTAACCGTTAACCCATAAGAAATAATGGCTTGGAACTCAAGAGGGAGGTCATGGTTGCAGACGGAGAGAAGGAGACACATTTGAAACCACGGGAGCAGGAGTGTGAAGAAATTCTCACATCACTTCTTACACATCATCAGTTTTTAACAAATAAACCACGTGTAGAAATCCCTCAGTTACACAGCATAATCAACCAATGAGGTGACCTAATTAGCCGAAACTTACAAACATTTGCTCTCAAACACAATGTTAAAATTGGAATGACTTCAGTGTTTTTCCCAAAATATTCTGTGACTTCTTTAACAGAGTATATAAAACATAATTGTTGGGGGATGAGGAGAGGTTGGTAGTTGCAGTCAGACAGGAAGAATAAATGCTAAGTAATTAAGGTGATGAATATGTTAATGAGCTAATTCAATCATTCCACACTTTATACATAACATCACTGTGCACCCATTATACCTATTTCTCAAAAAATGAAAACAAAAAAATTCTTTCACAAATCTATAATTTCTAACACTGTCTTCCCGTAATGTTGATACCCTTACAAGTCATTATTGTATTCAAGCGCTGTTACACTGCAGAGTTATTTGCCACCACCCTAAATGTCCCGAGACTAATTAAAATTTCTTCACTCTGTTCCAGGTAGGATACCCAAATCATTTCTAATGACCTGCTCTACCCATCTCTAAATTGCTATCTTTAATCTGGATTAAAATAACATATAACAAAAGTTATTAAAACTGTATATAAAATAAAAACACTGATTCAAAATAAAAGCTCTTAAAAGTCTTCCTAATGAAATAAAAAATGGCTTTATAATAGCTACTTTGAATGTTGGGGCAGCGGGGAGGAGGGAGGTTTCACTCTGCTTTCTTCTAGATTCTTGGAACATGTCTGACTTCTAAATAAATGAGATCAGAGTTTACTTAAAAGTAAAAATCAGACTTTTCAAAACTCACCTAGGTATAATACAGAATAAACTGTTTCAGTGAACTGTCTATACCAGACTGTATTCTTCTGCCTGTTCTGGCTATATGAAACTACTGAAACATTTGATGACTTGTGAGCTGCTTGAATTGATATTTCCAATTCAAACTGGAAGACTGGATGAAGGATTTGTAATGGAACTTTGGTGCCAATTCAATCTGGTCATTCCATGTAGAGACAGATTCAGACGGATCTACGAGAGCAAATCCAATGTTCCATAAGTCATAGAAGCTATGTCATAAGTGAGAAAGGATGATCAAATGCAGTATTTGTGAGCTAACACAAGAATAATTCTTTTAACCTTGCAAGACAGAAATTGAAAGTGAGAAGCCCTAGCATTGCAAAAGCCCTGACTCATGAAGATAACATTCCTAACATTCTTTTCTATAATTCTGCTTTTCTTTAGTTAAATAATAGTCCAGGAAAGTCACATTTCTTGATTAATACTGACTTTCAGTGTGGGCACTTCCTAGTAAATATATGTAAATTTAAAACAAAAGAAATAATACTCCACAGTAAGAACAGCACACCACACTAGAAGTCATATTTTTAATTTTCTTTGAGAACAAAACTATAAGCATCCATTAAAATCTGATGAATACAGCAAATCAATGGACTGAGCTCTGGATTTAAAGATTAAAAACTGAGGTAGAGTTTAGCTGTGAAGAAATGTCCTGAATGGATACTTAGATGATAAGTAAGGAGACAGATGGACAGACATATATTTAAATCTTCTCTTTGAATCCAGTACATGCATAAGCTACTTATTACATGAATCTCAAATGCCTAGTGTTTTCCTATCTTTATGAAAATTTCAGTCATTAGTCAACTAACAGCCAAATTAATGTCCTGTGTTCAATCAAGAAGAGAAAGCTAAACAGCTGCCTCGTTCTGTTTGCCATTATTGCCAATGAGTTGGGACTTTGTTCAATAATTACACACTTAATAGGATGTCATGATGTTATGTAACAGAGAGAGCATCAGTCACCCAGGAAGCAACAGGGCACTTGTTATCTGTGGACTGTGGAGATACAGGACCAAGTTGGCTGTGCTGAGGAACAGGAACACTAACGAAGAATTGCTTGTTGCCCCGCCACTGCTGTCCACTCTTTATTTAGTGTCCCCCAACTTCATGACATCTGTCAGGTTTTTTTGTTTTGTTTTGTTTTGAGATGGAGTCTCGCTCTGTTGCCCAGGCTGGAGTCCAGTGGTGCGATCTCGGCTCACTGCAAGTTCCACCTCCCCAGTTCACGCCATTCTCCTGCCTCAGCCTCCTGAGTAGCTGGGAGTACAGGCGCCTGCCACCACACCCGGCTAATTTTTTGTATTTTTTGTAGAGACGGGTTTTCACTGTGTTAGGCAGGATGGTCTCAATCTCCTCTGTCAGGCTTCTTAAAGACATTACTCTAAAACTCACAAATCTCCCCTAGCACATAACAGTTTTAGCAGAGAAGAAAGACTGAACAGAAAGCAGCATTTTGAAAATGCTCTAGATTTTAAAAAGCACTTACTAAGTTCCCTGGCATCCTAAGTCCCTAAAAATATCTATTAGAGGAAATTTAAGTTTTATCCTGCCAAATAACATCTGTCTTTGAAAATGAAATTAACACCTTGAGTTGCATTCAGAAACTAACAGGAAGTCAATGTAAATTGGAAGAAAATGTAATGTGTTCCATATGGATAGAGGATTTTAAATGATGTTTTATATGAGCACCTGTATTTACTGTATCAGCTAAAGTGGACATCAAGATACTGTTACCAATGTTAATTACTATTTTTAATTTTTAAACTGAAATTATTTTCAAAAGCAAGGACTCTTTAAGTGGCTACTTTATACTTTGATTACATAATTGTTGGCATATGAGAAAAAGTATTTGTCTTGCCAACCTCTGAATTTATTATTCTGGCTCAGTTAAAAAGCCGTAACACTCGGGTTACTTTCAATAGAGCAAAGAGACAATAGCTAAAGTTCCAGCTCAACTGAGAATGTGTGTACCGCCTTAATTAGTAACTGCAAAAAGACTTCAGGAGAGATATAGCTATGTGTTTATTTCCCTTTCTAAGTAAATCTCATCAGGCAAAATAGGTAATTTCTATAGAAGACTGCTATCACAAGGGTTTATGAATAGGGGAAAAAGAAACGCTCTAATCTTCAATTCATTTTACAGGCAATTCAACAACATATTTCTGTAACATCTACCATAAAACAGTAGCAACTGCATTGTTTACAGCTCTAAACCAGTGGGTCTCATATTTGACTGCACACTGACATCGTTTGGGAACTTTGCAAAGTACTGATGCCTGGGTTCCACCCCAAGATGCTCTGATATAAGTGGTTGGAGAAGAAAGTCTGAGTATTACTCATAGGCTTTAAAGCACCCCCAGGTGATTACAATACAACACAGCACAGGTGCTTCAGCAAAGATGGGCTCCTCAGCAATTCTAGACACCTTAGCGGGGATCTAACTATAGATCCCTAAAGGGTACAGACTTCCGTAAAATCAGTTTCCATGAGCATATGCTTGAACTTCTATGGGGCAGTTCAATGACAAGATCCTTAACCTTTTTCTGCTGTAATCTATAAAATGGGATAACGCCTCTCTGGAGGTTACTGTGAGGACTTGAGTAAATGTGCACAGGGCACACGGCATAGGCAAGGTGATCAGTCTGTTGAAGGTAGCTATATCACCATTGCAACCGGGGTGAATATTACACGGGGTGAATGTCTAACAGAAACTAGTTTGCCTGTGCGTGTGGAGGGCAGGAAGAATCTACCACTCTCCCTGTCTTCTACCAGAGTTCCAAGAACACCCAAGGAAGGGGAGAGTATACACTAAAAGGAGAATCTGGGAATCTACCCAAATGTGGGATGTGCGGCTCCCTCCAATAGCCTGAGACTGTAAGACAGGAGCGCAGGGGCTCAGGGGTCCCTCCAAGTCTGTCTGGCCTCATTGAAGGATGAGGATTCAAGGGAACATTTTCTTGCCCATTCAACCATTTCAATTAGTCTGTTTGAGCACGCGGGTCTTCATGTGCTCATACTGAATTCTATCCTTGATATAAAGCTAAATGGAAGTGGCGGGAAGTCACAGAATTCTACAAGGTAAGTTCTTGACACAAAAAATAAGATATTTAAAGAAATATCACAAAAGAATGAATGGCCATCTTTAAAATGATATACAGAACACTGGAATGACCGGCATATCACAGGCACTCAATAAATACTTAATGAATGAATAAATTTATTTCACACAAGATATAGTACCTGGGCCAAATTTCATACACCTTTCCCAAAAGTAACAAAGCAATCCTGAAAGTACTATTAAGAAATGTAAATCCAGGGAATTCATTTCTCTTCTGCTAATTGGTATCAGTGATAAGGACTATTAACTTAAAATATGCCTATTTCCTATGAAAAGAACTTAATAATCCATCATTCACATTACATTACCTGGATGCAAAGTACAGAACCTAGCAGTTACAAGACTAGACAGTTACAAGATATACTAGACTAGCAGTAATAGTTTCACTTAAGACAGATTTATTTTCACTTAATTGGTACCTACGCCTAAACATGAAGGGAATAATTCCAGCTTGAAATCAAGTGACAGTAGATCATTTCTGTGTATTCTCTCAACAAAAATGCAAACAAATAACCAGTAAACATGAGAGAGGGAAAAGGAAAAAACCCATCTTGACAATTCTCCAAATGTATTAGCCTTTGACTATTTTATGTGTCATTGGCAATATCATTTCTTCATGACAGGACTCATTTAGTGACGTGACAGCATCCCATAATTCAGCATTTTACTCCAAACTTGAACTAGTAATTAGTTGGCATGAATCTTGCTGCATTTACCATGTATACTTTGTGATCAAATTTTAATAGGACCATCTCATCTGTATTCATACAATGCTGTTAAACCAATTATTTTTTATATGTTGCCTTAAAAAAGCTACTTTATTTTTCATATTAGAAGCTTTCCCTGGATTACAAATATGCAGGAAAAAAAAATAACACTGTCATAAAAACACACTGGGTAGCTAATCACATCTTGAATTACACTTCCATCTATCTCCAGATATGCACCTTTCATTATTACCAATCATTAGTTTCTGGAAGTTCAGGGCTCAGTGCTGGATGAACAATAAAGACCACACAATGGTTGCTCAAAATCCTAAAATTCTGAATTATAAAGAAAATGGTAAAAATATATATCTGATATATTAACAGGAATAGAATTTTATAGTAATCATTTCTCAGCGCTGCAGCAATTACTTATTTAAGAAAAAAATCACTGGAAACTTTCCACGATAAGCTCAATTGCTCAGAGTCAAAAAAGATGCTTAAGTGACACCTGAAGGAATAAATATCCCAAATGAAGTGTGTGGATTGTATGCACATTGTTATGGCTGACAAAGTATTCAACTGTGCAGATGATACTACTGGTGCCTGCCTAACTGCCTTCCCTGTACCTGCCTGCCCCACCCCTAGCCTTAAATTCAGTGAGAATTTTGATTCTGTTCACTTGGGTCCCAGAGCTATGTCTGCAGGGAGAGAATATTACCCACTCTGTACCGCTAGCCTGGGCTGGCCCTCAAGCCATGGATCAACATTGCACTCTACTACCCCCGGTGATATCCTTCCCAACTACTGGTTTAGGAATGGACATAAACAGCATTCCACTCATTGAAAGAGCTGTGGATCCAAGAGAAACTTCTGTGAATGACACACACACACACACACACACACACACAGAGGGAGGAACGAAGGGAAAGAGAGAAGTGCTAGAAAGGAGACATGTAACTTCTCATGTGAGTGTCATCCTGAGACCCTGAGGACAGCCAGCCTACGAGACAAGTCCAAGCTGTCACACTGAGAAGGGAAGAATTGAATGTAGGTTTTTGATGATGCTACTGAGGCCTCCAGTTAACAGTCTCTAAAATTACCCTACTTCAGGACTTATTATGTAGATAATAAATGTTCTTTCTATTCAAGCCATTTTTGGTTGATTTTTCATTACCTGAAACTGAAAGCATCCTAACGGATGAGCATTATAAGGGACTTCAACCATCATTTTGTGATCATGGAACACTTACGAAACTTGATGACATATGATGCCACAAACTAAGCCTCAAGTCAAATTAATTGCAAGGATCACAGCCTCTGAAGATAATGCAATAAAAACTGAAATTCAGGACAAAAATACAAACCAAAAATAGCTAAAGAAGGGAAATATTTTTTAAATTCTCCACTAATATGAAAGCATGTCTCAAAGAGGCCAAACAAGCAATTATAAAATCTTTAGAAAATAATGACAGTAAGGACGCTGCATATCAAGAAAAGAAGTTAAAGAAAAAACACAGAAAAAGGAAAGAAAAAAGCAAATAAATCCAGATGTATAATTAGAGGAAAAGACACAGCATAAAACTTGGGGGGTGGCAGGGGGAACGGGAGGCAGAAAACAAATTAGTCATTCAATTAAAGGCATCAGAAAACACACAGCAACGGGAAAGTAAAGATAAAAGGTAAACGGATGAATCTGGACAAGAGTTGAATTGAAAAATTAGACCAAGAGACTTCTTTGAAAGGTATGGGGGAGACAAGCCTCTAGTCTAGTAAGAATTACAGAAAATACAAATTGCAAAAGTAGGAGTAAGCAAAATGTGCAGCAACAGTACCACAGACACAGATGCTACAAACACTTAAAAGAGCATTACATTAATAAACTTGAATACCTTACCTATTTTTCATTATCAACCCCCAAAGGAACCTTCCTTGCTCAACACCCTGCGCTTGTAAATTAACTGCTAAGGCATGATTTTGTTGGGCAGAGCTTTGGAGAGCCACAAGACATTGTAATTTCTTTTCTTTTTTCTTTCTTTTTTTTTTTTTTTTTTGAGATGGGGTCTTGCTGTGTTGCCCAGGCTGCAATGCAGTGGCATGATCACAGTTCACTGCAGTTTCAACTTTCTGGGCTCAACTGATCCTCCCACCTCAGTCTTCCAAATGGCTGGGACTACAGGTGCATGCTACCTTGCCCAGCTAATTTTTTGGGGTTTTGTTGTTTGTTTGTTTTTGGTAGCAACAGGGCTTCACCATGCCCAAGCTGGTCTTGAACTCCTGGGCTCAAGTGATCTCTTCGCCTTGGCCTCCTAAAGTGCTGGGATGACTAGAATGAGCCGCCATTGTAATTTCTAAGAATTTTTTTTTTTTGCCTCCCCCTGACCCAAATCGATTTTCACAATATTGTCCTTGTTGAGAATGCAAGCATTAATGTTAAGTATGATGTTTTAGAAAAATAAGGATTTTCAACAGTAATTCAAAAGGGAGAATACCAGAAATACCAAAACAATGGGTAATGTTGTATGATTTTCAACAAATTTCTACCCAAAAGGTTAACAGACATAGACGATATTACATAAACTTAATATCTAAATTTCAGAGTGTCATAAGGCTTATGCTGACCAGGAGCTGGCAGACTAAGACCAGTGGGCCAATTCTAGCCTGCCACATGTTTTTATAAACAAAATGTTATTGGAACAGAGCTGTACTTGCATTTACATATTGTGTAAGGCTACTTTCACAACACAATGGCAGAGTTGAGTGGCTTTGACAGAAGCCACCTGGCCCTCTACAAGAAAAAATTGCCAACCTCTGTTCCAGACCATAAAAAGATAGCTAATACAATCTTAGCAAAGCAAATGTAACCTTTATGCACTTAATAATAGTTTTAATATTTTTAAAAGATAAAGAGAAACTGGTAGAGAATGAGAGTTAAGAGAGGCAGAGAGTAATGTACCCTCTTATCAAACATGTGGAATGTTCATAAAAATTACCAACTATTAGGACAAAAGGATATATTTACAAATTCAAAAAATGTAAGTCTTCCAAATCTTTTAAAATAAATGTAATAGGATAAAATCAAAACGTGGCTAAAAACTACTATCTCTACATCTACCTACTTACTGAAATTTAACACCTTACTTGTGCTTTGGGATGAAGAAAGAAAACTGATAGAAAAATTTCCACTTTCATCACACATACATAACAATTAAAGCTTATAAAATGAAGACTGGGAAACAGCCACAGCAGGGTCAGAAAAAAATCATAGCATAAAATGCATTTACCAGAAAATACAAGAGATCGAAAATAAGTAAACTTAGTTTATAACTTAGAAAATTAGGGGAGAAAAAACAAAACCAAAGAGGAAAGTAGAATAAATTATTGGAGATAAAAGAAGAAATGAATTAGAAAATCAAACAAAAATACCAGGACATTTGAAACCCAGGTTCTTTGAAATGACCCACAAAACTGGCTAAGTTTTGCCAAGTCTAAGAAAAAAGAAAGAAGATCCAAATAAAGTACAATAGAAATGGAAAAGAAAACATAACTTCAGATATGAAAGATTTAAAATTTAACTCCATATAATTTTAATTAATATTAACAGCTAGGCAAAACAGATACTAGAAGAATGTTATAAAATTTGCATAAGAAAAAAGAAAACAAAAACAGACCAAATAACCATAGAAGAAATCAAAATTACAGGTAATAATTTAACTCAGGGAAAAAAAAAAAAAAGCACTAAGCATAGATGGTTTTAATAAAGAGTTTTTGAAATCTTCAAAAAATAGATAAAACCAATATTATAAAAACTGTCCTAGGCCGGGCGCGGTGGCTCAAGCCTGTAATCCCAGCACTTTGGGAGGCTGAGATGGGCGGATCACGAGGTCAGGAGATCGAGACCATCCTGGCAAACACGGTGAAAGCCCATCTCTACTAAAAAATACAAAAAACTAGCCGGGCGAGGTGGCGGGCACCTGTAGTCCCAGCTGCTTGGGAGGCTGAGGCAGGAGAATGGCGTGAACCCGGGAGGCGGAGCTTGCAGTGAGCTGAGATCCGGCCACTGCACTCCAGCCTGGGCGACAGAGCGAGACTCGGTCTCAAAAAAAAAAAAAAAAAAAAAAACTGTCCTAACAGGACAAAGAAAAAAATTTTTTTTTTTTTTTGAGACGGAGTCTCGCTCTGTCGCCCAGGCTGGAGTGCAGTGGCCGGATCTCAGCTCACAGGCGCCCGCCACCTCGCCCGGCTAGTTTTTTTTTTTTTTTTTTTTGTATTTTTTAGTAGAGACGGGGTTTCACCTTGTTAGCCAGGATGGTCTCGATCTCCTGACCTCGTGATCCGCCCATCTCAGCCTCCCAAAGTGCTGGGATTACAGGCTTGAGCCACCGCGCCCGGCCAGAAAAATATTTTTTAAAAACCTAAGACATTTTGGAAAGCCACCCTAGTTGGATTCATAGATACAGTAAGAAAACACACTTAGGTGGGATAGGTGGGAATAGCACTTATGAATACAGATGGAACACTTTTAAATATAGTAAAGTTTAAAAATTACCAGAAAGGTGGAGCAAGATGGCTTAAAAAAAAAAACAAAACATAAAACTCTCCAAAGTTTATCCCCTCCGCACAAACGTCAAAATGAACAACTACCAAGAAAGCATTTTCATAACAGCTAAAAATCAAATGGAAGATCACAGGACCTGGGTTTAGCCTAACAAGAAAAGACGCATTTAAGGGGTAGGAAGGACAGTCTCACATTACCTACAACCTGGTACCTCATCCCCAGGCAGCACAGCCTGCAGAGAAAAACACCTATGCTTGGGGTAGGGAGAGCAGAATGAGTGTGGGACTTGGCATTGGAACTCGGTGCCAGCCCTACCACAGTGGAACCCAGCACTGAACTCAACTCAATAGCAAATAAGCAAATAATCTGATTTTTAAATGGGCAAAATATCTGAAGAGACACTTCTCAAAAGAAGACCTGCAGATGGCCACCATGTCTAAGGAAAAAATGCTCAGTATCACTAATCATTAAGAAATGCAAATCAAAACCACAGTGAGATTTCATCTCACCCCAGATAGGATAGCTATTATCAAAAAGACAGAAGATAACAAACGCTGGCTAGGATGCAGAGAAAAAGAATGCTCATCCGCTCTTGGTGAGAATGTAAATTGGTAGAACTATTATGGAAAACAGTATGGAGGTTCTTCCGGAAACTGAAAAAAGAACTGCCATATGATCTAGCAATTCCGCTGCTGGGTATATACCCAAAAGAAATGAAATTAGTCTATCAAATAGATGACCTGCAGTCCCATGTTTACTACAGCTCCATTCACAATAAATGATAAATGTTTGAGGTGACAGATATCCCAATTACCCTGATTTATTACACATTGTATGCATATATCAAAAGATCACATGTACCCCATAAATATGTCCAACTATTATGTATCAGTTAAAAACTAAAAACACATTTTAAAATGTTAGCCAAGTATTGTGGCCATGTAGAGCTTATCCAAGGTATATATAAACATTTTAATGATAAAGAGGAGAAAAAAGAAATGTTCCAATGAATTTACTGTAGTAATGTATTAAAGGAGAAACATCATGTGACTATCAGAGACTGAAATAAATACCATCTACTACTACTCAACACCCATTTCCAACAAAAATGGTGAGCAAATTCTGATAAAAGGTATATATCAGAAATTTAGAGAAAATATTACATTTAATGGTAAAATATTAGAAGCATCCATTAAAATGAAGAAGAAAACAAGGATATCTGTCAAGATACAGAATCAAGCTAAATGCTCAACAGATGAATGGACAAACAAAATATGTTATGTATCTACAAAGGAAGACTATTCAGCCACTGAAAAAATGAAATGCTCTCATTTGCAGCAACACGTTGAGAACTGGAGGGCGTTCAGTGAAAGGCGTCAGGCACAGAAAGACAAATATCGCGTGTTCTCACTCACATGTGGGAGCTAAAAAAACTGACCTTGTGGAGGTAGTGAGTGAAACAGTGTTTCCCAGAGGTTAGGAAGGGCAGGGGAGAGCAGAGGGTGAGGAGAGGTTGGTTAATGGGTACAAAACTACAGGTAGAAGGAAGGAGTAAGTTCTAGTGTTCAGTAGCACTAGCAGGAGACTATCGTTAATGATTGTACAGTTAACCTTCAACAACACTGGTTTGAATGGCCAGGATCCACTTATACAAAGATATTTTTCCAACCAAACTGAAAATATAGCCGTTCCTCGGTCTACATGGGGAACTGGTTCCAGGACCCTTATGTTTACTGAAATCCTCACGTATTCATGTCCCGAAGTCGGCCCTGTGGAACTTCACATTCAACAAGTCAGCCCCCATACATGTAGGTTTCGCATCCAGGGAATACGTATTTTCGATCCATGTTTGGTTGGAAAAAAAAGAGTGTGTATAAATGGACCCATGCAGTTCAAACCATACAAAACTGTACAGTATTCGACGGATGTGAATTCGTGGATACAGAAGGTCAATTTTCTATCTGTGGGTTTGACAAGAAAAACTATGGACTGGAGCATGCTTCAATTTTGCTTATACAGGCGACCCTGGAACCAACCCCTCACATATACTGAAGTAAGATTATATTTTTTCAATAGCTGCAAGAGAGTATTTGGAGTATACCCAACATAAAGAAATGATGAATGTTTGAGGTGACAGATATCCCAATTACCCTGATTTATTACACATTGTATGCATATATCAAAAGATCATATGTACCCCATAAATATGTCCAACTATTACGTATCAGTTAAAAACTAAAAACACATTTTAAAATGTTAGCCAAGTATTATGGCCATGTAGAGCTTATCTAAGGTATATATAAACATTTTAATGATAAAGAGGAGAAAAAAGAAACGTTCCAATGAATTTACTGTAGTAATGTATTAAAGGAGAAACATCATGTGACTATCAGAGACTGAAATAAATATCATCTAATACTACTCAACACCCATTCCTAACAAAAATGCTTAGCAAATTCTGATAAAAGGTATGTATCAGAAATTTAGAGAAAATATTACATTTAATGGTAAAATATTAGAAGCATCCATTAAAATGAAGAAGAAAACAAGGATATCTGTTCCACTTGTTCAAATCCCGCATTGTAGTGGTTCAGGGATTGCAATAAGAGAAAAATGTAGAGACAGAAATATTCACAAGGAAATGATCATCGCAGTTCACAAACAATATGAGTATTCACCTAGAAAATCAGAGGCAATCAGAAAAAATAAGGGATTTTGGCAAGCGGACAACGTACAAGGTGAACACAAAACTCAACAGCTTTTTTATACCTTCAAAAGAGCCAATTTAAGCATTTAATAGGAAAAAGCAACATAAACGGAAAAGTGGGTATAAAACTAAAAAAAGTGGCAAGATCTTTAGGAAGACAACTATAAAACTTTACTAAAGGACATAAAAGCAGCCTGAATAAATGAAAAGATATACCTTGTTCAGAAATGCTAGGACTCAATATTGTAAAGATGTCAGTTTTTAATAAAGTAATCTGTAAAGGTAACCCCTATCCTAATCAAAATTCAAACATGATTTTTCAGGAACTTGACAAGCTAATCCTAAAACCCCATAAAATATGTAAGAAAACTTCTAAAAAGAACAATTAAAAAAATCTGAATATTTTTAAATGTTTACAATACGAAAACAGTGTTATGTTAATTAAAATGGTGTGATATTAACAAAGCAAGAGAAATCAATGAATAGGAGAGAATTATAAAGCCTTGAAATCATCATCGTTGTCATCAGCATCATCACAGCTAGCATTTACTTAGCACTTACTACGTGTCAGGCAATTTTCTAAGCTAGTTACACAGATTAGTTCATAATCAAGATTACGTGTTATCTCCTGTGAGTTGCCTGATAATCCTTTACCTGTTTTCCTGTTTGGTTGCCTTCGGTAATGCTTTGAATATTGGGTAGAAGCTGCTTTCCCCCAGAGAGGAGTTGTATTTGTTTTCGCCAGTTGCCTGGGTACACAACTACTTGAAGACCGCGTTAAATTGTTTGCTGGAGGTTGTTTTGGACCTCCCCAGCAGGATAGCAGGAATGTGCAGGGAAGACCTGTGGGAGGCCCTCTGGTGGTCATCCATTCTCAGAGAAGCGCTTTCCTTGCTACCCCAATGAGTTAAGGCTTGTTTCCTTCTCTTCTACAGAGATTTCTTTCTCATTCAGCTTTTACACTACGGACTTCAGGGTTCCAATTTTATTCAGCGACCTCTTCGGAGCTTCCCACTTTGTAAAAACCAATAGGCTTTATTGCCTGTCTCTGGAGTCCCATGCAACCATCAAAGCAGATGCTCCCGGCCCTTGAGTTCAGAAAGGTGGTGAAGGCAGACTAAGAGCTCCCTGCCTTCCCTAGAGTCTGGCTTGCCCTTTTTCACCCTGCCAATTCCTTCTTCTCTTGCCTGCCCAGAAATATGTTTTCAATCGTTTTTTAAATCTCTCCTCTAATATTTTTAATTGTTGTTAGTAGGTAGGTAGTTTAAGGTATCTGATCGGTCAATAGACCATAAAACTATGTCTTTTTTTTTGTTTTTGTTTTTGTTTTTGTTTTGAGTCGGAGTCTCACTCTTTGCCCCAGGCTGGAGTGCAGTGGTGCGATCTCGGCTCACTGCAAGCTCCGCCCCCTGGGTTCACACCATTCTCCTGCCTCAGACTCCCGAGTAGCTGGGACTACAGGCGCCCGCCACCACGCCCGGCTAATTTTCTTGTATTTTTAGTAGAGACGGGGTTTCACCGTGTTAGCCAGGATGGTCTTGATCTCCTGACCTCGTGATCCGCCCGCCTCGGCCTCCCTAAGTGCTGGGATTACAAGCTTGAGCCACCGCGCCCGGCCAAAACTATGTCTTTTTTACACACCAGTATTACCCTACTTTATTCCTATAGCTTTACAATGTCTGGTAGGATATGTCCCTGCACATCACTTTTGCATGGCTTGCCTTTGTTTAATAGATGTTTGACATTTTTATATGTTTTGATTATTAATCCTTTATTATATTTTTTTCAAGCTTTGCTTTTTGATGTGAGGGAGGGCTTTAATAATTCATTTCCACAAAGGATGGCTGATTTGATTAAGCGTTCCTTTCTCACTGTATCAGTCAGAGTGCTGGCAGAAAACAGACTGTGCAATCAAACAGGGATAATTTGGGAAGCGTTTAATAAAGGGAACTTCACAAAAGATAGGACAGTTTAGTAAAACTGAAAGAATAATGCCATGCCCTGGAGCAAATGACAACTGCTGTTTCCACCCCTAGGCCTTAAGGCATAAGAGCAGGGAAGCAGAAACTAGATGCTGAGAGGACTGAGTGAACAGGGCCCCTGACAGGAGCTGTGACCTTTCCCAAGGGGCACCGTGAGCCCTGCGGTAACCCTGTACAAAGGGAGGGCTTGTATGTGGGGAGGAACGGTGGTTCAAGGGTCAGAATAAATACCTTGACCTAATTCTTTGCCCTCGTTTCTCACTGGCTGGACTCAGTTGGTAGCCACAAGGCAGGAGGCTCACTAACAGTCCTAAGAGGTCAGCTTCTGGGAGCGCAGAACAGTGTGCAGAAGGCATATCTAGAGGACTACATGGAAGATACTGGCACGTCCTTGACTGACATTCTGCCTTTTTTTAATCTATCAAACTTGATCAATGAAACTGCACCAGGACGATATGTGGTTAACTACAGTCAGATAAACAGAGTTCAAGTCCAGCTTCTGCCACGCACTAATTGTGTGATCTTGAACAAGTTACTTAATCCTCTGTGTCTTAGTTTTCTCAACTGCAAAGTGGAATAAAAATACCTACTGTAAAGGATTATTGCCCAAAAACAACTTTTTAAAGTTGCCTCTTAAAATTTTTTTAAGTGAAATAGTTTTAAAAAGTGAAAGGACAAAATAAACTGGTAAAAATAATTCAAATGATTCCAAATGTATTAGTAATCATAGTAAGTATAACTCTTGGAAATTCTGATTTAAAACAAGTATTGTCAGAATAGGTAAAAAATTCAAAATCTATATACATAATGCACATACATAATGCTTACCAGAGACACACTTAAAACACAAGGATACCGAAACAAAGAAGGTTAAAAGAAGGAAGAAAAATGTACCAGAGAAACACTAACAGGAAGTTCGATGCCAGCATCACTGGGCTACAACCAGCAAAGCTGCATTTCTTTCCAGAAGCTCTAGAGATGAATCCATTTCCTCACCTTTTCAAGTTTCTAGAGGCTCCCTGCATTCTTTGACTCATAGCCCCTGTCAACATAAAATAAACAAGAGACTGGCTTTCCAAAACAGTTTATTCAGGAATAGCAGGGGACTACAATCCATATGCACGCTAAGGCAGACCCATAGGTATATCCAAACAGACTGAGACAAGAGAAGCTTTTAAAAGGAAAAAACGGGCCGGGCGCGGTGGCTCAAGCCTGTAATCCCAGCACTTTGGAAGGCCGAGACGGGCGGATCACGAGGTCAGGAGATCGAGACCATCCTGGCTAACCCGGTGAAACCCCGTCTCTACTAAAAAATACAAAAAACTAGCCGGGCGAGGTGGCGGGCACCTGTAGTCCCAGCTACTCGGGAGGCTGAGGCAGGAGAATGGTCTAAACCCGGCAGGCGGAGCTTGCAGTGAGCTGAGATCTGGCCACTGCACCCCAGCCTGGGCGACAGAGCAAGACTCTGTCTCAAAAAAAAAAAAAAAAAGGAAAAAACGAGAAGTCCACATGAGCTATCCTGAAACAAAGCTCCCTGGTTACGGGGCTTGTCGTAGGGGCTGGCATGAGGCAAGTGTCTGTGAGTAGGCGGCTTATCGGGAACACTGAAGTTCTTCCAGTAGTCCCTACATGAGCATATGTACACAAGGCAGGCAGTTTATCCGGACCACTGAAGTTCTTGCAGCAATCCCTACATGAGCGTATGTGCATGAGGCAGGCAGCTTATCGGGAACACTGAAGTTCTTCCAGTAGTTCCTACGTGAGCGTATGTGCACAAGGGTGCCTTCTTCATGGCCTCGCGGCTCCGTTTCCATAGGTTTTCACATGAGTCACTGTGTGTTGATAACGCTAACTTTCACGCCCCCTTCCATCTTCACAGCCAGCAATGACTGGCTGAATCCTTCTCATGTCACATCACTGTTCTTCTTTTGCCTACTTCTTTCACATTTAGGACTCTTGTGATTACACTGGACCCACCTGGATAATCCAAGATTATTTTAAAGGAAATGATTAGCAAACTTAATTCCTTCCGCTACCTTAATTCCCCTTGCCATGTAAAGGCACATATTCACAGGTTCTAACGGCTGGGATGCAGACATCTTTATTTTGGGCATGGACAGGTGAGGGGGGCATTATTCTGCCTACCACAGTACCTAATAACATAGCTTCAAGGCATATAAAGAAAAAAAATTTAAGAACTAGGATAAAAAATTGGAGGTCTATCATTTAATGAATTTTTTCTTTTGAGATGGACTCTCGCTCTGTTGCCCAGGGCAGAGTGCGGTGGCACGATCTCGGTGCACTGCAACCTCTGCCTCCTGGTTTCAAGCGATTCTGCTGCCTCAACTTCCCGAATAGCTGGGACTACAGGCACATGCCACCATGCCCAGCTAAATTTTGTATTTTTAGTAGAAATGGAGTTTCACTCTGTTGGCCAGGCTGGTCTCGAACTCCTGACCTCGTGATCTGCCCACCTCAACCTCCCAAAGTGCCAGTATTACAGGCGTGAGCCACCACGCCTGGCCTTAGTGAAGCAGTTTTAACATTTCTCAGTAATTGCTAAATAATCAAATCAAAAACAATCATTAACTATATTGACGATTTAGAAAATATGATTAACAGATATTTTTAGAGCCCTGTATCCAACAGTTGGACAATAGATACTCTTTTATTTTATTTTTTTTTTGAGACAGAGTCTTGCTCTGTCACCCAGGCTGGAGTGCAGTGGCATGATCTCGGCTCACTGCAACCTCCACCTCCTGGGTTCAAGTGATTCTTCTGCCTCAGCCTCCCAAATAGCTGGGACTACAGGCATGTACCACCATGCCCGGCTAATTTTTGTATTTTTGGTAGAGATGGGGTTTCATCATGTTGGCCAAGCTAGTCTGGAACTCCTGACCTCAAGTGATCCGCCCGCCTCGGCCTCCCAAAGTGCTGGCATTACAGGTGTGAGTCACCACACCTGGCCTGGACAATAGATATTCTTATGCAAATGTGAAACATTTATGGAAAGTGACTACATACTGGGCCATAAAGTCAGTCTCAACAAGTTCTAAACAATCAGTTTAATACACCTCAAGTCCTCAAAGCACAATGCAATTAAGTTAGAAATCAGTATTTCAAAAAACATTACAACATTTTTCACATAAAAACACATTTCTAAATAATTCACTGATTAAAGAAGAAATCATAAAGCTACAGTATACAGGAAAAATAACAAAAACACCATTTATCAGAACTAAGTAGCAAGTGATTAGAAAAAAAGTATAAATTTAAATGTTTAAATGATAAAAGAATATAGGCTGAAAATGAAAAGGCTAAGCATCAAATTTAACAATCAGGAAAGGAATGACAGTATAAACATGAATCAGGTAGAATCAAGGAAATTAATACAGCAAAAATAAATAAATTAACAAAGATTCAATAACAAAACCTTTGATTCTTTGGACAGTCTAATAAAATCAACAAACCTCCAGCAACATTGATCAAAAACAAAGAAAAAGGCCCACACAAATGCAAACAGACTTACAGATACACATAAAATTTGTAATAACTGAATATTCAACTTTATTTTTAAAGTTGAATACGTTTAAAGAGAATATGTAAATATGATACTCCTAGGTTATTTTTCTAATAATTACCATAGTTGTGTTTTTAAAACTTTTCCCCAAATTGAAAAATAAGAAAATGAAGATCTCATTTATAAGAGCAATAATAATATATAATGCCTAAAATACATTAAAAGGGATGGAGTAAATCTATCTCAAAAAAGATGTCAACACTCTCATCATTTATAAAATTTATAAACTTCTAATCAAAACTTCAAGAAGTTATTTCGTAAAACATAAAATAACTCCAAAATTAATCCCAAAAAATAAAGGAGAGGTAATGGCCATTAAACTTCAAGAAAATAATGAGGGATATTTTCCCTGAAAACATTAAAATGTATTACAAAAGGATAATACTTTAAAATTTTTTACTGATACAGTGATTGAAAGACAGATTCGTGGAACAAAACGGAAAATTCACCAACAGCCTAAAAGTTTCCTAAGGAGTATGTTTCAAATCAATAGGAAGGATATAATTCAATACATATAGGAAACTGTTTAGGAAAAAAAGTAAAGGCAGATCTCTCAAAACACTGTAAGAATTCAAATACCTGTGAAATGAACAAATGAGTAAGAAGAAATACAGATAAAATTTCCATCCAATTTCTCATGATACACTTTATATATAAAAACCATGAAGCAGGCCGGGTGTGGTACCTCACGCCTGTAATCCCAGTGCTTCGGGAGTCTGAGGCAGGAGGTTCGCTTGAAGCTAGAGGTTCGGGGGGGGCCAGCCTGGACAACATAGTGAGACTCCATATCTCCACAAAAAAATAAAAATTAGCTGGGTGTGGTAGCGTGTGCTGAAGTCCCAGCCACTAAGGAGGCTGAGGCAGGAGGATCCCTTAAGCCCAAGAGTCTGAGGTTGCAGTGAACTATGATTGCACCACTGCACTCCAGCCTGGTGGACAGAGTGAGACCCCCATCTCTTTATAAAAAGAAAAAAAAAGAAAAAAAAAGAAAAATAAAAAAAAGGAACAAAGAAAACCATAGGCCGAGCATGGTGGCTTACATGTGTAATCCCAACATTTTTGGAGGCCAAAGTGGATCACCTGAGGTCAGGAGTTCAAGACGAGCCTGGCCAACATAGTGAAACCCCAGCTCTACTAAAAATACAAAAATTCACCAGTTGTGGTGGTACATGCCTGTAATCCCAGCTACTCAGGAGGCTGAGGCAGGAGAAATGCTTGAACCCAGGAGGTAAAGATTGTACTGAGACAAGATCACGCCACTGCACTCCAGCCTGAACAACAGAGCGAGACTGACCAAAAAAAAAAAAAAAAAGATAAAACTGAAAAGCAAAAATGAAGGGTTAGGATATTTCAAGTTGCAAATAGGAAATCTCAACTAGCTTAAACAAGTAATTTAATGGTTCATGTAATTCCAAAGTACAGAGGAAGGTCACAATCAGACTCATTTGATCAGTCTTGTTCCATTTCTCTGCCATTCCCTCAAATCTGCCCTCTTTTTGCACATGCTACCTTCTTCAGCCATATGGCTTCCATCACGCCTACAGAGTCTCCGTCCTTAGGCCTGCATGCCTTGCCAGTTAGAGAAGAGTTCCTCTTTCCCCACCTACTGCCAAAAGTCCTAGTTATACACCCATCTTTTAATAGTCACGAATACCACCACTAGTTAGATTAGGCCTGAGTTCTCAGCCAGCAGCCTTGCTGGGTATATGACTAGGGTCAATTGTTGAGCCTGGGGATGAGGTCATCCAAACCAAACTGCAGCCCCAGTCAATGGTTACAGAGAAAAAAATTCGAGGTTGGAAAAGTTCACTACAGAGCAACTGACAAAATTAACTATATGAAAATACTAAATTTCAACATATAAAACAAATCTACCATTGACAAAAGCAAAAGACAATGGCATAGGTAGAAAACACATATGTATTCTGAAACAAAATAATGGTAAAGGCCCATATGACCCCAAACTTTTTGGTAATAAGGTATTAGAAGATTTCACTAAGTTGTACCATTTGGCAGAAATGTGGAAATAGATTACAATGAGAACAATGGTATACTAATCCAGGAAAAAGTAATGTCTGGTTAAAGGAAAAGAAATACTGGAACTACCACTCACCATTTGTTGAAAACAGCCCTAGTAGTGTTGGATGCAGCCAGGAGTGGTAATGGCAACTGACGAATACTGTCTACATATAAACAGCAAATAGCTGTGGGTCATGGAATCCTGTGTAACATTCAAGTCACTGGCATTAAAGAAAGCCATAAGAGGTGAAAGCAGATCACAACAGTAAGATCACAGGAACAGTTTTCATAAGCATATCATACCTTTTAGGAAGCTCTCCAAAACCTTTCATGAGTGAAACAGAATATAAATAAAATTAGTCACTTAATCTAAAAGTGAGAGAAATTGCTTGAAAATAGGTTTTAAATTGATTTTTAAAATATGGGTTTAAAAATATAGACTTTTTGATGATGAATAGGAAAAGTTTTAATTACCAAAAGATAATAAGCAGGAAGCATAAACAGCATTTAAAACTAAATTAAAGCGACTAAATGCTGAGAATTTTAAAGGGAAAGTCAAAAGGTTTAATTAATGGTTTGGGCAGGAATCACATGGAGCACTGAATAAGAAGTACCGCATGATGCCAGAGAGAGTCACAGAGGCAGTGCAGGTGATTTTTTAATGCAGATCCACTAGGAAACCGGGCATCTGTGGAAGACTATCTTGTACACATATAATATACTTCAGTCTTTTGAGTCAATGATTCATAAATCTTGACTTGAGAGTTAAGTAAATTTCTTTACTTTTAATACTATTCTCCCCTGGACTTTCATCCGGAGGGGGAAAACCTGGCCATAACATAATCATGTCATTTGATTTTCAAACAATCCAAGAGAAATAATTGCTTTCCAATGAAACATCAATAATCAAAATAAATTTCACAATTAGAAAAGAAGTTAGAAGGAAAAGTAAAGTAGGATGTGAAGCATCTCCTTTGTCCTGCTAGATTTCTGCCGAATCAAGTCATCACAGCACCGAGTGGGAGAGACGTGCTCCAAGGGAGGAAACGCGAGGGGGCTCAAAGGAGGAAGACTGGAGAATGAGCTGCTGTGAGCCAGAGCGAATAGGTGGGGCAGTAAAGGGGCAGGGCTGGGAAGGGCGCCAGAGAGTGGGAAGCAGCACTTCCAGACATAGGGGAGAACAAGTATCCAGGGAAGAGTCAGGCATTGAAGACAACAGGAAGCAGCTGACACCAAAGAGCAGGAGGGAGAGTTCAGGTTCCGGACCCTGGAACTAACTAGGCATCAGCTTTTACAGAAGGGAAAGAATGGAACAAGAGGAAGGAATCGAAGAGCTTTAAGCAAGAGGATGTCATGATTAAATGTGTTTTAAAATTGTCATCCTGGTTGCCATGTGGAGAATGGACTGGAGAGTATCAAGTGAATGCAGGGAAATCAGTTAGGATGTTACAATGGGCCAGGGCTGGGCACGGTGGCTCACACCTGCAACCCCAGAACTTTTTGGGAGGCCAGGAGGGAGGTTCACTTGAGCCCAGGAGATCGATACCAGCTTGGACAACATAAGGAGACCCTGTCTCTACAAAAATTAAAAGATTAGCCAGGTATGATGGTGCACACCTATATAGTCCCTACCACAGAAGAGGTTGCGGTGGGAAGATCGCTTGAACCCAGGAGTTCCAGGCTGCAGTGAGATATGATCATGCCACTGCACTGCAGCCTGGGTGGGGTGACAGAGTAAGACCCTATCTCAAAAAGTAAAAATAGAAACAATGACCCAGGTGCAAGACAGCAATAGTTTGAATTAATATGATGATATTAGAGGTGGAAAGACATGGATGGGTTACAGAGAAATGCAGGAAGTAGAGGTGGCAGGACAGTAATGGGTAAGACACAAAGTGTAAGGGAGAGGCAAATGTGCAATGTGATAGAAGACTGTTAAAGGAATTAAAGAACATTGAACAGGTCAAGGGTAGGCAAAGGGGCTGGAGGGAGACTGAGTGGTGAGATACTGGGGTTGGTACTGAACAGGAGGGATGTGAGGTGTCTTTAAAACATCTGGTAGAGATGGCCGGGGGCGGTGGCTCACACCTGTAATCCCAGTACTTTGGGAGGCCGAGGCGGGCGGACAACGAGGTCAAGAGATAGAGACCATCCTGGCCAATACGATGAAACACCGTCTCTACTAAAAATACAAAAATTAGCTGGGCGTGGTGGCGCGCACCTGTAATCCCAGCTACGTGGGAGGCTGAGGCAGGAGAATTGCTTGAACCTGGGAGGCAGGCTGGGCGCGGTGGCTCAAGCCTGTAATCCCAGCACTTTGGGAGGCTGAGACGGGCGGATCACGAGGTCAGGAGATAGAGACCATCCTGGTTAATACAGTGAAACCCCGTCTCTACTGAAAAGTACAAAAAACTAGCCGGGCAAGGTGGCGGGCGCCTGTAGTCCCAGCTACTTGGGAGGCTGAGGCAGGAGAATGGCGTGAACCCGGGAGGCGGAGCTTGCAGTGAGCTGAGATCTGGCCACTGCACTCCAGCCTGGGCGACAGAGCGAGACTCCGTCTCAAAAAAAAAAAAAAAAAAAAGAACCTGGGAGGCAGAGGTTGCAGTGAGCCGAGATGGCGCCACTGCACCCCAGCCTGGGCAACACAGAGAGACACGGTCTCAAAAAAAATAAAAATTAAATTTAAAAAAAAAAACGTGGTAGAGATGTCAAGTTGACAGGTAAAGGGACACTCACATGGTACCACGTAGCAGGCAGTTACCCTCATTTTACAGGTTAAAGATGGATGCCCAGAAATATCAAGGCATTTGAGGCTGAAAGGTTTGGTCTTTCAGCCCAAACTATTTGGGCTCCAAATCCACATTCCTTCCACGACCCTTCACTGCTGTGGTAGCTGGGAACATATACAAATTTGGAGAGGAAAAAAAAATTTTTTTAAATACAGGCAGACAATACAGTGTTCTAAAAATTTCAGCTCATTTTTATCACGCTCCCTGAACATTATTATATATATTAACGTATTGTGGGAGCTAGGGCTCTGTGTAGGAAGCAGCAGCAAGAAGTAGAAGGAAGGTAACTAGAAAGATAAAATGGAAAAAAAAATAATAATTTAAGATGTATTAGTAGCTGGACCCAGGAAATGTAGTCATGAATAAAGCACATGGAAGCAAGGAGTATAATTTAAAAGGCCTTTTTGGAGGTCATTTAGGACAGCCAACATCCCACTTACTGCAAGAGTCCAATCTAGAGGTTGCTCTCTCAGGGCTTAAAAGCTCCACAGAGCTACTGGTGTAAACCAGCCTACACTTTTGTTAATGCTATATAATTCCTAACAATGCACTAAACACACATCTACAGGGATTATTGAAGAAGTAAATTCATAAAGTATTTTAAAAGGTACAAGCCAAGTAATTATTGTAAGCATTTGAACACCACTTCACTCCTTGTTTTCTACATGTTCTCCTAATTGATTCCCTGGTTTGGGAAAGGATTTGGGGTGGAACCAGCTTTCTAAGAGGCAGTGTGTAGAGTGAAAGGCCTGGAGGAGGAAATTTGGGTTGGAGGTCCTGCTCCATTTACTCTAGTAAATTAGTTCACTGGTTTGCAGTTGTGTTTTCTCATCTTCAATCGGAGTCAATGCCGACCTTCCTCACAAGGCTGTTGGGACGCACCAGTAAATGTGTACATATGAAAACAATTTCAAGATCATAAGAAGCCATGCAAATGTCATGATGCTGATGATGATGGCGGAAGAAGAGCAGCAAAATGGGGAAAAAGAAGAGGAAGGGAAAGGGTCAAATAACAGACCGCTGGTCTGTATACAATGCCTTTCATTTTATTATGTTAGCAATGCTTACTAGCTTCACCTTCTGCGGCCAACAACTCAGAAGGCCCTGACTATTACCCCATGTTCCCATGCTCGTACTGTAAGCCAGACCTGAAACTATGGCAAGCAACTGGCTGTTACCCTGTGTTCTCATGCTGGTACTACTCAGACCTGAACCTCCGGCAAGCACCTGGCTGTTACCCTGTGTTCTCATGCTGGTACTGTTAGCCAGACCTGAACCTCCGGCAAACACCTGGCTGTTACCCTGTGTTCTCATGCTGGTACTGTAAGCCAGACCTGAAACTCTAGCAAACACCTGGCTGTTACCCTGTGTTCTCATGATGGTACTGTTCAGACCTGAACCTCCGGCAAACACCTGGCTATTACCCTGTGTTCTCATGCTGGTACTGTTAGCCAGACCTGAAACTCTGGCAAACACCTGGCTGTTACCCTGTGTTCTCATGGTGGTACTGTAAGCCAAACCTGAAACTCTGGCAAGCTCCTGGCTGTTACCCTGTGTTCCCATGCTGGCACTGTTCAGACCTGAAACTCCAGGACGTCACTGGTCTCAGTGTCTTCAAATGCAAATTCAGTAACATAGGTTAAAGTTCTAAATTTTGAAAGTTTCATGGTATTCCATAAAGTTTAATGAGATACTGATTTGTTTTAAAATTCAAAATGTAGCATCCTGTTTATTTCAGGCCTTGACATAGGGAAGTAATCATTTTTACCTAATGTAGAACCAGCCATTATCAGTTATAATTATTATATTAAGATATACCCATAATAATCTCATAATTTGTTCTTTTAAAACATACTTACACATTATCTTCATCATGTATTGTTTTCTACCTTTTTAGTTAGCCTTGTTCCTCTAATGAGATCATAAACCTCTTCAGGGAGGAAAAATTACTAATTTTTTTTCCATTTTCCTCACAGCACCTAATAGCGTACTGGGCATATATCAGAAGCACAATAAAATTGCACAAAATGAGTAATATATGGCAACTAAACTGTTATCTGTAACCCCTCCACAGCTAGTCAAAGGTATTACATAATTATAAAAGCACTATGGCTAAAGATGGAATTCTATGGACATCTAAAAAAACCAGAGATGCAAAACAATATTTACAATCCCTTCAGCCAAGAAAAAGTAATGGAGGGAACTACGCATTTACCAACCCAAAACACAGTGGGAAGGAGACACGGATAAAGGATAAGAAAGCACCTGCAAACAATCCCACAGCTACCATCTCATCAGCAAAAACACAAGAGGGTCATACAGATTACAAAAGTGAAAAAATGCTCAGGACCATAATGCATGATTCAAGTAAAAGTGACTATGGTTATGAATAACTTAAAGAGTTTGATTATTTTCAAGAGGAAAATAAACCTGTCCTCAAAATCAAATGCAAAACACTTCAATATTTGTTTCGGAGAAAGTGCACGTTACAATGGAAGTTCAATGGATAAAGTCCCAAAGAGCGTTTTAAACTACTATAACCAGGGAAGTTTGAAGAACAGAAAAGCCGAGTGGACTATAAAAAGTAAAACCATACAAACCTTACTTTGTTCTTAGCTAAGAAAAGTAGTATTTTGTCTGTTTCTTTACAATGTTATCAGTCCTTCATCTTGAAAACAAGCTAAGCTGGCCTATGGATCTGAAGCTGACAACATTTCTTATTTACTTACTTCAAACATCTGAGTCAAACTGAAAACACAGTGTAAATACACAAAATTGAATTGCGTCTAAATGGTGTGAAGAATCAAAACTGACTGCTCATATGGCTAACTTTATTAATGACTCCTTAATTAGCAAGGTTTTAAGTACCTGAAGTTTGAGGATTAACACATATTAAAAATAATGGTGTGAAATAACCCAATTTACAATATCAGGAGATGATAATGATTTTGCAGAAAGAAATAAGTTCTAATAAAAATAATCTAGATTCCTAATACCACTTACTGACAATCACAGCTTTATATCATGCTAAAATTACATACTTATCTCCTCATTAGCAACTAATCTCACTTATTCCTCTTGCCAAACCAATTATAAGAAAATGTTCAGACTCAAAGGGATTAATAGGACACTTGGACCTCACTCAGTCTTCTCATGACTCGAGTAATTAGCAAGCACTTGTACATAAAATCCAAATAGTTTTCCTAAACTAATTAAGGAAATGAAGGACATCAAAATGTTATCAAATAATAGCAACTCATGTCCCATATACCAATAGTCCTCAAACAGATATAATAATTGTCAGATGCTGACACAATCTTGTTGGGCAACTCAGAAGTTAATTTGGGGTGTTTATAAGGAGGAGGAAAGAAAGGTAGTTGTTTATCAAATAAGCAAACTATGTGGCAAAGAAATATTTTATAGGTAATGCCTTGTATATTAAACAGCTTCTGGATTCTCCAACTCCTTAAGCACATAATACAAGGTGAGTAAATGATAATAGTAGAAATTTGCATTTATATGATATTTGCTTCTAAGCAGCTCAAAATAGAAAATGTAAGGCTAAGCTATTCTCTCAAAATTTGATAAAAAGCCTGGGATTTCAGAAAAGGTATTTGGAAAACTTGATTCTCCTGTTGGCACCCTATTTTCTGGGTCCTTTCAAGTAAACATTCATTTCAGAAATCCGACTATAACCCTTTGTAAGATTTTCCTTTTGTTTCCTGTCCTTTCATACCGCCAAAGTCATAATAAGTCTCCAGTGTACCCAGTTTAACCTCTCTCCCCAAAGTTTTCTTACTGACTGACCAAGAACCTCAAAGTAGATGTCTGTATATATTTTATTTTCTAAACTAACAGCTCATTAGCTGTTCTTAGCTGTAACTCTTTAAAAGGTCAAAATAGTGTATCAGAAATTTAGTTTCATTGCAGATTTTATATTTCTATACCAAAACTCAGGGTGTTCATGAAATCTTTAAATAGTTGTACATGTTTTGAGGGTGGTACCTTGACTATCTCTGAGGCACATGGTATATCAGATCCTATACCTGTTAGGTTTGCTCCTAGTAAATAGTATAAACCCAGAGTTTGGCGGAAAATAAGCATTCTATACGTATTTGTTTAAAAAGAGGGAGGCAAGAAGGGAGAAAGGAGGTCGGCATATGGATCTTGGAAATTTCTAGTATATAGATTCAAACTAGACCAGCTGAAAATTCCTCCTGTGATGCTAGGCCCCAAAAAGACTGAGAACAAATGGACCCTCTCTAGTCTCTCTTCCACAGACCCTGCTAGTGTTAAATATGGAAAAATGAATGAAAAGCAGTTGCTTCTGGCCACTGATATTACTGCATGCATTTTGTGCCTCAGGTGAAATAAAAAATATTCCTTCATACTGGAAGCAAATCTCTGCAATCTATAACTTAGGATGAAACCACTAACCAGCATACTTATTTTCGTATGTCTTAATTCAGAGAAACACTTTACCTACCTGATCTAAAATCTTAGGAAGCATTTTCAATTTCTTTGAGAAAATGCCTGACAGATTTATTCTTAATCTCTCTTTAGATAAAGCTCTCTGAAGATCAAAGGGGCCTCACTAAGGCAGATGTGTTTTCTGTCAATGGCTAGGAAGGAAAAACAGACTTCAAGCAAACTGCTCAGAGAATCCTTAAGTAATTAGACATTAGACAGAGAATACAAAGTCTTTACAAAGGTCAATGGATAAGGAAAAGCTAGGCATACATACACAAAAACTTTCTTTGCAAAAACAACCTAGGAATAGGCCCTAACTGGAAAACTAAGTCACAATTAAGTAGACAAGCTCTCAGCAAATATTAAAAAACACTAAGAAGTATACATCACCTAACACTATTTACTGAAGGTCTTAATTTCTTCCGAGGAATTTCTTATTTATTTTTAAGAGACAAGGTCTTGCTGTCACCCAGGCTGGAGTACAGTGGCACAATGATGGCTCACTTCAGCCTTGAACTCCTGGGCTCAAGCAATCCTCTTGCCTCAGCCTTCCAAGTATCTGGGACCACAAGTGCACACCACCACACCTGACTAATGTTTCATTTGTTTTGTTTTTTTTGTACAGAAAAGCCTTGCTTTGTTTCCCAGGCTGGTCTCGAACTTCTTGCTTGAAGCAATTCTCCCACCTTGGCCTCCCAAGGTGCTGGGGTTACAGGTGTGTCCTCTGGGGAATTTCTGATGGAATCACATAATTGACACAAAATTCGAAATTTCTAATCACAACAGACTCTGACTCTAAAAATAAATAAAATCAGCCAGTACATAATGACATGATCAGAAAAAAATTGGCCTTTAAGCCTAACAACATGTTGTTAATAAGAATATTTCATATGGTAACTTCAGCAATTAGGGAAAAGCCTAAATTGTGTTAAAAGTTGTAGGGGTCAGGGGAAACCTTCCCCCTTCACTTTCTGAAGGTTTGCTGAAAATTACTGACAAGAGGACAATGAATAGGAGAAATGGCATCCCAATGTATTAACGTGTACACACAGGCCTTCATAATGAAGACCCAAAGATACTGTGGAAATTGTCCATTTTTATGCTTAAGATTAACAAAGTATGGACAACACTGAAGAAATATGATTAAACAGAGACAGTATAATCTAATGCTAACAGACTGAGTTCAGAAAGCCAGCAGGATTCTTCCTGGCCTCTCTGGGCATGCATTCCTCCTTCCTTCTGGGTATACGGGAGGACGCTCTCAGGAATGAGGGTGTTATGACCTACAGTCAAACACCGTAGGTCAGACAATGTCCTTCTGGCTAGTTTTCACACAGAGAGGCAGACGAAAAGTGAGAGTAATACTTTTAGGCTTTATGGCTGGCTATGGGGAAAGGGGTTCTGGTTTCTATGACCTGCCTTGGGGAAGACAGATTCCAGTTTCTGTGGGTAGATTCGGGGGAGAATGGGACTGAGACAGGAGGGCAGGAGAAGGTCAGTGAAAGCCTTGCTTCTGAGGCCTTCATTTTGGGATATTTTCTGAGTCCCAACATAGTTAATAAAATCATATTAACCACTTTTTGTTTATATCATTTCAGAAAGCACATCACTGGACATGACAGAATCACGTTTCATTAGTAAAAGAAAATATTGTATAGTTATCTAGAAAAACACGAATAACAGATGCAGTAAGACTAAAGGAATGTCAAACATATCTCTGAACTTTTCACAACCGAAATGAATGATTTCTCTCTGCTTTATATTTTCTCTCTGCTTTATTTTTTCCATTTTAAAATACTGAGATAAATAATCATTTCTTGGATAGATTACATTATAAATGTCTGAAGTGGAAAATGACTTAAAATCTTCATTAAAAAAACATGACAACAATGATTACATCACCTATATATGACAATTAGAAAGCCAGAAAGTCTAAAAATTACATAAAAGCAAGATCTCTAATAAACTTGTGATGCATTTTCAGATTTCTCCAAGCATTGTTTCAGCAAACAAGCTAATACAGTCTAATGCTAAGGGAAAAAGACTACATTTTCATTTAGAGAACAAATTTTAATTGAACGCCATCCAATGTCAAATACTTTACTAAAAAAATTAAGTTTACCTTTAATTTTATCTCATTTTGTAATACAAAAAAACTATAGAAAGAAATCAAAAATGAAGAAATTGATTTTAAGGTTTAAACAAACTTTGTTCTTAAGAAAACTTAATAGCTACACAAGATAAATTCCAACTTCTACCATACTTTAGTACAGATACTAACTTTAAAATAATTTACTATAATTATTAAATATCTAAAAAGCAAATCTATTCAGGTAGAGAAACATCTAGCTCATTTCTCCAAATACCAATTAAAATCCTGTTTTAATGGGTTATTGGTATATTTTTACTTTTTGTGTATTTTTTATTTTTTTATTATACATTTTTGGTATCTTCTATATTTTTACATATACCAAAAGTACAGTGGCCAACAATTCTTTAACGCTGTGGGGCTCTTAATTGCATGAATAAAAGTATTTTCCTTTTTTTTAGAGAAACATAAGTGGCATTTAATTGGCTCCAAATGTTTCTCAATGTGCAAATTTTACTGTGCTCTTAATTTCTGGCAAATTTTGAAAGTGCTTTAATGTTATAAGTGGTACATACATATTACAGAAAAATATTTTTATAGATCATAAAAATACTATATCTTCCCCATGAAGAAAGCAAATATAAAGAAGTATAAAACAACTTCAATTCAACCAACCAAGTATAACCACTTTTACCATTTTGATGTCTTTCCTTAAAGTCTTCTTGTGTGTATGTTTTACGTGTGTGTGTATGTGCAGAGAGAGATTTCAAAGCAACTAGAGACAAAATACTAAGGAAAAAGAATTGGATGGTTTGTAAATATTTTCAGTTTTAAAAATCAATGCCTCCAGTCATTCAGCATCAATTTAAATCCAGAGTAAATAATTGGTAAAAACCCTTGGTTATGAAAATATCCTCTATGGTGTTCAATTTAACTCTGCTTTAGAGAAGGGGTGGGGGGAGATACTTTGTGTAATCCTCTTGACAGATTATCATAATCATATGAATAGTTCTGCCACTATTAGTAAATGCTACAAAAGAAGGGAACCAGTTATTATTTTAAGTGATAAGCAAGAATGACAAGCAATTTCACAAGAATCGTGGATATGGAACATGCTCAAAAAACAGATATCCTCATAGCGAGATAAGAGTGGATGAAGATGAGTAAACCTGCCAGAAGCAGTGCAAGGCTGAGCTTACCGCCCAAGCTAATGTCTCCAACTGACAACAAACTACTCAGTTGGATCCTTGAGGTTAGGATGCACACTAGATAAAAACATGGTGACAGAGTCATGTTCACCTTGTTAGCCAAGTGAGCATGCAGCATTTCTCCAACTCAGAGAGCCAGCGTGGCTTGATGTCACACTTGCTATTAATGTTTTGAGAAGCAGCATCCAGGACTTCAGGATAGAACATCTCACTTGTGAGGTAAAGTCTTCTGGCAGAGCCTGCAGAACACGGCTCCCAGAACTAGCATATAAATCTGAAAATCTGCCTTAGGACTCTAAGGCTCTCCCTATTCCAAGAACTCAATGAAACGTAGCTAGTTTCCCACAGGGTTTTCAAGTGCTCGGTCATGGCTGGCAACATGTCCAGCAGTCCTGTTCCACATGGTAGAAGTCAAGGCATATCCTGTAACAAAACTCACCTCCCCTAGCTGAGTTGTCCATCTGAAAAGAGAAAAACCAGCCCCTCCTGAAACACCATTAAAAGGGTTCCATGTCCATCTTTATCACTCCAGAAAAACAAAAAAAGATAGAGTGGTGGAAAATTACAACACTTTTTATTCAGAGAGGACTTGGGCCATGTGTGAACGCCTTAGGTGTGGTTTATATGAACTTATCCTCTGCACATCCCTATGGTTGCTTGGAGTATTAGGCTGATGGCCAACCCAAAAGATGACTCCCTGAAGTGCTCCATCACAGGCTGCAAAAGTCTTTCACCAACACAGTGCTCTCAACTGGCTGACGTGAACTCCTTCCAAGCTACGTGCCTGAATGATCATATACAGAGGTGACAAGAGAACACAGGTCCATCCTCTGTCATTTGCCGTCCTCAGTAAAGTGGTGAATCAGGATGCGTCTGCTCACAGCACACAGGGGGCTTGATCCCACCCATTACCCAACAGTATATGAACCTAGCAATGAGAGTGGTGCAAAGCCATTCAAGGAAGAAAGGGAGGCCGGGCACGGTGGCTCACGCCTGTAATCCCAGCACTTTGGGAGGCCGAGGTGGGCAGATCACCTGAGGTCAGGAGTTCAAGACCAGCCTGGCCAACATGGTGAAACCCCATCTCTACTAAAAATACAAAAATTAGCTGGGTGCGGTGGCGGGCGCCTATAATTCCAGCTACTCACGAGGCTGAGGCACGAGAAATGCTTGAACCCAGGAGGTGGAGGTTGCAGTGAGCAAAGATCGGGCCAGTGCACTTTAGCCTGGGCGACAAGAGCAAAATTCTGTCTCAAAGAAAACAAAAAAAGGAAGAAAGGGGAGCTTCTGTGGGTATTGAACAATTGGACACACTAATGTTGGGGACAACAGAGTATCCCTACTGGAAACACTTCTCAACATCAGTCTTCGATTGCCAAAATCTCAAGTTATGCTGACGTTATTCATTATGTTTTATATGCCTATTTCTTCTCATTGTTACTTCTGGTTTAAGTATTTTTTACACATAGTTTAATCTGTATGTGTTATGCAAATGCTGGTGAGAATGATGATGACCTCTAGACAATGCCACTCATTGTTGCAGTTGACCAACTGGGCATAAGGGCCTCTGCTTGAGCCCAGAATCCAGGGATACTACAGAATCCGAAAGCACACTCTAAGGCTCACCCTGAGAATCCTACTTATCACACAGAAGTGCACGCACAACGCCGATTTGCGTCAGGGAGCTCCATAACGGTAACCTCACTTACAGATTAGCGCCCCCACACGTAAATTCTGACTCTTGGTGCCTGTAAGAGTTTGCGCCCTCTCTTTCAAACATCTTCCTCTGTGGTTCCTCTGGCTAGCAGCAACATTAGCCTTAGCAGCACGGAGTATATTATTTTAAAAAGACTCAAAGGAAGCCATAGATTGATGTCAAATACTAAAGGAAAAAAAAAATCACATAAATGTATATGTTTCCCAAGGACAAATTTAATATATAATATCGTTAAGTCACAACTTACTCTTTAAAAATTTGTCCTAAGAAACTGAACTGAAAAATAAGTCAAAATTCAAACATATTTCTGCCAAAGTACTTTATATGTGTGTATAAATATACACATACATACACAATGAATGTTAATAATGTATTATACAATTTGCTTCATGCTTCATTTATTATCCTTGTTCTAAAAAGGCATTTCAAGTGTTAACTTCAATACCTTTGTATTTTTAGAGATGGGGTCTCACTCTACCACCCAGGCTGGAGTGCAATGGCAACATCGTAGTTCACTGTGGCCTTGAGCTCTTGGGCACAAGTGATCCTCCCACCTCAGTCTCCTGAGTAGCTGGGGCTACAGGCACACCACTACACTGGGCCAATTTTTAAATTTTTGTAAAGATGGGGTCTTGCTTCCTTTTGCTGGTGGCTGCGAGAGCGGAGAGGACGCCATGAAGGCTTCTGGCACACTACGAGAGTACAAGGTGGTGGGTCGCTGCCTGCCCACCCCCAAATGCCACACACCACCCCTCTACCGCATGCGAATCTTTGCGCCTAATCATGTCGTCGCCAAGTCCCGCTTCTGGTACTTTGTATCTCAGTTAAAGAAGATGAAGAAATCTTCAGGGGAGATTGTCTACTGTGGGCAGGTGTTTGAGAAGTCGCCACTGCGGGTGAAGAACTTCGGAATCTGGCTGCGCTATGACTCCCGGAGCGGCACCCACAACATGTACCGGGAATACCGGGACCTGACCACTGCGGGCGCTGTCACCCAGTGCTACCGAGACATGGGTGCCCGGCACCGCGCCCGGGCCCACTCCATTCAGATCATGAAGGTGGAGGAGATCGCGGCCAGCAAGTGCCGTCGGCCGGCTGTCAAGCAGTTCCATGACTCCAAGATCAAGTTCCCGCTGCCCCACCGGGTCCTGCGCCATCAGCACAAGCCACGCTTCACCACCAAGAGGCCCAACACCTTCTTTTAGGTGCAGGGCTTTCGCCTGGGTATGCCCCAAATAAACTCAGGAATGCCCTGGTGAAAAAAAAAAAAAAAAAAAAAAAAAGATGGGGTCTTGCTATGTTGCTCAGGCTATAAAACTCCTGACCTCAAGTGATGCTCCCGCCTTGGCCACCCAAAGTGTTAGGATTACAGGCATGAGTCACCATGGCTGGCCCAATACCTTATTTCAACAGAGGGAAAAAAAAAGTTACTCTGTCCCCAAAAAAGTGCTTCATATACTTGAAACATGTATGTACAGATTTCGCTCAGGGAAAGATGTGTCAGTGTAATAGTTCTCAGAAATAAATGCATGTTTTTGTAATAATTTTTACAATTGGTTAAGTCACAGTTAAAATATACTACAACGATTTTGATTACTTTTAGATTAAAGCTATCAGAGAAATATAAATGAACTGTAAGAGAAACATCTGACATCTGCCTGGTCCTCTGCATTACGAAGCTCCAGAGCTGCGAGAAACAGCCCTGAGGTTACAAATGCCTAAGGCAGAACAAAAGAACTTTGGGGCCCCTATGCCTGGAATGTGTCCAAGAAGCCAATTCAGGTTCCAAAGTCACCATTGCATTAGACCCTCCTCCTATGGCCTGTCCTAGAGGGAACAGGTTAAAAGCCATCAGACACTAAGGCAGAGAAATGTATGGAGAGACCAGCATTCAAGGAGTGAGACAGGCAGAGAGGGGGCAAAGAATGAGGCTCCTCACAAGGCCTAAGCCCCGGCTCCGTCCTTTTTTCCTGAGGGATATAAAGTAGTTTAAATAGGTACAGAAAACTCACCTACTTTAGCAAAACAGAAGTTGTAAATACTCCAGTAGTGATAGCCATGATCCCATGAGAATTTACTAGCACTTCCCATGGGCTGGCACTAAATTATGCACTTTTCATTCAATTATACTATTGTATATAATTATAATCCCTAGTTAACAGATGAGGCAGAAAGGCTTTTAGCAAACCTGACCTCTATAAAAGCTTGTCCAAGGTCACACAAAAAGAACATGTAAGTGCAGGGCTCAAAAGCCAATCTACGTTCGTTCATTCATTCATTCATTCATTCATTCATTCATTCATTATGTGAGTCCTAACTATATGACAAGTATTTTGCAGCACCAAAGTTAAAATGGTGGGAAAAAAAATGAAAACAAAAAGATATCGTCCTTGCTATCATGGGTACTGAGATATTAACCAAATCCTCACAAAATTAAATGTAAACCTAAAGAACTATCTAAAGGACTTTGAAAAATAAGCAAAGCCTACAATCTTGACCCCATCTCCACGGAGTCAGGGAAATGACACTTGTGTTAAGATCTAAAGCACAGGATAGAGTTAGGTAACAAGTTGATGAAGGAAGGGTAAGAAACAAGTGCCAAGCCCCACAGCAGGAAGGAACAAGGCACAATTCACCTCTCAGAGGAAAGCAAGGGCGAGCACACGGGGGAGCTGCCAAATGGGTTGCGTAGCCCAGGGAGGTGAAATCCATGTGAGGGACTCTGGTCTTTATCCTTACAGCAATGAGAAGGAACGCAAGGATAACCTATGGGAGTAACATGATAGCACTTCTGTTTCTCAAAAGCACGATGGCAGTGAGTGCCAAGCAGACTAGAAAAGAACCACAGTGGATGAGACGGAATCTACTACAGTTGGCCAAGAGATGACGATAGCTTGCATTAGGATGGTGGCAATACAGAGAGGAGGAGAGAGATCACAGGTGTTTGAGGTGAAAATATGGTGATACGTGGGGTTAATGTGGATGAGGCATCAAGAATAAGGCACCAAAGTTTATGGCACAGCTGGACTAGGTAGATAGGTAAGTTTGGTCTAGTTCGAGTTCAGTTTGAGATGGCTCGAAAATATACAAGTAGAAATATCAACTTAATGGGTAGATAGATGTGATGGGAGCTCAGATAAATTTTTGAATCATCTATAATATTACATAATAGGGTAACTGAAACTACGTACATGAATGAAATAGCTTAGAAAAAGAGTGTAGGTTGAGAATGGAACAGAACTAGGTCTAGCTTTGGGAAATGCCAACATTCAATGATATGCAGATAATGATATTATAATGATACTCAACCTGGGTGTGGAGGGGGGAGAGAAAGATATTGAGAGGTGAGAGCACAGAGGTCATTTTAGGAGGAAAACCAAGGCAGCATGCTTGTTACAGGTATTTCAAAAGGATAGAGCAGCAAGTGGTGAAGAACGCTGCTGAGGAGAGAGATACGAACTCAAGAACATCTTTGAGGCCTGGTTTCACTGAAGTCACTGATCAGCCTCTGCAGAACAATTCTGATAGAATGACAGAAGCGGAAACCACATGAAAAGGTGTGGGCTGAGGCAGCCAGCAGACAACTCTTTCCGGGAGTTTTGCTGTAAATGCAAAGAGAAGAGGTGGGGGACAGTAGGTAGATTAGGGAAGGGTTAGGGAAGGTCGTGGTTCTTTTTTAATATAGAAGAGTCTTGAACAGGCTTAAATGCTGATGAAACTGATCTGGTTAAGAGCAACAAGTTCAGTATTCAAGAAAGGGAAAAGATAAACTGATAGTGCACATTCCTTAGGAAGACAGAAAAAGACGGAATTCAAAACCCAAGTGGAGATACTGACCTCAAATATTTAACGAAAGGAGAAAATACATGCAGGTCAGTCATTTCTGAAAGTTGGATACTGAGGTTGTTTCCATCTAATGGCTTCTGTTTCTCTGTAAGGTATAAGGTGATGTCATCTTTGAAAAGATGGGAATGGGAGAAGAAAAAGGGAAAGTTTTGATCCGAAAAGGAAACCTCACAACAGTTCAACAATGACCAAAGTCACACAACTACTAAGTGACTGGAAGATTCTAATCCAGATTTTTATACTTGAATTCAGCCCTCATGCCACTCCATGGCAACTGTTGCTCTGTTCTCAGGATTTTCCTTCTTTTCTTCACATCATTTCCCTCCACACTGACTTCTGTACAAAGAAATTCTAGCTATAAAATCACAGGATGCTCAGGAAGATGTGGGTGTTATCTAAAATTTGATATGTTTGTTATACCATCACAGTTATGGTTTGAAATAACAAAACAACTTCAGCTATATCAAACAGACAAAGAATTTATGGGAAAGAGACCATGTTGCTCCCAGAATTGTCACAATGACTGGAAAACAAGGTTCCAAAAATGGACAGGAATCAAGAGATGCTAGACAAAGCCAAGATGCAACAATAGTAAGACCACTTAAGGTAACTGCTGGGTCCTAGGGTTTGCACACTTCTAATTGAACAAGGGATTGCTAGATTGCTCTCTTAATTGGTTTGTACAACACACCAACCATCATATATGAGAGTTAAATTGAAACTTTACAAGTCCTCGAAAACACGAAAATGTGTTAAATCTGTATATATTAGCAAACTTCCAAGTCAGATATGTATGGTCCTCAAGTTGACTGTGATTTATTCTTGAATGTTCATGTTTTTATAATGTAAGAAATGTGTCTCTGTCAAAGATAAAAAGGTTGCTTTTTAGTCAAGAATCTAGTCTAAGACTTATTTTTAAAATACCAAATGACAAGAACGAGCAAGTAGGAAATATGAATAACCTAAAATGGTTTCTATAAGTAGATTTTCATATTCATTCATTCTCCAATGTATAACAATTGGGCTGGCTGTTTTTAGTCCCAGAATAAGTTTTTAATTGATTCATTCACAATGACTAAACAAAGCCACTTGACACCACACACAAAACTATTTCTAATTCCTTTCAAATTATGGCATTAGGCAGATAATAGAACCTATAAAATAAGGCTAGGCCTAAAGAAAAGAAATAGCAAGATTCAGGTCATTAAATCTGGAAACTCTGTGAATGAGATTTTGGTGTAAATCAATTGTTATGACACACTGACATAAAAATTATCAGAATTCCTTCTCTTCTAAAACTACATTTCTAAATTCCTTTTTAAGCTGCACAAAAAGTTATGAAATCTTTTGAGTTGTCAAATAACCAGACAATTCTTAATTCAGATTTTCAACAGCATAAACACGTAGTCTATAATAGATATTTATTGACTCATATTCCAAAGTAGAGCTCCTAAAAATTAATAATTCACTAATTAAATCTTCTCACTCATTTCTTTCTCAGAGCATTCTTACAAAAGACATAAATTAATCAATCATCCCAAAATACAACTATGGCAAGTAGGTTGTGACCCACATGTACTGCAGTTGGCCCCATTCTATAACTTGGCTGAGGGAAATTTAGAAAGCATTTTCCCACCAAAAAGATAAATGTTTATTTTGCTGGAAACACTTTAGGAAGCAATAGTTTATGAAAATAGTAATGCTACTTATTACACCACCTTGAAATATCATATCTTAATAAACAATAAAATAGACTTCAAAATAAACACTTATCCCCAAATCACTTAATTGTAAAATGTTGGGCAAAAGCAAAACCAATACAAATAAAAATCACTTTCTTTGCTATCCAAAAGGCAGGCAAGTTTCTAAAAATTAAAAGCAAATTATATATTATTGAAAAGCCTCAGTAAATGTGACAGATATCTTCTCTTACCTACACATTATTTCTCTCTCCTTTTCTTTTCAAAGAATCCCAATCAGTTCAAACAGTAGTGGAGAGGAAGGGAAGGTGTCTCCCCCCAGGCCAAGGACAAAGATCACAACTGTTCTAAACCAAGTGGAGCCATCTCACTACCTTTGATTTGTGATTGACCTGGAGGTTCATGTGACCAAGGTCTTCCCAACAAGATGGGAAGAAGCAATTTATGGGGTGAGGACGTAGAAAAGCGTTTTCTTCCCTGATTTTAAAAAAGAGAGCAAATACATTCTACAGACATCTCCTTTGTCCCTTTGTCCTTCTCCCCACTTCCTTCTTGAAACAGCAAAGTGATGCCTCAACTGCAAGGCAAAAGCATAGAACAAAAGTTAACACAGTAAAGAAGGAGAAGCAGAAAGGCAGGCAGAAACTAGGTTCTTGATGGCACTGGGGAGTGGCTATATCCAGCACTATATCGACTATCTGTCAACATCAGATAATGTTAAAAACTAACACATAAACAGCAAACGATTTGTGTATTTCAAGTCATTTGAAACCAAAAACATTTAAAAGTGATGAGCCATACAAAAAGTCTGACAACTAAAAGCATACCTTCTGTAAAGAGGAGTGTAAAAATGTACTACAAATACAGTAACAAATTCCTGTGAAATGAAAAAGGTACTTCAAGGAATAGACAAAACTTCTCATGCAATTTCAGATAAAATTCAAAAGTTACAACAAAAATCATAGGAGATACAACACTATAATGATGGTCAATTGTCCCAGGTCAATCTATAGATTTAATGCCATCTCATTCGAAATCGGAGGAGAGTTTTTTGGTATGTATTTATGTGTATGTCATTTGACAATTCATTCTACAAGTTTACATGGAAACACAATAGGTCAATAATGATCAAGACAATCTTGAAGAATGAATTTAGAGGACTTTCATTACCAAACATAAAGACTATTTGTAAAACTATGGTAATTAAGATACTGTGATAATGGTGCATAGGTAGACAAAATTGACGAACGAAACGTAACCTGTATTTCCTGGAGCAAGCAGAAAGAGTCCCACAAAGTTACTCAGTTTAGGACAAATGTGACACTGCACTGCACTGGAGAAAGGATGATCACGTTAATTATAATGATGCTGCATCAAATAGGTATTTATATGGAAAAAATAAATCATGACCTCTACCTCCTACTCTGGAATTGTAAAAATCAATTTCAGGTAGGTTGTATACTTGTAGATGATTCTGTTTCTTGCCACAACTCTTACCTTAAAAAAGGTACAAAAAAAAATTCTGAAGGAAAAAGGGGGTAGACAGCCTGAAAAAGAACTGAGCAATAAAAGAGGAAAACAAATTTGAAGATAAATCCAGGAGACTTAACAGCCACATAGAAAGAGTTCATTTATTCATTTGTGCAACACATTTACTGTATTGAGTACTTACTCTATGGAGACAGTGCTCTAGGCACTTACAGTAGACAAAAATCCCTCTACCTTTAGAGCTTATATCTTAACTGAATTTCAGAAAGAGAAAAGAGAGACAATAATACATTTTCCCACAAAAGAAACACATTAGTTTCCAGATTAAATAACCCACCAAGACCCAGATCAAGGCCACCATGCCACATCAACAAATATCAATGCAAAATTTCAAACCATCAAAGAAAAAGAAAAGTATCTAAAAGTATTCTGACAGGGAAAAACACTAAAAAAAAAAAAAAAAAAAGGAATCCTAGTGTCACTTCTATTCTCAAGAGAACCACTGGAGGCTATAAGGCAAAGGGCAATATAAAATTCTCAAGGAAAATGGTTTTCAAGCAAGAACTTTTTACCTAGACAAGTGTGAGAGTAAAATATAGACATTTCCACAGACCAAAAATGTCTAAACGTTTACTTCTTACACACGCATTCTCAGGAAACTCCCAGAGGGTGTGCTCCAATAAACAAGAAGTAAAACCAGAAAGAAAGACATGGAGTCCAAGGAATCAGGGTAACAACAAAGGAGACAAGAGGAGACAGGGAGAAGGTGGTGGTGCGAGGTGCCAAGATGAGAGCTGTCTAGAAGGCCCAGAGAACAACCAGTTCATACTGACGTGTGGCTCTTAGAGGAAGATCTCCAGGTCAACAAGTTTGGCTATATTAAGCTGAAATTCATATAGTTTAGAGATGAGCTAATCATAAATACAGAGAATCCAACCAGGCAAAACAGAAACCTGAGAAGAAAGGAGCCATCCTCATCGTAAGCTGTATGGGTCAGCTATGACCAATGATTAACAGTCATAAGAATGTATACGCCATGTTCTGATTTAACCACAAGTTGTGTGACTGGGAAGGTAAAGGGAGATAAAACGACACTGTGTATAGTATCTGTGGGGATCAGCTGGGGAAAGGCACAAGAATCAGAGAAGAAAGCTAAATTTTCTTCCTGCAAGAAGAAAGGTGGAAAGGTAGAAAGAGGCAAACGAACTGGTTAGGAAGGCCAAGACTGAAGGGACAACATAATGGCAGGGCATCTTATGAACCCCACCTAAGGGAAAAAAGCAAACTAGGCCCCGTGTTTCCTGACCTCCAAATGACCAAAGAAGGCAGCTAAGGCAGGCTCACTCCTAGCCCGGACCAAACAGAATCCCAGCGATGACACCCAAGTAAGCACAGTGGCACCAGAAAGGCGGACAACAAAGAACCACACTGACAACAGTGGCCAGAGGCACTTTTCTTTCCAGACTCCTTTCCCCCATTAAAGTTCCCAGGCAGCCAGGACTGAGGAAGCACCTTGTGCACCCTCAAGAGGCACCAGCAGGGATCAGGGGAAGGCCTAACGGCAGCAGATGAACAAAAGAGACCCAAACAGCAAGACGAATGCTCTAAAATTGAGGTCTCATTGGAACCACGCATAAAAGCAGACCAGAACCTGAATGCTAAACCTAACTAAGGGGGCTGCCAGCTAAAATAACAGGTTTAAGTAGGACCAAGAGTCTCCTAATATGACAGCCAAAGTGTCCAAGAGACACTTAAAAGTCACACATCATAACAAAACCTAGGGGAATCACAACTTGAGAAAAAGCTAGCAGCTGATGCCAGCACCAAGATGACACATATGTTGGAATTATCTGACAAGGATTTTAAAGCAGCCACCACAAACATACATCAACAAGCAACTGTGTATTCTCTTGGGAAAAAAATGAAACAAAAAAATCTAAGAACTAGAAGTTATTTTTTAAAAGACAAATGAAAGTTAAAGAACTGAAAACTACAATAACTGAAAGATAAACTCACTGAATGAGCTCAATAAGAGAATGTAGATAACGAAGCATAAAATCAGTGAACTTGAAGATAGAGCAATAGAACAGCAACAACAGAGAGAAAACAGATTGCGAGAAAAATGACTGAACCTCAGAGTCTGTAATACAAAAGCAAAAGATCCAACATTTACGTCAGTAGAGCTTCAAAAGCAGAGGAGAAAGCTGCTGGGGCTGAAAGAATATTTAAAGAAATAATGGCTAAGTATTTCCCAAATTTAGCAAAAGACATAAAACTACAGATTGAAGAAGCTGAGTGAAGCCCAAACAGAATAAACCCAAGAAAAAACATAGCAAGACAAATTAATAAAAACTAAAGAAAAAGATCTTGAAATCAGTGAGAGAGAAACAACACTGTACTTATAGAGGAATAACAATTCAAATAATAGCAGATTTCTCAACAGAAACCATGGAGGCCAGAAGGTTTTCAACACATTTTTCAAGTGTTGAAAGAAAAGGACTGTCAACCATGAGTTCTACAGCAATGAAATTACCCTTGAGGAATGAACAAGAAATGAAAACATTCTAAGACTAGGAAAACTAAAAGAATTTGTGACTAGCAAACTCTTTTCTTATAGAATGTCAACTCCTCGCCAAATTGACTTGTTGACTTAACACAATTCCTATCAAAATCTCAGCAAAGTTTTTTTTATAGACACAGACAAGACTATTTAGAAATTTATATGAAAAGGCAAAGAACCTAGAATAGCTAAAACAATCTTGACAGAGAATAAAGTGAGAAGACTCACTCTACCCAATACTAAGGCCTACCATATAGCTACAGTAATCAAAACTGTGTGGTACTGGTGGAGGAAGAGTCACACAGATCAATGCAACAGCACACAGAACCCAGAAACACACACACTAAGATGCCCAGCTAATTTTTTGCATGGATGCAAAAGTAATTCAGTGCAAGAATAGTCTTTTCAACATATAGTGCTGGCATAATAGGACATCCACTGACCAATTTTTTTTTTTTTTTTTTTTTGAGACGGAGTCTCGCTCTGTCACCCAGGCTGGAGTGCAGTGGCGCGATCTCGGCTCACTGCAAGCTCTGCCTCCCGGGCCCACGCCATTCTCCTGCCTCAGCCTCCCGAGTAGCTGGGACCACAGGTGCCCGCCACCACACCCGGCTAATTTTTTGTATTTTTTTTTTTTAGTAGAGACGAGGTTTCACCATGTAGCCAGGATGGTCTCGATCTCCTGACCTTGTGATCCGCCTGCCTCAGCCTCCCAAAGTGCTGGGATTACAGGTGTGAGCCACCGCGCCCGGCCCCACCGACCAATTAAAAAGAAAAAGGAATCTCAACCCAAGTCTCACATTTATAGAAAATGAACTTCGAGTCACTTATATGTAATGCTTAAAACTATAGAACTTTTAGGGAAAAAAAAAAAGAAAGAAAATCCTCAGGAACTAATGGTAGGTAAAGAGTTCTTAGACTTGACTCTAAAAGCAAATCCATATAGAAAAAATTGATACATTGGATCCATCAAAATTTAAAATTTTGCTTTGTGAAGACCCTTGTAAGACGATGAAGAGACAAGCTACGGACTGAGAGCAAATATCTGTAACCCACATATCCAGCAAAGAACAAGTATCAAGAATATATATTTTTTAAAACTCAACAGTAAAAACACAAAAATCCAATTATAAAATGGACAAATGACATGAACAGATATCATATGATATCCAACACCAGTAGCCATTAGAAAAATGTGAATTAAAACCACAAGATATCACTGCATACCTATCAGAATATATAAAATAAAAAAATAAGGATAACACCAAATACAGGCAAGGATACAGAGAAACTGTACCACTCAAGCACTGGTGAAATAGTAAAATGGTACAGTCACTCTGGAAAATACTTTGGCAGTTTCTTTATAATACTGAACACAATTACTATACAACCCAGCAATTACACACTTGGGCACAGATCCTAGAGAAATAGAAAGTTATGTCTGCACAAAAACCTGCATGTACATTTTCACAGCAGCTTTTCTGGTAATCACCAAAAACTGAAAGTAACCTAGATGTCCTCCAAAGGGCTAACAGTCAAACCATGGTATATTCCATATCATGAAATACTCCTGAGCAATAAAAATGAATTAACCGTTGATAAACACAACAAATCAGATTATTTCCAAGGGAATTACACTGAGTAAAGCAGCAAATCCCAAAAGGTTACATACTGTATTATAGAAACGGAAAATAAATTTGTTATTGCAGCTGATCAGAGATTGGGGAAGGTATGGTTATGAAAGGACAACCCAAGGGACCCTCACAATAATGGAACTATTTTGTATCTTGACTGTGGAAACACAAACCCACACCTGTGACAGAATTGCATAGACTTAAATGTACACAACACACACAAATCTTGGGGAACACGAAAAAATCTAAATGCATTAACAAATAAAAGTTCATTTTTAAATGGGAAAATTGAAAAAAAACATAACATTAAAATGAATGATGAAGATGAAACGCTAGAAAGTGAGTTGATTTTCATAACCTAGCTGTATCGATTTTATTTGTGGATCTGATTTTCCTTTATGTAAAGTATATTTATGTATTCTTATCGCATGCTGCCTCCAAATTTTTACAGAATGAGTAAATAGGCAACCAACTGACCTCAGGTCCAAGTTTATATAAGTAAAAAAGCAGTTGGTGATGTACTGTGAATAGGAAATAAGCTATAATGAAAAAGTTAGTCTTTTAATGAAAATGACAAAGTTCTCAATGCTTAAAAACCTACATAACTTATAATTCCTAAAACTTCCCAGTGCTTTTTCTTCTACAAAATCAGTCGTACATTGTATCAAAATCAGGAAATGAATATGATTACTTAACAGTTCATCCAAATATAACGGGAGGAAATAATACTGTCTCTCTCAGTGCCATTAAAAAAAAATACTGCCAAGGCAGGAGGATCACTTGAGTCCAGGAGATCGCCTGAGACCAGGAGGATTGCTTGAGACCAGCCTGGGCAATATAGCAAGACCCTGTTTCTACGAAAAGTTAAAAAAATTAGCCAGACATGGTGGTGCACCTGTAGTGCCAGTGAGTGGAGAGACTATGGCAAGAAGATGGTTTGAGCCCAGAAGTTCCAGGCTGTTCTCCCTCCAGAGGCTCTAAGGGGCAATCTGCTCCTTGCCTCTTCCAGTGGGCAGCTGTCAGCATTCCTTCCTGTGTGGCCGCCACTCCAATCTCTGCCTGCAGTCAGCGCCTCCTCTCCTTTCTTCCCCTCCCTCTGTGTGTCTCTCTCATATGGATACTTGTACTGGCATTTAGGGTCCACCCAGATAATCCAGGATAATCTCTTCATCTCGAGTTCCTGAATTTAATCACATCTGCAAAGACCCTTTGTCTAAATGGTCACATTCACAGGTTCCGGGGATTTGATGTGGATATCAAATGTGAGGAATAACATTTGGCCCACCACAGTGACTTATTCAGGGGACCAAGGTTCTGCATCCCTTACAAGTCAGTGATGTTCCTCATGCCCAGCCAAGTTCTAGAGCCATTGTTTAAGCATTAGGACAGGAAACTCCCACAGTGTGAGGCACGGGCTCTGCTCAGATACCAGTTCAGGGGCTTCACAAGTTGGCGAGGGAAAGAGTTGGAGAACGTGGGGAGTTTCAACAGCTCAAAGTTCTAGACACCAGTGGCAGGATGCATACTAATGGTGCTGTGACAGAGGGTCCACTGTTCTATCATGGCAGGACAGAGTTGAGGAGGCAATGCCAGGACAGGGATGGCAGTGGCATTAAAACTCACAATGGCCATGAGTAGCTTTCTCAAGGATCAATCAGGTGGAACAGGGTAATTGACTTTAACAGGGCCAGCATAACGAACTATGTTCTATGGTGGAAAATAAAACAAAGAATCAGAGAACAAAAGGAGGGAGGGAAGAAAGAAATGACCTAAGCAGGAATGGGAAGAGGCATTGGACTTTTATCACAACACCGTGCAAGACTTTGGAAACAGTCAATAGTGGGGATTTCTAATAGGGTGGTGGACGAGGAGAGGGAAATTCCAAACAAAGTCAATGACTACGTATATTTCTTTGAATTCTAAATGTCACAGTATATAGGACAATACTGTTGGAAATTCTTCTATAACATAGCTAGTTGGCAAACATTTTCATCTTTCACTATTAGCAACAGTGCCTTCTATTAAAGTGTGCACAAAATTAAGTCCTCTCGATGTGACATTAGTAAAGGTTTTGATTTGTTATTAATGCATCTTCATCACAACTTTCTTGCTTTTCTGACATAACAATTATAAGGTTACCTTTATTACAGGGATGTTTATAGTAAGAAGCTCTCTACAATTGAAAAGCAAATTAGTATCTCTGTTTTTAATGGAAGGGTACATCACTCACAACCTGTCAGTTTCTAGTATCAATCACCTGCTTCCAAAGAGTGGCAGAAAGCAACCAAGTGCTTAGCAAAGGCGGCACATATAGGCAGCACCTAAGAATGTGGGGTATCTAGCACCATCCCAGAGTCCTTAAGAAAATAATCACTTATTCTGAAGAGGTTAGATAAAATTCTACCTGTCCTAAAGAAAGCTGGCATGACAATGGCCCCAAACACACTGAACAAATAACAAACAAAAATGCTCATAACTTATTTTAATCATGTGAGTTGGCTTACCCTTGAAATCCTTAAAAAAAATTATACATTGTAACTCAATAAAAATTTAGTTCTCTATCTCTGTTTTTAAAATAAAAGTTTCTTCACGGGAATGAGTTCTGAACAGATATTTTCTATATACAAAAAAAGAAAAGGGTCAATATTGGAGTCAGAGCTCATAAGGAGAGAAGCCTGCATGCCATGCTAACACTCCCATTCGGAGGCTATTTTCTTGGCAATTGCCCACCACCACCTGCATGCATTTCTCTAAGTGTCTCTCTTACTACACTCGTTTGATTGGCCAAATACAGTTGGTTTTTAAATGTTTATGGCTGAGAGAAAACAATGTGAACATTCTGAAGCAGAGCAAAATGGAAAGTGATCAAGCAGAGCAGAACCCCTGGTGGCTGACAGTGCTGTTTAATTTCATACCTGTATTGTTAACCAAATATTTACTGTAGCTTAAATTTCAGTGAATCACTCAGTCCTGTGTTACATGTAAATCCTCAGGATAAAAACATCTCACATAGTGAAAGATAATGGAAATTAGATGAAATCGACTTGTTTCTGATTCCACTGCTGCTAACACTGACGTCATTCTGATCACACTGATGCACTGTGATCATCTGCAGAGGCCTTACTACAAGGCAGCTCCCTTCCTTGTATCCCTCAAGTTCCCTGACCCTCTCTCTTCCCCTCCTTTCCTCAGAATGTATCATTTAATTCACAAACAAAAACGCAGCTATTCTCATTCTTCCCTGGTCTACTCTGCCCTGCCTCAAACGTGCCTGTGCCTTAAATGCTAAAACTTTTCTTCCTCTCTCCAGACTCAGTGCGAAAGTGGCCCCTACTTTTCCTGGAACTCCAGGCTCCCCTGTCGGTTCAGCAACTTCATATCAATTACCCCTTTCTCCTATACTTTCACCCTCTCTCTCATCCCTAGATTTAAGACATTGCTCACATCTTGTTCATCTACACACACACACACACTCCACACCCTTGCTCAGCCCTACATCATCTCCCAGCTACTGTATCAACCACTTAGTGGCCAACCTACTGAAACAGAACAACGGTAAACTCGTCTCGCTTTGCCTCCCATTATCTTGCCTGAGTCACTGATGACGTCTTTATTGCCAAACCCAGGAGACATGTTTGAGGATAAGCTGATGTGAAATCTCTGTGCCATCTGACTGCAATGACTACCACTTCCTTTAGGAAACTTTCTCCTCCTTTGGCTTCCACAAAACTCCCCTCTTCCTATTTTCTTCCTATGTCTCCTGCTGTTCCTCCTCAGTGTCTTCTTGCGATCCTTTGCCACATCTTAGATATCTCCATCTTCATCCCTCTTCTCTCTTCATGCAATTATTCCATCTATGCAATTTCATATACTCCCACGACTAAAATATCACCTATATACGCTGATAACGTCAAAATCTCCAACTCTTTTCATGAGCTAAGATCGGATCTATTCAGCCACCCACTAAAGATCTTCATTTGTCCCCACAAATCCCTAAACGCCTCCAAATGTTTAAGTCTAAAACAGAACTCACTAGCTTCCCATTCCCAAACTCATTCCTCCCCTCGTTTTCATAAACCAAATCCCTGCATGTCTACTTGTTCCATACTAGAAATCTAGGTATCATCCTAGACCCCTTCCCTTCCCCTTTATATCCCAAATGCTAGCACTGCTACTTCTTAAAATCTCTCTCAAATGTCCCACTTTATTATCTGCCCCAAACATTTCTCACCAGATTATTATGCTACCATTCTACTCGTCTTCATGATCCTGGGCTTAACAATACCTCGTCCATGTATTTGTATAGAAAAATCTTTCTAAACAGCAGTGTTGAAAAGACCACTCCCCTATTTACTATAACTTCTTTTCAAGATAAAACCAGTCACCTTAGTTTGGGGTAAGAGGTCTTCCTCACTATTACCAAACTCTATACATCATCTCTCATGTATCGATAAACATGCACACATGTGCACATACATATGATCCAATTATACAGAATAACTTGGACTTTACCACACACATTTCCATTTTTCTTCAGCATCTATATTTACTATTCACCTCTAGTCGAAAGCTCCTCTCCCTCCAACCACCCTCACCCTTTTTGCCTGGTTAAGTCCTTTCTTCCTCTGGAGTGCAGCTCCAACGTGACCACTTCCATGAAGTTCCATCAACCCCCACAGCCAGTCTGATTTTTGTGTTCCCCTCTATATTTTCATGGCATCCTGGGCATGCAGCTAATTATTAATAAAAAGTTCTGCAATGATGTACCTGAGTGTCCACTAGCTCCTAAGCTACAGGAGGGCAAAGACTACACCTGTCATCTTTATTCCCCAGAGCCTCACAGAATGCTGGAAGCACAGCTGATATTCAGTAGATACTGGCTGAATGAAGAAATGAATGAACAAAGTAGTTACACAGGTCTCTGATGCTCAGTGTCTTTTGGGTTTAAATGCTACTATTAAATATTCACAAAACATGCTATTTAATAGCTGCATGTTATTCTATCCTAGGAATGTAGCACATGCTATTTCCTTACGGCCTTCCTGTTAAATATTCAAGGTGTTTACAGAAGAATTCTTTGTACTCGAAAGCCTATTTCGTATTATAAAGATGATGTAACCTAATGCAATATATAGCCAAATCTACTCAAATCTGTAACTGATACAATTCTTCAAGCCACTCCTGGCTAGAGATACTGGAGTTACTTTGCCTTTCCTTCACCACTTGTATAATGGCAGTCAAATCCAATAAACATCCCCTAGCAGAAGACTGTAGAAAGTATGATATTGTGTCACCAAGCCTGAGGACATTATTTCCACAATGAATGAAAGTAGGATGTGTATGGATCTGATCTCTCTGTGCAGGGCATACTTAAAGGATGAGCCCAAAATAGAAGTGTGAAATAGGCAGTGTGCCTTCAGATCTCTCTGTAGGTGCAGCTTTGGGGTACCCCTAGCCCCAAAACATGACACACAGCCTTACTTGGAGAACCATTCCTACAGAGCTTATGTTGCACAGAAAGAAGGCCTCAATGAATCCTAATTTCTCTGTATCTGAAAAGCAAAGAGCTTTCCTTCGTAGATTCCATAAATGCCTTTCTTCACAATGTTTACATGTTCTTGCTTTTACAGAAGAAATGAATAAATAGCCCAAATTTTCCCTTTTTGCCCCAGGGTCTTAAAACTGCTAGGTTGCATGCTGATTAGTGAGTTTGTTCACAGCGATCATCCTTTCTGTGCTTGCAATTTTAGCCATAAACAATAATGAGTAACAGGTAGCATGTGACATTTGAGCAAAGAGAAATAACCTTCTCAGCTTACTAAATCCTGCTTTTAAAAAGTCATTACCTTACTGAAAATGGGTTAAGCTGGGGAAAAATGCAGTCATTTAAATATTTTTTAAAAGTACTGATGGCATTTAAATTCAGAAAGAAAGGGTGGTTTATTTACTAAATGGCGTTAGCATAATAAATGGCTAGATATCTACAAAAAGGCAAAGCTTGACTCACGTATCTCACCATATATAAAAGTAAATTCCAGATGAATTAAAGATATTCATATTAAAAATAAGACAGTCACATTCATAAAAGAATTTAGGCGAATATCTGTAGAACTAAGATGGAAAACCTAAACAATAAAGATAGATCAATGTGATTACATATATTTTAATTTATTCTATCGCAAAATACCCTAAACCACTTCAAAAATATATACACTGGGAAAACTTCCAAAATAAATAATCAAAGAGTTAACATCCCTAATATAGAAAGTACTCCCATAAACTGATAAGTAAAAGGCAACTCAATAGAAAAATAGCCAGATAATACGAACAGAAATTCACACAAGACAAAACTGAAATGGCCAATAAACATAAAAAGCCGTTCAACTTCACCAATATTCAGAAAATACAACTTAAAGCAACAACGAGATAGCAGTTTTCACCCATCACATTTGCATAAAGTGATAACACCCAGTGTTGTTAAAGATATGATAAAAATGAACAACCTTATACAAGACTGCAGAAAACATTTAGGAAAGAAATCTAGTAATATCTATACAATGTTAAGTATACATATCCTTTGAACTGTCAGTCCCATTATCAGAAACCTACCCTTTGGAAATCAAAGCATTGTTGTATAAGAATAAAGATACATAGGCCAGGCGCGGTGGCTCATGCCTGTAATCCCAGTACTTTGGGAGGCACAGGTGGGCGGATCACCTGAGGTCGGGAATTCAAGACAAGCCTGACAAACACAGAGAAACTCTGTCTCTACTAAAAATACAAAATTATCCGGGCATGGCGGTGCATGCCTCTAATCCCAGCTACTCAGGAGGCTGAGGCAGGAGAATCGCTTGAACCCAGGAGGCGGAGGTTGCAGTGAGCTGAGATCACGTCATCACACTCCAGCCTGGGCAACAAGAGCGAAACTCCGTCTCAAAAAAAGATATATAAACAAAGATATTTATTGTCTCATTGTTTATAATACAAACAAAAAACAATATCTCACAGGAGGCCACCCAAATGTACATCAATATGCAATAACTGAATAAATTAATACATCCATACTATAGAATACACTGTAGTTAATTTTAAGTGATTCTGATCTATACGTACTAGAGGAATGGGGTGGGAGTCAACTTAACAAATGGTCCAATTTATGAAGCATACATTTATTATTATTGAAGTCCAATACATGGGAAAAGTGTGCATGTGTGTACTTGTTTGAGCATGGGGAAAAGTATGAAAAGATACACCCTACAATGTTAACATTAGTTGGGGATTAATGTCACATTATTTGAGAAGAGATGGTACAGAATCAGCTAGGGTAAAAGTAAGTTTCGCTTCATAATATGTTAATCATTTCAGTTGTTACAATTAAGTTATTTTACTTTGGTAACTAAATAAAATATTAAGTAAAATATTGTCCCCTCTAATATAGGTTAATGAATAATATCTAATATACTAAGACATATATAAACAATACTGAATTATAAAGGATTTCACTGTGATTTTAAGTGTTCTTAGAGAACACTTTCTAAATGAGATATATTCTACTGCATCTTCAGAGATTTTAACAAGATTTCAAGTTAGTGCTCTATCATCGGTCCCTTGAACAAAAATAGAAACCTAAAGCCCACTGCACATCATGATTCACTGATACATTAGATTGCTTCCTTATATTTCCAGAGAATTCATCTGTATTTTTTTTCAACCTTTTTCTTGACTGTTTTTCTACCAATTACACAGTGTCTAAAAAGATGAACCAGGCAACAGCTGAAAAAGATTTTGAAGAGAATAAACACATGGGAAAGCAATAATCTCATAAGCAAACCCACTTGACTGTTCAGTAATCCACAAACACTGGCAGCTAAAACAATACCCTGGATATTAACTATTCTTTGCAGTACCACTGATTTGATACTAGTTATTTGTTAGCGATTGAATTCAAATATAATAATAGTTTCATCTTGTTTGAAAATAGGTATTGCTTAAAATTATTATTAACTTCTTCTGCAAAGCTGTTTTACAATACACTGTGAGGAATCTAATAAAGAAAATGAAATTAAAAACAGACTTACTAAATTGAGTTGAACTGATCCAAAACATTTAGCATGATACAGATTCTGAAAGGAAGTTTGGTGGCTCTCACAGTGTCTTTTTAAGATTCTACTCTAAGTCAAAGAAAGGACTAGCAGAAAAATTGTAATTTTTGCTGTAAGATGCTGGTAGAAAACTTACCAACTGTAAGATTGTCTCCAACTTTCTGCAATTGTATGATAAAGTCAAAGTGCAAATATTTTAGATGCACACAAGCCTTGGTTCATACCTTAACTCAAGTATTTCTAAATTGTGTGACCTTAGCTAAGTTAATGTACTTGCATGAGTTTCAGATTCTTTATGCACAAAATAGAGACAATAGAGGGTTTCAAGGTTAGAGATAGCATTCACCACGCCAAGCACATAGTAGTTGCTTGATGAATTACAATAACTAATATTATGATTATTAGCATGCCTTGAGAAAGAAATGAGACCTTACCTAACAGAGAAACCAACTCAAATGACAGAATTTCTCATCAGAAACTAAAGAGGACCAAAAGGGAGCAGTAGAACATTTTTCAAGTGCTGAAAGAAAAGAGCTGCCAACTGCAAATTTTATATCCAGCAAAATTATTCTTGGCAAATGAAGATAAAAATTAAGACATTCTCAGCTGAAATAATAAAGAGAATTTGTCTCCAGTAGACCAACTCTAAAGAATGTGTAAAGAAAGTTCAAAAAAACAGAAAGTGATAAAAGAATATTAGAACATCAGGAAGTGAAGGAAGAAAAAACATAGGCAAAAATATGGGTAAACACATTAGACTTTCTTGAGTTTTCTAAATTATGTTTGATGGCTGAAACAAAAATGACATTGTCTAATGTGATTATTAATGTGTGTAGAAGAAATATTTAAGACAGTTATAAACAGTGTGGGGTAAGACGACTTCAAGGAAGGTTCATAAAATGACATAGAACCACACATACATTGTACCAATCAGTTTTCTGATTTTGATGTGTACTAAATTATATAAGCAATATCCATTAGGAGCAACCAGGTGAGGAGCACAGAGAGCTCTCTGTACTATCTTTGCAAGTCCTTATACATCTATAATTATCTCAAAATAAAAAGTTAAAAGGAATGGTTCCTAACTTCAGTCATGTGACTAAACCATTCAAGACTATAATTTGCTCTTAAACTTTTCAGGGGAGAGACAGCACAATTTCCTTCTACAGTTTAACCTAACTTAAGCTAATAATGCTAAAAGTCAGTAAATTCTATCTTTTAAAAATACTTGCACTCCCGTTATTAATGAGCCCATTTTTGTCTTCGTGCTCTTTTGTAGGTGTCTAAGATTATACCCAAATGCATATAAGTTTTATCAGTTGAAACCCAAATGTTAAAATGTGAATTCTTAAAAGAATATACTGTTTGATCTGTTAATAAGGTGAACAATTTTAATACAAATGCAGCTAGTAGGTTTTGTCTTTTCAACATAATAAGGCATTTTATAAGATACAATAATATGATTTTACTGTGATTTATTTTAAGAAAATAAATATACCAAAATTTATACTAAGTATCCTACAAATATGCATACTGACTCTGCTGGTATTACCAATGTTTTAAACATTTTAAACTCATCTTTTGAAATTTTTCCAAGTAGTTTGTAAGCAGTCAATACAGTTTCATTATCTTATTACCTTACATTTTTGTTTGTGAAATTGGCTACTGAGGCTATTCAAACCATGCAGGTATGGGTTCTAAAGATGATCACATTTGCAGGAGATTTTAAAGTCATCTGTGCAAACAGGAAACATCACTTTAGATAAAACTGGACATTAGCCAAGTTGGTCACCCAATTTAGCTGGGTACTGGCCTGCTGAAAACAGAAAACCAATCAAGGACAGCAATCTAACAACTGACTGTTGAAAAGAAATATACGTAGCTAGAGAGAGCAGGCAGAGAGGTGGGGCCATCTAAGGAGAACACTCATGAACAACAGAAGTGTGTGTCCAGTTCTGGGTGGCTCATTTTAAACAGAACCTTGAAAAACTAGAGTTCTCTTATAAAAAGTTCTTAAATAAGGAGAAAATATTTCCTCTTTTTAGTACTACCTGCTACTATAATTGTATCATGGAATCACCCATTGACTCAACAAATATTTATTAAGCACTCCTTAACACAGAAATACAAAAATAAGAAAGAGAGAAGAGAAGGTAGAGAAATTAGTTTGGGGAAAGGAAAATTAAGGTGATACTAAGAACATGGAAGTTGGGGATGTCTGGGAGACATCCAAGTGGAGATGTCAAACAGGCAAAACCAGCTAGCAGGCAGACATAAATACTGTAAGACCACACTGCCAGGGAGACCACCCAAGGAAGGCGGCAAACAGCTGGCAGACTTGGGCTCAGGAGGTAGCAACCATCTCTGTCCTATAAATAAGGACAGAACTAAACTCGCCCTTTCCAGGGAAAGAAGCAAAAAGGGAAACAGCAATGCAAGGTAAAGAGGGAAGAGCAGTATAGGAGTCTGTTTGGGAGAGAGCTGGCGCAGGCGGGAAGGCCGCACAACCGCCTCTCTTGAATCCTTTTGCTTCTTGTCAGGCTTCCATGCTATCTATACAATAGAAATAAATAATGCTCTTTTGTTATTAAACCATTTGTTAATAGCATTCTGTGTTCATGTCTTCAGTCATATTGACATCATGTTCTGCTTCGGTTTAGTTGAACTTGAAATCATCAGTTTGCACTTTATTATACAACTTCCAATGGTGATATCGCTAGCCTGATGACAACAGATTTATAAGAAAGAATCTAAAAATAAAAGCCATTATGCTGCTGACCACCAAATAAAAATAGATTTACTATCTTCAAGGTCACTCAGAGCTGAATTTAACAAATTCAGTTTCCCCTTCGCAATTACAAATGAAGAAAGTAAGCACAAATCAAACCAGCATGGAGGCTGGTGTGGCTCCTATTAATGCCAGCTGTATGAGAAACATTTAAACTTGGTATTCAGCTAGCACTGTGGATTTTGTAACTAGTCATCATCTCCTTCATTAATAAGCAGTTAGTGACAAAATCAGATCACATCATCTGTGCAGTTAATTACAAGCTGGAAAATATTCAGGGTATACAAATTTTATTAGCATGGCTGACATCTGTCAACTATTTTGGTTAATTACTCCTGAATTTGGATTCTAGCCTTCAACTATTTCAAATTTTAATATATTTGACATAAACGGTTTGCAAGCTACCATTATCTCTGTTGAGTATTTTTATCTTACTCCTACTCTAAAATTGTCAGACATAAGTAGTGTTAACTCTCATGCTGACAGTTGATTCTGTAGCTAAATAAAATAAACTGTTAATTAGTACAATGCTATCTACCATCAGGTTAAGTTTTTTTTTCCTTAATTCTTATTAAATATTCTCAGCATTGCTATATAGAACATGAAATATCTTGAACTCTCTTAATTACATGTTAAGGATATAACCCTGAAACTTTTCTCTTTACTTTGGAGGAAAAAAAAAAAAATTTCATTTTTACAGGCTGGACATGGATAGGGTATTTGTGTTGCTTTATAAGTAAACATGCTTCCCACACCTCATCTAATCTACACATCATTTGTAGATCAGGCTTCTTGGGAGAAATTAGTTTTTAAATGAAAGAAGACGGGGGCAAAAAGAGAAGATCAAAAATGTTCAGAAGGAATGGGAGAGATGAACCACAGTGAGTAGAAGTAATTCACAGAAAGTAAAGCAAAAGCAGTTCACTGAACAGTTTACATTTCACAGGTAGTCAGTGGCAACAAGAACACACAAAAGGAAAAATTAAAAATGGAGAAAATATACTAAAAACAAAACATGTACAATTACTCACTTTTAATTTCCCCATGTTACTATAATAATTTTCCATATTCTTAAAGAAAATAGGCTTAGAGAAACTAAGTGAATCCCTAAATTTGCAAAGTTAGCAAATGGCAGAGTGGTGATTTGAGCTCAGGCAGGCTGACTTCAGGCCTTCAACCACAACACAACCTTGTTTCCAAAATGTATATTCTCCACTTAAAAGAAAGGTCTTAGGAGGATAGTGTAGGCTCACTCTCAAGGATACATATGTCCTGAACTGTCTTTCAAGAAGGGTTAATTTGCAGTGACCCAGTTACCATTCCATTTGTGGTGTTTATGTAACTGATCAACATGGGTGTCATCTGTGGTGGTAATGAATGATCCAGCTACCTGACACATAACACGAGTTGAACCCTGGCTTCCTTAATATAATCAATACTCCTTTAGAAAAATGTGGAGCCTTAACATGAAAGGCTATACGCTGTAAAAGACATGGCTCTCTAAGCACATATGGCACCCTGATCTCTTTCCTTCATAACTGGAATTAGGCTGCTCCCAATAATAATGGCTTAATCTATTCTTTTTTTGGAGAATGTGGATATTTCTGAACCTCTGGTTTAAATCTCTCATAATCTCACCCAAAATGCCCACCATCTGGCAGGCACCAGCAGCCTAGGTGAGTACAGACAATGGTCAACCGGCATCTGTGGCGTGAGGATGCTTGTGGAGAGCTGCTTTGGAGAAGGCATCCCGTATTTAGACCTATCATATTAAGTGGGGATTTTGTGGAGAATCACTCAGGCAAATCAAGCAAAAAGACCAATTCCCAGTGTCCGCTTAATGTAATTGCAAGGTACCCCTAAGTATCACTTTTGTTTCTTTTATGATCAGTGACATTCAGTGGTTTACATTTTAAACCCAGATAATGGTTTTACATGTCAGAGACTCAGAAATGACTCAATATTGTCAAGATGTCTATTCTACCCAAATTGATTTATAGATCCAATGCAATCCCAATCATAATCTCAGGATACCTTTGGTAGAAATTAACAAGCTGTTTCTAAAAAGGAAAACAAAGTTGGGAGGCTAATGATACCCGACTTCAGGAATTATGATGAAGTGACAGCAATCAAAATAGAGTGGTACTGCTGCAAAGAGACACAAATACATCAACGGAACAAAACAGAGTCCAAAAATAGATCCACACATACATGGACAAGTGATTTCCAAGAAAGTGAAAAGGCAATTCAGTGAAGGAAGGGACGTCTTTTCAACAAATGGTGCTGGAACAATTCTATGTCCATGTACACACACAAAAAAAGATTTTGGATCCATACATTTCATGATGTACAGGAGTCCTTATCTGCAAGAGATACATTCAAAGGCCCCAGACAATGCCTGAAACTGGATAGTACTGAACCCTATATATACTGTTTTTTCCTATTCATATTTACCTATGATACAGTTTAATTTATAAATCAGAAAGTAAAATATTAATAACTAACAAAATAGAACTATAACATACTGTAATAATAGTTATGTGAATGCAGGCTATCTCAAAATATTTTACTGTACTATACTCACCTTTCTCCTTGTAATGATGTGACATGGTACAATGCCTGTGTAATGAGGTGAAGTAGGGTGAAGGACGTACGCATTGTGACACAGCATTAGGCTACTATTGACTATCTGTATTCTTGAATCTGTGTAACTATCCCTTACTTGGTGTAACTCATTGCAGGGGATCCCTTGCTCAAGTCGTCATACAGGCTGAATGATTCTGGCACAACACATTGCTGTCAATTGGAACATCTTTTTGGTTCATATCTTCCACCCACAAATTTACCTTTCCACCTTAACTAAGCACTTAATATACATTGTGGCCATAACTTTTGCAGTTTGAGGTGCAACAGCAAGACCAGCACAAATTTACTTGTCCTGTTTCACAATTTCATGGATAGATTTGTTCTTAACCTTAGCAACCTCGGCATATTTTTCTCTTTCCTTATTAAATCAAGAACGTTCACCTTTTCATTTAAAGGAAGCACTTTCTAGCTTCTCTCTGGCACATCCAAATTGCCAGCAACACTACTCCTATACTTTGGGGTCATTATTAACTGAAATAAGGGTTACTTGAACACAAGGACTGAGATACTGCAACAGTTGATCTGATCACTATGAACCTGAAAGAGCAAATCCCTCAAGATGAATCCTGAGGGGCTAACTGGGTCTAATTTTACAATAGAGCCAAGTGGCCATTTGCTAACTAGAGGTCACACAAGTACCCCGAGTTCCCAGAAACATGTCCTTAATTCTGAACCTTCGCAGCTAACTATTCCTGTTCAGGCCACCTGAACCAACCAACAGACTGCGTAGCCTGCATCAACCAACCAGAAATCACTTGCACTGAACGACCTGAACTAAGCAAGGTGGACTCCTTCATTTGAAAAAATGGACCTGAATGGGAACCTGGGCAGAAAGCCGCTCTATAAAAGCTCCATCCATCCTTTGTTCTCTGGAATACACCTTCGTTTTACAGGGCACAAGGGATGGTGCGAGATTTCATCACACTACTCAGAACAGTGCACAATTTAAAACTTACGAATTATTTGCTTCCGGATTTCCATTTAATGTTTTTGGACCACAGGGGACTGAAACTACAAAAAACGAGTATGCAGGTAAGAGGGGACTACTGTGAATATGTCAAAGCATATCAAATTATGTATCTTAAATATTTCCCACTTACTATATTTCATTTATAGTTCCATAGAGCTATAACTTCAAAAAAAAAAAAAAAAAGTCCAGCACAGGGTAGTTTGGAGTTAATGTAATTATTATCCCATCCTGACCCACCTCAGGAGTATCTGAGGACAGCACGGTGCCTCTAGTAAGGAAGGAGGTCTTCTTGGGTATAAAGCTGTCATGGCCATTCTCACTATCTTCCTCCCACAAAGCTGGTAGCTTTAAATCATGATCATAAAGCTACATCATGTATGAATGACAATGTTTTTCTGTTCTATAAAGCAAGCTGTATCTTATCCAAAAGTGCAACAGATCATTAAGAAACAAATTCAAAAGGAGAAATGTACTGACTATTTAAATCCCATTAGAAAGTATTAACTAAGCCATCCCAGGACATTCCCACAACACTGACTCACAGAGGCATTCCCATACAGATTCAGAATGAGTAGCATATTGCAATCTGGATTTAGCTTATGCTTCTTGGCACATTAACTCTTGCTGCCCACTGAGTCTTAGGAAAGGTTGACCAAACCCCGAAACAATCTAACATTACTCTTCACTAGAGCTCTAGAGGCTTGTAAGGAGTGCAATAGTAGTCTCTAGAGGAACAGCTGCGTCCAGAGCTTGCATGCTACTCATATATGATGACTTGAGAAACATTAGCTTTATTGGTTTTTAAGCAAGAAAGTGGCATAGGTTTTGGATGAAATGTTCACTCAGGGGAAATACAAAGTGTTTATTTAAATACGTTAACTATATTGTGTCTAACCACCACCCCAAAAATGTGATGAACGGCACATTTGAGATGCTGGATAATAGAAAGGGGGCCCGGGCACAGTGGCTTACACCTGTAATCCCAGATCAGAGGCTGATGCAGGCTGATCACCAGAGGTCAGGAGTTCAAGACCAGCCTGGCCAACATGGTAAAATGCCATCTCTACTAAAAATACAAAAGTGAGCCCATCATGGTAGCAGGCAACTATAATCCCAGCTACTCAGGAGGCTGAGGCAGGAGAATCGCTTCAACCCGGTAGGCAGAGGTAGCAGTGAGCCAAGATTGTGCCATTGCACTCCAGTCTGGGCAACAAGAGTGAAACTCCATCTCAAAAAAAAATAAATAAATAAATATAATAATAATAGAAGAAAGGGGAAAACAGGGTTGCTGCCAATGAGAGAACTTAGTAAAGGATAAACTTTTCAGGATAAAGACAGGTGAGTTGTTTGAAGTGAAAGGAGAAGATTCCAAGGACAGAAAGGTGAAGAATTTACTAATTTGGAAAGAAAGAATCAAAAACTTGCATTGGCAATGGAGACGAGAGGTCCCACACCAACTAAGTGAGAGCCCCAGATTGGAAGCCAGACACCGTCCATTCCAGAGCCCATATTCTTCACCCTCCTACTGACCAATTCTTCCATGCCATCAGCAGCACTGACACATGGGCCTTCACAATGAACACTTCATGAGACTGGCAGTGTCTCTGCGGCTGTCCTCACTGTGCAGACAGCACAGATAACACGGAAATCACGGCAACAGAAAACGTAACATTTAAGAAGCCTCTCTCATATATAAATGTTAGAATCTAGCATACGTCATGGTAAAGCAGAAATTATTCTGAATACACAGCATATTCTATTTTCTCTGTCTTCACATGAAGGTGACAGATTTAGCAGGGATGACAGGCACATACTATAAAATGATTACCCTAGTTAAAAGTTCTTATGCAGAAGTCATATTCATTGGGAATATAAAATAATACAGGTCTTAGCAGCAAACTTTCAGTTTAATGTTAACTATGATGCATAAAATAAAACGAATAAAAAGACCATGCAATGCAGCACATTAAAAACACTCTGAGGCAAAGGCAGGGCGCAGGGGGGCTAGGTCAAGAGATCTGGGGGTGCAGGTTAGCTGTAAATAACTTAATTATTCCAAGTCCATTTCTTCATCTATAAAATGCAGAATAATTCCACTTGCCGCAACAACGTCTCAGGTCTTAGAGGATTAAATGAGAGAGTGTAAAAGAAACTGCCAAGGCTCATACACAAATGTAGCGGGGGTATTCTCATCACCACTGCTTTCTCTCTTTCAGAGATGTCAACTATGTAATCCCTTCACTTGGTTTCAGCACTTCAAAAGATGGAACTTCTATTCAGCCAAAGCTTCCACTAAGGTATCTGAATAATTTTTTGGTATCCTTAATCACATCTAATTTTTTTATTTTTATTTTTTTGGTAGACACAGGATCTGACTCTGTCACCCAGGCTGGAGTGCAGTGACAAGATCACAGCTCACTGCAACCTGAAATCCCTACCCCGCCCCCCGAAATAGGTAGGACTACAGGCACACACCATCACATCCAGCTAACTTTATTTTTTGTAGAGAAGGGGTCTTGCTGTTGCCCAGGCTGATCTCAAACTCCTGACCTCAGGCAATCTTCCCACCTCAGCTTCCCAAAGCTCTGTGATTACAAGTGTGAGCCATTGCACCCAGCCAATCACACATAATTTTGACTGCTGGTACATGAAATAGAGGATTACTGGTCTTGTAAATTTTCACATCTTTTTTTTAAAGTTTGCTCTGTGTATACTACAAAACATTTGTGGTATTATGCTAAAACATTCTTCATAAAAATTCACATTTTGTCCTTACAAATGATTACACTCATTTTTTTTATTCCACCCCAAAGTCCACCCCTCAAATCTGGGAAATAACAATTTTATAAGAATTTTTAAAAGAAAAAAAACTTTTATTACTTATCATTCAGGTTTTCAGACATATTTTTTGCATTGGAATATCTCCTTTCACCCCTGAAGGGCACTGAACAATAAAGGTGAAGGACTACAATAAAATGTCCCATATTGACTTTTAAAATGTATTAATCGTCTTTTAGTGTCATGAGATCATGTGGAAAGAAAAGTAATGTGAAATCAGACCAGGCTCTCCTGGACTGATAGAGGAGGAGCTGCTGCTCCTTAGATATATAACCCAGGAAATTTTTTTTATTGTGACTAATTCATTAGACATTCTATGTTCTACATTTATTGCTCAATAAAATAAATAAATAATGAGGTAAAGATACACTTCATTACAGAACATTCTATTGTCTATGTAGGTACTTGGGGAGGGTAGATGAGTTTTTAAAAAGCAGTTTAACATTTTTCTGGTTCTTATTTACAACTCTAGACTACAGATTTCAGGGAAAGGGGAAGACAGTGAGGACAAAGAATCTGTTCTAATCTAAACATTCTTCACGATTTAGTGGTAATTACTTCTTTTAAGGTTCAGTCACCTTCAAAATATTACACGATAAAAAGAAGAGAAAAATATTACATGGTTCATAGCCAAGAACATTAATAAGAGTACTTTCTAAAGTATAATCATTATTTTCATTTTCTATTTAAAATTTTTCATTTATCATCTCAGTTGCCAAATTTCAATCTTCATTGATTAAAAACACAGCAAAACTCCTTGCATACAAATTTATTCAGGTTTGCAAACATTAAATCATCATTAGATTAGAATGACAAGCATGACAAAATTAATATGGCAAAAGAGGTTTGGGGAAATATAAACTCTAAAATGTATTGAATTAGGTTTTAAATTGAACCCATATAAGCTTAAGTTCAATCAAAACCAATATTGCACACTTTTTAATCAATTATTTCATAATCATCCCTCTAAATCCTTTAATTTACCAAGAAATCCTATCTAAAAAGTTTTCTAAAGTCAGCCATAAAATACCACTAAAATGCAAATTGGGTCTAAACTTCCACTAAGTCCATCAAATGTCACCTTACTTCATCAAATCACTTTACATGAATGAATCTTAAAAATGTCTTCAGCATTCATTAGTGTTACAATTAAGAACCATATTATATTGAAAATAAAACAACATATTTATTTTGAACGATCATGGATTTAAACTCTTTAAAATAACTTATCATGCAAGTCACATGATATTAAGCTCATTTATAACTTCTAAACAAAATTTAAACCTCTACAAAGCTAATGTTTAGGCCAGAGCAACAGTTCTGCTTTTTCAACTACATCTAATAGAAGAACCTTTGTTGGTTCCTTTAACACAATCGTGTTGTTAGCAAATGATTACAGAGGAGGTTAGGTCTGGAAATGTAAGTTTGAGAGTCATCACTGTGAATCCATGAGAAAGCATGAGGGCCACAGAGGCTGAATATGAGCCGAGCAGAGAACACGCCACAAGATGCCCCTTAGAAGACAGGCAGTGGGAGTTGGACTTGGGTGGGGCACGTAAAGTAGGATACAGATGAGTTACCCTTCACTTCCTCTTTAAAAGCCCCCACAGGGTGCAGTGGCTCACGCCTGTAATCCCAGCCCTTTGGGAAGCCAAGGCAGGCGGATTTCCTGAGCTCAGGAGTTCAAAATCAGCTGGGACAACACAGTGAAACCCCGTCTCTACTAAAATACAAAAATAATAATAATAATAATAATAATAATAATTAGCCGGGTGTGGCTGCCTGCGCCTGTAGTCCCAGCTACTCAGGAGGCTGAGGCAGGATAACTGCTTGAACCCAGCAGGCAGAGGTTGCAGTGGGCCGAGATCAAGCCACTGCACTCCAGCCTGGGCAACAAAGCAAGACTCCGTCTCCAAAAAAAAAAAAAAGGGGGAGCCTCCTTTGTAAGTATCAAAATAGATGCATTTGGTAATCACACTGGAATAGATCTCCAGTATTAATGTTTTAATGCCTAATATTTTGCTTTCCCCCAATCACCATCTTTCATAAATGAGAAAAAAGAAAATATTTCAAAAATAGAGACTTTTGTAAAATTAAGAATCACAAGAATATGAAATCTTTAATTTATTTGAAGCTGAACAAGTTGCAATGAACTAATCAGAATAAGAATTACATAATTTGATACTTTTGGGATATAACTTTGTATCTTATTAATGGGATCCAGACGGAGATTTGACAGTTACGAAAAGTATTCAAAAACTGTTGTAAAATTTTAGTTCATCATCTTTCCTCCAGAAAAATCACCTGTAAGATGAGAAAACATGAAAGAAACATTGTGATGAAATGGGCCAATTCTAACCCATATCTCAGTTTTCTGGGCTCAATGAGGAGTCTTGGGAGGCTCCACTAGGGTGTGCTCTGTCCCGCCCCCCATAATTTCATCTATACTTCCCTGCAGATGGTTCCAACTCTGAACCCTAAAAGCAGGTGGGCCTGGGTTAATGATGGCAACAACTCACACCTCACTGGGAGGCAAATCGAGAGAACTGGCTAAAACCATCCACACAGGGTGAAGTTGGCTTGGGCTGGAACCCCAGTTTGGTTACTTAGCTGGCAAAATGACCTTAGGTGAGCTACTTAACATCTTTCAGCCTGAGCCAGAGATGCCCCATCTACAAAATGGAGATAATACTTAAGGAGCTGTGAGGATTAAAATGAAAGACATGCAGGATCCTCAATAAATGTTAGCTGTAGTTATGACACTCCGTCTTCTCCAAGAGAAGTGGTTGGCACTCGAGCTGTGCAAACCTCCTCAGGATAAACCACAGAGGCATAGCTAGGGCACATAGCCTCAAAACATGAACAGGGAGGGCACTTAAGTAAAAAGTCCACCTCATATACCAAAACCAAGGCAAACAAGATGGAAATTCTCTTACAGGTTCCTGATTAAAGAAAAATCATGTTGACATGTTTATCTGCATTAAAAGAATTTTAAAACATGGGTTCCTACTCTTCTCTCCATCATGCTGGCTCTTTGGCCTGGCAGAGTGAGTAGTACAGCTACTGAGTCTTCAAAAAGAAAGGAAAAAAAAATTACCACAAAATATGCCAAAGTTACCAGCAAGAACAGGTTATAAGATGGACCCATATGAATAGATTTCGCCTTGTTTCTGTTTCATTGTTGCACTTCCTTCTATTAACTGCACAAATGGAACACTACTTTAAATCATCACATCTGTGGGATGAAAATTCTTAACACTTCCTTCTTAATGCATTGTGGTAGTTATATGTAAAGTATCCTAACAAAAGCTAAACTTACTAATAAATCATTATATTTATAATATAATAACTTTAATGTAAAACTGTCTAAAACACACATTTCTGAAGTCAACCACAGCATGCATGTACTCTGTAAGGTTGTCAAACTTGTGACATACAAGAGCCATGTTAAAGATGAGAGCTTCTCAAATTTACGATAGTATTATTTTTTCCTCCAAGCACTGACTATTGCTCTTAAAATTTTTCTGAATCAGTTGAGCTGGAATGACAAAAAGATTTCCAACATGTTTGTATTCGATGTTGGTCCCTAAAGCCTGCCATATAAAGATTAATCATTTCTTGGCCAGCCAGTCTTTAATGTTGCGATTCACTTAGTCATTGTGCTGGAAAACTGTTTCTATTTCATATAAACCTAAGGAAGAAGAAGAAGAAATAGGGAAAGAGGAAAAGGAGGAGATGGAGACAGAGAAAGAGAAAGAAATAGAGGACAGTTTACCAACCAAATACAATAATCCGGGAACCTTCCTTACCTCTTCCGCAGAAAAAATAAAACCAATTTCATCCAATAAAATAAAATACTACTGGAAATAAAAATTACCTCAACCAATCCCTCCTCTCAAGAGATGAAATGACTAAACCAAATATCAACTAACACACACCTTTTGAAGTGTGAAAGCATATGTAGATGACAGCAGCCTGGTTTAACATTCACCGGAAGCTGGCCGAAGCTGAGGGTTGGGACAGATAACCAGATAATGTGGGGGAAGCCAAGCACATTCTCTGGCCTCCATCTGGTTTCACTTGGACTTGCTGAACACTGTACTGTCACACTTAGAATCCACTGGTCAGCTTGAATTATGTTGACTGGAATCTCTGGGGATAGGTTTTGCAATCACGAAGAATCCTTGTTTGAGAAAATCTTCCTCTAAAATGAATGAAAAACTGTGTAACTTGGATAGAAACTTCAACACCAATATAAAAGAATTCAAAGATTCTAGTCACTCTCTTCTGTAAATGAATATTTACAAGTTAGTAACAACATGCTATGAATCTGTACAAGAATGAGGCTCAGCCATGAAATTCTTCCTAGAAAAGGTGGCGTAGCAGTATTCCTTTTAGCAATTTTTCAGGCTGGTTTAGGAGAAATCTCTTTTAGATGGAGAAAAATTGTATTTGTGGATTATAAAAAAATTTTGTTGCCATATTTGTGGAGGGAAACTGACTCTTTGAAAAGCAATTTAAACATGGCTATCCATCTATTTCACAACCGATCAACCAACACTCTCCCATGACAGTGCAGGGTACAGTCGACACTGGGAAGACAGCAAACCTGGGTTCTTATTAAAATTCAAGTACTATCTCGAGCCAGACACAGGTTTTTCTATGCAAAACCTAGCAAAATATATTTCTTCCCTTTGGTAGTAATCTTTTAAATAACTAAAATAGTTACCTAAATTCAACATGAATATATAACAAACTACTGTTTCTTCCTACTATGTTAATCCTTGGAGTTTGTTTACATGTTAGCTTTTAGGATATTGTGCCCCCTGGAGAATTCACATCTAGGAATAAGATTTCCATAGTACAAATCAACCTTTTGACACTGCTACATCAAAATTCTAGTAGCAACAGATAAACTGAAACTGCCTACAGTCATTCTTGACTGGGGCAGGATGACATGGTGCCAGTCTCCCAATGCCACGACCAATTTGATGATACCTATGTCATCACGATAGACAAAATACAGCACAGCTGGCACTAATGTCATTCTTATCCTGGAAAAGGTTCACCCCAAAATCTCCAGGTATGGGGATTTTTTTTTTTAATCGCAGCCTGCAAAGCTGTGTTTATGAAGTATTTCACACAGACTCACTGAGTTCTCGTCATAATTCTATGAGACAAAGAGTCACGTTTGTCTCACTCTATTCAACGGGTATATTTTGTAAACTGGGATGTATAATTTAATGTTTGTTAATCACAGTTTAAGCACTTGAGAAAAGGTTAGGTCCTAAAGGAATTCTAGGGAGAATCTTTTTATAAACCGCAGGCTTTGGCTATTTAAAAAAATCACTCCTGATTTATATGAGACCTTATTATTCAGTTTGCTCAAATCTGAATGCACCTATATTTCTATCAGGTAGATCCCATTTTACATATGAAGACATAGACAGAGGTTAACGTCCTTTCTCAAGGTCACAAAACTAGTCGTTGCAAAATAGATTGTATCTCAGAGCTCCAAACTCCTCATCCTCATTTAGTCCACCAGGCTATGCTGCTTCTCTGACTGAACTGAAAGTAGATTACAATAAAAGATTACCATAAAAGTTTGATTCTCCCATTCACCACTTCATGGACTGTCTTTAGAAGTACAATACAAAAAAAATTGATTTGGTATTCACCTTTGGTATTTTTCATTGCAATGAAGCAGCAGAGAATGTGACTAAAAGAGCCTCACTCATAGACCACACCAATGCATATGTTTTCAGAGTAATCATCTAAAAAAAAAATCAGCAGGCTATTAGGATTCTGGCTAATTAAAATAGATGAATTTGCTTTAAAAACAAAAACAAAAACAAAAAAAAACTCCCACATTTTCCGAGTAAGTCTCCCCGAGTCTTCCTATCACACCTCTGGTAGCACTTTATGATCTGGGGGTACTTTGGATGTGAAAGTATAGTTTGGAAGCAGAGCATGTGTGGTGATCACTGTTTCCTTAGTTTAAAAGTGGTAAAAGGCCAGGTGTGGTGCCTCATGCCTGTAATCCCAGCACTTTGGGACGCTGAGGCAAACGGATCACTTGAGGTCAGGAATTTGAGCCCAACCTGGCCAACACGGTGAAACCCCGTCTCTACGAAAAATACAAAAATTAGCCAGGCATGGTGGCACGCGCCTGTAGTCTCAGCTACTCAGGAGGCTCAGGCAGGAGAATCACTTGAACCCGCGAGGCGTAGGTTGTAGTAAGCCAAGAAGATCTAGCCACTGCGCTCCATCCTGAGCAACAGAGCAAGATTCCACTCAAAACACAAACAAAAAGTGGTAAAAGACAGAGAGACAGAGGAAGGAAAGCTGAATATGAGTGAGTGACACAGCTCTACAGGCAGCCCCTATCCTTGCTCCATTCCATCCAACAGAGGCACGGGCCCTAGCAGGTAGTGCACAGGCAGGATTTGGACCCCAGGGCAGCAGACAATTGTACTAGTGATAGATTCCTAATAAGCCACGGATACCTAACTAACTCCAGCTGGGTCAGTCAACGTCACTCTGCCTTTTGGGATTCTGGAATCAGGTCTCAGACACGCTCTTGAAACTGAGGGGATGGAAAAACATGAGCTGAGACTGTCACATAGGACAGGAGGCTCAGATGGCTAGAGAAAGACAGTCATCGGAAAGAGAGGAATGAAACTGATGAGCAGGAGGAAGCTTGTTTCAAGTGACCTCTAGGTCAGAGAGGTAAAAGCAGAGACAGATGAGGCAGACAAAGCTTCTGAGTAGTATCTAGTGGAGTTCCAGCCCCTGGTCCCTTGGGAGACCTGGAATTCAGAATGTGAAATACCCTTGTAGTCCTGGAATTAGCATTTTTCTAACACTTGCTATCAAAATAACCTTAATTACTGATTAGGACACAGTCCCCTCCCCTCAAAAAAAAATTTAAGAACATTGATATGGTCAGAGAAACTGCACCTAGAGTGCATCAAGTCCTTTTATTACCAAATTTAGAATACGTGAGAACTGACTTGCTGAAATGGCTCCTTCTCTAGGAGCATGTGGAGATGAAGGCAAATGCCATTCCTGCATAGATGTAAACACAGGCCTCCTGTCCTCCTAGTCATCAACTGTGCTGCAAAGAAGGGCTGTCCTCAAGGTGAGAGGCAGAGTTCCACCATTCCCAAGTTGGCACTTGAAATGTAATACGTCACACAGTGACTCCATGTATTTTACATAGTACAGAAAGAGATGTATATACAGATAGAGACACAGATATGCATGTAAAATAGGCTTTGGGGCCTATTTTACATGCACATCTCTATGAGTCTCTACATGTGTCTCTTTATCTGTCACGGTGGCTCATGCCTGTAATCCCAGCTCATTGGGAGGCCAAAGTAGGAGGATTGCTTGAGCCCAGGGCTTAACACCAGCCTGGGCAACACAGTGAGACCTGTCTCTATTTAAAAAAAAAAAAAAAGTCAGACATGGTGTCGCACACCTGTAATCCCAGCTACTAAGGAGGCTGAGGCGGGAGGATTGCTTGAGCCCCAGGAGGTCGAAGCTGCAGTAAACTGAAATTGTGCCACTGCCCTACAGCCTGGGTGACAGAGCAAGACCCTGACAAAAAAATAAAAATTAAAAAAATAGGCTTTTGCAGTGTGGACTGGGTATGTATCAAATTCATTTTCAAACATTTCTACAGAAAATTACATTCCAAGGTCCATACAACACGATTTGCAAGATCAAAAACGAGAGATGCACTCCCCAAATAACTTTCTTTTCATGATGTTTGAGTCTGGTATCTTTCACTTAGGAGTTATATATTTAAAAGGGCCTGGATTAACAACAACAACAAAAAATCCCAACTCTATTACTTACTAGCTCTATAACCTCAGAAAAGTTCTAAATAACAACTATAACACCTACTAACAAGATGTTTATAAGAATTACATTATTAATAAGTAAAAGTAATCTAGAAGACCTGGCATTTCAGAGGCACTTAAAAAGCCTCCTTTTCTTTAAACTTATTTTTTTCTCAGCCTTCATCGATCCACAACTGAATATTATTTTAGTCCATTTCTGTATCTCAGTTCTCTTTTACCCTGTACAATTTCAGATGCTCCAAACTGAGCCTTCTCATTATTGTAGAAGCTGGACTGTATCTTACAACACATTCACTCAAATTTGACTACTTAGTGTGGACTGTGACTACCAGCTGGCCAGATGAATTGAGCAGAGACTGAACTTATTCCTAAAAGAACTAATTGAACTTATTCCTGAATCCCTGAAGCTTAAGGTTCAGTCATTAACATCCCTACCCACTGCTGCTGATCTCTCATCCTAACCAGATATCTCAATATCTCAACTGCTAACTATTTAGACCAGTTTTCTCCACTTGACTATGGGATGTTCCTTTCCTTTTCAGGGATTTTTTTATTTGTTCTGGGCTGGTCCTTTCTTCACTCCAAGGCTGAGGACTCTTGATTCTTTCCAAAAAATAACCTCAAATAAGGTCAGGTGTGTTGCTAGCTTTCAGTAGCTCCTTACAATAATTGGATATTTATGCAAATCTTGGCAATCTTACATGGTCAGCCCAAGCTAAGCACAGACAGACTTCCTATAGGCCTATGGACCTAATTACATACGCCGATAGCTTTTTCTGAAGACAATCCATTTATATTTGAACTCCCTAAGAATTTAGTTTGACAGAAGCATCAAGAGACAGATTGTGCCTTATAATATCAAAGATATTTAAAAAGTTATGTTAATGTAATTCTGCCACTTTTTGGCCATATGATGCATGTAGCCATTTAACCTTTAAGACTTTGTAAAATGGTGATAACATACTTGCAGTCCTTGCTTTGCACAGCTTTGAGATGCATAAATTTCAGTTACCACAGTTTAATCAACATCATTCTGCCAATAAGAAGACTCAAATGTCAGTTACTATGGTAAATTAATCAATCATAATTACATAAAAGAAACTTCACCATTAGCTCTTCAGTGCACCAATCACTGAGTAAATAACAGATGTGTATCATGATCCATGACCAATCATGTCACTTCTCTCAAAGTCTGTCAGCGATTGGTCACTGTGCATCTGAGTTCATACACAGACAGCAAAGCATATAGCTGTGGTGCCTCCATGTCTCACAGTGATTAACCCACTTGACATTTTACAAAAATGGGTAATCCAAAGAGGGAAGTGGGCAGCAAAGATGAAAGTGCAGCAATGAAACACTGGTAAACTCAAAGTGAAATTTGAATCAAACATAAATGACGTTTAGAGAAGAAATAGCTGACTATGGGAATGACATCTAAGAGACACGAAGGACATCTAAGAGACACTGGATGTGCAGCCACAGGCAGTTGGTGAAGTCAGCTTCACATAAATTAGCAAAAGAATGAAGACGTCCCAGAGGAAGTGATGCCAGCAAAACAACTTCACATTAATGGAACTCACTGAAAGCACAAAGGATGAAATATGGGAAACTGATCCAAACTTAGAAAGGAGTATGGAAATTCACCAAGGCATAGAAAAGATGCTAAGCCCGACTTATATTGTATGACAAGATGAAGAAGACAGGCACTGTTCCAACTACTCTTGATAAGTTTTTAATTCTCAATTCTTCTAATTTTATTTATTTTTATTTTTATTTTTTTGGAGATTGAGTTTCGCTCCTGTCACCCAGGCTGGAGTGCAATGGCACGATCTCAGCTCACTGCAACCTCTCTCTCCTGGGTTCAAGCAATTCTCCTGACCCAGCCTCCCAAGTAGCTGGGTTTACAGGTGCCTGCCACCATGCCCAGCCAATTTTTGTATTTTTAGTAAAGACAGGGTTTCACCGTGTTGGCTAAGTTGGTCTCGAACTCCTGACCTCAGGCCATCTACCGTCTCGGCCTCCCAAAGTGTTGGGATTACAGGTGTGAGCCCTTCATCTAATCTTTTACATTACAGTATACTAAATCAATACCAGTTTTTTCATTTCCGTACACATTTGTAACTCACAAGAGAATTTTTAATGTTTTAACAAAAACATTCAAAGGTCATGGGAACACTCGAGTTGTTCCCACTATTATTAAGATTGTTTTGTGTAGTTCAGCTTGCACCATCACTGTTCCAGTCCTGCACTACTGTGCAAAATGAGGACTGCTTTTTGGAAAGGTATAGTAAGGATTAGAATATATGATGTTCATAAAGTATCTGTTGAGGGATGAGGATGGAAGGCAAGCAAGGGCTAACTTCTGAAGAACTCTGCACGCCTTTAATGCTGAAAGTTAATTATAAATTCCTTAAGGATGACAGAAAACCACGACAGGGATTTAAGGAGAATGGCAGGGCAAGATCTGCGTTTTAGAAAATTAACAGGTCATATTCTACACGATGGATTTTAGCAAAATTTGTCTAAAAGAATAAACTGAATTAATTTATTTGAGAGTTTAAAAGTCTCTACACTAAGGCTATGGCCATGAGGGCAGAGAAGATAAATCATCTTTAAGAAATATTTAAATGTGGGATTGACCAAAGGTGGTGACTAACTGGAGACAGATGTTGATAATGCCTACAGGTGACTGGCTAGGGTAATATTTTGCTGACACTTGTTGGATGCAATGTGCTAGGTACTGTCCTATGGGCTTTACATCTACATACCAGCTCAGTTAATCCTAACAACCTCAGAAGGTAGCTTCTCTTATTATCACTGTTTAGAGAGAAGGGAAATGAGGAGCAGAGAAGGTGACTTGCGTAGGGTGGCACAGCTAGTAAATGGTGCTGCTAGAACAAGCCCAGCCCTGTCCAATTCCACAGCTACAACCTGAACCCACTCTCACCCTACCCATCCAGTGGGCCATCCTGCACTTAACACCCTTATCACTCAGTGACGCACTTAGCGCCCTTCCATGCTGCAGTCCCTTCCTGCCAGTCTGATCCTTCCTTTTGTCCCACAGCAAACACTACTACATGACTGCACTACAGGACCAGCACTGTCCTTCTCTTCCTACCATCAAAAAAGTTCTCTTCAAAAAACACGGGATCAACTGCTTATCTCCTGACCAACCTGCCTTCCATGTTGTTTACCGTTTAAGTAAATAATTACTTGGAACAAGGGGAAGATAAAGAACACGCCATATATCTGAGAAGAAAAATAATTTTATGTATTTTATAACCCTTCCATGTATAAGTTGCCATTTACAGATTAAAAATCTTTTGAGAAGGGGAAGACAGTGTAGATGAAATTATTTTTAACCCACCTGATTTCTAGCTTTCCACCCTATATGGGCTCCTATTGTCTCTTATCTTTTGTTTTTAGAAAGCACACCTTGCTGAGGGAAAGCCTCTTAAGGAAGTGTAGGTAAAGGATCATAATGGCTAGCTTTTTTCACATACTTTCCCAGAACTTTCTAGAAAAAGCTGTTAGTCTTCAAATGTCCCAGAAAGGACTGGCTTTTTATACTTATCTTCTCTAATTAATGATCAATTTTATCATAAGAATCTTTAAAGTTAAACAGATACATTTCTATCATTTTCCTTCTGCTGCCTAAAACTTGAATATAGTTGTATTGTTCATTCCCATTAATGAGATTTCCACTATATAAATTTGTTTTCCATTCTGACTGCTGAGTTATTTATCGAGGTCTATGAGAAGTCTAGATGAATTCTAAAACTATCCATAGAAGAAAAACAAATCTATCATGCTGGTACTAAGTTATATTTTAGTTATTCAGTTTATGCCAAAACACAGAAAATTGGTAGATGACAATTTAAATGGGTTACCAAAGAGTTACTCAGAAATCAATCTCCCAATCATAGATTTATGCTTAAAGGGAAAAATATTCATTCAATTCTTGATTTATACCAGTCATTCATAAAAGTCCTCAACAGATAAGGACCATAAATTTCCCTTCTGTAAAAGCGTAAATCAGTGCCATAGGAGGAGAACAACAGGCCTGTCTCCCTGAGTTCACTTCACTTCAACAGTAGCTTATAGGGAAGAAAAACAGAAGGTAATTTTTAGTTTTGTAGTTCTAACAATTTGTCTACTACTTAAAAAAAAAAAAAAGCTGACAATTGTATGACTCTCAAGTTTGAAAAAACATAGGCCTCAAGATTTGAATACTTATCCACATAGAGAATATAGTAATGATATTGATTAATAAATAATTTATTTGGCTAGAAACGGCTTTGGTCAGTCCTGCTACTTAAAAAAATATATATATTGTGCTGCTCTTCTTAGATATTTTAGGTTTTATTTTTCCAAGGATAAAAAATATTTTTTGTTTTTTGAGACAGGGTCTTGCTCTGTCACCAAGGCTGGAGTACAGTAGTGCTATCATAGCTCACTGCAGCCTTGACCTCCTGGGCTCAAGGGATCCTCATGCCTCAGTCTCCCAAGTAGCTAGGACTAGAGGTGCACGCCACCACGCCTGGCTAATTTTTTATTTTTTGTAGAGATGGAGTCTCCTTACATTGCCCAGGCTGGTCTCGAACTCCCAGCCTCAAGAGATCCTCCTACCTCCGCCTCCCAAAGTGCTGGGATTACAGGTGTGAACACTGTGCCCAGCTAATATTTTTGAAGAGAAATTCTTTGAAAACTAAACTGTGCATCAGTCAATCAGCAGAAAACAAATTGATGCAGCAAGATTTATAAGAGCTGTATCTTCAAATTTCTCATTTTTCTTCCCACAATAATATTGAAGTCTCCTGTTTATATCAGTGTGAAAAGATTTCCTGAATCGCCCTACATAGTTCATAAAATCCTTATATTTGAGGGTGGCATCACTAGGCTTAAATGTTTTAGGAATATATTTCCAAAGAAAAGATTTATCTAAACGTAAGCATTCTAAAAAGATACCAAATATCTACATCAAGCTATTGTGATTATCACACATAGCGGCACAAAATAATCTTCTTACAATTTTGTTCAAAATGAGCTATAAAACAACATTCCAAAAATTAAATTAGTATGGCCGGGCATGGTGGCTCACACCTATAATCCCAGCACTTAGGCAAGCTGATCACCTGAGGTCAGGAGTTCGAGACCAGCCTGGCCAACATGGTGAAACCCCGTCTCTACTAAAAATACAAAAATTAGCTAGGAGTGGTGACACGCACCTGTAGTCCCAGCTATTTGGGAGGTTGAGGGAGGAGGATCACTTGAACCTGGAAGGCAGAGGTTGTAGTGAGCCAAGATTGTACCACTGCACTCCAGTCTGGGTGATAGAGACTCATCTCAAAAAAAAAAAGAAAAAATTAGTACGTATTTGCCAAGAACCATTTGTTTAATGTTCAGAACATTCAGAGGGAAAAAACAAATGGTTTGACTTATTTTCACTCTGTTATTTACAGAGGATGCAACATTAGAAAAATTTTACAAGGTTGAATTATAATTTTCACAGCAGAGAAACTGATATGGTGTCTGATCTTCTGGTCTCTGGAAGGAATTTTCCTAATCCATTCAGAATCAAAAGCAAAAGCAAAACAAAAATCAGTTTACAGACTACTGAGTTACATAGTACAGTCCTACCTGGAAATATATCTCCTTTATATTTAGGATACTTTTTTTTTTTTTTTTTTGAGACGGAGTCTCGCTCTGTCGCCCAGGCTGGAGTGCAGTGGCCGGATCTCGGCTCACTGCAAGCTCTGCCTCCCAGGTAGGCGGAGCCTGCAGCTGGGACTACAGGCACCCACCACCTCGCCCGGCTAGTTTTTGTATTTCTTAGTAGAGACGGGGTTTCACTGTGTTAGCAAGGATGGTCTCGATCTCCTGACCTCGTGATCCGCCTGCCTCGGCCTCCCAAAGTGCTGGGATTACAGGCTTGAGCCACCGCGCCCGGCCAGGATACTTTTTATAGAAAACAAAACCGGGGGGGAAAAAAAAGCCATTGCTTCCATGACTAAAACACAACTCACGTTCTTTATCGATTAACCTCATTCCCAAATATTCTCACTGCCCAAAACAAATCTGTCTTATAAAAGCATAGAAACCTGCTTATCCCAAGAAATTCTCTTTGATGAAGATTCCATTAGCCCTGCTCTGTATTCTCTCTGCTTAGCCAATCTGCTCAAAAGTTCATTGTTCTTTTGACAGGAATCATACAATTTAACTACATAATTTCCTCCTCCTAAGACAGAAAATTCAGGGCCTGGTTAATCAATAAAAATTTTCCTCTTCTCTCCTGTCTGATTTAAACCAAGTCAACTATATTGGCCACAATAAAAAATGTAAATTGTTGGAATCATTTGTGCTTAAATTATCTTATGGAAAAGGTGACAGTTCTCACCAACCAATCTATTTTCTCTTTACAACCTGGATTTACAATAGTTTCCTGCAGCTCCTTATTGGTTAGGATTATTCCCTAGACTTTAAGAGTGAAAAGGAAATATTTTTAAAAGGACACAGATACATTTTTAAATTAACACATCTATAATGTTAATGAGTGTTCATTACACATTTGGCAGATATATAAATTAGCCACCCCATTAATATCTCTGATAATATACAGGGTAAAATGAGGTAACAATATTAAGTACTTAGCAAAGGCATTGCAACATTCACTAAATGGTATCTATTTTTATGATTACTTCCGAATATCAGATCAGTTGTTTCTGGTATTTTTTCCCAGGAATTAATAGTCTATCATGTTTGTATCATTTCCTCTCCCTCATCCTAAGTACCCCCACTTTTCCCCCACCTTTCATCCCCAGCCCAACTCCTGTGTTGCCAGAGTAGGGTTTTCATTCATTTCATTAGATATGCATATAAACTCAGAGCTACAGAAAGAAATAATCTGATGTTTTCTGGGTGTGTGTGATGGGGTCTTGCTATGTTGCCCAAGCTGGTCTCAAACTTCTAAGCTCAAGCAATCCTCCTCCCTCAGCCTCCCAAGTTACTAGGGTTATAGGCATGAGCCACCACACCCAGAAATAATTTGATTTTTCAAAAGGACTTCCAGTATTAAGAAATATTAGTTATATTCTATAGTACTTTTCATGTCAATGAATCCACTTAGCTTCCAACCCATTAACTTTTATTTAGATTTGACTCAAGTTACAACGTACACATAAGCCATATGTTCTTTCCTATGGGTTTTTCACTCTTGAATTCACCACTGCCTTAAGTATTTTCTAATTTTTTTTTCTGAAAGAATTCGAAGTGAGAATAATAGCAGTTTTTAAATATTGATCCTTTGACCACCTATGCAAAAGTAGTTTGGTTGGGTATAGAATGATTGCATTTGATTCACTCCACTTGAAGGTAGCAAGTTTTATTCTAATTAGATACAGAATTTTCTCTGTATTATGACATTCAGAAATCTTATTATAGATAGATACATCTCATTTTTGCTGTTGTTGTTAAGGCCTCATATCTTCTAATTTCTTATTTTATTTTGGGCAACATCCGGTCTGCTATTTAATTCCCCCACTCATCAACTATGCTTTACATTTCAAGAATCTCACAACTCCTGGACTGAAGCTATATGCCCACCTCAGCCTCCCAAAGTGCTGGTATTACAGACGGGAGTCACCGTACCTGGCCCACTTTCCAAGAGTCTCAAGCACCCAGAAACCAGGAAGGAAGGCAGCAGCCCTGGCAGCAGCTCTGTTATTTGAGGTTTAGAGCAGGTTCTCATAAACCTACAGTACTCTAAATGTCATCTTTAAATCAGAGGAGTTATGACTTTTGACATAACATCCATTGTCAAGCCCAAAAAACATGATCCCATCCAAGAGCTAACAGAAAGCTACCTCACTCCCTAGAGATACTCTCTAGCTGTAGACACTCATGCAGTGTAGAAAACTGTCCATTCTCCACTAATTTCACTTCAAAATACAATTAGTTTACAGACAGCAGCTCAATACTGAAAACTGAACCTTACATATCAAAACTAATGTCAATCTAAAACTTAGAAAATATTCACGAGATATTTAAGTCAAAAGGTTTTCTATCAGCAAGTAGCAAAAATTATAAAAATGCAGGTTTAAAAGGCTTTGGTAATTATGAACATCACAATTATTTAGTGACAAATAATAAATTTAACACTGATAACTAGAAGTGAGAGTCCAGCCGGGCGCGGTGGCTCAAGCCTGTAATCCCAGCACTTTGGGAGGCCGAGACGGGCGGATCACGAGGTCAGGAGATCGAGACCATCCTTGCTAACACAGTGAAACCCCGTCTCTACTAAAAAATACAAAAAAACTAGCCGGGCGAGGTGGCGGGTGCCTGTAGTCCCAGCTACTCGGGAGGCTGAGGCAGGAGAATGGCGTGAACCCAGGAGGCGGAGCTTGCAGTGAGCTGAGATCCGGCCACTGCACTCCAGCCTGGGTGACAAAGCGAGACTCTGTCTCAAAAAAAAAGAGAGTGCAGGCCAGGCTCGGTTGCTCACACCTGTAATCCCACCACTTTGGGAGACAGAGGAGGGTGGGCGGGTCACTGGAGATCAGGAGTTCGAGACCAGCCTGGCCAACATGGTGAAACCCTGTCTCTACTAAAATTACAAAAATTAGCTGGGTGTGGTGGCACACATTTGTAGTCCCAGCTGCTTGGGAGACTCAGGCAGGAGAATCACTTGAACCCAGGAGGCAAAGGTTGCAGCGAGACAAGATCATGCCCCTGCACTCCAGCCTGGGCCACAAAAAAAAAAAAAAAAAAAAAAAAGGAGAATGCTGATTTGCTGTTAAAAAAAAAAAAAAAATTGATAAAAGCTTTAATTTACTCTTTCTCAAGGAAGCCACTAAACAGTACAACAATCAAACAAATCCAAGTACTAAGCTTTAAAAAGAACTGTTTTTACATGGACACAGGGGAGGGGAACAACACACACTAGGGGCTATCGCAGAGGCGTGGAGGGAGGGAGAGTATCAGGATAAACAGCTAATGCACGTGGGGTTTAATACTTGGTAACAGGTTAATCTGTACATGTTTTTTTTTTTTCTTTTTTTTTTTTTTTTTTTGAATAGCAAATAGTTTATTAGTACATGGTTTCAACGGGAGTAATAAATTCACATGAAAAGGAGACAATAATCAAGTCAAAAGAATAAATGATTACTAATCATCAGAAAATCTGTGGCCATTAGGGCTGGCACGTAAAAATCCAAAATCACTCAGAGGCCAAATCTTAAAGAAGATTCGTCCTCTTATTAGTCCATATGGAATAGGTCCATAGTATCTGGAATCTGTAGAATTCTGTAGATTATCACCTTCTAACCAAACATGACCCATTGGCACCTCGGGCCCCAAAGAACCCTGAAGACCTTCAAACGGGACACAGGTGGGCCTTTCTCACCTCTGTACATGTTTATCTATGTGACAACCCTGCACATCCTGCGCATGTATCCTGAAACTTAAAATAAAATGAAATTTTTAAAAATGTTCTTGAGACATCACAAATTCTTCCATAAAGATTCTCTTTATGTTAAAAGGAATATAATGAGATAACATTTACTTTCTCTAAAATAACAACTTGCTATAATCCTACTTACTGTTGAACCGCATACCAAGCTCTGTAAAAGACAAAGTAAATCCCAAAATTAAGTAAAAATCTTTCTTTATCCCCTCCCCCAAAAGATTAACAAGACTACTTAGAGGTACGATAAAGCAAACGATTAAAAAATGGGCAGGAGGAGTTCATTAGCACCTAACTAGATACCTAGATACTTAGGTATCTCTTTCAGATACAGTAAAATGATTACTGCTCTCAAAGAAAAATTTGTGAGGAAGGAAAAATCCAAGAACAGAAAGGTGTTGAAACCATCTGAGTTGTAGTTTCCCTGCTGCTAGCAATCCATCAAACTGTGCAAAATAAATCCTATTGCATCTAACCTTTTAAAATCTTTTCTGTTAAACAACACTTTCAAATTCACCAAGTCAAAAATAACTGGGAAAAATTCAATGCTAATGTGACAATACTGTTAATCCTACTATAATAGTATCACTACAACTTTTAAATCCAAAGGACACCAAATTGAATATTAAACAGCATTTTATTTTGTTTTTGCTCTAGGGTATGCTTTTCTTTGCACAGAAGTACGGAAGGCTCTCCAGTTTGCCACTGACAAGGAGATTCAAGTGCCAGAGAAAGATTCCAAAAACCCAAAGCTTGGGTGGCATGTTTCACAGTCACAGAGGTTGGGTGCATTTCTCATTATTACCTACTTCTGAAGCATTGGTACATCCCTAATGGCTTTGCATATTTTCCAATTTTACTTATTTATCTTTGCTTTTCCACATTTTGCCCTTTTGATTGTGAAACTTCTAGGTAGGGATTAATACTAGGCCATATTAAGCCTAGTTTTGTTATTTAGAGAAAGCTGTTAATTCTCTGTTAATAGCTTAGGGCATTTCTTGAACACTGGGAACTTTAGTACTTGATGAATACACAGGTAGTTCTCAACCTAAAAGCAGATTATGTTCCAAAAGTGTACATGTAATTCAGTTGTCAGAACTAGAAACATATTTTCCCATATGATCGATGCTGTGAAAGATGACTAGGATACCTGACCAGCATTCAAAAGGCAACTGAGTCCATGACAAAGCTCCTGCTACAGAAGAATCCTACAGAACAGACCGTGGTGTCCAGAGCACTCGATACTTTCCCAACAGCAATCCCCTGTGGACCTGCCGGGTGGGAGAAAGCGCCTCTGTGCTGACGTATCCCCAGACGCTCACTGCAGGTGAAGGAGCAGGCAGGTGCTCTAGTGTCACGGAGGAGAACATGAGCACAAGGGCAGAGGCACAAGAGGGAGCAACAGTGGATCCCAATTACTGACTTTATCATCAAGTGGCCACAGAGATGCAGCATAACCTAAAAGGGAAGAACATGGATTCTGAAGCCAGAATGCCTAGGTTCAAATGCCAGTTCTGCCACTTCAGGCAAAGTCCTTAAGCTCTGTGAGCTTCAGGTTCCTGCTCTGTAAAAGGAATAAGGACTGCTTCCTCACAGGATTTGCTGCAAGGATTAAATAATACAGTTTGACCCTTGAACAACACAGGCTTCAACTGAGCAGGTCAAATGCATTTCAACCAAATGCAGATCAAAAATACCATATTCATCGGACACAAAAACCATGTAAATGTCATCTTTAAATCAGGAAAAAGGAGTTATGACTTTTGATACAACATTCTTTGTCAAGTCCACAAGAACATGGTCCCTACAAGAGCCAACAGAAAGCTACCTCATTGTCTAGAGATACCCTCTTTTTACATACATGGGTTCTTCAAGGCTGACTGTAAGACTGAGTATGTGCAGATTTGAGTATAGGCGAGGGGTGGGGGTGGTCCCGGTGTATACTGAGGGACGACTGTACATATAAAGTGCTGAGAACAGTTAACTTGCCCCAAGTTCTTGAGTGTATTTGTAATTATTGTTAATTTTCAGAAGTAGAACATCCTGGACTATGTACAGTATCGCCTATGTATCTGCCTATAGCACCTCCCAAAATACACCCTGGAAAATCTTAACAATAAATGTCTTCACAAGGCCATTTCCATTATAGGAAGATTTCCAAGTTATGTCATGCTCATGTGAAGAGTTAGTCATTTAAGGCTATGTTTCGAGTCCTGTAGAGCAGAGAGATGAAATAATACATATTTTTTGATGCCACTGGTCTTTTTTTAAGCAAATGACTGCACTTTTGGCTGAGTGATATGCAGTGATCAGAAATTTCTAGGCTCCTCTTTGCTTTTTCTGGAGCATAGTGCTCTGTACCACCTGCCTGTGATTATCTGTAGTGAAGTGAATATTCCATTCTGTTCACTACCCATTGAGAAAACGGTCATAGTATAATGCCTTGGGACTTGTTTGTTTTTGAGACAGAGTCTCGCTCTGTCACCTAGGCCGGAGTCCAATGGCACAATCTCGACTCACTGCAACCTCCGCTTCCTGGGCTCAAGCGATTCTCCTGCCTCAGCCTCCCAAGTAGCTGGGATTACAGGCACGTGCCACCCGGCTCAGCTATTTTTTTTTTTAAGTAGAGATCGGATTTCACTTTGTTGCCCAGGCTGCTCTTGAACTCCTGACCTCAGGTGATCGGGACTTATTTTTTATCCCTTTGTTGTAATCTGGCAGATTCTGACAGTGTCTATTGAGTTAGTAAAACTCAAGAAAAGTTGCTGTCAGTAGAGAAATCACTTGCAAGGGTTCCAATGTTGCATAAGTGAGTAATTAAGTCTTGCTTTGTATAAGATGCTTTGCAAACTCACTTCTGTCCCCACCACCTTACTAAAACTATTTTTTGTAAAACATCCAATGACTTCCACTTGCCAACCCGACAGAAGCCCTTCAGACTCTGATGTACCACATCTCAGCAGTCTGTGTCGCTGCTGGACACTGCTATTTTATTCACTCAACAAATCTCCCTCAGACACCAAATATGTGTGCCCAGCTCTGCACTAAACACTTAATGTAACAATGCAAAGAAAACTGTTAGAAAATCTAGAAAGGAAACAAATATATCATAGTATAAATATTTGATTACCAGTGTGATAAATCTTACAAAAAGGGAAACACAGGGGGTAGTGAGCACAGATACTCAGGGTATTTTTGCCTTAGTATACTGAAGCAATCAACCTAGCCTAGGGGGTCAGAGAAGGTACTATTTAAGTGTACGCTTGAAGAGTCAGAACTTGACCGTAAAAGCAGCAAGTAGGAGAGAAAAACAAGAGACAGAGAAAGTTAGCAGAGAAAACAGCACAGACAATGGACACACAGCTGAAAAAAGTTTGGCAAACTTGAGAAGCTAAGATGGTCAGACCACATGGACCAGAAAGAACATGAAGAGTTGGGGAACTGGCTGGAGAGGTGGGCAGGGGCAGCCCGTGTCCCAGCTCTATTTGTTCCATAGCTTTAAACGTAAAATTATTTACACTTTAGATTATTGCCAAAACTAGAACCTCAGCCTGCAGCTGTAGGGTTTGCTAGTTTTTTTGTTTTTTGTTTGTTTTCGTACAGAGTTTAGCTCTTGTTGCCCAGGCTGGAGTGAGATGGCACCGTCTCGGCTCCCTGCAACCTCTGCCTCCTGGGTTCAAGGGATTCTCCTGCCTCAGCCTTCCTAGTAGCTGGGATTACAGTCGCCCGTCACACCCAGCTGATTTTTGTATTTTTTAGTAAAGACGGGGTTTTTTACCATGTTGGCCAGGCTGGTCTTGAACTCCTGACCTCAGGTGATCTACCCGCCTTGGCCTCCCAAAGTGCTGGGATTACAGGCGTGACCCACCATGCCCAGCTGCAAAGCTCACTTCTATCACTTTCTGGGTTCTAACCAACTGGGCATAACCACTCATAACATCCACAAATAACATCTGACAGACAGATGGGGATCAGAACATGGGCTTTATTTGAGGCATGGTCGCACACAACCCCAGAGGCTTCTGGTAAATGTGCTGGAGAATACAGCTTAAGCCTGAGGTCAATGGGGCTTCCGACGTTCTTCTTCCCGACCTGAAGGTGGCCAGGTTCACAGAGCAAACCTGAACTGATTTACCCACCCAGGCGAAGGGTGGACTAGAAACAGTATAGACCAGATTAGGCCTGCCAGGGGAATACCTCCCTCTTCTCCTGATTGCCCGAAGACAGCAGGCAAGAAGTAGAGGAGAGTTGGCACCTTTCTGTAGCCACCCCCTCCAAAAAAAAAAAAAAAAAAAAAAAAAAAGAACAAAAGCCATGTGGAAATACAGTGACTTCACTCATATTAATGTCAAGCTCTGAGCTTTCCAATTTGCCATTCTTTCTCCCGTGGGAAGAAGTTAATAAAGAGAAAGGAGGGAGGGCCCTAGAACAGGAGCACGGTTCTCTGCTATCTAAACACAAAGAAGTGAGACCAACTCCTCCCTGAAAGGCAAAAATTTTAGTACCATGACTTCCTAATCTGATCATAGACATCTTTCTCTCTACAACTACCTAACTAAGCTGTGTAATTTGACACTTGATACAACAAAGCCATAAAGATTTATATGATCCATAATCATTACCTTGACAATGAAGATAAAATCTACTGAGAAATCATAAAATACTTCATACTTTAAAGGAGACAGCAATGACTTTTGCAGCAAAGACCTCTTTTATCCTGCTTATTTGCACCACCATCTGCTTTATTAGCATGTCGTGTCATATGGAACTGCTCTGGTAATTGCAAGCCTCATATTATGACAACACTAACAGAATGTGAAGGTAGGGAGCAGAGACAATGAGCAGGATGGGGGAGAGTGGCTTATTCTTATAGTCCTGTCTTATAGTCCTGTCTTATCCTAGTCTTATAGTCCTGCCCTATCTTATTCCCAAAATCATTTAATTCATTCAGTTAGTCATTCAAAAATATGTGTTCACACTTATGTGCCAGGCAATGGAAATCGGTGAAGAAAACATAGTCCCTACTCCGAAGAAATGTAGTCACGTAACAGAAATGATTTGTAAATATATAGTAAGGAAAACTGGCATGGGGTTTGCAGCTCAGAAGTAGGGATGCAAAGCAATTACTACCACGGACTTGTGGGTATCCTCCCAATCCTTTTTGTACTTGTGGGCGTATGTATGGGCATTTCCATCTATAAGCAATACATGGTATTACTTTGTGATTTTCTTAACTTACATAAATGGTATCAACTCACTTATTCACTCATCATTGCTTTTTAATCATTTTCACCAGTGTTTTTTAACCTACCTCTCATTTAATCTACCTCTCATTGTTTTTTTTAATCTACCTCTGCTGAGATTACATATAGATATAACTTCTCTACACACATACACCTGCAATACAGTCTTCTACCATGTAAGTATTACACATTTTATCTACTTTCCTGATATGTTTATGTGTCCGGGTCTGCCCGGTTTTAACCAATGCATGAATGAACCTCATTTTAAATATATTTTTGTGACACACGCAGGTTTTCCTGTAGCCCATCAAATCCTTCAGTACTTCAGTTTCCTTTCACAGTTATCACGATAAATAAATTATATAAAGAATACAAAGTACTTTATAAATAGTAAAGTTGGATACAACCTCAAAAGATAAAAATCGAGTTAGCATAACCTAGCAATTCCACTCCTATGTATACAACCAAAAGAAAGAAAATGTGTCGACACAAAAACTTCTACACGAATGTTCACAGCAGTGTTATGCATAATAGCCGAAAAGTCAAAGCAACCTGTGTGTTCGTCAACTGATGAACAATAAAATGTGGCATATCCGTGCACGGAAATATTTTTTCAGCCATCAAGAATGGAGATCTGACACATGCTACAACGTGGATGAATCTTAAAAATGTTATTTTAAGTGAAAGAAGCCAATCACACACACACACACAAAAAAAACACATTATATGACTCCATCTGTAAAAATGTCTAGAATACAGAAGGTAGATTAGTGGGTGCCAGGGGCTGGGGGAATGGAGGAAAAGGAGTAACTGCTAGTGAGCACGGGGTTGCTTTCTGGGGTGATAAAAATGTTCTGGAGTTAGTGGTGATGGTTGCACAACCTTATGATTATGTGAAAAATCACAATCGTGCAATTTTAAATAAATTTTATAGGAAGCAGATTATATCTCAAAGTTTCACAAAAACATAAGGTATTACTTTCAGTTTCACAAATTTGCAACTTCGTTTTTTGTGATCAAGGAAGATCTACAGATAAACATGTAAAAGAAAAAAAAAAAGTAAAGCATACCAAAGAAACAAACATTCTCCAGATTTTGGGACACTTCTCACCTTCGCTGGATGCTCTGCTCCCCACTTTAGGCTCCAGGCACCATGACAGAAGTCAGGGTTCTGAGATGCCTCATTTCTAAAACCCAGCACTCTCCTCCTCCATGGGGTGGGCCAAACAGTCCATTCTGTCGCATTCTTCAGGCCACTCGTCTCAGAAAGTGCCCTAGGACCCTTCAAATTTCTCCTCCTCCTCCACACCCCAACATTCTCTCTTCCTATCTCTATGCCCAGCTTGCTCAAGCCAAAATTCTAGGAGTCCTTGATTCCTCTTTCTGCCTATCACCCATAAGGCATACAAATCCTGACAGTTCCACCTCTGCAAAAATATGTCTTCCAAGGCATAGCTATCTCTGCTGCTGCCACTACAGCCCAGCCCACACATACTCTCACCACTGAATCCCTTACCCCCTTCCAATCCGTTCTCCACTCAGCAGCCCAAGTTATCTTTTTATTTTTTAGAGACAGGGTCTCATCTATCACCCAGGCTTAAGTGCAGTGCTGCAATCACTTCTCACTGCAGCTTCGAACTCCTGTGCTCAAGCAATCCTCCCAAATTGGCCTCCCAACTAGCTAGACCACAAACATGTGCCACCACATCTGGCCAATTTTTTTAATTTTTTGTAGAGATGGTGGATCTTACTACATCGCCAAGGCTGTCTCTAACTCCTGGCCTCAAGTGATCCTCCTACCATGGCCTCCCAAAGTGCAGGTGTGAGCCACCATGCCTGGCCTCTGAGTGAGTGAGTGAGTGAGTGAGTGAGTTTTTTTGAGATGGAGTCTCACTCTGTTGCCCTGGAGTGCAGTGGCGTGATCTCAGCTCAAGGCAACATCTGCCTGCTGGGTTCAAGTGATCCTCCTGTCTCAGCCTTCCAAATAGCTGGGATTACAGGTGCCCACCACCATGCCCGACTAATTGTCATGTCTTTAGTAGAGATGGGGTTTCACTATGTTGGCCAGGCTGGTCTCGAACTCTTGACCTCAAGTGATCCACTTGCCTTGGCCTCCCAAAGTGCTGGGATTACAGACGTGAGCCACTGCACCTGGCTCCAAGTTATCTTTTTAACAAGTAAATCCCAACATCATGTCCATATTTGAAATCTAGCAATCTTTACCACAGTGAAGATCTACCTGGTCTGACCCCTTCCCTTCTTTAGCTTTTCAGGCTATGCCCTGCTCCCCTCTGCTCATGATAGTCCCTTTCCTATTCTACTCTACTTTTTGTTTCTAGAACCACTAGGCCTACTCTTGGCTCAAGATCTTTGCAGCTGTTGTTCCTGCTACTGCCACCCAAGATTTCCACATTTCTGGCTCCTTTACATCATCCAGGTTTAGCTGAAATATCACTTCCTCAGGGAGAACTTCCATAACAAGTCTACTCCTTCTAATTAGCCTGCCCCCCTGCCAAGTTACAATTATATTGTCATGTGTATTATCTTCATAGTATTTATCACTCCTTGGAATAATCTTGTTTATTTATCAGAATATAAACTCCAAGAGAGCATAACACCTTGCTCCTTGCCAATTCCCTGGAACCAAATAGTAGGTTTGTAATAAATATGTATCATGTGGCTTAATCTCAGCTGGGCATTAGGTTGAAAGCACAGTGATTAAAAATAATATGCATTAGGAAGGTCACATTCCTTAAATCTTCCAGGCATGGGTTACTTATTAACCCACATAAATTCCTAATTGGTAGTTATAGCAGGCAGCATAGAAGAGACTGGCTTGGAAGTAAGTCTTTCACATACTTGCAACCTCTGGAGAAGGCCACCTGGATACATCTTTCAAAATCATAACCGCCCCTGCCTTTTAATCCAGCCATTCTAGGAATTTATCCTACAGCTTTATTCGCACATGTGTGAAATGACACGTGGAAAAGATTGCTCACTTTGCAGCACCCTGCATAATAGCAAAAGGTTATAATGTCCATGAACAAGAGACTGGTTAAGTAAATTATGGTATAAACACATGAAGGAACATTTTGCAGTGCCCTTTAACAAAAAAAGCAGTAGCTGCCTGTGTCCTAATTACACAGTCACAAACTGCTTAAGGGGAAGCTCCAAGAAACATGTTGAGTGAGAAAAAGGCAAGGTGCAGAAGAAAACATACAGTTTGATACCGTTTTGGAAAAATAAAGGAGCGAGGAGAAATAATATACATGTTTGTATTTATATGTAATTATGCACAGAGACTCTGGGGAACTGCCTGAGCGGCTGAGGAAATGGGGCAGGAAAGGGGCTTTTCACTGTAGATGCTTTCCAACTCTTCAAATTTTGAGCCATATAAATGTATTAATTGCCCACATCTTACACCTCTAAATCGAGCTCTACTTCCGTTTACTTTCAAATGTTTCAGATAAATTGGAAATCAGCTTATTTAAACATGCCTTCTTTCTCTCCCCATCTTTGGTGGGAATGTCCTCTTTCTCTTGCTTCTAATGAAATTTTACATTTCCTTACATTGTGCAAATCAAACCTCCTTTGCTTTGTGTGCTTCTCCTCTACACGCTAATTCTCTTTGGAAATAATTTCTTCTTCCTAGGAATACCCGTAAGAACCTGTGATATACCCTTCCTCGGATTTCTAGGCAATGGGTTCATATCTAGTGAACAAAGTCCCAACCCCCATCAAGCCCTCACTGACATTAAACAAATTTAACTCCAGAGTTTATAGTCTACTGCTCTTAAGTGGTGGTGAAAACAGCTTTTCAATTGTGGAGAGACTAGACACAAAGGATAAAGGAAAAAATGAGAATTAGTATGAATAAGAGAAATTGCTGCTTAATAGGGAGCTTTTCAGGTTAAAATTAGCATATTTCTCATCATTTCATGTCAGTGTACCTACTGCATTTCAGATTTGCTGGGAAGTATCACAGATCCATAAGATAGCTGAGTTTGTAACTGATCTCTAATTAAGCTGACAAATGTCAGACACTGCTGCTACCAGAATACTCTGTTGGTAAAACATGAACTGGAAAAGGGAGGGAAAGTCAAAGGAATAAATCTACACCCCAAATTTCAGTTCCTGACTCATCTATGTTATTGAATCATATGTTCCTGATTCTTATAACTGTATGTGTAGTCAATTATTTTTGCTCCAAAAGGAAATTTAATCTGGTTAACACCAAAATGTGACTCTGACTGCCTTTTCTTAGTTCTCACTCTCAATGACCTCCATGCAGCACTTGATGGCATCAACCCTTAGGTGCTTTTTGAAACGCTTTTGTCCGCAAATGCACAAAGTACATGATTCTTCCTCTTATCTTCCTGGCTTTCTTGGATTTGCTTTGCCCTACACTGATCTTCCCTTCTCCCTCTTGGTCTTCCACAGGAGCTCAAATGCCAAGCCTCACTCCTACCTTTCTATAAGTTTTTCTCTCTTATTATGACTTTCATTACAAAGCTCTTCTTACACAATTTAAAAGGGTATTGTTCATTTAATATGCAAAACAACTCCTTGCGTGTTAGGTATTTTGTCCTGTCTTTCCTCTACACCATGAAGCCTCTGTTGAGGTGTTTATTTCCACAAAGACAGGTGAGAGACAAGCAGAGTTAAGAATATGGTTTAGGCCAGCAACGGTGGCTCAAACCTGTAATCCCAGCACTTTGGGAGGCCGAGGCAGGCAGATTACCTGAGGTCAGGAGTTCGAGACCAGCCTAGCCAACATGGTGAAACCCTTTCTCTACTGAAAACACAAACATTAGCTGGGCGTGGTAGTGTTTGCCTGTAAGCCAGCTACTAGGGAGGCTGAAGCAGGAGAACTACTTGAACCTGGGAAGTGGAGGTTGCAGTGAGCCAAGAATGTGCCACTGCACTCCAGCCTAGACGACAGAGCAAGACTCCATCTCCAAAAAAAAAAGAAGATACGGTTTGACCTGCCACTTATGAGTTATGCAACCTTTAGCAGAGTAGTTACGTGCTCAAGCCTCGGTTTCCCCCATATAAGATGTGTACACAAACTGAGGATCCTTTATCCAAAACGCCCCAAACCAGAAGGGATTGATTTCTGATTTTTCCAGATTTTTGAATATTTGCATATACATAATGAGATATCTTGGAGCTGGGACCCAAGTCTAATATGAAATTCAATTCATAAGATGTTTCATAAACACCTTATACACAGAGCCTGAAGGTCACAATTATTACACAAAAATAATTGACTACACATACAGTTATAAGAATCAGGAACATATGATTCAATGAAATGATGTGCATGAAACAAAGTTTTGACTGTGACCCATCACATGAGGTCAGGTGTAGAATTCTCCACTTTGAGGTGTCATGTCAGTGCTCAAAAAGTTTTAGATGAGGGATGTTCAACCTGTAAAAATACCTCTTTCCAAAGGATATTGAATTAAAATGTGATTATAACATTTAAATATTACTTATTATGTGCCAGACATTGTTATGGACTTTACATATACCAATTCATTTAATCCTCACAAGAATCCTACTATTAAATCCCTTTTACAGGTGAGGACACAGAAGCACAGACAGCATGTCTGTGAAGCACTTATCACTGTAGCTAGCATGCACTCAACAAACAGTGGCTCCTGTTATGATTACCTCTGTGTTGTGACTCTCAAATATACACCCCATCAAAAATATATGTTCATTTGCTTAAACTCTGCTAGGAGAGTTCCACAAGATGTCTTACCAACATAAACACAAGAATGTCAAAAATCAAACTCCACACCTCAATCCCCTCCACCCCACCCCACCTAAACACAAAGGGTGGTTCTCCTCTCAACTTCTTTCTCTGAGTCAACAGTCACCTAGCTTCAACTCAGAGCCATCCCCAATGCTCTTCTCTTCTGCTGCTGTCTCCACCCCACCTCCAGTCTTGGGATTTCTTCCTACGTGGACTTCCCTCTCCTTCATTGCCATTTCCTCTACCCCTGTCCTGCAAAAGGACTGGATTCTGGAGCCAAACTATACTAAAAGTACATTTGTGGAAAAACTGTGTAATTTGTATAAAGTTTGATGAAAATAGAAGCAGTAACACTTCAAAGTCTGTGGGTGAAAGTCAGCCAAGGGTGAAGAGGCAGAACAAGACGACCTGACTGTACAGGCAGAAAGACACAAACACAGAAGTAAGTATGTGATCAGATTGTAATCCATTCTCAGATTAACCAAGAGCATTGTTCAGATGACCTCAAAGTCATCCAAAAAAAAAAAAAAAAAAACTTAATAGAATCTTAAAACAGACCATCATAAGGGAAAGGGGGGCGATTAAGGATATGAGGATTAATGAAATCTCAGTGAGGCAAAAGACTGTAGAAACACCAACATGAAATTGAATAAGAAGGCTCATGTTAATCTGAAGCAGAAGTGTCGGTTTATATGATCTGGTTTTGTTTTTATCTCACACAAAAGCAAGCCAACTCATATCTCAAGGGTGAGGAGGAAAAGAAGCTAACTACGGTATGCCATTCTTATGTTTCATTTTAGCAGCCTGACAGGCCAGCACTATGTGTCTCCAACTGTCAATAGGGCTGAGAGAACCACTTAAGCTAATTAACTGGTTAGGTCTTTGAAATGCAGTAAGAACTGTACATCAGCATTGTTTAATTATTTCGAAACTGCAAATGCTAAATAAATACTGCAAGCCTGTGATAAAGAAATAGCACTGCTATTTTATAATGCATTATTATCAAACATTAGTGAATAAGGTTGAGCATACAGAAGCAAATAAGGTTCCAAAAGCAGGATTCCAAAATGCACATTAAAGAAAAACATACAGTTCATAAACAGAGCAATTTGTAGTACTGTCCAACATATAAAAAATAAATAGTTAATTCAAGTGCAAGTCAAATCGATACGTTTATACAAACAGGTGCCCAAAAAGAATAATCAGTTCAACAGACAGAAAGCAAAAAGCAATAAGCTAAAATCCCCTTGAATAACTAAACAAATGAGATACTCAAATGTATAATTTAAAAATTTTTCAGTAATTTGTCAAATGGCATGCTGTATGAAATTTTGTTTATAACTTCCTTTAGAAATAACCAGTGTCTAAATTTAAAAATAATTAAAGTCAATGCTCTAATTGTAAACAGGATTGTTTAATAATAAGATCAAGAAAAAGTACCATTGTAGTCATAAAGTGAATTTATTTGAGCCAGAATTAAAGAATGAACTGGCCGAGCACCATGGCTCATGCCTGTAATCCCAGCCACTTTGGAAGGTCGCAGCAGGCAGATCACTTAAGGTCAGGAGTTCAAGATCAACCGGGCCAACATAGTGAAACCCCATCTCTACTAAAATTATGAAAAAAAAAAATTAAAATTAAAATTAGCCAGGCATGGTGGCGCATACCTGTGGTTCCAGCTACTTGGGAGGCTGAGGCACAAGAACTGCTTGAACCTGGGAGGCAGATGTGGCAGTAAGCCGAGACCGCACCACTGCGCTCCAGCCTGAGTGACAGAGCGAGACTCTACCTCAAAAAAAAAATAAAAGGATGAACTATGGCATTCTCCACTTTATCATACACTCACCTTTGCCTAAGTCTCTCTGCTTCCCAGACCCCTGCCTATACCCTTCTCATCCGCCTGTGTTTGCTGAGAGCAGGGCTATACTTGCCTCTTTCTCCAGAGCCTGGTAGGACGCCTCACCCACGGTAGTCACTCAGTAAGTGGTAAAGGATTTGTTTTCAAGGCCCTCTCTGCCACAAAAGTGGGAACTCCTTGAGGAGAAGGACAAATTCTTAGTTATCCTTGTATACCCAATACCTAGAACAGTATCTGACACATAACATTCCACTGTATAACTGCAAATTGAAAGAACTTCATTTTCAATGTATAGTATCCAGCTTGGAAGTTTATAATATTTTATAATGTAGGTCAGTAGCAGAAAGCTGGTTTCCTAAAAACAAGTCTAATTTCTTAAATGAGAGCTGGCTGCCCAGTATCACACCCTTAGATAAACGTCTTTCTGGATGTAAGTAACCCGCCGCTATGTTAATTTTTCCTTCATTTTACTGGTTCATTCATTTATATCTTTTAATTGCAGCGATTTAAACAGGTTGCTGAGACCAGTCAACCAAGGCACTGGTCACCAAAAGTGTCACTTGGCAGGACGCAAATGCCATGAAGACTAGCATCATGCAAGAGAGCTTGTGAAGGCTTTGTTTTCAATCAGCCCCTGAAAGAACAAAACACTCGGTAATGGCTATAAGCAAAGAGTATGTGTTTTAGAGAATTCCTGCTGGGATCTATGAAATTTTTAATGCAAAGTTCCAGAAAGTGCTGAGTAGGTTGTGAACTAAGCAGGAAAGAGGAGCTAGTGTGCAAGGACTTCTTTCACCCCACGCATCATTAGTGCAGAGCAGTAGCCCTTGTGTCTCTGTTATTTGTTTTCCTACCTAGTAAGGGAGAGAGAGAGCAATTCTGGGTGAAAGGATAATCTCTGCCCTTTCCTCTAGCATTCTTGATCCCACTGGCAACCAATTCTCTGTGCCTCATCCCCTCTGTAATTTATTCAATCTTGTCTACAAAGAGGTTAAAACTAAAAAAGGATATTTTCTACTTGTTTGAGTAAAAAAGTAGACTGCTTACATTACAAATGTACTGTTCACATTTATCTTATAAAATAGAAACTCCTCAATTCAATTAACTTTCTAAATTCATTTTGTGCATATGGATGTATACATGCACATGTTTAAGTCTCCTATATATATGGTTATGTTCCTACATGGACATTGTGCATGCTTTCTCCATCATTCAAAAAGTCGTTGATGAATGGTCAAATATTATCTTCCCCTAAATATCCCCTCATGTCAAACACATCCAAAAATGAGGAGGTTGGTTTATTCTCGTTTAGTGCCCTGGTCTGGATGATAAAACTAAGTGTTTTCAGTATGATGTTTCATTTAATCCACAAAACGATGTACAGAATAGGAAACCAAAGCTCAAGTAGATTAATGAACTGGCCCACAGTTAAAGAGAGAGACAAGATTTGAACAAGGTCTGTCTGACCAGAGTGTCTGTTCTTGACAATCATATGCCAAGCTAGTCCAGTGGAGAAGAAACAAATAATCCAGGGAGGATCCCTCAGACACAAGGAGTAACTCCACAGAGAGACACACATTTGCTACTTAAGGGTAAACCTAAGGCTATTTATATTTCTGGGCTCTCTAAAAAGCTTTCCCACAGCTATAGATAGATGGTTTTTAAAGCCAAGAGTCCAGTGTAATATACACATCCAAATTCTATGCCAAGGGCGGCTCAGTGAGATGGTAATGGAGTTCACATTTCGATGCATCAGATTTTAAATGAGAACAAAATTCATGTGGCTTAACCACTTGGCTAACTTGTTCTAGAGTTTGTTTAGAACATTAAGCACAATAGACCAGGAGCAGTGGCTCACACCTGTAATCCCAGCACTTTGGGAGGCCAAGGCAGGCGGATCACTTGAAGTCAGGAGTTTGAGACCAGCTTGACCAAAACGGTGAAACCCCATCTCTACTAAAAATACAAAAATCAGCCAGGCATGGTGGGGTATGCCTGTAATTCTAGCTACTCGAGAGGGTGGGGCAGGAGAATCGCTTGAACCTGGGAGGCAGAGGTTGCAGTGAGCCAAGATCATGCCACTGCACTATAGCCTGGGCGACAGAGCAAGACTCTGTCTCAAAAAAAAGAAAAAAAGAAAAGAAAATTAAGCACAACATAACTACATTGAAGAAGTAACTAAACAGAACTACATTGAAGAAGTAACTAACTACAATCAAGATGACTAGTGTCAATTCTCTTGCAGAATTCGCTACCTGTTACTGCTGTGTCAGCTCTGTTGCTAAAGTGAGCTTTCCTTATAAGCATATCTGATAACACTACCTCCTGCTCGAAATCCTTGTAGATCTACATGTTACTGCAGCATGGGGTAAACCCAAAAGCTTTCAAAGGCAAGAGACAGATCAAACAGTCTACCATGAAACTCAAGAGAGGCAGAGATTTGTGGGGAGCTAGAGAGAGCACATAGATCTATAAAAGCATATACATTCAAATTTTGAGGCACACTATATTCAGGATAAACACAAAAACTGGTGGTCAGCCAAAGGGCTACTCACACCCAACTTGGGCACTTCAGTGTATAAAATCTGTGCTCCTTTGTGCAGCGATAAGGCTCTGAATTTTCTGGACACCGTAGGTCTAAGTTTTACCCCCAGTTACTCTACTCTCCACTTCACACTTTCAACTCCTGTAATACGAGAGTACTCACAGAGCCACCAATATGCCACACTTAGTTCTTTTGAAAAGCTTTCCAAGATTAAGGAAGGTTTTTTTACAAATGAGGAAGTCTGACTAGACCAGTGTTGGACTAGATCCTCTTTAAAAATAAGAAAACCAAGGCTTTCCAAAGTCACAAAGGCTGCCGCAGGTAGGACATCATCAGAACCCACACCCTCAGGCAACTGTTACTTCAGTTCCGAAAATTCACTTGTTTTTGTTCAGAATCTTTCTGAACATGGGCAGTTCCTTTTCTACACAAGTTTCATTTGGATTTTTCATTTACTTAATACAAACATTAAGACCTCAATCTTATGATATACATTACAGAGCACAAAATTAACATTACATTATTTTAAACTTCATGCCTTTGAAAATGCTCCAAAATAGCTTTTACATTCTTGTCCAACCAAAACACATTTGTTAAACTACCAATTACAGTAGCATTTAAAAGGCTCCCTTATTATACCACTGGACAGTATTGGACCATTTACCAAGGCTGCAGTTGTTCAAGCTCTGAAGTAATTGACCTCAGTCATGCAAAAAGACTGACAAGAATCAACTGGCTTTCAGCCCAGAGAAGCTTTCAAAACCAGTTTGGAAGTATTTAATGGTTTTAAACGTGTCAAAACTTTTTACTGAATATTCTTGCACAACAAAAATAATGTCAAGCCAAAGGGCAGACTAACAAGTTAGGTAAACAAAAGAAGCCAACAGACCCTAATAATAATACTGCAGATTCTCTGTTCTGAGAGTAAATTAACTTGTTTATCAACCATGGCAGAAAATAATAAAACACATAAAAAAGAGGCAAATTATTACAAATCAGTGATAACAATAATGACAAAGCCATATGCCGGAAGAAATCTACTGTTTGCAGCTATTAATATAAGTTATTTAAGTATACACACAAACATGTAAGCACACCTTGTCTTACTGCACTTAGCTTTATTGTGTTTCACAGATACTGTGTTTTTCACAAATTGAAGGCTTTAATTTGTAAAATTACAAATTTTGAAGGTTTGTGGCAGCCCCGTGTCCAGCAAGTCTATTGATGCCATTTTTCCAATAGCATGTGATCACTTCGTGTCTCTGGGCAGGCATTTTTTAGAAAATGCTTAATTTTCTTTCTTATGGCACTCTTATTAGCCATAATGCTACTGTTCACTTAACAGACTACAAAATAGTATAAACGCAACCTTTATATGCACTGGGAAACCACAAACTCTGTGTGATTCACTTTATTGCAATGGTCTGGACCCTAACCCACAATATCTCCAAGGTATGCCTGTATATGGAATATATATATAATATATAAAATATTTCATATCCCTGTACTGCAACTTGGAAACAGAGTACCCCAGTATCCACTCAGATGCACAGTGCCCTCACCCTTTCAGGAGAGCAAGCAAGTGAGCAACCAGCATGGAAATAGACTATTCTCATAGGTAGTAACTACTGCACCATTTTACATCAAAAAGCTGATAGGACACTGAGTCTCCTTATCTTATTGTATTTGTGCTCTCTTTACTCTTTACTCAGATATCTAGGTATTATCTGTCATCTTTCTCATAGGTGCAAATAAACTTTTACTCACCAAAGTCATTAAGCTGCTACCTAAACAATCCCTCCTTTGGTTAGAACAAAAAGACCTGCTTTTCATGGCATTTATGAGTCAGCATCACAAATCAAACAGAAAACACCATCAAATAGTCACAACATTCAAACAACCTTAAATGAGCAATAATAACTAACAAGTCTCTAAAATTCATTTCCCACTATTTGAAAGAGGCAACCATTCATTACCTTAATGACATAAATAGGTAAAATGAAATGAAACCATAAAATTTTAAATTAAAGGAATCTTAGAGATCTCCTAATAAGCCATTAAGAAACGGAGGTATAAGTTGGGCATGGTGGCTCACACTGTAATCCCAACACTTTGGGAGGCTAAGGCGGGCAGATAACCTGAGGTCAGGAGTCTAAGACCAGCCTGATCAACATGGAGAAACCCCGTTTCTCCTAAAAATACAAAATTAGCTAGGTGCAGTGGCATGCAGCTGTAATCCCAGCTACTCGGGAGGCTGAGGCAGGAGAATCACTTGAACCTGGGAGGCAGAGGTTGCAGTGAGCTGAGATAAGCGCCAACGCACGCCAGAGTAAAACTCTGTCTCAAAAACAAAAAAAAAGAAAGAAAAAAGAAAAGAAACAGAGGAATAGAAATGTTTTACCTAATTCATAATATGCCAAAGTTTGCATAATTAAATCTCTATCAATCAGAAGCTATCACATTTATATAAGTGCAAAAAAATCTTTACATTCCACACAGCTATAATGGAATCTACTGTTGAGTTTAAAATAGGGTTTATGGCCGGGCGCGGTGGCTCAAGCCTGTAATCCCAGCACTTTGGGAGGCCGAGACGGGCGGATCATGAGGTCAGGAGATCGAGACCATCCTGGCTGACACGGTGAAACCCCGTCTCTACTAAAAAATACAAAAAACTAGCCGGGCGAGGTGGCGGGCGCCTGTAGTCCCAGATACTCGGGAGGCTGAGGCAGGAGAATGGCGTGAACCTGGGATGTGGAGCTTGCAGTGAGCCGAGATCTGGCCACTGCACTCCAGCCTGGGCGGCAGAGCGAGACTCCGTCTCAAAAAAAAAAAAAAAAAAATAGGGTTTATATTAACTAACAGACTCAAAAATATTGCAACTTAAACATATCGGTTTCCATTTTTAAGCTACACGAATAGCTAAGGGAAAATTGCAATCAAGAAGAAAAACAACTTTGTGATTTAAACACCTCAAAAACAGCCCACATGAAAAAAAAAAAAAAAACTGAACTACTTGAAATTCTTTGCCTTTCACAATGCACATTCTTATTTCACTTGAGAAATTTAATTGTTTTGTGTATGACCTTTAAAGCATCATTGTCACAGCTTGATGATAATATTCAAATAATTTCAATAAAACACCTACCACAGATGGGAAGTCATAAAATCATAATAGAAATACTCAAACTTTATAATATTATTTAGGAGAAACTTCTTTTCTAAAACTTAGTATTTGCCTCTTCAGAAATAAACATTGTGCTTCCAAGTGAATTTCTTGGGAAGACACAATAAAAACTATTGAAGTACCTCCTCCATTACTCTCTGAATAGTCAAGCTTCACCATCCTTTATAACAGAGCATTCATTTTCCAGTCTTCATTAAAGCCTTTCCTAAGAATCTCAATTAGATTTTATATATATCCTCTACATATCCTACTGAGTGCAGGACACTGAGCCACATGAAGCTTTCCCTTCTTTAAGTTCTTTTTGCATTTATTTTCTGCATATTATTTTCTGTGACACTGCTCTATGAGTCACATAAAAGCTAAACCTCACAAACCAGATTGAGTTCCACGAGGATAGGATCCAGTTCTGTGCTTCTTTTGTATCTCCCACAATAGTTAGCACAAGGTACATATTCAGCAGGTGTTCTTACCTCCTAATTGACAGATGCAGGCAGTAAAGACAGCCACACAAATACCTAAGAACATGATATAAACTCCTAGCAAACACCATGCACTAGTCTTCAAATCCAGACAGTTAAACAGTGATAACATTTAATAACTAGGCATTTATACAAATACCATTTGTGCTCATTTTGGCCAAGATTCAGATGTTATTTTAACAGTTTAAGTATTTGAAAAATTAAGGGGTAATTCATACATTCTAATATTAGTAGATACAAAAGTATCACAAATCGGTAGCATTATCTCCATTAAAATAAATAAATAAATAAGGCTCAGAGAAGTAATGTAACTGCCCAAAGTGCAAGTAAGAAGTAAATCTGGAAGTCAAACTTGGGTCTTCCCATCCAGTGAACTACAGCTGGCTTGTTATATTGTGGCCATAGCCTCTTGAAGAGTCACCTGGGTCTTGTTATTTTCCCCAGCAAACCATAAAATGATGACGTTCTATGGGCCCCACCCATGGAAAAGTTTGGGAAGTACCATTTGTCTCTACAGATGCTCTCTCTCAAAAAGTCTTTCAATAAAATCGATTAGCCAGTGGTGACACTCCCATTTTCAAGGCCCCATAATGCTCTTCTAACACAGGAAACAGGAAAATTGTAATTGTTTAAATTTCCAAGTTATCAGTTCCCGTTACATTCTGATCTTGCCTCCATGATATTATACTCAACTCATCTTGACTGGAATTCTGTGTATTCCCCCAAATCTTGTCATGTAATTATTCTAGAAGATCTCTTGAATGCTCGTGTAAGTGGCTGACATCAATTGCGGATTTTAGCAAGCGAAGCATGATCTGTACATTTTTCAGACTCACAGTGACAGCTCCCTATAGATCTTCTAAATCCATCAGGACACATTATGGAGCTGAGGGCTATAAGGCTGCGGATGGCAGCAGGGAGCCAGGCAGAGGCAGTATTAGATGACTACTCATCTCAAAGTGGCACTGACTGCTGTCCCTTCCCTCCTCATCATCACTGGTCCTGTCCTGACACTGGAGCTGAGCCAGCTGAGGCAGACCCACGTGAGACTGGGTAGAGATAAGCTCCATAAGCAATTCCTCTGGCCATAAGACTAGCTTTGAAAACTGAGGTTGAAGCTCCTTTATAAAGCTCTGTTGCAGAACAGATTCCTCATCTCATGTGTTAACATGAAGGCAAACACAACCATAAAATGTTTTTGCCTGTGTATATATTTTTAATTATGCCATAAGAATCCATGAACCCACCATTACAAAATAAAACTGGACCTTAGGGTAACCCCCACTCCCATCCTTTGGTCTGCACCATCTGAGGTAACCACTATCCAGAATCCTGTACTTTACTTTTTATAGTTTTGTGTTTATCTATTTTTGTGTAATACAAATACTGTGCATATTTTTATTTATTTATAAGTACATATGTTCTTTTTGTTGTTTCTAAGTTGATAAAATGGGTAAAGGCTGTATGTAATCTTCAGGGACTTACTTTTTCACTTGTTACTAAAATTCAGCCAAAGTTGATTCAAAATCAACTTTTTTGAAAATTCTGAAAATTAACCAAAGCTGTACAACAATCTAAAGCATTATCTTAGCAAAGCTGCTGAATCTTGGCTAGAAAGGCTTGGTTTATGGCATTTTAACTTGATCTACTCCATCCCTCTCTCCTAAGCTCCACAGTAGCCTAAGAACCAGCAGCCTCCCAAATACAGAAACTGTGAAAACGTATAGTCCTGTAGCCACCAGAGGGAGCAGACCCAGTTCAGACTTCCCCAAAAGCACCATCTCGAGCACTGTCGCGATCTGACCTGCTTCACAGCTCGGGGGGAAGCCCCATTCACAAGGCATTACCATTACTGATGTCATGCAGAGCTCACCAAGCAGGAAAAGCCCTCTTCCCTAGGGCATTTGTCAAAAACAATCAGCTGCAATTGATTAACACCACAGCTATTAAGTCAGCCATACCAGTTGGGCAAACAAAGAGTCCAGCCAAAAATCTAAATGGGAGATCTGTGACATGAGATGTCCACAGTGGGTATCTGGAACTCCACCCACATGTACTGGGCTATATACAAGCCGACGAAAGAGCCATACAAAACACATATACAGAGCCCCTCACAGAAGGATGGGAGACTTAGTAAAAGGATTTTGGTGTCCAATCATTAACTGACCACTCATCAAACCCAACAGAGATTTCAGTGTCCCCACACAATGAAGAAAATAAACTTTATGGGATTAGTCCAGAAAAGTCACTCTACAAAGAAACAGCAGCCTTATCAACAGGATGATACTCTGGAGGGGTAACAAATTTGAACTTCCAAAGTTTACACATTAAATCATTTAAAATGTATAGTGTTTAACCAACATATGAAGCATGCAAGGATATAGGAATGTACAGACCATACACAGGAAAAGGAGTCAATAGAAGCTGTCCCTGAGGAAGCCTAGATGTTGAACTTAAGACGAAAACTTTAAATCAACTATTATAAACATGTTTTAAAAACTAAAGGAAACCATCATGCTCACACTTTCCTTTAATTCTTTAACTCTCACAAAATAAAAAATGTCAAGAAAGAGATACACATTATAAAAAGGAACCAAATAAAAACTCTGGAATTGAAAGGTACGATAACTGAAAGAAAATATTCATGTAAGGAGCCTGTAGCTGATAAAAATGGGCAGAAAAAAGACCCAGCAAATTCAAAGATACATTGATTGAGATTATGTGGTCTGAGGAACAGAAAGAATAAATTATGAAAAAAAAAAAATGAACAGAATCTCTGGCACCTCTGGGACATCCCCAAGTACATGAAGTTACACATAATGGGGTCTTAGAAGAAGAGAGAAAGAATAACTGAGGAGATGATACTGCTGATTTCTGTTGCAACATGTAAAGAGATCGCAAGTCCCACTCTCCCAACATGAAAAATCCTGGAAAACTTGAACATGGACAATTCTTAGATACACCAGAGAATTGAGGTCTCAGGGCAAATGGTTGCACTGAAAACTGGAGACACAAAATCACAGCTTACTAGGAGGAGAGCTACTAGAGGAAGTAACTGTAGGAACACTTAAGTGGTAACTCACTATTTGCTGGAGGCTGAGTATAAACTAGCGTGAGAGGAAAAAAAAAAAAAAACTACTGGGGGTTCAGTCTTAGGGGCCCCCTACACTTTCATAAGTTTTACCCCCAGAAGTCCCACTAGGTTCTCCTGGGGAAGATTGGAGTTTTTATTTTGAAAAAAATCATGTACTCAGCAACAGCAGGGGGAAAAGTAAGCATGCTGAAATGCATCTGGGGAAAAGTGTTTGAAATATGCCCAGAGCATTCTGTTCTATATAATAAAGGCCTTCTCCCAAGGGAAACTACTTTGCCAGAACTTTATCTGACCTAGGGGAAGGCAATTATACAACTCAGTCCCCTCTAGTATCCCTCTCTCACAGAAGAGGAGAAAAAAAAATGCTAAGAAACTCTTCTGAAGGTCACAGCCCAGGGACTCAGGCCTACTAAACAAATCTGAGGTTTATCACAAGATTATAGAATGTTTCCTCTCCACAACACCTTATCACTACATCAACAGGGCTCTAAGAGAACAACAGTGGATTACAACTAAAATAGCTGCAAGCCACAGACTCAAGGAGGTGTTCCTAGGGAAGCCCAAAGAAAACAAGGGAGAAAAAAGCAAGGATACTAGGGGAAACTAAAGCCTCTGAAACCTACAGTTACAGAAAACCCTATGCTGAAACCTACAGCTACAGAAAACCTACAGTTACAGAAAACATTAAACCTACAGTTATAGAATATGTTAAACCTATAAGCCAGATAAACAAAACCTCACACTAAAGACCTACTTACTACTTCAGTTCCTGTTACTCAGTACATCATGCCTGGCTTTCCAAAAAACTTACAAGGCATGCTGAAAGGCAAGAAAAAACAATCTGAAGGGGCAAAGCAAGCATCAGAATTAGACTCATATATGGCAGAGATTATGTAATTATCAAATGAGAAATTTATAACTATGATTAATATGCCAAAAGCTCTAATGGAAAAAAGTGTAAAACATGCAAGAAGAGGTGGGTAACATAGGCAGAGATAAAAACCCTAAGAACGAATTTTTTAAAACCTCAAAAACATTGTAACAGAAAAGAAATGATGGCCAAAAATGTCTTGTTTGATGAGAAACATTAAATTACATATCAAAGAAGTTCAATGAACTCCAAATAGGGCAACTCAAAGAGTCAAACACACATCAAGACAAACTGTTCAAAGACAGAATCTGTAAAACAACAGAAAAAAATGACTTGTATATTACAGGGAATCCTCTGTAACTGACTTCTTGTTAGAAACCACAAAGACCAGAAGGCAGTGAGGTGACATATTCGAAGTGCTGGGGGAAAAAAAAAGACTATGAACCAAAAATTATATATCCAGCAAAACTGTCCTTCAAAAACGAAAATTAAGACATTCCTATATGAAGAAAAAAAATGAATTTGTTACCAGCAGAACTGCTCTACAAGAAACACTAAAGGATTACTTCCTGCTGAAATAATTCAAATCCATATGAAAAAACTTTGAAAGTACCAATAAAGGCAATTAAGTAGGTAAATATAAAATACAGTATAATTGTTTTTGAGAACTCTTTTCTCCAATTTGTTTTAAAAGGCAATTGCATAAAGCAATAATTATAAAACTATAAAACTTTGTCGATAGGCTTACATAAATATGTAATTTATAAGGCAAAAAAAGCATGCAAGTGAGAAAAATATTATGTATATGTTTGAAATTATGCCAGGATTAACCTGAACTGAATTTTAAGTTATTTGTTATGATCCTGAGGAGAACCACTAAGAAAGTCAAAAATTATACTAAAAGAAACAATGAGAATGATACATTAAAAAAAAAAAATCCATTTAACACAAAAGAAAGCAGTCATGGAGGAATTAAGGAACAAAAAATATATAAGATCTATAGAAAACAAATAATGAAATGGTATAGTTAAATCTTATTACATAAATGTAAATAAATATAAATGAATCAGACACTAATCAAAAGGTGCAGATTAACAGTATAGACTGAGAAAAATACACTTGACAACCATATGCTGTCTAGAAGAGACTCACATTAGATACAAAGACACAAATCAGTTTAAAATAAAAGGATGGGAAAAGATGTATTATGAAAACAGTAATCAAAGGACAGCTATATTAATATCAGACAAAATGAATTTAAAGACAAAAATTGTTACTAGAAAGAAACGGAAATTCTATAATAATAAGAGGGTCAATTCAGCAGGTAAATATAACAATTTATAAATATGTATGCAACTAATTACAGGGGCCCAAAATACATAAAACTAAAACTGAGAAACGGAAACAATAGTTGAATACTTCAATTTTCAATAACGAACAGTAGAAAGAAGATCAACAAAAATACAGAAGACTTAAATAACACTGCCAATCAACTTACCTTAACACACATCTAAAGCACACTCCACACAATGGCAGCAAAATAGTCATTCTTCTCAAGCTACTATAGAACCCAAGATAAGTCATATGCTGGACCATAAAGAATTAGCAGATTTAAAAGGATTAAAATCCTATAAAGTGTATTTACCAACAATAATGCAGTTATTTCTAAACATGGGTCAAAGAAAATTTTTTTAAAAATTACAAGGGGAATGAGCAAGTATTTTAATCTGAATAACAGAAATACAACTCATGTCAAAATGTATGGGGTGCAGCTAATACAAGACTTAGAAAAAATGTATAGTATTACATTCCTATATTGAAGAAAAAATCTCAGATCAATAATCTAAGAATTCACCTTTAAAATGTAGAAAACAGAAGAGTAAACCGTATCAAGGGAAAACAGAATGAAGAAAATAAAGATGATAGGAGACATTAAAGAAATGTAAAACAGAAAAACAATAGAGGAAAAATCAAAAGGTGGTTCTTTAAAAACAAAATTGGCAAACCCTTGGGAAAAGAGAAAAAAACAGACCACAAAAATCAGGAATGAGAGATGATTACCACTGACCCCTCAGAAATTCGAAAGATAAAGAAATATTAACAACTTTATGCCAACAAATTTAACAACTTAGACAAATTCCTAAAAAGTCACAAATGACCAAAACTGACTAAAGGAGGAATAGAAAATCTGAATATATCTACAAGTACAAAAATTAAATGAGCATTTAAAATACGTTGCCACAAAGAAAAACCCAGGCTCAGATTCCTTCACTGGGGAATTTCACCAAACACTTAAAGAGGAAATAATACTAATACTCCACAAATTCCTCTGAGAAGTATAAGAATTAGATTTAAGAACATTACTCATATCTCATTCTAGAATATTCCCACTCATTATGGGATGCAATAACACCCTGATAGCAAAGCCAGACAAATTATTACCAGAAAGGAAAACTACAAACCAATATCCCTCACAAATACAGATGCCAAAATCCTCAATAAAATATTAGTGAACCAAATTCAATATATAAAAAAGATGATAAGCCATCTTTTTTAATTACCCCAGAAATGTGAGGTTGTTTTAACAGCTAAAAATCAATTGAAGTAATATATCATATTAATACAGAATAAAAACCATACGAACATCTCATTAGGTACAGAGAAAACATTTGACAAAATCCAATGCGCATTCAAGATAAAAATTCTCAGCAACCTTAGAATAGAACCTGATAAAGAACATGTGCAAAAAAGCCTACGGTGAATATCATACATATTGGTGAAAGACCAAATTCTTTTCCTCTAAGACAGGGTAAAAGGCACGGATCTCCACTGTCATCTCTTCTATTCAACACAACACTGGAAGCTCTAACCACCCAAGAAAAAGAAATAGAAGGCATCCAGTTTGTAAAGAAAGTGGTGAAATTGTCTTTATTTGAAGATGATATGATCCTATATACAGAAAATCCCAAAGAGTCCACAAAAATACTATTAGAACTAATTTTTTAAAAGCACATGTAGTTCACAGGATATAATACAAGATCAATATATAAAAACCAATTATATTTCTATAGGTAAGCAACAAACAATCTGGAAGTAAAATTAAAAGACACATTCACAATAGCATTTAAAAAATACATACAAATAAAGGTAACGTAAGAACAAGACTTGCACTGTAAAAATTACAAAGCTTTGAAGAAAATTAAAGATTTTTTAAAATGATGAGACATTCAATATTTATGGATTGAAAGACTCAATATTGTTAAAATAGCAATTCTCCCCAAATTGATCCATACATTCAAAATATTCCCTATCAAATTCCAGGAGGCTTATTCTCACAGAAATTGATAAGCAGGTCCTAAAATGCAAATAAAAATGCAAAACATTTAGAATAACCAAAACAATTTTGAAAAACAAATTTGGAGATCTTTTTTAAATTTCAAATCTTATATAAAGGTACAGTGATCAAAGCATTATAGTACTAATAAAAATCATAGGCATTGGTCAATGGCACATAATTAAGAATCCAGCAATAAATTCTTATGTTTATTATCCATTGATTTTTAACAAACATGCCAAGGCAATACACTAGGGAATGGATAATATGTTCACCAAATAAAACCAGAACAATTGGATATCCATATGCAAAAAGATTATCTTAGACCCTCTCACATCATACACAAAGTTAACTCAAAATGAGGGGCGGGGGAGAAGTGGAGGAGAGACTGACTCCATTTATTTGTGAGAAAGGGAGGAGAACAAAATCTCTGTCTGGTAATCCAGAGAATTCTTCTGGATCTTACCCAAGACCAAGCGCAGTACCTATAGGAGTCTGCAAGAACCAGTGTTCCCGGGCTGAGGGTGCCCCCTAAGGCAGATATGGCTTACCCAACTCCTTTTGAGTATCTGGAAAGCCTTCCCAAGAAGGATGGGCACAAATAAGCCCAAATGATGAACACTACAATAAATACCTAACTCTTTAAAGCTCAGATACTGACAAACATCCACAGGCATCAAAACCATCTGGGAAAACATGACCTCACAAACTGAACCAAATAAGGCAACACAGAAAAATCCTTGAAGAACAGATACACATGACCTTTCAGAAAACTCAAAATAGCTGTTCTGTAGAAACTCAAAGAAATTCAAGATAACACAGAGAAAAAATTCAGAATACTATCAGATAAATTTAACAGAGATTGAAATAATTTAAAAGAATCAAGCAGAAATTCTGGAGCTGAAAAATGCAACTGAAGTACTGAAGGATGCAACAGAATCACATTTATTTTAACTTCTAGCCCATTCATTTTAACTGCTATGTAGTATTCTGATCTGCAAATAATCCAGTTTTATCTACTCTTTCCTGATATTCCCTTCAGTTGTTTTTCACTTGACTGTGCTACAATGAACATTTCTATATAGATACCACTTCACATAGAGTAAAGGAAACTAAAAAATAACATGTTGGCAAGAATGTAAAAAAGTTGGAACTCTCAAACATTTCTGGTAAGTATATGTACAATGGTGCAGCCACTGTGAAAAACATTTTGGCATTTGCTCATAAAGCTAAATACAGAATTATCACATGACTGAGCAACTTCACTCCTGGGTATATGTCCAAAATAATTGAAAATAGGGGCCGTGTGTGGTGGCTCATACCTGTAATCCCAGCACTTTGGGAGGGTGAGGCGGGTGGATCACCTGAGGTCAGAAGTTCAAGACCAGGCTGGCCAACATGATGAAAGTCCGCCTCTACTAAAGACACAAAAAATTAGCTGGGTGTGGTGGCGGGCACCTGTAATCCCAGCTACTCAGGAGGCTGAGACAGGAGAATCACTTGAACCTAGGTGGCGGAGATTGCGGTGAGCTGAGATCACGCCACTGTACTCCAGCCTGGGCAACGAGAGCAAAACTCCGTCTCAAACAACAACAACAACAACAACAACAAAATTGAAAACAGGAACTCAAACAGATACCTTAAGTCAGTGTTCATCACGAGCGATATTCGCAACAGCCAAAAGGAGCAAACAACCCAAGTGTCCATCAACAGATGAATGAATATATAAAATGTAAGATATATATATATATATATACTCACACACACACACATACTGGAATATTATTATTCAGCCAAAAAAGGAGTTAAGTTCTGTTACATGCTATAATATGAATGAATCTTGAAAACATTATGAGAATAAAATTATTAAATGTTATATACAAAAAGATATGTGTTGTATGATTTTACATAAATACCTAGAATAGACAAATTCATAGAGACAAAAAGTAGATGAGAAGTTACCAGGGTTGGAGGGAGGAAGAAATGGGAAATTATTGCTTAAAAGTTGCAGTTTCTGTTTGAAATGACAAAGACGTTTTGGAAATAAATAATGGTGATGACCATACTACACTGAATATGATGAATGTCACTGAATTGTACTTTTTAAAGGGTTAAAATGACAAATTCTATGCTATATGTGCGTATATATATTTTACCACCATAAAAGTATATTTTAAAAAAAAAAAAACTAACAGAGTCATGTCAAAAGGTCACAAGGCCCAACTTAAAGGCACCCCAACTGGACAAATATTTGACAATTTGAGTTTCAATAAAAATGAATGACTGACATGAATTAAACACCTCAAGTGTATTTTAAAGTCTCATAAGTTAATAATGATAATACGTTTCTAAGAAATCACTGATCACAAGTGGAATTTGCTAGAGTACATGGGGTTCATTATGCTTTTTACTTTTGTAAAGTATGAAAATGTCTGTTATGCAAATGTTTTAAGCATTCAGTTATTGATTAGAACTGAATTTATGGATTTATGTGGACATGATGGGCATCTTTATAATACTGATACTTTCCATCATAAATGTGGTACACAGGTGCATTTGTCTTCATAAAGGCCTTGTATAGTCTTTGTTGAATTTAAGCTTAGGTAGCATATATATGTAGTAACTACTTGATACACACACTTTTTAAAATATTTCAGTTGTTGGCCAAACATGGTGTTGACACCTGTGATCCCATTACTTTGGGAGGCCAAGGCGGCTGCATTGCTTGAGCTCAGGAGTTTGAGACCAGCCTGGGCAATATGGCAAAACCTCACCTCTACAAAATATATAAAAATTAGCTGGGCATGGTGGTACACACCAGCTACTCAGGAGACTGGGGCAGAAGGATCACTTAAACCCGGGAAGCGGAGATTGCAGTGAGTCATGATCATGCCACTGCACCCTAACCTAGGAGACAGAGCAAGACTCTGTCTCAAAATAAATAAATAAATAAGTTAACAGGATATATGTATATACTCTTATTCTTTTCTCTGAAAGCCAGTGCCACTGTACATATATATACTTTTAAATTTTTTTAAAACATATTCTGGGTATAATAATTCCTTTCTGGAAAGAAATTTTTTATTCTACAGCAGCAAACATAAAGAAAAAAAAAAAAAAAAACAATTTCACTTCCAAACGTACACTTAAGCAAGATCTCCAGAAATAATTCTATTCTCTATGATAGGGCATGTTTTACTTCCGGCAATGTTAGAAGAAACTGCTTATATTCAAAGTCTGTTTCTAAGTCCTGCACAATGGAACAAAGGTCATGTGTGGTTGATAGGATGGAGGTAAAGAATGACAGAAAAGCCATTTTTAAGAGTTGACTGCTATGGAGTCTATCGATTATTTTTCTGGCTAGCTCAGGGCAAATATTACAAGAAAACAAATAAATTGCAGAAGACATAGCACCTCTTTATGTAACCTTCCTTCTAGTTCATTTTTGTCCCCTCTTGATTTGGTATGAAGTTTGATTTTGTGTCCAAAGTTTTTATACTCTATTCTAAATTTGACCTGGTGTACAAGGTTTAAGAATTACCCAAAGAGCAGCCAGGCGCGGTGGCTCATGCCTGTAATCCCAGCACTTTGGGAGGCCGAGGCAGGCGGATCACAAGGTCAGGAGATCAAGACCATCCTGGCTAACATGGTGAAACCCTGTCTCTACTAAAAATACAAACATTAGCTGAGCGTGGTGGTGTGCACTTGTAGTCCCAGCTACTTGGGAGGCTGAGGCAGGAGAACGGCGTGAACCTGGGAGGCAGAGCTTGCAGTGAGCCGAGATTGCACCACTGCATTCCAGCCTGGGCAACAGAGCGAGACTCTGCCTCCAAAAAAAAAAAAAAAAAGTAGTAGTAGTATTCAAAAAGCGATGGTAGCTAACAAACTTCCAGAACTCCAAATTTTGAAAACAGCCATAGTAGACATTGGCTCTGTGGAAGAGTGACATTTTCTGTTGGGTGCTTAAAAATTAATTTGTTAGAGTCCACTATTTTACTTTCACTTGTCAGAAAACATATTCATTTCCTAGGGCTACCACAACAAAATGCCACAAACTGAATGCCCTAAAACAACAGATATTTATTCTCTCAGCTCTGGAGGCCAGAAGTCCAAGATCAAGATGCCAGTAGCTTTGGTTCCTTCCTGAGGGCTCAAAGGGAGAATTTGTTCCACCTTTCTCCTAGCTTCTGGTGGTTCCAACAATACTTGGCATTATTGACTTTGGCAGCATACCTCCAATATCTGCTTCCATCTGCACATGGCATTATCCCTGTGTGTCCCTATGTCCAAAGCCCCCTCATCATATAAGGTTACCAGTCATTGGATTATAGTCCAGTCTAATCCTGTATGACCTCATGTTACTTAATTACATCTGCAAAATCCCTATTTCCAAATAAAGTCACATTCATAGGTGAAAATAATTTTTCTGGAGTGACACTATTTAACTCAGTATAGGAAAGATGCTTCCAGATAAATTTTGCACAACAGTAACAGGATGCACAGTTCTTACAATATTGGCTCAGATAGTTGTAATTAGATCAGTAAAGTCATTGTCAGTAGTAAACATTTAAAAGGCTGATGAGCAAATCCAAACTCTTTTATAGAGATACATTTGACATTCTAAATAAATAAACATGATTCTCTACAACCCTGCTATTCAAAGTGTAGTCTGTAGGGCAGGCTGTCAGAAAGGGTACCCTGGAACCCTCCAGCATGAAGCTGAAGCTGCAGATCACAGTTAGAATTTCTTCTCACATTTTACCACAAGCAGCATGAAGAATCCAAGCAGTACCTTCAACAATTTGCTTGGAAATCTCCTCCTAAATAGCCAACTTCATCACTTACAAAATCTGCTTTCCATAGAGCTCTAGGACACAATTCAGCTACAGTTTCTGCCACTGTATAACAACGATCCACTTTCCCCCACTTTCCAATAACAAGCTCATTTCCTTCTGAGCCCTCACCAGCAGTCTTTAATATCTATATTAAACACTTGAACAGTCTGTTCAAGGCAACCCGGGTTTTTTGAATCGTGTACCTCAAAATTTTTCAGGCCTCTACCCACTGACCATTTCTAAAGCCGCTTCCACATTTTCAGATACTTGTTACCACTGCACCCCACTTCCAGGTACCAACTTCCATGTTAGTTTTTTTTGTTTTGTTTTTTGATTTCTGTTGCCCAGGCTGTGGAGCGCAGTGGCACGATCACAGCTCACTGCTCCCACTACCTCCCGGGCTCAATTCTCCTGCCTCAGCCTCCTGAGTAGCTGGGACTACAGACTTGAGCCACCACACCCAGCCTGTATTAGTTTTCTATTGCTCTTGTAACAAACTACCATAGACCTATATAGGTATAGACCTAAGTCCAAAATATGAGTCTAAAGGAACAACAGTCAAGGTGATGGCAGAGCTGCACTCCCTGCTGTCCCTGGCTCACGGCCCATTCCTCCATCTTCAATGTCACGGGTGCAGCATTTTCTCTTACTCTGCTTTGTTCTGTTTATGTCTCGTAGTTGTCTTCTCTTTAAATATCCTTTTTCCTCCCTCTTATAAGGACACTTGTGATTGCATTTGGAGCCCACCCAGATAATCCAGGATAATCTCCCCATCTCAAAATCTTTAATCATATCTGTAGTCTCATTTTATCACTGAAGGTAACATTCACTGGTTCTAAGAATTAGAACCTGGATAACATTGGTGTAACATTATTTAGCCTTCCACATTTGTCTAGAATGCTATTCTCCCCCCACTCCTTTACCTCTGCCCTTATTCCTCCCAGCACTCATTCCTTGTGGTCCTTCTTGGTCCTTCTGTCAGCTTTTACTTATAATGTGATTTCCTGAGAGGCCTTTCCAAACTACCCTAGCAAAAAGTTGACCCCATCAGTGATTCTGTATCACAGGATAATGCCATTTCCTTTCCTGCAGGTATCAGAGCTGCTATTAATTGTATTCACTCATGTGTTTACTTATTGATTACCAGCTTTCCCACTGGAATGTAAACTCCATTTGGGCAGGCCACCTTCCTTTTATCATCTGTATACTGTAGCATCAAGCATGTGCCTGACACAGTAGGTATTCAACAAATACACACTGACTCAGTATGATAGAAATCTCATTTAAAATTGCATCCCATAATATTATAGTTACATATATCATATTTTATAAAATTCTTCCCTTTATCAACTCTTAAAAACATCAATGAATAATTTTTAATATCTCATCTCCACTAATGCATAAAACAGCTTATATGTTTCAAATTAGAAGGTACACACAACTACTACCTATGTGGTATTACATTATCACAGTTTTAATATTCAAGAAATTCAACTTTTCTGAATGAGATTTAATAACAACTCTTCAGGAGGCTAAGATGGGAGGTTCACTTGATCCTAGGAGTTTGACAGTCCAACAAGCTATGATCTCGCCACTGCACTCCAGTCTGGGCAACAAAATGAGACCCAGTCTCTTAAAACAAAATTTTCTTTTTTTTAATCTTCAATCACATAGTGTTTGACAGATGAGATTCCATAGGTTTGGTTTAGACCACTGAGAAAATAAGAGTCATTCAACCTCAGAACTTCACATACATAAAAATATATACACATCCACAGCATTTATAAATAGAAAGAAATTTAACAGTGAACCTTATACCATCTCATTGTATAGCTAAAATAACTGAAGACTAGAGAAGCTACTCTGGTCAGTCACAAATGTGGTACAGTCACAGAGCCAGAAGTGAGAACCCCAGTCTCCAGATTCCCAGAGTCCCTTCTGTCTGAACATAAATATAGAATAAAATTAGGATAATGTAGATTTGTATTAACATAGTGGTTGACAGCATGAGCTATGCAGCTAAACAACTTTGGTTTGAATCTCGTTCTCTCAATAGCAAATTATATAATTTCTATGGAGCACATTTTTCTCGTGTGTAAAACAAGGATTATATTAGCTACTTAATAGGGTTGTGAGGATTAAGCAAATTATAATGTGTACAATGTTCAAAATGGTACTGACATGTAGTAAACACTGCATGGACTTTATCAAGTATTTTATTAAGCAACAGACTTTTTCCATTTTTATCATGGCAATAGACATGTAACAAAAAGTTACCATCTTAATCATTAAGTGTACAGTTCGGTGATACTACATACATTCATATTGTTGTGTAATCATCACCACTATACATTTCCAGAACTCTCTTAAGCAATATACTTTCACACACACAAAAATACAATAGGAATTATCATTTATCCTCAAAACAGACCTGGGTACAGGATTAAAAACTCCACTGTGATTGGCATATGCAACTCTTACATGATGCTGGAGGTGTGAGATTCTGTTATAAACAGGAGACAGTTTTAGAAGGATCTGATCGTTGCTGGTGCCAGTTGCCAAAAAGGAGACAGAGCTTCAGAAATGGAACAACCTTCATCAGGGTGAGCGCCTACGAGGAGATGGGAGAAGACAGCCCACCTCTGGACTTTGAGGAGAGGAGGAATCTCTAAAGGAATTCAGGGGTGGGTAGGGAGGGAGGATGAGGCCATGCATGAGGGCTACTAAAGGTCCTCTGTGCCTTCTGAAGGTAAAGGGAAAACTAGGAAAAATCTCAGTGGGCAACCCCTAGTACACATATAGAGGTACCCTGCACAAAGGTGTCTAGCTTGGGGATAAGAGTGGGGGCTGAAATCATGCCCTAGCACCATGCACACCAACTTGGGGCTGGTCCAGAGGCATGTCAGCCAAGAGCAAACATATGCTCACTTGGGAAACCATTTTTGAAATGTGAAAAGCCACTTACTGCACTTCAGATAGCTGAGCAACCATCTCAACTAACTGAAGATGAATGTGCCATAGCTCTAAAGTTAGAATGCCTGAATTCGTGATTCATGGTGCTCTCTGGGTTTTCCTCTCTTTATTACTCTGTAGCATTCAGTAAAGATGTATTTAAACATGACAGCCTTGTGTCAGTTATGACATATGTTATCTATTCTTGGGCCAAAACGTTGAAGAGGGAGCAGCATCCAGTCCCCCAAAAGATAAACATGGTGATAGCGCTGCCATCAGCAGAAAACCTGCAAGAAGTCAAGTCCCTGGGACTCACTGGAGGCTGCCCAGTACAGCTGCACTCCCTACCTACGGGAGCTGAACTGGAAAATCTGGGCTTGATTTTCATTAGGAAAGCAGCATTGCCTTGTAAATGGTGAACAGGTGGACTGGGCATAGTTCCAGAAGGAAAATGTTTATAGAAGCTCAGAGTCTACTTCCATGAGAATCTCTCAGCAGAGAACATGGAAAATAATTCAAACATCATGAGTAGCCTAGGAGAAACTAGAAATTACTTCTAGACAGCTCTGCTAACTCTAAACAAAATATGACTGTGTCTTGAAATGATTTCAAGAGTCTGACAAAAAGCTATATAAAGCTAAATCACATTCTAGCCTACAAAACCTCAACTTTAACTCTTTTAAAGGAAACATTTTTGTTGTACGTATTCAGAAATTCCTGATAGCTAAGATTACAATCTACATGGTACTAAAAGTATCACCAAAACCAAATCTCTAATAGAGTATAAAACCAAATCTTGCACATCTTTGTATCACTAACCTTATACAATCAGTTATGATATAGAAACTAGAATATAGATAATTTGGCTGGATTATGATAATTTGGCTGGATGCTAATACATAAAACAAGTCTTTTTTCTGCTATCCAATATTTTTTAAAAGTTATCAATTTTAACATAAGTGGTCCCATGATTTTTTTTTTTTAATTATACTTTGAGTTCTAGGGTACATGTGCATAACGTGCAGGTTTGTTACATATGTATAGGTCCCATGATTTTCTATCTCTACCTACTCAGTCCTGTTAAAAGAAATATTTTCCCATTGTTTATTTGATTAATATTACTAACAAGTGGAATTCTATAACATTATTTACCACAGCTTCCCTCATGTGGAAAAAAAATTCCATGCAGAGCGAAGAGAGAGCACATGTATTTCGATTCTACTAGAGAATTTTACAAAAGTATCACTACTAACTAACCTACACATCTGACAGAGTCATTAAAGTGCTGAAATAAAGGGTGTAAAAATCATACAAGCAAACAAAAATTTGGTCTAAAGCAATTTTGTTATTGAGAGTTATTACAATCCCTTACTAATTGCCACAAAATATGATCTCCATCTCACCTAATGATATGTGCAATAAAATGTCTGATAAGAATTATAAAGGAAAATAAAGTAGGTAAAGGGAAAAAGAGATACATACTGGGGCTATATTTTGGTGGGCAGGGAAGTGAGAGGTTGACTGAGAGCTGAAATAAGATGGAAAGAAATGGCAAGTCACCTTGTTTTAAAGAACATTCCAGGCAGAGAGACCAGCAGGTGCAATGGGTCTGAGGCTAAAGCATGAAGATTCTGGAGTTTTATTTATTAGAAACAAGGATGAAAGTTTTTAAACAATAGTAGAAAAAAACTTATTGTCCACTAACAGTAAAAAAATAAACATTTTTATGTTCATTACTTAAGAAAATAAGTATCTTCATCAAAAAATAAAATGGGAATTTTCTTCTCCAATATATATATGAAATGGAAATTTTAAGTTACTCGCATTTGTTTTTTAATAAAGCTTTCACCTGTATCAGGATCTATAATACATTCACAGCGTAACTTCCAATTGGTTAAAAATAAGTTTTTGATTCATTCTATAGATATTTCAACAGTCTTACAAGGGAAGTATTATCAATTCATAGAGGAGAAAAACTGAGGCTCAGAAAAAGCCCATAACTTGCCTAAGACAACGTGAGTGGAAAGTGGTAGAATCCATACCTGAATCCAGGTCTCCTGACCCAAAATTCAGGGTCTGTTCCCTCTGACACGCTTAATATTGAAACAGTACTGACAAAGTGTTTGTGTTTGATGTTTCAGGTGTCTCTAGAAACAGCACATCTACTTTCTCCAGAATGTCACACTTTAAGCCCAGGAACTGGGTTTTCCGCATCCTGAAGAAGGCAGCAGGGCATATGCCATAGACAGGTGAAAGTCTCTCATCCATTTACTCAACAATTACTTTCTGATTCCACTATCTGCTACATACTACAGGTATTGCAGTGAGTAAAATAAAAATATAAGCATACATATATGTGTGTATCTATGTGAGTGTGCATATAGGCTTCAAACGTATATATTTATGTATACTGGTGTATTTATATACATATGTACGTATAGGTATAAGTGCAGCAGATAAACATATCTGCTACATTTGAATGTTGGAAATTCAACATGTGGCAAAGGAAGCTACAGTTAATCTAATAGCATATCTCAAAATGGTTATGTAGAACACGAAGTCACTGAAGTCCTTCGATGTTCGAGGGTAGGATGCATAACAAGAGTAGAGATGTCTGTCTTCAGAAAAGCTTGGGAAACACTGGATTAGACAACATTAAATTTATTCGCTCTAGCATTTCTCAAAGCCTTCAGTATGAGTATACGCTGTGACTCTTCTAAAAGCATATAGTATGCAGTCTTTCCCAAATTTATTGAACCACAGAATCCTTTTTGGAAAAGCATCCCTGAAAAAAATTAGTACTCTTCAGAGTGTCCTTCAGCACATGTTATTAAAAATCAAAGTTTTATAAAATAAAAATGAAAAACAGAGTATATTTCAGTCACTACTACGGAACCTGCTAATGACTATAAAGCAGTAAAAAGTATACATAAAAAATACTAGAAGATCAAGTTTAAGAAATACATAATAGGCCGGGCGCAGTGGCTCACACCTGTAATCCCAGCACTTTGGGAGGCCAAGGCGGGAGGATCACGAGGTCAGAAGATCGAGACCACCCTGGCTAACACGGTGAAACCCCGTCTCTACTAAAAATACAAAAAATTAGCCGGGTGTGCTGGCGGGCGCCAGTAGTCCCAGCTACTCGGGAGACTGTGACAGGAGAATGGCGTGAACCCAGGAAGCGGAGCTTGCAGTGAGCCGAGATTGCGCCTCTGCACTCCAGTCTGGGTGACAGAGCGAGACTCCATCCCCCCTCCCAAAAACAAACAAACAAACAAAAAAAAAAAAAAAAACAAAGAAATACATAATAAAGTTTGGCATTTAAAAATAAAATAAAAACATTAAAACAATATTAAAGTTCTCTTTCATGAATAGCTGTAAAATAAGTTTCATTTCAAATAAATATAGTGATAACTGCTAATTCTACCTAATCATAGCCTAAGCTAAGTCTGTATAAAATAAAAAAATTTAACTTATAGGCTTCAAGTAAAACCTCAGTAGTTCTATAAGGATAATACATGATTGAAATCATTTAAAATATAAAAGGTTTTAATGTCTTATATTCTGAAATATAAGAATGTGTTGTGACCCGTAAGACTGACTCCAGCTGAAGGATTTGAACACGTTTCTCTGAAGAGAAAATATTTTTAAAGGCACTGTTTACTGTTGTCCTTTGGATGAGATCCATTTGTGAAAGGACTACTCTAGTTAAATTATTCAAATAATACTGACATTTAATAGGCTCTATGCATCAAAGATGTTTGACAATCATTAACCTTTTAGGGCTACAGTAATTTGTGCAATTAACTTGGGAGAAATTATTTTTCTCAGTCATGTAATTAATTGTCCATGCCTCTTTAAAGAATTCTTGTACCTGAACTAAAAGTTACATGAAAATACCAAGACCATCCAGTTTAAGATCAGGTCCTCAACACAGAGACCACACAATTAGCCAGATACTTTTTAAGTGTCTCAAATAAGCACAAAATCTGATTACATGGAGGCCAAAGAGAGATGGCTAAAACTGCTTCACATCTTTTTATTCTTTTATTAAAGACTTCCAAATTGGGGGTGGGAGATCACCCTTTTTAATAGAAACAGGGTCTTGCTCTGTCACCCAGGCTGGAGTGCAGTGGCACAATCATAACTTACTGCAATCTTGACCTCTGGGGCTCAAGGGATCCTTCCATCTCAGTCTCCCTAGTAGCCGGAACCATAGGCACATGCCACTATACCATGCTAATTTTTTTATATTTTGGTAGTGACAGGGTCTCACTCTTGTCCAGGCTGGTCTCGTGCTCCTGGCTCAATTGATCCCCCCACCTCAGCCTTTCAAATTGCCAGGATTATAGGCCTGAGCCACTGCACTCAGCTTTCATCCCATTTCTAAATTCATAATTTTAAATGGGATTTTTTTAGCTGAAATACAAGGATTTAAGACAACATTTTATTAGTAAAGTGGGAGAATGGGTGATTTACTAGTAATATAACTGGTTGATACCTAATAGGTATTCATAAGTTCGGGATAAAGTGAGAAGATAGAAAGGTAATCTTTCTTTTTACCCAAAATAAGCTTGAAAAGTAGAAGAGAATATATGTTGATCACAAGTCAACAAACACACAATAAAACAGAAATCTACTGAATTAAAAACCAATCCACAGGTATCTCTTGGGTGACTACCACTCAATGAATCAGATGTTGTGAAAAATGCCCCAAAAAAGTATTCATGTTGTGAGACACTAGATGTGTGATGATTTCTCTACATGTTTTGCCAATATTTCCAACCGTTTCCTCAAAATATAATTTTGCCAACACAGGGAAAAGTAACATCACGAATCAAACATACTCATTTAAAGGATAATACGTTAAGTATGCTATTCCAAAATTATCGTATCCAAAAATATGATTTTTTAAACCAGGACAATTAAGACTGCAAATATTTCAAAATGTTACCACAGATTATAGCAATCAAAACACTTAGGGCACTGCCTGGCACAAAGTAAGCAGTCCATTGACCTTGGCAATGATTGTGGTGAGGAAGTATATTAGGTTAGAGCCATATAAAAATGCTGATGTTTTATCATATTTCTCTTACTAGTCAGTTTCATATGGCTCAATCCACAGAACAGTAGTTGGCACCACCACTCTGGAGTCAGATATGTGGTTCAAATTCTGTTGTCACCACTTACTAGCCACATGATCTAGAACATGTTAAGTTCTTTGAGCCTAGGTTTTGTCATCTTTAAAATGGGGATAAAGGGTGAGTGCTGTGGTTTATGCCTATAATCCCAGCATTTTGGGAGGTAGAGGTGGGAGGATCGCTTGAGCCCAGGAGTTGGAGAACAGCCTGGGAAACAAAGGTAGACCCTGTCTCTACAAAAAAATATTTTTAAGTTTGAAAAAAATAAAAATCAGATGAGGATAACTAGTAATACCTATTGCATAGGTTTTTCTTGTGCAGATTGCAAAGGGAAGGTGCTTAGCTTTTTGACTGAGACAGAGTGGGGCATCAATTAAGTATTAGTTATAAATTACTTTAAGACAAATGGTTAAGTTTTAACTGCTTCTGTGCGTATTTATGCTTCTATTATCTGTAGTACTAGTAGGTATCTTTCAAAAATGTCAACTAAAATTTTCAAAAATAATTTCTATGTAAGATAATGGCACTGTACAGACATACACTGACCTTAATTAAATTCAGGTTCTCTAACCATGACTGGATTCTCATTGCAGCCCAATAACCTGCATTTCATGCTCTTTAGAATTTCTGCCACATTCATGATGATGTTTTCCACCCTCTTCCTACTTCAGGCCTGCTGTCTCTCTCCTAACACTGTGGAGGATGTTTTTTCTCATTTTCCAGAGAAGACAGGAGTGAGCAGGTTACCTCTGTTATCACTGCCACCAGACTACATAAGTCCCTCATGTCCGCGTACCTTTCCTGCCTTCTTTTAGGGAAGCTGAGGTACTTTTCTCCTTCCTTCAAAGAATATCCTCTGGGCTCTGGGTCTCAACCCCTTCCACCTCCCTTGGAAAATACAATCCTTCTAGGATCCTTCTCAAATGTCTTTAATGACGTTTAAAACTAAAGCATGCTACAGTATCGCCAGCCTTTAAAACAACCAACACAAAAAGGCTTTTCTTGGGCCTCTGTCTCCCTCAGGTCACTCCCCCTTCCCCGCCCCCTCTCTGTCCTGCTTAGTTGGCATCAGTTTTTGAGAGGGGCTGTCACTGTCACTGCTTCGCCTCCCCTTCACTCTGCAGCCCACAGTCACCAGTGCAGGTGCTGTTTCTCTGAGGCGCTCTCTTTTGCTAAGCCTCAAGTTCATGACTCAGTTCCTAGTGGACTTCACTCACCAGCATATGGGCAATGTAAACTCTGCCCTTCCCCCTCTCCCAACCTGTGTACCACTGGTCCACACCCTCCAGGTGACCACCTCCTCCCACTCACCCCTTGTTCTTGGTTCCCTTTGAGAATACCTATTCCTCTGCCAGTCTCTTCAACACTAAAGTTCCTTTCAGTTCCTTCACGGATTCTCTTCTTACTCTGTGTACTCCCCCCGGAGTAATGTTAATCACACTCCTGACTTCAATTACCATCTCTAAGCACATAACTCCTGCAGCTGACACAGCAAGTTGTCTACCAATATCCATTCTCTCCTTATTTATTAACAGAACTCTGGTTTTGTTTTGAACAGCAATGTGCTCCAGTTTGAAAACAAAAAACATAACCACAAAAGCTTGATTTCTCAGGTTTCCTTGCAGCTAAAGATGGCTCTGTCACAGTTCTGGCCAGTGAAATACAAATGGAAGTCTAATGAGTGTGGTTTCTTTGAAAGCTACTATTTTTCTGATAAGAATTAGAAAGGACAAGTCAACTAGCAGGCCCTTCCCTTTCACCTGACTGAATCACAGATGGAGTTTCTACAGGAGCAGCAGCCACTCTGTTATGATGAAGTCAAAAGCCACGCTCTACAGTACATCAAGAAGACAGAGCCAGCCTCCTTAATGACATAGCCCTCCTACATGACCTGAACTTGAAAATGTTAAAAGTTCAAAGCTTGTACCTTTAAGTTACTTGATTAAGCAGCTGTTCATCTGAATTTGTTACTTGCAGCTGAATACAGTCTCAAGTGATACACCACCAAAGTTGGCCAAATGGAACTGCCAATTCCTCAAACACATACTGTCAGCCTGAATATCTAAGTGCTATTCTGCAAACACTTCAATCTCAACGTAGCTCAAAATGATAGCTTTTCTGCAACTCTTAAAACATTGTATAGGAGACAATGATTTTAAGTCCCTGATCACTGTGAACCATTTAACAACGTTAAAACAATTACATCATGAGATCCTAGCAAGAAATTCCTAAGGATAATGTTCTCCTTTGTATAAGTCAGCTTTATCACCAATCATAGGCCATTTCCAATAAGTACACAGTAACATCTTTATAATGTTGCTGACCTAGTGACAAACTGCACTTACATAAGCCAAACCACAAGATAAACATCATTTTAAGAACTTTTTTTCTGATTATAAAAACAATCCACAGTCATAGAAAAGTTGAAATTCAAATCAGGAGTTTTAAAAGGGTAATAAAAATCATTTGTCACCCCACCTTCAAAGACAACATTTTTGGTACTGGTATATTACTTCCCAATATTAAACACAGGTTCAATATCCCTTATCTGAAAGATTCAGGACCAGAGAGCCTTTGGATTTTGGATCAGGTTTTGGATCTTTTTCAGATCTGGGAATATTTGCCTCATATCAACTAGCTGAGCATCCCAAATAGAAAAATACGAAATCTGAAATGCTCCCATGAGCACTCGGTTTGAGCATCACGTAGGTGCTCAAGAAGTTTTGGATTTTGCAACATTGCAAATTGTGGATTTGGGATGTTCAACCTATATGTATGTGTGTATATATTTCACATATGGTATGTAAATTCTTCATGCTTTTCCATTTATTGTTTGCATTGTAAAATGCCCCCAAGTCATTATTCTCTGAGGTTACTTGGATCAAAACCAAGTTCATTGAACTTTTTCTTCCTCCTAAATCCCATAAATAGAAGAAAACTACAGAATGAAAACGAACCCACGGCAATAGTAAATGTCCTTGAGGAGTGACACCAGCAGACCCCATTCCCCTCCATCTACGACTAAAGGTCTTCCCACATCCTGTTTCTGAAGCTTGGAACACTCTTATCCCCATTCCCTGTCACTGAGTCACTCCTTCTCTTCCTTGGAATCTCAGGTCAACTGTCACACTTGCTCCAGGTAGACTTCCATGACAACCCCTCTCCCAGTAAGTTAGCCTTTTTATATGACCCCTCAGTGCAGGGCAACTTCTCACAGAACAAGTACTATGTGTGTGCAAATTAACTGTTTAATACCTGTCTCTCCCACAAGACCACACGTAAGCTCCATCGTGATAGGCCTTCTCTTCACCATTATTTCCTAATGCCCAGTACACTGCCCCCCGCAATAAAGAGTTATGGAACAGATTAGTAAATTTCTAGAAAAGTGATGGGACCAATGATGGCAAATCTAAAGAAATAGAAGGAACCCATGTCAGTTGAAAAGTTTCCTCAGCAGAAGCTTGGCATAATCCCATTATCAGTGCAGCACAGGCCAGGAGGAGCAGGCCACAGACAATTGGCCAAGTAATTAACTAGAAGCTGGAAGAACTGAGCGAGTCCCCCTGTTTGAACTGTCTGACTCAGGTGTCTGCTCCAGGGAAGGGGTGGGAGGTTGGTGGGCCTGAAGGCAGCTCTCTGATGAGGGGTCCTAACAGACAACACAGCAGAGCCCACAAAAGGACAAACTCCGTGGAGCAGAAGCCCCTATGCCCCACAGCGAGCAGGGCAGCTGAGTGAATCTCCTGCCCTGCAATATGCTCCCTGCCCTTCCCCTGCAAAGTCGCTTGAAGTTGAGCTCCTGCACGAGAACCTTCAACACCAGTTGAGGAGGGATTCTTACGTGAGCTGAGGAAATACACCGAGTTGCAGATCCTTACCTACAAATGGGAACAGAAATACAAGAAACACCAAGCCTTTGAGGTAAACAAACAGCATGAAAGAGGGCCTCCCACTGCACAAACAGAAGAGACAGCAGAACGGTTAAGGGGGCAGGCTTTGGAGTCGGAGCCTGGATCCAAATCCCTGCCCAACTTCAAGGTTTCCTCATGTGTATGTGTACACTCCTGACCCCCGGGGACGTGGTTGATACAGTAAGCGGAAGAAAACGTCAAAGTGAATATGCTCAAAGAAACTCAAGTGATAACACACCCACAGAAAAAAAAAAAAACAGGTTATCTGAGCACAAATGTCTACCTCCCCTCTCACCTAAGGTCTTATGAAGTAACAAAGACTTTTGTCTTTAAGTAGAACTGAAGAATCCTGGAAGACAAAAAAAATGCCATCAGCAGACCATATATTTTATGGAATGCCTAGAAAACACAAAATATGTGAGACCAAAACTATGAGGGACTCTTGGAAGACAGAACAATGTTAACTGTAGCCCCCAAAAGAAGACTGAGAGCAGTTCTCAAGGGATCCAAGAGAAGCTCAGAGCCAACATATACAGGCAAGAGTGGCTCAACAAGAAGTTGATTGAAAAATAGAGTTTGGGGCTGGGCACAGTGGTTCACGCCTGTAATCCCAGCACTTTGGGAGGCCGAGGCATGCAGATCACTTGAGGCCAGGAGTTCAAGATCAGCCTGGCCAACATGGTGAAACCCCCATCTTTACTAAAACACAAAAATTAGCCAGGCAACAAGGCATGCACCTGTAATCCCAGCTACTCGGGAGGCTGAGGCAGAAGAATTGCTTGAGCCCAGGAGGTGGAGGTTGCAGTGAGCAGAGATCGTGCCACTGCACTCCAGCCTGGGCAACAGAGGCTCTGTCTCCATAAATAAATAAATAAATAAATAGTCTGGAACAGCGGAACTAGGAAGCACCCCCACACACAGCCCCCTGACCTCAGTGTGGCAGTGAAAAAGGAACCCAATGTGGATGACTTCTCTGTGGAGAGCTTCAGGTGTGTATATTAGGGCTTGAGAGAGAACAAAGGAACTCAGAACCGTTATAACAGAGACAGAGATGGGGAGTGGGGGGATGAAAAGCAGCAGCTCTGCCTGACAGGGGACACAGCTGCACCTCCTGACCAAGTCCTGCTTACAATAGCAGTGTGGGGGGAACCAAGCTTTCCCCACCCAAACAGCACCCCACGGGTGGCAGCTGGAATGTCCACACAACTACAGAGAAAACCTGTAACAGCTGCAGTATTAATTAACTTAGTTCTTTATCTTTAAACATGGGCAGTTAGCCGAGGACCATCAGGCCTTGAAGATCTTAAAGGATGGGAGGGAAGGAGCAAGATGAAGACACACAGCCACGAACCCCAGGAGAAATAGCCACAATCAAGGTGTCCGAGAAAAGTTTTTAAAACACTAATTTGTATCCTCAGAGAGATTCAACAGCTGTACACCCATTACAGAACAGAATTCTAAAAAAAAAAAAAAAAATTATCAGCAATTATTTTTGCAAATTAAAAGTAATTGCCAAAATAAAATTTTCAAAGCAGAGCTGAATGTTAGAGTCAAAGTCAGAATAGAGAGTTGGCAACAAGAAAGTTACAATTAAAGAAATTACTAATATTAAGAAGAAACCAAGATTCAAAAAGTAAGAGTACAACGTTGAGAAGTGGAGATAGATCCAGGAAAGTCCAAGAGGAATTGGTGAATAAGGAAAGAGACAATGGGAGGGGAAACAGAAGGAAAAAAGAAAAGAAAAAGGAAGAAAATTTGAAATTTTTGAAATTCGGGATTTCGTAACAGTATACACATCTGTGTGTGCCCAATTATTACCTTAGCATAAATTTATACAATAGCTGAATCAATGTGCACTCATTTGGTATTTGCATTTTGAGACACGTTATTAGACTGCACTCCAGAAAAGTCAGACAAATCTGTGTCCCCATCCACACTGTATAACCTTCCTGCCAATCAAGGAATCTCCTTAACTTTGTCAATCTTTTTCACCTCTGTGAATCTGGTAAGTACAATGTGATCTTTCATTGCTCTAAATTATATTTCTTGGGTAATTACTGCTCATACATTTATTAGTATTTCCACTTTGTGAACTGCCTGTTCATGTCCTCGGCCATTCCATCTATGAAGAGTCTTCTTACTGATTTTTAAGAGTTCTCTGTATTTAAGAAACACTGCCTTTGGTAATACAGGTTGCTCATGTCTTCCTAATTTGTGGTTTATCTTTCACCGTGTTTATAAGATTTGTCATTTAAATGTTCTAAATTTGGAGTTTGCATATGGCTTGGAGATTGCATATTCATAATTACAACATCTTTCTCCACCCCAAAAGTTTAAAACTTTTCAGCCTTATTTTATAATAAATTAACGGTTCTATTTTCACACTTAAATATTTGATCCATCTGAGATTTTCTTTTATTTTCCCCAAGGCAGGGTTTCACTGTCACCCAGGCTGGAGTGCAGAGGCATGATCATGGCTCACTGCAGCCTCAAACTCCTGGACCCAAGCAATCCTCCTACCTCAGCCTCCCAAAGCACTAGGATTGCAGGCATAAGCAACCACGCCCAGCACATCAGGAATTTTCTTGATGTAGAATTCTGTAAGAACCCAACTTATTTTTTGCCCCAATTCTAGCTGGCTATCCCAACACCACTGATCAAACAATCCATCTGATGAGTTACTTATTGCTGTATATGAATTACCCAAAACTTCATGGCTTACAACAGCAATCAGCTTTTTCTCACGCCATTTCTGTGAGTCAGAAATTCAGGAGCAGCTTACTTCTGTGGCTCTGGTTTAGCTGTATCCACATGAGGTTGCAGGCAAGATGCCTCCCAGAGCTGCCATCATCTGAAGGCTTCCCTGGGGCTGGAGAATCCACTTCCCAGATGGCTCACCCACATGGCAGGCAAGCTGATGGTGATCAAGGCCTCAGTTCCTCCCCACAAAGACCTCTCCACAGAGTTGCTTGAGTGTCCTCATGAAAGGTAGTCAGCTCCCCCCAGAGCAAATGATGCAAGGGAGCACAAGACAGAGGTTGCAATGTCTTGTATGACTTACCCCTGGAAGTCACACACTATCATCTTCATTCTATCCTACTGGTTACACAGGTCAGCCCTATACATGTGAGAAGAGTCTCTACATGGATGAGAATGCTAGAAGGCAATGATCACGGGGAGCCATCTTGCAGACTGATGACCAACCATCTATTTTACACTACTTTAAAATGAAATACATCGAACATACGCTAAACCCCCATACATACTTGGGCTTACTTCTAGACTTTATTTCATTTTCTGTCTACTCCTGGGTCAGTATCATACTGATTTAACAATTACAGCTTTAGCATAAGTTTATGACATATAAAGGCAAGTCTCCATTAGTGTTTCCTAAAATTTTCTCACAATGCACAATTTTTTTTTTTGCAAATTAACTTCAAGTTAGCTCTATTACATGTGAGAGCCCACACTGGCCTCTGTGATAAACTGTGGTAGACACTACCTGAAAATGCCTATGCAGCATCATTAAACATGTTAAACGTTATTCAACTAATACTTGCTTAAAATCACTGCACATTAATTCACTAAAAAATATTTAACGAATGTCAACTATGTGGCAGATACAATTACAGGTGTTAGATATACAATAGTGAACTAAAGAGACACAGTCTCTGTCCTTCAATGGGAGTGACAGACTGTAAAGAAACTGCATAAAATGCATGATTATACTTAACTGCTGTGGGGAAAAAAAGCATACAATCTGAAATAATGGGCATAACAAGGGGACCTAATCACTCTGAAAATTTTTAAAAACTCTGAAGAAATATTACTGAATCTGAGACCCGAAAGGTGAATTAGAGTTGACCGGGGTGTGGGTGTGTATAGTGGCGGCTGGAGGAGCAGAGGATGATTAGAAATTGGTCTAGGCAGAGGGAACAGAGTATGTATAGGTTCTGGGGTGGGGAAAAACATAGCTTATTCAAAGCACTGGAAAAAAGGCCAGTAAAGCTATAGTGCAGGGAAAGATGGAAGATCTGTATGGTGGCCAAAGAAGTATGCAGGAGAGAGACCTACTGGTGGCAGCCACTGAAGGGCTTTCAGAGTTACAAGGCACTGCTGCCAGGTCTGTGATTGGCTATGACACTACAGTAAGGCAGCCCAACCTCCAAAGACTTGGTAAGTGCATGATTTATGTGAAGAAAGTCAACTGTAGGAAAAAATATTTTGTGTAACCACAGCATCTGATGACAGTGAGTCCTCCTGTGCACAGCTTGGGGGAAGAAGTCACAAATCTTCCAAAACAGGACCATATCCCAAGTAGAAATCTGAAGATCAGTTAAGTGGGGTGGTATTGTTCATAAGGAGTGAGCCACTTGAGGCAACAGTGGGTTCCTGATTCCAGACTCAAATAATCTCCAATTCCCCAGTCCTCCACCCATGAAAAACACACTGCAGCGAATCCAAGACTTCCATTGCTCCAATTACCGTGGATATCAGAGTGTCGAGTTAAAAAAAAAAAAAACCACAATTTGTATTGAGATGACATTTATACAGCAAAGAAAAAAATGGCATTTTTACAAAGCTAGCTATTCTTATGTTAAAACAAAGTATGACTTCATGTTTCCAAACGTTTTAAAGATCCTCTTTAAAGTTTTATGGTTTTCTTCACATAAATCATGTACTTATCAAGTTTATTTCCAGTTTTGGGGCTTGTGATTGTGAGTGGGGTCTTCTTTGTCACTGATTATAAATGGTTAATATATACAAAAGCTATTGAAGTTTATACACTGAATTTGTGAACAAGCACTTTTATTAAACTGCTTCTAACCATTTGTCTGTTGACCTTTGTTTTTCTAATCATATAATATCTTCAAATAACAATTTTGCTTTCTTTTGTCATTTATTTACTTTTTAGTACCAAGTAATGTATTGCACATCCAAAAAAAAAGAACAGAACATTTTTAATGGTGTTGCTAACAACCTTATTTGGGAAGTTTACATGTTTCTAGGGTTTCACTGTAATAAATGATGTTGACTATTAATTTGCAACATACCTTTGACTAGGTTAAGATGGAAAATACTTTCCAAACCTTTTACTAAGGGTTTTTCTCTTTAGAAGGGATAGATGTTTTGTCAAGTACCTCCCTAACATCTATTGAGACCGTATGGTTTTCCATCACTGACTTGTTCATAATTTGAATTACAGAGAACTCGACTTGCAATTTTTCAACTTTGCAGTGCGACCCACACAACCATTCTGTTTTTCACTTTCACTCTAGTGTTCAATAAATTACATGAGACTTACAACACTTGATTTTAAGACAGGATTCGTGTTAGGTGATTCTGCCCTTCTAGACGAATGTAAGTGCTCTCAGCATGTTTAAGGTAGGCTAGGCTATGATGTTCAGTAGGTTAGGTGTATTAAATGCATTTTCAACTTACAATATTTTCAGCTTACGAGTTTATAAGGACATAGCGCCACCGTAAGACACAGTACATCTGTATAGGAAATTTCTTAATACTAAGCAATCATTCTTAATATTGAGCAACAGAAGAAACTCTACTTGACGTTATTTTTCAAATTAACCACTGGATTTTAGTTTATAAAATTACAGTTTCAGCATCAAAAGCCTGCATTTTTCTTTTTCCTATGTCTTGTATAAAGTATTTTAAAATTGGGAATATAAGAAAAAGACTAAAGAGAGTTTCTACCATGTGCGAATTTAGGTAACTCTGGCTTTTGAAATAAAACCCATCACCTTTACACATTTGCAATTCAGCCAGTAAAGCCTGCCATGCATGCTCTCCTACACTGTGTGCTCTCTTCCTAGGTTGGCATTAACGTTTTCCTTCAGCATGGATCACTGAGGATGTAGTCAGCTGCAAGTAACAAACTCCAACTCTCACAATAGAGAAACTGACCATCTCACATAACAATAAACCCACACGTACAACAAGTTATAGGATTCATTTTGGGGGCCCAGTAACGTTCTCAAAGCTCAGGGTCTTGCTCTCTTTCTGCTCCGCCCTCCTCAGGTATTCGATCTGTTCTCACGTGGGCTCCCTCCTAGTTACACAAGGGTAAGAGGCAATAGGGTGTGTTTTGAAGCACAGAAGTTTTCCATTTTGATTAAGTTCAACTTATCGTTTTCCTTTTATTGTTTGTGCTTTTCATATCATATTGAACAAAGCATTTGCCTAGCCCTGGATTTTTAATTCTCTAACTGTAACGTGGGCTACATTTTCTGTGGAATGACCCAACTTCCTGATCAATTGTGTTTGGCTAGCTTGGGAGCCTTTTCTGCTACCCACCAGTCACAGGACGCACACAAATACATCCCAACGTCCCAAAACATCAGGAGGCTGTAGACTTCACGCTGCTCCAGCCTCTCCCTTCGAAGTCAGAGACATAACCTAAAATCGAAGAGTGGTCTCCTTCATGGATGAAACTCCTGTTTACGTAGCTTTTAAAGGGGTGAATGGAACATAAATGCTGTTGTTTTACATCTGAATATAGTCTTTAAACTGTATGTTAACTACGTAGCTGATGACAGTTACTGAACCACAGCCTTACAGACTCCTGACATTTAATAGACAAGATACCTGAGACAAACCTAACCTGTGTTCCTTCACAGCCTGCTCTATGTCATGGGATTGTTTATCCTGAAAATGCAAACCCTTTGCAAGGACAGGTCTAAGTAGAAACCTCTGCTCGTTAATTTTGGCCGGTTGTCAGGGTTTCTTATGGTATTTACTCACACTCTCCTGCAGTGCAGTCAATTTAATTGTGGTTTCCCAGATGACTTCGGTTTCCTGCTCAGGAACTCCTCTTGGGTGAAGGATCCATTATCTGTCTCCCAAGTCTACCTTTCGAATTTATCTATTTTATCTTTTTCTCCTCTGCATCCTAAGAGTGTCCAAGTTTGTCATCCGTACTCCTCTTCTATTTTTGGAGATCAGGTCTTCTGATTTTCTGAGTAGGGATTTTAAGTCTCATTGCAGTTTTTGTTTCCTCGCATTCTTTTATTTCGATCAGCTTTTTTGTTTGTATGTTTCTGTTTTCATCTGTCTTTTCCCCTTAGGGCCCCCAGTTTCTTCTTTTCCCAAAGTCATGTTTCTTCTTTTTAAGATACCAGATTTATCCTAAATTTGTTACCTGTGTTTCACACGTAACCATTTTCAGAGAGATACACTGTCCTCAAAGTCATTCTGTCCTTCCCCTGCATTCTGGAAATTTTTTCCTAAGCCACATGCTCGGCGTTTTGACGAGGAGAGTCCCATCTACATCTAATGTTCCTGCACAGGCGGGTAACACATCCCTAGTTTTCTCAAGATCCACTAAATACTAGCACATTTCTCCCTTTCAGATTTGAACTTGTAAATGAGATGTGTTCTCCTCTGAGCCTGACTAGTATTGTGTGACATATATTCCTTTCGATGCATGTGGAGGCAGGATAACTCTTCCTGCTCTGAGACTCGGGCACTCTTGTCATCTGTCACATGTACCGTATGTTGTACATGAAAGACGAGGGTGCACGGCTCCTCCTCCCTGTTCCAAAAGCTCTTAAGTGATCTGCAGTTAGGGGTGGGTGTACGGCACCCTTAGCACCTCCCTCTGCCTCCTGCTGCGGGGCTGCATGTTGGAAGTTTGGATTTTGAAGTGAAAGTGGAGAGAAAGGAGCTAGTGGAGACAGAGGAGGAGCAGGTGAGGGACCCAGGTACGAGTGGCTCCACAGACTGGGAATGACAAATTTGTACCACTCAGCATGACCCAAGGCCTCCCAAAGCTATGCACACTGTGTAAATGAATTTTAAAACATGTCCTACCTAGCATGGGGCGTTTGTCTTGTTCTAGTTCAGAGAATAGAACATGTGCTATATAGTCCAAGACCATTCGCAATCTGTTTCACCAGCCATATTGAAGAACATTCTGCCCAGATCTTGGCATATGGCAATTTGCTTTACAGCACAACTGCTGGACGTTTTCAGGAGAATTCAGAAGCGGTGTATCAGGCCCAAGTAGTCCACCATCATGTTACTCCAGAAATGTCAAACATAACAGTCTGTTTCCTTTTTAAGTGATTATATCATCTTCCACCGTTTTAATTGGACTCAGATTACAGGCTGCTCCTGTGCATTTAATGCTTCTTTTTATAAAAGAAGAAATTGCTTTTCCACACCACTGTGAAGTCAAGATACAGACTTATAAAGAACAACTGACTGCAACTGTTTTCTCTGTCCCTTAGGGGTTAACATTTGTGTAACTGTCTCTCTTGGTTGGCACACCCTGTGCTGAAGAGAAAGAGCCATCTGCTTCACCGTCTGAAAAACACCACTTGTCTGATAGTCCCCTGCCGGTAAGGAGACTGTACTGAAAACCTACGTATTCATGAAACCTATTTAGTTCTGAGGGATGAACAACCACTCTAATCAAAACCATACTCTCCCAAGTCAAATATACATCTTTCCATTCACAATCATGTCTAAATGTAAACTTTAACTTAGGCCGATGTTCATACTATTTATTATGGCTCTGAATCCAGGTGAGTCAAATAACAGTAATGATACATTTTAAAACCAATATTGATTTTAGAAGTCCTTTTCCCTTGATAGTTAGAAACGAACTGCCACGGATACTCACAGGCTGCCTGTGCCTAGGGCGCTGTGCTCCCAATCCGCACCGTACGCCAACAGTGGCTAGGTGCCGCCCTGAAATACCCACTTTCTTAAGAAAGTGAAATACTGCATGCCATAAATGCACATATTTACTCTTAGTAAGTGAAAAATCTACCACACACTTCATGGGTTAGTTTTTCATTATGAAAGAAAAGCAACAACTTCAAACCTTCAAATTAATTTACGTAACTTACTCCAAATGGTTACTTTTAATTAATTTATAATAATTCTTTAAAGTCAACTCTTCAGTAACATAAATGAAAACCTGAGGAAACATTTTGTACTGTCCTCTTATACACAACATCCTATTCTTCAATAAGAGATGTAAAAGAAAGAATAAATGTTGATTTCAGGAAGCTACTCTATAATTGGGTACTTCTTAATACTTTTTCCCTGGATCAGAACACTCTATAAGAGTTGGCAAGCTTGCCCTATAGCAGGCCAGATACCAAGTATTTTGTTTTGCAGTCTGTATAATCTCTGTCACATCTACACAGCTGTCATTGTAGAGCAAAAGTGACCATAGATAGTACCTATGCAAGCATGACTGTTTCAATAAGAATTTACATTATTGGTGGGTGCAGCGGCGCATGCCTGTAATTCCAGCACTGTGGGAGGCCGAGGAGGATAGACTGCTTAAGGAGTCTGAGACCAGCCTGGCCAACATGGTGAAACCCCATCTCTACTAAAAATATAAAAAATCAGCCAGGCATAGTAGCGCACACCTGTAATCCCAGCTACTAAGGAAACTGAGGCATGAGAATTGCTTGAGCCTGGGAGGCAGAGGTTACAGTGAGCCAAGATCACACCACTGAACAACAGCCTGGGCAACAGAGCAAGACTCTGTCTCAAAAAAAAAAAAGAAAAAAGAAAGAAAGAAAAAAAGAAAAATAAAGAATTTACACGATTACTGACACTACTAACTGGGGCAGGAGGAAGCAGCACATGCAAAGACAGATCCAAATCTGGGACTACACAATTTCACAGAATTATACAGCATTCCTCGCTCTTTTACTTATATAATATACAGGAAGCAATGTTTATATTATTTAATACCAATGAAATGTTCTGTGTAATAGCTAACTCTTCTTCAGTTTCTAACACATGTCACACACGGTTCTAAGTGCTTTGCGTTATCTCATTCAGCTCTCCTACTGGCCCAGCAGGTTTGGAATAGAGTGTGAAGACAGAGGTGGCACCAGACAGTATCCCGATGCTTCTCACTTCTAGAAGTGAAAATGACAAATGGGCACATAAAGGTCCACAGGGCACTCACCCGACAGGCTCTCAAAGTCCCACAGTGTTTCCAGTGGGTCTCCTCTGTTACTGTCCTCACAGGTTGCCCCTTTTAATTGCACCATCCCATGATCCAAACACTTCCATGCTGATTTTAATTATAAAATTATCATTTTCACTCAATCCCCCTACTCCATACTGATTGCTCTGCTTCAAAACCATGAAAATTAGATGGAAATACCAGAGTAAGAGATAGGGGATTTGAAATCCCTTGGAGAAAAATGTTTCCCACAAAAGTATGATGGACAAAATATGATTTTTAAGTGTTCATGTTAACAGCAGCCTAACGGGAGAACAAGTATCTTTGATGTCAACAGCAGGAACTCAGCAGATCCTGTTTGTGGGGAAAGAAGAAGCTTGAGAACACTTTCTTCTCTTTGTAACACCTAGAAATTATCATGACTTATATAACTGGCTCAACAATATTTAACTCAACTTTACATATGTTATCGGTTTCAGATTTCTTTATTCACAGATGCCATTATTACTAGGACTAATTTTAATTGGAAGACAATAATATACTTACAAAAATGTGACAGAACTCCTTATTGCAGATTGTTTTCTCTTCGAATTATAACTTCTGCAATAAGAGATCTGATGATGTGCTGGCACCACTTGTTCAGTCTTTCTGCAGTGTTCATCCTTACAGGGAATAGAATCAAGCTGCATCAACACGCAATAAGTGGAAATTTAAGAATGTTCTGGTTATTCTAAGTTTCTAAAGAAATCATTTTCCTATACATTCATTTTGAACTGCAATTTTGTTATAATAGCTTATATGAAAACATCAATAAGACCTAATCATCATCTAAACAATACACTGAATTCCCTGGAGGTACATGGCTCTATTAGCCAGTTTTACAGTTAAGGCAACTGGAATTAGAGTAACTCAAACCAAGAGCAAGGAAGCAGACAGTTAAATAGGTCGAAGAGTTAAGTTATAAGTGGTCTCGACTCCAACTTAGCCGACTATAGCACCCAGAGCACATCTGTCCATAGACTATGGAAATTCATCACAAATACAGAAAAATTAAAAGAGCATAAATGCAATTCTACAGAAATAATTAACATCACTAGGCACTTATTTTACAAATGGCAAGTATGGGATAGATGAAATGCTGGGAATGGCACTCTGTGGTTTTCTAGTATTGAGTGGGAAAAGAAACCAAAGTAGGACCTGGAATGATGCCCTGTTTGTGACAGTTGGCTTGAAATATAGTCAAAAAAAGTGAGCAGCTAGAGAATGCAAACATAAAAAGTAATTCCTAACTTTTCTATTCTATTCCTTTCTTTCCTATACAAAAGTAATTCCCAACTTTTCTATTCTATCCATTGTGAAACATGTACCTAAAGATCCAGATCACATGAAATTACAACAAAGACAAATTACAAATATAAAAAAGATAAATTCTTTGAAACTCGTTCCTGGCAAAAATAAAATAAAATAAAAATAAAATAAAAAATAAAAATAAAAATCATAGGCAAATTCAAAAGACCAATGACAAACTGGGAAGTAACATTCACAATTTATCTTCCAAATAAATAATCTTCCTTCCATCTTTAGAAATAAAAACAACAGGCCGGGCGCGGTGGCTCACGCCTCTAATCCCAGCACTCTGGGAGGCCGAGGCAGGCAGATCACGAGGTCAGGAGCAAGACCATCCTGGTTAACATGGTGGAACTCTGTCTCTACTAAAAATACAAAAATTAGCTGGGCGTGGTGGCATGTGCCTGTAATCCCAGTTACTCGGGAGGCTGAGGTAGGAGAATTGCTTGAACCCGGAAGGCAGAGGTTGCAGTGAGCTGAGATCACACCACAGACCTCTAGTCTGGTGACAGAGCAAGACTCCGTTTCAAAAATAAATAAATAAATAAATAAATAAATAAATAAATAAATAAATAAAAACAATAATTATCAAAAATCCAATATACAAATAAGCAAAAGACATGAACCAACAGTTGACAAAAAAAGTCTTTAAATGTTTTTAAAGATGTTCAACTATCCTCATAAATGTAAATAAAAACTACACTGAAATAGCACTTCTCACCTATCTGACAAAAATCTGCTCTCGTGACAAGCCTCAGAAGAAACTGAAAGTCGCAAACACTGTTGATGAACGTACAAAATAAAATCCCGAAAAAGGGGAATTTTGCAGGATCTAATAAAAGTACACATGGCAAAATTACCCAGTACTTAATGCAGCTGTAAAAAGGAGTGAGGAAGATCTCTATGTGCTATTATGGAGTAATCTCCAAAACATATTGTGAAATAAAAAAAAAAGAAAGGAGGAGAACAGAGAACATAGACTACTACATTGTGTATGAGAAGGAAGAAAAAGCAAGTACTTTCTTTTACAACAAAAAAGTAATAAAAATGTTCACCTATAGGGGGATACTGGGAAGACTGAAAACAGATTGACTTCGAACCTATTTATAGAGAGAGAAAGAATTAAACCAGAAATTGAAAACTCAGAATTAGAGAAACAGAAATAAACCACTATTAACATTAAATCGGTAAAATATCTACACAGAAAAAAAAGATATGAAGAGACTTTTTTTTTTTGAGACAGAATTTCATTCTTGTAGTCCAGGCTGGAGTGCAGTGGCACGATCTCGGCTCACTGTAACCTCTGCCTCCCAGGTTCAAGCGATTCCCCTGCCTCAGCCTCCCGAGTAGCTGGGGTTACAGCCGCCTGCCACCACACCCAGCTAATTTTTCTGTATTTTTAGTACAGACGGAGTTTCACCATGTTGGCCAGGCTGGTCTTGAACTCCTGACTGACCTCAGGTGATACACCTGCCTTGGCCTCCCAAAGTGCTAGGATTACAGGCGTGAGCCACTGCGTCCAGCCTGCAAAAAAGGCTTGAAGAGACTTCTAAACTCAGTGTTCTGTCTCTACATCCTCAGTAGTATATATTGAAAGGACTATGCCCTTTGGAAAAACCTGCAAGGAAATCTTAAATTTTATTCAATAATTTTAATTTAATACAGCAATTTTAAAACATTGTATGTGTATTGTAAGATAAAGCAAATAAGTAACTAAGTTGATGTCATTAAGAAATCACTATTTTCAGTGTAAGAGAAAATGAATAGAAACGTATAATGAAATAAGGGGAAGAACTTCTCTTCTGCTAAATTTGACTTGAAAACATTAATACAAACTCAATTATTTTTATTTCTTAGTTCTGACCACTGAAAGAGTTCTGAAGCAATGGCCTCCTATTGCAATGGTACCCAAGATCGTGGTTTTCAAATTATCATTCTCCCCTAAAAGGAACCAAAGTTTCTTGGAGAAGAGGTTCCAGGTGTTAGAAAAGCACAAGATGAAAAGTGACTTACCCAAATTGAAAATGAATACAACTGAGATACATGTCCACTACCACCATACTGTAGTAAACAATCTACTCCTAGATGAGGCACTCCAGTTTACTTTTTTGTTTTGCCCTCTTCACGTGCAATGGTTTTACATTACACTGCAGAAGTTGTGGCCTCATATCAGCAAGGTCACAGGATATAAGACAAAAACTCCCATATGCTAGCAATGAAGACACTGACACCAAAATTTAAAATACCATACTACTTACAATTGCTCCAAAGAAAATTAAGCTCTTAAGTGTAAAGCTACTGAAACATGTACAGGACTCATATACTGAAAACTAACAATGCTGATAAAAGAAATCAATGATGTAAACAAATGCTGAGACATACCATGTTCATAAATTGGAAGACACAACAAAGATGTCAATTCCAAAATTAATCTAAAGATTTGATGTAATTCCTACCAAAATCTCAGCAAGATTTTTTCCTAGATACAGAAAAGTGTATGCTAAAATTTATCTGAAAAGACAAAGGAACTACAATAACTAAAACAATTTTGAAAAAGAAAATAAAGGGACAATCATCAGCCTGCCTGATTTCAAAACTTATTATATAGCTGTAGTAATCAAGACAGTATATTATCAGCTGGGGGACGGGTACACAGATCAATGAAATAGAACAGAAAATGCAAAAACGGATAAAAAAAACATGTCCAAGTGATTTTTGGGAGCGATGCAAAAAAAATTCAATGGAGAAAAAATAGGCTTTTCAACAAATGGTGCAGGAGAAATTGCATATCCATGGGTTTAAAAGCAAAAAAAGAACCTCAACCATATACAAAAGTTAACTCAAAATGCGTCATGGACTTTAATGTGAAACATAAAACTACAGACCTTTAAAAAGAAAGTAACACAGGAGAAAATGTTCAGGATCCAAGGCCAGGCAGAATTCTTAGCCTCCACAGCAAAAGCATGATCCATAGAAGAAAATATTTATCAATTTGACTTCATCAAAATTAAAAACTTTTTCTATGCAAAAGACCTTGTTAAAAGTATGGAAATATAGTCTACAGAGTGAGAATATATTTGTAAGCCAAATGTTCAGCAAATGCCCAGTATTTAAAATATATAAAGAACTCTTAAAATTCAACAGTGAAAAACGATCCAGTTAGAAAATGGATAAAAGACATAAAGAAATGTTTCACTGAAAAGGATATACAGATGACAAATAAGCACATGAAAAAACAATGCTCAACATTAGGGGAATGCAAATTAAAACCAAAATAAGGTATCACCACATATCTCTCAGAATGGCCAAAATGAAAGATAATGGTAACACCAAATAATGATGAGGATGTGAAAATGGATCATTCACACACTTCTGGTGACAATGTAAAATAGTATACCACTTCAAAAAAGGTTTCTTAAACCAGGGGTCCCCAACCCCCAGGCCACCAACTGGTACCAGTCCGTGGCCTGTTAGGAACCAGGCTGCACAGCAGGAGGTGAGCAGTGGAGGAAGGAGCATTCCCGCCTGAGCGCCTCCTGTCAAATCAGCAGCAGCATTCGATTCTCAGAGGAGCGCAAACCCTACTGTGAACTGCACAGGTGAGGGATCTAGGCTGCATGCTTCTTGTGAAAATCTAATGCCTGATGACGTGAGGTGGAACAGTTTCATCCCAAAACCATCCACACCACCTCCCACCGCTGGTCCATGGAAAAATTGTCTTTGATGAAACCAGTCCCTGGTGCCAAAAAGGGTGGGGCCCACTGTCTTAAACAATAAACATATAATTAACATATGAGCCAACAACTGAATTCCTAGGCACTTATCACAGAAAAAAAAGGGTACACAATAAAACCTATAGAGAAACGTTTATAGCAACTTTATTTTAACAGCCAAAACATGGAAACAACCCAGATATCTTTAACAGGTGAATGGTTAAACAATCTGCGGTACACAGTTTCCATGGAACACTACTTAATAAAAAAGAAATGAACTACTGAAATACACAACAATCTAGATGAATCATCAGGGAACTATGCTGAGTGGAAAAAAAAAAAAAAGCAATATCCAAAGTATAATTCCATTTATATAACGTTTTTGAAATGATAAATTTATAGAAATGGAGAACAGATTCGTGGTTGCCGAGCAGTGTGGAAGGAAAGAGGAGAGATGGGTGTGGCTATAGAAGGGCAACATGAGAGATCCTTGTGGTGATGGAAATGTTGTTTCTTGACTATACAAAAGTCAATATCCTAGAGGTGACATCACTCCACATTTAACAAGATGCCACCACAAGGGGAAACTGATGAAGGGGGCAGAGGATTTCTCTGCATTATTTCTTATAACTGCGTGTGAATCTACAGTTGTCCTAAAATAAAATTAAGTGGATATTTTTAAGTGACTGAACTACACGGAAATGAAATGTTTATCATCCTAAAATTATCCAAGTTTTTCTCAGAAGTCTAATAACACACACATGGAAAACTATAAAAGTATAAATAATTCCAAAAAGTACCTTTTACATGGTACATGAAAATGTCTTCAGGGAAGAAAACTGGTTGTATATTCATTTAATTATCAACAAATATTGTTTTCCATTTTCAATATTATGTCACGCTGCAAAGTCCTGGCTTACAAAGTAAATACAAATTAATTTATCAAAATTAATTTTCAATCTTGTACATTTCTTCAGAAGTTTGAAAAGAAAAAAGTAATTATGTTTTTAAAATTTTTTTAATATTTTAATGAGGCTTGTAAAGATATAGGAAAAACTATGGAAAATTGGCATTCCTTTAGATATAGTAAATCCAAGAATAATTATGAATTTGGTGCTGTAAAAATTTTCTTCTGCTATATATTTACGATTAATCACCAAAATACTAGTCAAATAAGAATATTACCACGATAACAAAAAGGGAAGATTCAAAGAGGTGTTACATAAATCCTTTCCAAGAAAAGTCTTCAAAAAGATAGTCTTTAAAAAGGTGAAAGAAGTCTGCACTTACACTCAGCTCACACGTGCATGTGTGTACTGTACACACTGTGGTAACTGGCCACCTAATGCCTCAGGGATATATAGGGTTCTCCCAGGGTTGATTTCATCCAGATTCTATAGTAAGAGTTATTTATCACAGCAAAGTCCTCAGATCAAAATGCTATTACAAGAACTAGGTCCCTTCACTCAGAAAAATTATTTTTCTTTCCTTTCCTTTCTATCCTGCTTTAAAATCACAACAATAAACTTTAAATCCTTTAGGTCTGGGAGTTTTGCAATAAAGCGCGGTGCCAAGACATAACTCAATGTGGAGAAAATGAGGACTGCCACTGAAAATTTAATCTGCTCCAAGATAGATATATAATACTTAAAAGAGATTTTTTTAAATTGCCAGGTTGTGCATATGGCTTTACTTTCAGTATTATCCATATAGCACTTTAACCATCTTGGAAAATTCACTGGTTATTCTTGATTGATTGAGAATAGAAACGCACCTATACTGTGTATGGAACAATTGTTATTTCCTCCCGCTAATAAACCTGCAATAAATGCCCTATTTCATGTGACCAAAGGTGATTTCTAAGCCAATAGTTCTAAAAAGGTGGCAGCCACGGGGTAATTGATCAGGCACCATATCTTGCTTTTATTTCAAACTGCTTACTAAGATTTAGAAATAATTAAAATATAAACCAACGAGAGAGGGTAAAACTGTAGATTTAAATGTAGAGTGAATCAAAGGGCGGAGAACAAATAGAGAAGATGTGGGAAACGAAGAGGAGAGAGAAGAAAGAAACCCAAGGCAGGGAGACACACTGGGAGGGGAAGAGAAGCCAAGAGCAAGAAGTTGAAACAGAAAAAACAAGAACCACAGTTACCAGAAGGTGGGACAGGAAAGTGGAATAGAAGAACAAGTAACACAGAGGTCCCATGATAGAAATGCAAATATTCTCACCATTAGTGTTTAAAAATTTACTACCAATTTCAATTCGGGTTTTAAAATGAACGTTTTAAGGGACAGGGTCTCACTCTGTTGCCCAGGCGCGAGTGCGATCCTCCCGTTTCAATCTCCCAAAGTGTTGAGTTTACAGGCGTGAGCCACCACACCCGACCATAAATAATTGTAATAGAGAAAAAACTACAGCATCAATTGCATATATTTTCTAGGAATTTGTATGTGTTTAAGATGACTTAATCATCAATACGGTTTTTAAAGTATAACAGTTTGTCACTTTAAATTTCAACCAAAGGGGAAAGATGATGGATGTAACTGCCAATGCACCATTTTGTTTCTTCAGCACATATGCTAAAAATGGCGATTGGAGGCCTTACTATTCAAACGTGTTGAATAACCCATTGATATTCCATGCCAAATGCATCATATGACACATAGGCAGTACTAGTTCCAATATGGAAATTCCCCGAATTATAACTCCTCCCCTCTTTCCCAGCACTCACAATTACATAACAGAGTGGAGTCGTCTCTGCCTCTGTGGGAGGGGGGACTGCTAATACAGTCAGAATGACAGGACCAACAGCTTCTCACCCAGTGCCCCAGGATCAGACAGACCAGGTGACTGGGATAGTGACAGCAGTATTGGGCCAAGGTAACAAAACCTGGGACAATCAACCCAACACCAGCTTGTCATATATTCCTAAGAAGTTTTAAAACACCTGGGAAAGAAACATTTATATCTTTCAACAGCAATTTTCAAGTTATTTCTATCGAAAATATCAATAAACCTAAGGAGGCCCAATATTAACAAGAGAATCCACTCCCCCCTAAACACACACAAATTCAAATAACACTTCATTCATTAACATTATAAGCCTGGCATCTGAGTGGGACATCCCAGAGCTATATTTGCATAATGATATTCTGTTAAATCTAATTGCTTTAAAATACCCATTGTTCTTTGCACCTGTCTGATGAGAATCCGCCTCAGCAGTTCCTAAAATCTAGATAACTTAAGAGCTTCATTCAACAGATTGCATATAATTCAACAGATTGCCAAGCACCTGTTGTGTCAGGCACTTGGCCGGGGCTGTCCAAGAATATAGTTAGTAGTGTGACTCCTGACCTCTTGGAGCTTACATTCTACCACTGAATAAGAAAACTAATAAAAGTGGTTAGAATGTTAAAGCATGCTCTGGTCTAAGAATGCTGAAGGCCTTGAGATAAGAGGAAAAAAAAACTTCTCTTCTCCTGTCCCTCATGTTTTGCAGCTTACAAAGATGACAGCAGAATGGCAGAACCAGAAGCAAAACAAAGTGTTGTAATATTTTGCTTATAAAGCTTCTTTGTATGTCTGTTGCTGTAAATAAAGTCAGTAACTCCAAGGCAAGGTGGATGCCTCAAGATTCATTCAGCCATACAGAGCCTTCTCCATTTGCCCTAAGACTTCACGGGTCACGGGTACAGTAAGAATTCCTATCTCCAGGCCTTTATTACTGAACATTATTCCTTTCTCCAGAATGCCCTGGATAGTTGAATCCCCCAAAGAGTCCCACAACACCTGAAGATACTGTCTCACAATTACTGAACTCCTGAAAGTGAGGTTCACAATTGATACAGCTCGAGCGTCCTCACAGTGTGCCACCCAGGAGCCCAGCATCTCCTGGAGTGGAATGTCAGCACTAAGGGACCAGGCGGTGATCTTGTGGTGGGGACAGACACTTTAGAGGAGGTATCCAAAATCTTTATCTGAATGCATCCCTGGCCAGGTATAGAAATGCTCATCACAAACAAGCAAAAATAGACAACAATCAAAAAATTTAAAACTAAAGGCCTAGCCTCTGGGATTCTTTTAATAATATAGCCTGCTAGTATAGTTCCTAACTTGCCACCTTCCCTAAGGTATTGGCCGTATTTCTCAATTCTGTATGAAACAACAACAAAAAAAACATAACCTCAGACAAAAAGGGAATGTATTCACCATGCAAGTGGGAAGCCCTAGCATGGAGGACATCTACCATTCCAGAACCCAGATTCCTCGAGTGCCATCAGGCTCAAGCCTCCAGGCTCTGCTCCCTGTGTGTGCTACATTCTGCTTGGTGCCAGGAAGGCGGCCACTTGGCAGCCCACACACCACTAGCAATCCAACCAGAAAAGGCAGTCTCTCCCTGCTACTCCTACAGAAAAGCACCAAATGGGACTCCAGTTGACCTGGGGGATCACACGCCCATTCCTTGAACTAACGCTGTGTCTCCAAGGTGATGCCATAAGGTTCTATGAGGAAGAAAATGCCAGAAACAATCCCTGAGGAAACCAGCATAACTTTCAGAGTTCTTAGGAAAACAGACTGAAAACCAGGGCTCTGATTAAGATGTTCTTGGGAAAAAAACTGCACCAATGTTCCAAACCATGCCCTAGAAATGAGTTTACCCTATTCCTCTCCATAACAATCATTTAACACTATTTGAAATTGAAAAGAGGAAATAATAGTTAAAATGTTTAACATGTTTATCAAATGCTTGAAACCCACTTCATTCTGCCTCCATCTAGGACACATTCTTATTTGTTATAGCACAAGTGTATATAAAGGTCTCAAATTAAGTCTTCCAGGGGATGACTGCCAATTGGATTCATTCTCAAAATCAATATCAATGCCCAAAGCTGCTACAACCTTCAATCCTACAGAAAATTCTAGCTGCATGGTAATTCCTGAAAGCACTTAACTCTATTTCGAGATGGCCTTTATAGAAAAATTTTTGGAGACCTACCTTAACTTATGCTGTAAGCGTGAACATTGTGATGATGGCTGACTCTGGGCACACTACCTATGGTTTAGCCCTGGTCTCCAAGCAGCAGTGTCAGGGGGTGGGGTAGGGGGAGGCAGGGGGGAAGAGAAAAAAAAAAAACAAGAAAAAAAAGAACGTTGTAATGATTAGCTAATTGCAGCAAATATTTGCCCCTCATTAAAATAACTTCATATTAAAACAAATTGTCAGAGATCACCACTTCTAGTACAAGAAATGAATGAGGGCTGGGCATGGCGGCCCATGCCTCTAATTCCAGCACTTTGAGAGGTTGAGGCAGGCAGATCACTTGAGGTCAGGAGTGCGAGACTAGCATGGCCAACATGGTGAAACCCTGCTTCTACTAAAAATACAAAAATTAGCCGGGCATGGTGGCATGGACCTGTAGTCTCAGCTACTCAGGAAGCTGACGCAGGAGAATCACTGGAACCCAGGAGGCAGAGGTTGCAGTGAGCCGAGATCCTGTCATTGCACTCCAGCTTGGGACACAGAGTACGTCTCTGTCCACCCCCTCCCCGGCAAAAAAAGAAAAAAATAAAAATAAAAATAAAAATAAAAAATGACTGGGAACAGCTTATATGTCAATCCGTGAACATCATTAATGATTTAAAGTTTTATTATGCTACATCATTTATGTTACTATATACTTTTTATATTTTTAAAGCAAATATAATTTAGAACTACATCTACCACACATAACTAAGAGCCTGCAAAGGGGAAAATATGCTTAATCACAAATCATGAATCCAATAGCAAAGAAAGTTCACAGTTTATTGTTTGGTTTTTTAGAAGATACTGTCACTGGGGACTTTGTTTCTGTGTCAGGATCAAGTCATGGGAAGGAGAAAAGTGGAGGGAGGTGAGGGCCTAGGCAGGGAAAAAAGCAGAACGGGAGGCCCAAGACTGGTGAAGAAGGGGACTGGGCTGGGCGTGTGGCTCATGCCTGTCATCCCAGCACTTTGGGAGGCCGAGGCGGGAGGATTGCTTGAGCCCAGGTGTTCAAGACTGGCCTGGGCAACACGACAAGACCCCATCTTTACAAAAAAAAAAAAAGCGCCAGGTATCGTGGCATGCACCTGAAACCCAGCTACCAGAGAGACTGAGGTGGGAGGATCACCTGAGCCCAGGGAGGCTGAGGCGGGAGGGTCACCTGAGCCCAGGGAAACTGAGGCTGCAGTGAGCTGTGATCACACCACTGCACTCCAGCCTGGGCAATGGAGTGAGACCCTGTCTCAAAAAAAAAAAAAAAATCAAAAGAGGGGAGCAAGAGTAAAAAGACAGTGAAATATAAAATGCCAAATTCCTTAAGACTGTGAGTGTGCACATATACATCAACAACAAAAGCATCCAGAGTCTCTAAAAGATTAAATTATGTGACTTTACAAACACATGATTCCAACAGGAAAAGAAAGAGATGCTTAACTAAATTAATGCGGTCAAGCAGGTATTTTTCTGATGAGTTTAGATTTTTAAAGGAGATGTTTAACAGAAAGATGTATCTTTTTTTTTTTTGAGACAGAGTCTCGCTCTGTCACCTAGGCCAGAGTAGAGTCGTGCAATCTCGGTTCACTGCAACTTCTGCCTCTCGGGTTCAAGCGATTCTCCTGCCTCACCCTCCTGAGTAGCTGGGATTACAGGCATGCACCAGCATGCCCAGCTAATTTTTTGTATTTTTAGTAGAGATGGGGTTTCACCATGATGGTCAGGCTGGTCTCAAACTCCTGACCTCGTGATCCGCCTGCCTCAGCCTCCCAAAGTGCTAGGATTACAGGCCTGAGCCACCGTGCCCGGCCTCAGAAAGATATATTATTTGTATAAAATAATGCAGGGATCTCTAAAATTTCTAAAATTCCTATCAGGAAACAATGGCAAAATAAAACCAGGTTTGCAAAAATTGAAAAAGTTTCTCTTAATTATATTATATTGTAACAAACAATTACAGACAACACACTTAGTTCTATACCTACTTTCTTGGTCAGATAAAATTATCTTCAGAATACACACAGAAAATAAACATTGGAAAGAGAAAACTGAAATCCAACGGTAAACAAAAATAAAGGAGGGGATCTTAGATTGTCCAAATACACTGCAGCCTCCCAACTCGTATGAATTATAATACAGAGACTTGGGGATAAGTTCATAGAACACCTGCCTCAATCTTCAAAGAACGGTAACAAACACGAGGGCTTCCGGGAGCTGGCAGCGTCCTACTTCTTGATCTGCGCAACTGCCCAGATGTCTGTTTTACAGTTGGTTGAACTGCACATCTGCTTTATGCACTTTGTTATATTTCACCACCCACCTCCCCCCTAAAAAAAGAGGTTAAATCTAAAAGGTACAGGATGACTGGAGAAGGGCAAGCACTGTCTCAATTTTCCAAAACTACCGATATTTATATTTACTATGAATCCCTAGCAAGATTCTTACAAGAAAATAGCTTGTAAAAGCTAATGAGGCTGACATGGGAATTCATAAGATACAAGGCTGTGAAACTTCCTTTTTCAACCGTGTTATCTGTCTGGAACTAGGGCCTATAAGCACTATGAGATGTCTATTTGTTCAGCGCAGTCCTCATGACAATGGGGTGAGAGTGGAGGACAAGCTGGAGAAATACCATCAATGCTGGAACATGATCTAACTTTGAAGAGAGTAAAGAGAACGAACAGCAGGATCAAGTTCACTCTAGAGGGAAGACTCTGCAGACGTGCTGCAAAGTTCTATGCCCCGACCTCTCAACATCTGAAGGTAAGAATATAGGAGGCATAAAATAGCAGGTTTAATGAGTAATGAATTTGGGACTAATAGATGAGTTTAGAGGCTATTTCCTGAAATTAGGATCAGAAGCCTTTGTTAAAATATAAACTGCAACGACGGGTGTCTACAGGAATAGATTTGCGGGTGGAAAGTTGAGGGTATTCCCAGTGATGGCTTCTATTTCTTCTGTGAAAGGCACTGTGAAGATGGAGGGAACAGGGGACTGAGAAGAACGGGGAAGATCTAAGAAGCTGATGCAAAGAACGGGTAAGAAATCTAACTGGAAACACAATATAAGTATTAACATTTAGATTTACAAATGGCAGCCGGGCCCAGTGGCTCATGCCTGTAATTCCAAGCAACATGGGAGGCTGAGGCAGCAGAAGGATTCCTTGAGCACAGCAGTTTAGAGGCCACGGTGAGCTATGATCGCACCATTGCACTCCACCCTGGGCAACAGAGCAAGACCCCATCTCTAAATAAATAAATTTGCAAATCGCTAATGGGATATTTTCACAATTTTCTTAGTGGATAGCTACATTTTAAAAGTAACTCCATAATCTCTGTGAATGACGCATTTGTATTTTAAGAACTTTAGCTCTAATTTCAGAGAATATTAACAATTTTTAGATCCAAGACATTCTGAAATCTTCAGTTACTTTAACAGAAAAACACCTTGCTGCAAATTTTAATAAAGTATATCAATGGAATTAATAAATAACTTGACTAAGAAAGGACTAGATTTGGCCAGATACGTCCCACCCCAATTTAATCAAAGAAAATGAGAAAATAAACTGTAGCTTAATTATAATCATGTAATTAGAGCTTCCCCACAGACACAAGAAAGTAAACCACTTTCACATGTAATGAGTGTTGGCTGGTGGATTATTTTAAGCATCTATTGTTACACAGCAGTGAGGCCTCTTTAACATGATCAAGTATGTACAGTTTAAGTCCAATCATTTCCTTGGTTAGCTGTTTCATTCTGTTTTCATTTTGAGATATTCAAGCACAATCTAGTCCATAATATTTTGCCTTTATCCGTCAGGATATATTTGTAAAAGGGCAGAAGTTAACATATTAGCTAGCAAGGCTATTTAAATAATCTACCTGAGACCTATAAAGTCAATATTAATTCCCAATGAAACATAATTAACTTCTGCGATTTAATAAATGGGTAGCTTTGATATACATGAAAAAAATGTAGACTGATTACAGTTGAAAATTTTCTTTCAGGAGCTATTAAAACCACAAAATATGCTTACAATTGGAATGTTAAGACAGTTAACTTTGACTTTTATTATGTTACCTATACTTTTTTCACAGAAAACTCCAGAATAATCATTGGTACCAATGAAAAAGTATTTCAAACAACAACTTTTTCCTTATATTCAACTTTCCAGACATAAATGTAAGGCATAAAAAAGTCACACTGGTTTCTAATTGGTTCATAGCCCTGTTTTTTTATTTTTTTTTCCCCCTTTGACTTAATAATCTGAATGCTGGTTAAATGAAAAATGGTCTGATATGTGGCTATGGAGCCCGGTTCCAACACGAAATGTGCTCCTTGAGCAAGTCAGTTACCTCACTAACTTTCACCTCCAACCTCATGAGATGAGGACATGAAGACATACAGAAAGAATCTGCATGGAAACTGACATGCAGGACATGCTCAAACATGGGAGGCTGCTTTTTCTAGTGATCTTCTGGATGAAATCTACAGATAATGGTCCTTCACCAGCAAAAGGAAGCATGCTCCCTTTAACCATGAACTGTATCATCCATGTATGTTAATCGAGTCATCAATAGTTTCTATTCATGACAGGGGAAATATCATCCCTTGTAATAGGTCTGGCTTTGACAGGCAGCTTCACTAGTCATTCAGAAATAGACTGGGTAAACTGTTACAGAAACTACACACAGGGCATTGCTAATAAGAGCTACACATTACTTTTCCAATTTTACAAAGAGCATAAACAGAGAACATATGCCATTCTAATAATTCCCAGGAGTGGTATAAATGTAACTCGGCTCATTTGTGTTTTAATTTTTTTAGAAATTATGGTTACTTCAAAAATTGAGAGTCATGTGAGTTCCTATGTTCAGTATATTTTATAAACCCAAATATGGGCTAAGGTTATAGCAACTTTTATTCCAAATGCCATCAATTTTCAAAATAACCCCCAAGATGAAAGATACTCATCGAAGTTTGTAAGTGGCTATCCAGAATTAAGTCAAGCACTTTAAGAAAAGGACAGTAAAAAGGGATATAATCTACTTAATGGTTCTTGAATTCTTCCATGCCATTACTTACACCACTTACCTATCTATCCTCTACTTACAAAAGGGAACAATAACAGGAGACAAAATAGAAATAGAATCGCTGCAGGGGAAAAAAAGCTAAATTGGGATAATACAGAAAAAGTACTTTAAAAGAACTAATGATACGAAGGGATATGATCACCAGAAAAACATACATATCGACCAAACATTTCACATACCCTTTACGTCTTGTTTTCCCTCAAGACAGACCCTAACTACAACAAAGTATTCCCATGTAGAGCTTGTTCCAGCATCTATGATGCGACAAATTATTTCTTCAACTTGGTGTCCGTTCTGATTTAGATTCCCACTCTTCAAAAAATACAGGCCAGAACTCATTTCCTTAGCAGACACTGTGAATACCTCAATGTTTTCACGCTCCTCAAAACTTTAAAAAGAGAAGAGGGGGGAAAAAAAAAAAAAAGCATTTCCCTAGGTCACCAACAATCAGTAATAATCTGAAAAAATGAAAAATCTCTTCTTTTTCCTTCAGGAATGGAAATGGGAAGGAATGGTAAAACCCCAAACAGTGCATCTGTGAGAGTCCATGAGTGGCTCTGTTATTAAACATGGAAACAGAAATATCTACTTCAGCTTGTCTGAGCCTCAAATTTCCTTAGGTGTCCGTCTAAGAACACCTAAGTATAGGCACAGCTGGTCTATCAGCCTCTAAATAAAAACAAGAGCCACAGCCTGTGAACTAAGCTCTGGATGTAAATCTCGTGCTTTCAGTAAATCCACAGACCTCTCATTGTGGCACACCCTCCCTGCTACGAGCAGGAATAATCTCTTCCCCCATTTAGCTCAACTACTTTCCTAATCCCACGTACATGATCACTAGCCTCCTAAGAAGAATTCTCAAAAATACTGGGGATCTCGGGAATGTGTATCAAGTAGTTGGATATTAAAAAAAAACAACTTCCAAATCCTGACAATTTTTACAGTTACTAGGGTCAGAAGTACAGTGATTTTGTATTTAAGTGATAGATTTTTCCATTTTGTAAAACTTTTTAAATGAAACTTTTATAATTAAATTATATATTTATATATTTATAAAATTATATATTATACATTATAAGAAATATATTTCTTAATTTCTCAAATACAAGGATTTTCCTGTTATCTTTTGGTTGATTCCTTCTATAATTTCATAAGAAAAATACATGATTTTAATCATTTGAAATTTATCAATACTTGCTTTATAGTCCTATATGTAATCAATGTCAGATGTTCCATGTGCTTGAAAAGAATGGATTATATAGGAACTGTAATATTCTGTGAATGTCCGTGAGGTCAAATTTGTTAATTAATCATGTTCGTTAAGTCTTCCATATCCTAAGTTTTCTGCAAGTCGTATTATTCAGAAAGGTATGTTAACTTCCCAGTAGGATTGTGCATTCAGCTATTTTTCTTCTGTTTCTGTATATTTTTGCTTTATATAATATGTACCTATATCTGAACTGAACCTTTTACCACTGTACAGTGATCCTCTTCATCTATAATGCCTTTTGCCTTGATTTCTATTTTGTCTGATATCAACATGTTATACCAGCTTTATTTTGCTTAAAGCCTGAAATATAATTTTCCATTATTTTGCCTTCTGTATCTTTGTTTTTAGATACGCTTCTTGTAAACCTAGTATGTCAGATGTCTTTAATCCAATCTGACCTGCCTTTTAGCAGAATCCTCTAGTCTATTTACATTTATTGTAATTACTGACACCCGGATTTATAACTATCATGTTATTGTGTGCTCTCTGTTTTTCCTGCCTCCTCTATACTCTCTTTGTAGTAGACAATGGTGTTAAGGTCCATTTTCTAAGTTTTCTCCTTGTGTTGAGTAATATCAGTAAGTTGTTAGATAAAATGATTCACCAACTTTTATTATTTATATGTCTTAATATAACTTGCCTAAATTCTCATACTTCTAGTTGATAGCAAAACACAGGACATAAAATCTTTATGAAATTACAATACAACTACCATCTGGTCTTTAAGATTAACCAACCTATGGAAGTACAAGGCTGTCCATTAAAAATGACAACAGTAGGCTCTCAGAACTGCTGCAGCTTAGGCAGTAACCAAGCTGCTTGCACATTTTTTCTTCTGGTTTTATCCAATGAAACTAAGGTATATTATCACAAAATAGATATCTACTTATGTATGTAGTATCAAATATTATCGATGCTTGGGGCAACCAGGTATCACTAATTATGTTTACCCTATCATAATTCTCCTTTAATACCCAGCTCAAAATAAAAACCAGTTAAAGCCGAGGTCTTCAGAAGCTAAACGGTGTCATTCCACTTTTAATGGGGGGAAAAAACTATTTTAACAGTCCTACTAATTTTTTTAAGTGTTACACAAACGATCACACAATAAGATAAATCATGAAAAGTAAACAAGCCAGTACAAACCCTAGCATCATGACACAGTAAATACGATATTGGTGACTGCAGAAGGAAAAGATGAGACATCACCAGGAAAAGGTTTTCCCAGACACCTCACTGACTGGTGGTTCGAGGTAAGATCATTAGCCCTGAGGCCCAAAGGCTCTATCACGGTCTAGAGTTGATCAGGAAAAATGCTTCAGGGCAAAGTTAAAGACAATCAATTATAAAAAAGCAAAATAGCATATTATCAGTATTATTAATTTACAAGAAAATAACCACCAAGAAGACTGAATACTGAACTCCTCTGGTCAATGTAATCTGTCTCACTAGATAAACTACACTAGAGAACAGATAATAATCAGATATGTGCTGAGTAAATTTGGAATCACAACAAAGGGATTTACTGGTTTCAAAAGTTCATGGCATCACACTGCATCCATTTCCATTGTGAGAATATGCCTGCCTTAGGATACGGTCCCCAAATAAATAATGCCTACATAAACACTAATAAACTTTGTTTTTTTTTTCCCCACACTCACTGTTAAATGACAACTTTTTTTCCTATGTGGCACATCCATCCAGTTTTATGATAGACTGAATGTCACCCTCTCTCTCCTTCTTAGATCCATTATATACTGATTGACTTAAAATGGTTTACCTCTCCTAAGCCAAACTTACTGTTATTAGGTACCTTACCCATCCATCACCAATAGCATGACCTTTTGTTATCATGCTACATTAAAAAGCAGGCGTAAATGTAAGAGGCACAAAGTCCCCAAACTTCATCCTCCACCTGCTACTTCCTCAAGAGTCCAACACTGCCCAAGGAGTAAACCTTCTGTAACTACCAATCCAGGATGTGGTCTATAAGATACACATACTCTTAGGCCGGGCACTGTGGCTCATGCCTGTAATCCCAGCACTTTGGGAGGCCGAGGCAGGCGGATCATGAGGTCAGGAGATCGAGACCATCCTGGCTAACATGTTGAAACCCCACCTCTACTAAAAATACAAAAAAAATCAGTCAGGCATGGTGACAGGCACCTGTAGTCCCAGCTACTCACGAGGCTGAGGCAGGAGAATGGTGTGAAACCAGGAGGCAGAGCTTGCAGTGAGCCGAGATGGGGCCACTGCACTCCAGCCTGGGCAACAGAGGGAGACTCAGTCTCAAAAAAAAAAAAAAAAAAAAAAAAGAAAAGAAAGAAAGAAAAAAGATACACGTACTCTGGCCCAAAAAGGCAAGTATGACTTCAGAGTTGCCTTGCCTGTATCCTTCGCTTGCTTAATCCTCTGCCCCCACAAGGCTGGTCTCCCCAGAACACAGGCCTAGCCAGCTCCTTCATGAACACTGTGTTCAGTCACTCAGGTCCAACAGTCAAGCACAGTTCCATCCAACAGTAACCTCCTCCCTCCCCAGCCCCATTCCCCTTCCGGTTGGAGGAGCAGGCTTCTTTTTCAGATGACTAACTCCAAGAATGATGTTCTCTTTAAGTGATAACGAGCCATAGTCTAATAAGGGTGAGACTCTGCTCTTCCCACAAAACCACAGCGCTCATAAAGTCAAAGGTATACATCTAAATAGGGTATTGTATGTATTGTTTTTGTTGTTGTTGTTGTTTTAAACTGCAACCGCAGGGCAGCCGAAGGCAATGGGGGATTGAGGAAGGAGGCAGCAAAAGTAGGAGAGGGGCAAGAATCCAGAAGGGAAATGAGAACGACAAAACCGAAGTGCACTTCAACATGCTGCTGCCAAAGGGGTAAAAAGGAGAAAGTGCAGACCAGTCACATAAATGCCACAGTGACATGCATAAAAACGTGAGGGGCACACTCCAGGGACAGAGCCTGACAACATGACAAGCTACATGGCATCAAACTCTTTCATGTGACAGGCAGCTTTTCACATGTGCATCTTAAGACTGGAACTTCCTATAGATAAACCTTATGGAGTTAATAAAAGCAAAAGCCATCCTCTATTCAGTGTTTGCCGCCATGTTCCAGGCATAGTACTTGGCACTCTTTATCATTTCATTTCATTTGATCAGCTCGGAAAGTCCTCCAAATGACTATTTTTAAAAAAATAACAGCTCACTTTTTGAAAAATAACTTCGACTTTTATTTCAGATTTGGGGGTACATATACAGGTTACATGAGAGTACTGAATGATGCAGAGGTTTGGGGTGCAGACGATCCCATCGCCCAGGGAGTGGGCATAGTACCCAACAGGTAGGTTTTCACCGCACTCCGTCTTCCTCCCTCCCGCTCTAGTAGTCTCAAGTCTCTATTGTTGCCATCTTTATGTCCATATGTACGTACGCGACGGTTAGTTCCCACTGACAAGAACGTGTCGTTTTTGGTTTTCTGTTCCTGTGTTAATTCACTAAGGACCTCCAGCTGCATCCACCTTGCTGCAAATGACATGATTTTTTTGTTTTTTGTGGTCACATAGTAGTCCATGATGTATATGAACGGCTCACATGTATTGCACACTTACCTTCATGACTGTGAGTCAGGTACTGGTATTAATCCAGCTTACAGTGGAAAAAGCTGAGTCAGAGAGGGTAAAAAAATTGCCTAGGATCACACAGTTATCAAGCAGTGAAGCCAAGAATCAAACCCAAGCAGTAAACCTGGGCTATGCATTAAAACCTAAGTTCATGACCATTGAGCTTTGCTGTCTCTGATGTAAACAGCGTCCCCACTTTAGAGATGAGAGAGATTTAGGGAGGTAAACACACCAAGGCCTCACAGAAGTGCAGGGCTGAGCTAGGACCTGAATCCACCTAGTCTCTGTTATAACACTCCTCTCATTGTGGAATTATACATATTTAAGTACTTATGAAGCAAGATACTTACATTTAAAGTGAATCTCCACTTATTTTCAGGGACTCACTTCACAAAAGGAAAAAAAAAAACATATTTAGTGTGTTTGTAACTGGCTAGACACTAAGCCACACTCTAGTGCATTAATTATTCCCTGGGAATTAATAAAGTACTTAAGAAACTTGTATTAACTCTTTCAGGCCACAGGGGTACCATTCAGTGAACTGAATTCTTAATCTACTAAAATGGTACCCGGGAGGTTCGGAAGAACATAACTTCCTCTGAGGGCATGGGGAGAAAAAACTTGTAAAGCCACTTAGGAATATAAACTAAATTCAGAACAAAATTAAAAACCAAGCTACAGGGAAATACTGTTCTAGTGGATTAGCCTCTGGCCCTAAAAATTTGTCAGAAATGAAACACGGAGGTTGGAAATATCGAGGGATCGCAAATCACCTTCGACGGCACATTCGAGCCCAATGGCTAGGGCCCTGGAGCCTTGACTGCAGTAATCAGAAAACAGGTAAAAAGTTACTTTGTTCCAACTTCATCAGGTACTTCTTGGAAAGGCATAGTAAAGGCAACAGCTTTATGACATCACCAGATCTCCAACTGGTATCCAACATATCTTCCCATTTTTTTCTTGCGGCCTCCTCACCTGGGGGTTCTGACCTATCAGCCTGTCTGCCAGAAATATTCCTCCCACTGTCCCATAGTGGCAGCACATCACTAACCACAGGTCTCCAGCAATCTAAATCTTATTGCATGTGTTATATGCTCAAGACAATATAAACACTACTAATGCAAAATTAGGCTCTTTCACCTATAAAAATATTGCACCATATACTAAAGCATATAAGATGTGTGTCAAGTATTGTCAGAGAACTACAAAACTGCTGAAAGAATATTAAAAAAAAAAAAAACTAGTTTGTGCAACTGGAAAAGAGTTCTTGGAAGAAGTGGCATCAAGTTCAACTCCACTTACTAGGCTAACATCTGGATGCAAGAGGCAGTGAAAGGAAGCAGAGGGAATGGCATGGGCAACCCACAGAAGCACAAAGATGTGAAGTCTTTTAGGGAACAGCAAGAATTTAACTGTAGACTTTAGTGTATGAAGTGAAACTCTCCAATTAGTTTAGTAGAGGAGGAGGAGAATAAATAATTCTCTAAGGGCTGGGTGCAGTAGCTCATGCCTATAATTCTAGCACTTTGGGAGGCTGAAGCAGGATCACTTGAGCCCAGGAGTTCGAGACCAGCCTGGGCAACATATCAAACACTGCTATACCAAAAAATATATATATATATAAATACACACATATACATATATACACACACATACATATATATATACGTATATATATACACATATATACATGCATATATACACACATGTATATATGTATGTACTTGTATATGTGTATATACATATATGTGTATACACACATATATACACATATATATACACACACACACACACCCACACCCAAAAAAAAATTAACCGGGTGTGGGAGTGTATGCCTGCAGTCCCAACTACTCAGGACGCTAAGGCAGAAGGATTGCCTGAGCCGGAGTTGGAGGCTGCAGTGAGTCATGATCACACCACTGAGCTCCAGCCTGGGTGACAGAGTGAGACCCTGACTATTAAAAAAATAAAAATAAATGAATGTTAACTCTATTACTATTACCACAAGGGTACCAGACAGCACAGCACACTTGTAGAATCTGAAGTAGCGTCATCGATCAGGACCATACGTACATTGCAGTGCCGGCAGGAAGGAGAGACAAGGTGGAGCCTAGGAAGAAAGTGAAGCTAGATGAACAGCCTTGCACGGAGGCTCACAGGAGCTCCACTAGCCCAGGTGACACCTCTCAGTGAACTGGAAAGGTCCCCACCCACGGAAACCAGCCCCAGAGCTGTAGACCAGCTGGCAGGACTCCTCTTCTCGCTGGTGCCCACATGCAGGGCACAATCAGCTTTATTACGAGCAGCAGTTGTGCATGCACAGGAGTCTGAATTTTATTCTTAAGACAGTAGGAACCTCCCTGAAAGATTGTAAGCAGAAGAGTATGCAGTATCACAAGTTGCAATGTGGACAAATTGAGACTCCAAATCTTAAAAATTAGACCCAAAAACATTTTATCTAGGAGTACAAGTGCCAGAAACATCTAACAATGGGGTTATTCTAAAAGAATTGTTTTAATTATTATGCTTAAAAGAGAGAAAACAAGAACTGAATAACTGCGGCGGGTGATGACACTGCAATTCCAACAGACTGAGAACGCTTGACTACCGACGTCACAGCAGCCCAAGCTTTGTCATCTAGACAGGGTGACCTGCATATCCTAAAGGATCAAACATTACTGCAAGAAGCTATTTAATACGAGAAATCTAAAATTTCATGGAACGTCATTTACTACCGAGGAGGAAATACTCCAGAGAAGCAGTGAAACAGGAAAGAGATGGCAAGGCATCGTCTGGGAAAACAGATAACGCTGAGGGGTCTTTTCAGCTGTGCCACCATCCTGGAATTTGGGTTTCCGTAAACATGTTACAAGCCCTGATACGTTACTACAACTCCCATCTTCAAATCAGAAATAATTTCCTGGAAAAAATGAAAACTCATGTTATTGAATGATGGGGTTTCCTGCCATTTAAATAAAATGGCATTGCAAATCATGCTTACTGTAAGAATGTATAAGTTAAATATATTTAATATGTTAATGTCACCGAGTAGGATTTTACATAATTTTTTTCAGGAAATTCTCATCTCACAATGACAGCTACTTTGGTTTGTTGACAGACTATGTTTATATTAAAACATTATTCAGTCTCTTTTTAATCTCATTTGTTTCCTAACATACGTCAGGTCCCAGTATCTTTTCTCAATGTATTCTCTTGAAGATATTTAAGCTGTGAAAATATTATTTATCTGGAACAAGTCAGGTCCTAGAGAAACCAGGAAATAGATATCAGCATAAGCATTTTTGCTATAAAATCCATAAGTTATCTGAAAATAAAATCCTCCAAAACCAAAATGCAGTTTCTAATGACATTCCCTCTGTGTACTTCAATGCAGCAGTGATCAAACCACATTCCGTGGAGACCTGAAGTTCTACAGCAATAGTTCAAAGACTTCTATAAACGCTTAATTTCTTGCAGCATGTTTTAAAACCTGTAATAAAGCACAACAGTCATAATCAGATGGGTACTATTCAAATTTTTACGTAAGCTGTCCCCAAAGCACTACCCTGTGTGGTAGGTCAATTTGTGCTTGTGTGGACCTGGAAATGAAGCATCTCTTGTTATTACTGTACAACAGTAAGACTTGCAGTAATCCTGTCATTAACTACAAAGGCTCACCACTCATCATTTTCTGAATTTAGGACTGCTGAACTTTTATGTTCACTCTCACAGAACTCACTACCAGGTACACTCTTGCAGTATATGTGAAAAGGTAAACCATACACTAGACAGGGCTCAGCCCCATCTGACTGAAACGTGCTTTCAGCATGCCATTACGTTCAGTCCAGCAACAACAAAGAAGAACATGATATCCACCTATTCTGAGATGGTAATGTAGTTTTAACGTTTGTTGCCAAATTTGGGGTCTTTTCTATTTATGATAACAAGAGCAACTGTCACATTTTTATTCAGTGTGGAAATAAACTATGTACAATTCCTCTTTAAGCTTCCATATCAACATAAGCAAAGCACATCTTGAAATTAAAAGAGAAACTGTTTTCAAAAGCTAACAACTGCTACTACTTAAGTCAGTCAGAATTTTCTTAGATATACAACGGGAAAAAAAAAATGGATCCTGAGCTAGGTACAGAGCTTTAGCTTTGCAAGATAAAAGCAGCTGTGGTGACTAGATGCACAACAATGTGAATGTATTTGATGCTACTGAACTGTATACTTAATGTTTCAGATGAAAAATTAGGATGTATTTCACCACAATTTTTAAAACTTTTTAAATTGTACATGTAGGGAGTTTTTCATTGTTCACTTTTTACTCTGTATTCTCTAATCCTGAAGACATTTAATTCTGTAGACTTCTTTCCCTGCACTTAGTTTTCATTGTGTCCATAGGCTTTGGTACGAAACATTCCTTTTATTGCTTTGTCTGATCGAACTAAACTTAATGAAAATTTACATGCATTTCTGGTTTTGTTTTTTGTTTTGGTGGTATGTGTTTAGCAACTATGTTTAGTATCTATACACCTTCACTGTTTATCCTCTCATAAATGATGTCTTTTATCAATAATGTATCCTGTAATATGTTTACTGCTTTCAACTGGCAGTCTCAACTGATCTGATATCAACACTGTCATTCTGTTTTTTGTGTTTGTACGGTATCTTTTCGGCCATCTCTTCACTTTCATCTTCCTCTTTAACCACTGAAGTGTTATTTGTTATCAGCTGTATTTTAAGGCACTTTCCAATTTTGTCTTCTAATAGAAGTCAGTCCATTCACATTTAATTAAACTTTTTATTAGGAGATAATTATAGATTCACAAGCAGTTGTAAGAAATACTACCAAGAGATCCCATTCACCCTTGACCAAGTTTCCCACAACAACGACACTTTGAATAGCTAGTGCAACACCACATACAGGATATTGACACTGATACAGCCAAGATACAGTATTTCCACCACCACAAGGATCCCTCATGTCACCCCTTCATTACCACATCCATGTCCTTCCTACTCTCTTCTGCTCTTCAGCCACTGGAAGTCACTAATCCACTTCTAGAATTTTGTCATTTCATAAATATTACATCAGTGGAATTATACAGCATATAACCTTTTAGCATAGGCTTTTTATCACTCGACATGGAGATTCACAGGAGGTGCATCAATACTTTGGCCCTTTTTATTGTGAGAAGTAATCACGATGCAGATGTACTATGGTTTAATAATGTGTCCACTGAAGGACATCCGGGCTGTTTCCTGTATAGAGGTATTTATTAAAAATAAAGCTTCTCTAAGCATTGCTGTACAGGTTCTTGCATGATTATGTGTTCATTTCTCTGAGATAACTGTCCAAGAGTACACCTGCCAAGTTGTATGGTAGTTCTACGTTTTTTATAAGAAACCGCCAAACTGTTTTCTAGAGTGGCTGTACCATTTTACATTCCCACTAGCAATGTATGAGCAATGTTTCTCTGCATCTTCACCAACATTTGTTGTCTTTTTATTATTATTTCAGCCATTTAGCAGAAGTTTTCTCCCTATGGCTTTAATTTCCATTTCCCTAATGGCTAGTGATACTGAATGAATGTCTTTTTCTGTGATTATTTGCCACTTAAATATCCTCTTTGGTGAAAAGTCTGTTGCTGTCTTTTGTCCATTTTCTAACTGAACTGTTTTTTCCTATTGAATTTTGAAAGTTCTTTACATATTCTAGATACTAGTCTCTTGGCAGATAAATTGAATGCAAATATTTTCTACCCGTCTGTAGCTTGTCTTTCCATCCTCTTAATATGCTCTTCCATGGAGAAAAAGTCTTTAACAGGTTCTAACTTACCAAGTTTTTCTTTTATGGATTGTGATTTTGGTATCAAGACTAAGAACTTATTACTTAGTTCTGGATTCTGAAGACTTCTTCCTTTTTTCTGAGATGGAGTTTCGCTCTTGTTGCCCAGGCTGGAGCGCAATCTCGGCTCACGGCAACCTCCACCTCCCAAGTTCAAGCGATTCTCCTGCCTCAGCCTCTCAAGTAGCTGCAATCACAGGCATGCCTCACTAATTTTGTATTTTTAGTAGAGATGGTGTTTCTCCATGTTGGTCAGGAACTCCCGACCTCAGGTGATCCACCCGCCTCAGCCTCCCAAAGGTCTGTGATTACAGGCATGAGCCACCGCGCCCGGCCGACTTTCTCCTTTTTTCCCTAAGAGTTTTACAATTTTACATTTATGTCCATAATCTATTTTGAGCTAATTTTGTATCAAATATAAAATTTAGATCAAGGTTGATCATTTTGTCTATGAATGTCCAATTTCTGCTCCAACACCATTTGTTAAGAATATTAATCTATCAGTGAATTGCTTTTTCACCTTTGTCAAAAATTAATTTGGCATATTTATCTTTTAGTTCTCTATTGCACCGCATTAATCTGTGTATCTTGATTACTATCACTACAGGGGAAAGCTTTAATATCAGCGTGATTCCAACTACTTTATTCTTTTACAAGATCGTTTTAGTCATTCTGGGGCCTATGCCTTTCCATACAAGTTTTTCAATAATCTTTTTATGTATCTACCAAAAATCTTTGCTGGGATTTTATGTAGGAACTGCATAAAAGCTATGATAATTCAGGCAGAACTGACATATTAACCATGTTGAATATTCCAGTATGTCAATATGGCTGGTGGCAACATTTGGGTCCTCTGATTTGTTTCATCAGTGTTTTGTAATTTTCAGCACAAATATCCTATACATGTTGAAGTTTATATCTTTTTCATAATTTTTAAAACATAAATGGCATTGTGTTTTTAATTTCAGTTTCTGCATATTTGTTGTTAGGGTATAGAAACATGGTTTTTGTGTTGATCCTGTATGCAGCAACTATGCTGAATTCCTCGGTTCCAGAAGTTTTCTTCTAGATTTCTTAGGATGAACAATGATGTAACCCATAAACTGGGACTGTTTTGCTCTTGTCTTTTAGTACTACAGTTTTGGACAGCAAAGGTAAGACTGAATATCCTGGCCTTGTTCCCAACCTGAGAGGAAAGACATTCCATCTTTCATTATGGAGTATGGTCTTACCTGGAGGAGGCTTTTGTTAGATGCTCTTTATCTAGCTGAAAAAGTTCTTTATTGCTAGTTTTCTGAATTTTTAATCACGAATGAATGCTGGATTTTGTCAGATGCTTTTAATGAGTCAACTGATACTGATTTTTCTTTGGTGTGTTGATATTGTGGATTGCATTGATTTTTGAATGCTGAATCTTGCATGGCTGGCATAAATCCCATTTGGTCATGTTAAATATTAATTACTCGATTTGATTTGCTAATATTTTCTTGAGGATCATTGCCTTTAAGTTCATTAGCGATAATGAACTGTGGAGTTCCTTTTTTGCAGTCTCTGATTTTGCTGTCAGGGTAATACCAGACTCACAAAATGACTTTGTAGGTCTTCTCTGTTTTCTAGAAGAGATTGAATAAAACTGGTGTTACTTCTTCTTTAAATGTTGGTAAATTGTCCAGTGAAACCATCTGGGCCCAGAGATTTTTTTTTTCTTTTTTTTAAGGAGCATTTCAATTAAGAATTCAATTTCTTTAATGGCTTTTAACATTACTGTATACCTTGTTTTATTGCACTTTATTGTGCTTCATAGATGATTTTTTTTTTTTTTTTTTTTTTTTTTTTTTTTTTTTTTTGAGATGGAGTCTCGCTCTGTTTCCCAGGCTCCATGGAGTGCAGTGGCCCAATCTCAGCTCACTGCAAGCTCCGCCTCCCGGGTTCATGCCACTCTCCTGCCTCAGCCTCCTGAGTAGCTGGGACTACAGGTGCCTGCCACCATACCCCACTATTTCTTTGATATTTTTAGTAGAGACAGGGTTTCACAGTGTTATCCAGGATGGTCTCAATCTCCTGACCTTGTGATCCACCCATCTTGGCCTCCCAAAGTGCTGGAATTACAGCCGTGAGCCACCGCGCCTGGCCAATTTTTTTTATTTTACTTATATTTTCTTACAAATTGAAGATTAGTGACATCAGCACCATTTTTCCAAAAGCATGTGCTCACTTGTGTCAGCATTGTCTAGCAACAATTAGTGTATTTTTAGACAAAATGTTATTGCTCTCTATAGAGTAAATATAACTTCTATATATACTGGGAAACCACTTTCTGTGACTCCTTTTATTGCCCTATTTGGTTTACTGCAGTAGTCTGAAACCAAATCCGCCACATCTCTGAGGTATGCCTACGTTCTGATTGTCTATTTTGTCTTGGTTGAGTTTTAGTAGGCTTTAGTTTTTAAGAAAAACTAAAATAAAAAGCTAACTAAAACTAAATATATTTCCTCTGTGTTGTCAAATTTACGAGCACAAAGTTATTTGTGGCATTTCCTATTTATCCTTTTAATGGCTGCAGCCTCTGTAGTGATATCCTCTATTTCATTCCTGATCACTGATTTGGGTCTGACTCCTCTTTATCTGTGTCAGTCTTGCTAGTAATTTAACAATTTCATTGATCTTTTCAAAGAAACAGCTTTTTGTGATTCTTCTTTTCCCTCTTTTCATTGACTCCTGCTCTTCATTCTGCTTGCTTAGGTTTGTTTTGCTGTTTTCTATTTTCTTGAGGTAGGAGCTTAGATTGACTTGAGACCTTTCTACTTTTCAACTTAATTTATAATACTTAGTGCTATACATTTCCCTCTTGGGACTGCTTTAAGCTACATTCCACATATTTAATAATGTATTTTTCATTTTTATGTTTAACATTTTCCTTTGAGACTGACCCATGGTTTATGAATTTGTTTAGAGATTTTCCTGTTGCTTTTACTATTTTTAGTTTGATTCCATTATTGTCACAGAACAAATTCTGTAGGATTTCAATCCTTTTACATGTTTTATTTTTTAGCCCAGGATAATGTCTATAATGTCCCATGGGCCCTTAGAAAGTCGGATATTCTATTGTTTTGGGGTAAAGTGTTCTAAATGTCGGATTCTGTTGGTCAACTGTGTAAGTCCTATATTCTTGCTGATTTGGTGTATAATTTTACTAATTGCTAAGACTATGGTGTTTAAGACTTCAGTTATTGGCCGGGCGCGGTGGCTCAAGTCTGTAATCCCAGCACTTTGGGAGGCCGAGACGGGTGGATCACGAGGTCAGGAGATCGAGACCATCCTGGCTAACACGGTGAAACCCCGTCTCTACTAAAAATACAAAAAAAAAAACTAGCCGGGCGAGGTGGCGGGCACCTGTAGTCCTAGCTACTCGGGAGGCTGAGGCAGGAGAATGGCGGGAACCCGGGAGGCGGAGCTTGCAGTGAGCTGAGATCCGGCCACTGCACTTCAGCCTGGGCGACAGAGCGAGACTCCGTCTCAAAAAAAAAAAAAAAAAAAAAGACTTCAGTTATTTATTACATTTATTTACATGTATGGAGTATTTGTTAAATTTATTTCTCCTTTCAGCTCTATCAGTTTTTGCTTCATGTATTTTGAGGCTCTGTTTGGTGTGTACATATTTAGGATTACTATGTCTTCCTAATGTGTTCATTCTTTGATCCTTATGTCTCGGTCTTTAGTAATTTTATTTATTCTGAAATTGTTTTTTAAATGTTAATATGGCCACTCTTGTTTAAATTCATGTTTGCATGGCATATCTTTTTCCATCCTTTACTTTCAACCTACCTATGTCATTGGTTTAAGAGAATTTCTTGAACAACATAGTTTTGGATCATGTTTTCTTAACCACTGTGCCAATCTCTATCCTGTAATAGGTGTATTCAGACCATCTATATTTAAGCCAATTATTAGTATGACAAGCCTAAGCCTGCCATTTAATTATTTGTTATTTTGTTTTTTCTGTTTCTCCTTTCTTCCTATGGATTATGTCAGTTTTTTTAATAATTTCACCTTGATTTATTCATAGTGCTGGAGTGTATCACTCAGTTTTCATAATGGCTGCTCTAAGGACCACAATAAGCATATGTAACTCATCACACTCTACTGGTATCAACATTTTTACCAGCACAAGCAATAGGAAAAACAGGCTTCCACACTTCTATGTAAGTTGCCTTTACTCTCCCCACCTTTTTTTTTTTAAACACAGTCCAGAGTTTTTGGTTGTTTGTTTTTTGGGGTTTAACACCTATCATGCCATGTATTCATAGGGGAGAGGCCCCAGCAGCTCAGGTTCCTCTCCACTGCCTCTCACAAAGTGTGCTTCTCTGGGAACAGGCTGACTCTTCAGCTGAACCCTAGTACCCTTCTCTTTGGCTTCCTTCTTTTTCTGATCATTTTCCTTCACATGTTTCAGGAAACTATCTTGGCTCTTAAGAGTGCTTAATGTGTTCAACATGCACATTAGTTCTCTTGGCAAGAATCGTGCCCCGACCTTGTTTGTTTACAACGCCAACAGCATGCTGAGTAACATCGTAGACTCTTCCAGTTTTGCCATGGTAACACTTGTGGGGCTTCCTTTCTGAAGAGTACCCACATTCCCTTGATGTCTCCAATAACACCTTTCTTAGACATTTGCAGGTATGTGGCCAAAAGAACAAGTCCACGTTTTCTAAAACGCCTAGAGAACATATCGGGTGCCTCTCCCCTTTCTCTCTGTTGTTCATCATTTTGGCAAATTAACAGAAGATGGTTGGTTCCAGCCAAAAGGCCCTTCCTCACTTTCTAAGCATGTCTTAAATATTTCCTCTGCATACACTTAGTACATCAAATTGTGTTAAAATTTTGCTTCAACCAAATATAACTCATAAAAAGTCTATTACATGTGTCCCTATATTTGCCCATTCCAGTCCTTTCTGAAATTCAGAGCCTTATGTTTTCATTTCCACTCATGTAAAGAACTTTTACCTAGTCTTTAAGGGTATGCTTGGCAGCAATAAATTATTTTCCTTCATTCAAGAAAGTTTTCCTTTTCCCCTCATTCCTGAACGATATTTTTGTTGCATATAGAATTGGTGGTTAATGGTTGTTTCTTTCAGCCCTTGAAAAATGTTGTGCCATTTTTCTTCTGGCCACCATCATTCCAGATGAGAAGGCGCCTCTCAATTGGACTGGTTTTCCCCTACAAATTACACATTGTTAAACTCCAGCTACTTTCAGTTGCTTTCCTGAGTCCACCTTGCACAAGTTTAATCATGACGCATCTTGGCTCAGATTCCTTTGGGTTGATCCTGTTTGGGGCTCACTCAGCTTCTTAGATCTACAGCTTTCTGTCTGTCACCAAATTTGAGAAGTTGCAGTCAGATTATTTCTTCAGCTCTTTTTTTGGTCCCACTCTATTCTTTCCTTCTGAAACTGCAATGACACAAGTGTTCTCTCTTTTATCATCATTCCAGAGGTCTAGGAGACTTTTTTTTTTCTTCAGTCTACTTTTTTCACATTGGGCAGGTTCTAATCTTGTCTTCAAGTCCACCTGCCACTGCCACTCTATTGAGCCCATTCAGCATTTTTAAAATATCATTATTTTTCAGTTCTATCATTTCTTTTTGGCTTTTAATAAATAATTTTGATTTCTTGGCTGATATTTTCTAACGTTTTGTTTCAAAATAATTTGTAATAACTTGTTGAAACATTTTTATCATAGCAGCTTTCAAATCCTTGTCAGATAAATCAGGTAGCACCTGCTGATGGTCCTTTCTCATTCATAGGTGATATTCCTGGATCTTGGTATGAGTGATTTGCAGGAATTGTATAAATTTGTATGAATTGTATCCTGTATGTTTCTGATATTAAGAGACCCTAGATCCAATTTAATCTTTTAGTGGGCAGCTTCCCTGCTACAAAGGTATTAATACCAGGGATGCGTGGGCATGCATGTTCAGCTACCCGCTAGCCCCCCATTCCCCATCACCCTGACAAAAGTCAGGTGATGACTCACATTGCCTTGTTGCAGACAGATGGGGTGGGAGTTCAGCTCATTGACACCTTCCCAGCCAAAGTGTGGCTCCAACTCACCATTTCTGTTGCCTCTGTGTAAGATCAGCTACCCTCTGGGCCAAGCTACCACAAGGGAAGGGAAAGCCAAGGGCTAAGCCACACCAGTTTGTTGCTGCATCCGGGAGCAGAAGTTCAGCACCCCCATGGGCCCTACTTATACCAGAGGAGGGGTAGGGAGGTGGGGAGTGTCAGTTAGCTCCACTCCTCCATACCTCATTTGCCACCAGTAGGTGTGGAGGCTCACCTCCCCACCAGGGGATGATGGCGATGGAAGGGGTCAAGTGTAATGGTAATTAGCCTCCTGCTAGCACCACCTCATCATGGCTGGTGGGGGCTGGAAACGGCCCTAAGCTGGGCCTTGCTGACACTACCCTGGCAGAGAAGTCAGAGCACCACCTGCTCCTACCAGGCAGAGGGTGGAAGATCGGCTCCCCATGAGGCGCTGTCAGCACCACCTGGCAGGGGAACTGAAGTGCCACCTGCTTCTGCCACGCAGGAAATGAAAGATTAACTCTCTTCTCAGGCACGCCTCCAGCCTCTGGGTGGGGAACCGAAGCATGCTGCCTGCTCTCGAAGCCTCGGAAGGGAGGAGGGCAGTTTCCTTGGTTTAGCTGGAGCAGAGTGAGTACCGACAAAAGGTCTGTTTTGTTAGACCACCCTCCCTTCCCCTGTCCTCTGGCTATGCGGAACAGGCTCTTCTCAGAGTTTTGCTGTCTGTGACTACTGGTGGTTCAGGGATGCAGGCTTCCGCAGTGCCTTGTACGGGACATGTGGGAGATAGTAAGGAAACTGAGGGAACTGACCCCCTTGTCATTCTAGAGTGGCCACAGTCTTCTCTTCACCATTCAGCATCTTCCTATGCTTCTTTGTTATGTGAAGTCCAGGGATTTTGAGTCCTAAGAGGGTAGAGAGAAATGGGGCTGCTCCACCATTCCCATTGTTTCATCTTTCTTTGCTATCTTGCGCAGTTTCTACTTTTCTTTTCCTGACTCCCACTGGTCTGGGTTGGGTTACTATTCATTTCGTTTTTGCTCCTGTGAATTTGAAAGTTCCACTGCTTACTTTTCTCTTCCTGGCAGTAGTGATCAGTCCCATATTTTATGACTATTTCTTACGACTACTTTCTCCACAAAGACCCTCTTATCCTTCAATCTTCTGATGAAGACAAGACCTTCAGAATAATTTCCCTGTCCCCATCTGCCATGTGGCAAATGTTTGAGCACCTACTATGTACCGGGTGAAGAAAAGATAAGGAGCAAAATAACATTCCTGCCCTATGAAGCTTATAGTCTACTGGGGAACTGAAAAAAAAAAAAAAAAAGATATGTACCATTATGCATCTTATCCCAGTAAGTTAATAAAGCAGTTGTTTTAAATACAGAACAATCAGGAGGCAGCTTGGAAGTAACTTGGTAAGCCAGGTGGGTAACGCTTAGAGGGTAAAGAAAGATAACTGGGACCATCCACACAGAACCTTGTAGGCCATAGTAAGGCTTTTAAGTTGTATTCTAAGTGCAATAGGATTTATAATCTAAGTGAGCAGTGGAAAGACATTATTAGATTTATGTCACTCTGGCAACTGGATACAGAAGTTAAAAGTTAGGGCCACCATTTGTAAGGCTTATTAGTGATGATGGTGGCCTGGAATGGCAGCAATGAGGCTGATTATAAGTGACTGGTTTCAGGGTATGTTTTAGAAGCAGAGAAAACAGAATTTACTAACGGGATTCAGTGTGAGAAATAAGAGAAGAAAAAAATGAAGGATAACTCCAAGATTTGGGGCCTAAGTTACTGGATAAATGATAAAGCCACTTATTAAAATGGGAGACACTAAGTGAGAGAGATTTGAAAAAAAAAAAAAGAAAAAAGAAAAATCGAGAGTGGTTTCAGACATGTTAGATGTGAGAAGCCTATGAGATATCTAAGATGACTGACCACTGGAAATATACCTCTGGACTTCTGGGAAAGGCTGAAGCTAGAGATAAACAAAGGAGATTGCCCACAAAGAGAAGAGAAGTCAAGAACAGAATAAGGACTGAACCTGAGGATATGAAGAGAAGATTCAATGAAGGAAACAGAATGAGCTGCCGCCAGCGAGACAGGAAAGTACAGTGCCCTGGATTCTAAGTGAAGAATGGTGCCACGTGCTGTGCGGGGCTGTCGTGGGGCCTCTGGAACGTGTTCCGGCCCTCTCACCTCCAGGATCCGCCTCCAAGAGCCTCAGTTCTCCCAGCAACCTTGCTGACTCCTGCCTCTGCTTTCTCACACTCTTTACGGGGCTATGACAGCTACTTGTGGTCATTTGAAAGGGATAGCAGGGAAGAATGGGAGGACAATTAAGTGGAGTTCATACCCGACAGCTTCTTCTTCTCAAGTGTAGGCTCCACCATCTACTGAGAGTGAAAGAGGCCAGCGTAGAGTGAGAACTGTTGCTTTCAGCAACAAACAAGTCAACCTATCAAGGAAAGGTGAAAGGACTACAGAACAGTCTTGAAGAGCCAGCTATACTCAGAAACTATAAATGTAGAAAATACTGCAGACTGACTCACTTCAATCTACTCCCACCTTCTAGCCCTGCAGAGTCTGGAAAGCTGAAAACCACATTTCCCAGTTCTCTTGCTACTGGGGTTCTGCTCTAGATTTAGGTTCTGTCAGATCATGATAAAAGTGAATCACGCAAAACGCAAATTGTATGGTCCAACTGGGTTAAGAACGAAACTGAACTAAGTGGGGAGAGAAACAGACTGTGACGTAGCCACTTTGCTCTTGTGGACAGCAGCTGAGGTGGTGTGGTTCTGAGGCCAGCAGTGGAGCAGCAACAGCCAAATCAGCAGCCCCATGTCTGGGATAGACGCTGGCCACCCTGGCAGTCCAGTCCCACAGGGCAGCCTTGGGAATTGCTCCCAGCAGGTCGTGCTAGAGAGTATGTTTTTAAGTATGCTCAACAATTCACCAAGAAATTTAATTCCCTGTAATAAATTACTTTCTGCTTAAAGTAGGAAGAATTAGAGTCTGTGCTCGACAACTGGACCCTGAGCAATACCATCGTCAAAGTTGTTCTAATTTATCCAGAAGTGCTGAGACACAAGGGTACAAGAGAAGGGAAGGGCAGGGAGTTTGTGCTAGGTTAGGGGTATGCATGGTAGGACAGATTACAAAACAGGCAAGCCAGTTCAGGGTTCTGATGTAGGAGTTACAAATGAACCTGGAATCTAGGCTGAGTGTGAAAGGAAATAAAGCCACTGCCAACATACAAGAAGTCAGAGATAATGAAAGACACAGACAGGTAGGAGACCAAGACAAAACAAAAGATAAGCATTCCATAGTCACAGTCGAGATACCTCTTTGACCTCATTAAACGGCAACACAAGGTTATGAAACGTAATGAACACCTCTGCAGAAAATGGCACGCTCCTTTCATACACCATTTGTATGTACTTTCCAAACACCAGTGACCTCCCCAGAATGTCTAGAAAACACTGCAGACATTCCAAAAGTTTCTAAATATCATAATTTTTGCCAAGAACCGGCTGTATTGACTCTGCATTTTGGCCTTCAGTAGAAATCAGGTATCATCCCTCCCCTGACAAAGCAACAGAACCACAGGAAGCAGCCTAGTTCCCAATTTCTTAAGCAGGAGACCTCAACTCTTTCCCAGACAGCATACCTGTGAGAATGCCAAAGTCAAACACACTGCCCCAAGTAGCAGCTTCTCCTTTTTTGGCGCTGCCCTTATAAAAGGTTATGACACACTGACAGGGAAAAATCTAAGAGCCCTTTTCTGGACAATGAGGCTCATTCCCCAGGCTCAACTTAGCCTTCAATTCTAATCAGCAGTAATGTCCAAGTGGTAAGCTGAATAACTGTTTAACTTAAAATGTTAGCATTATTTAGGCACTGTTAATAAAATTTAATATAATGAGAATCACATAAAAAACTTGGCAGATTTACCAAAAATATTTCCTGTATCTATTCCTGGGGGAAAAAGAAGTTATTTGGAAATAGAAGCACCTTACTGGCTGAATGTCAGAACCTTTAAAAGTATCGCTGTCCCCTACAGCACATTATGACATTCCTAGAAGTTGTTCCAGCCTCTACTAACTTTAATTACAAAATGCAGAGCCTTTCTAGGGCCTAGAAACAGAATAATTCTAAAATAAATGGCAGACCATTTACATTTATTAAAAATAGCAATAAGAGTTGTTTTTCAAAATAGATAAGATTCCATTATCATGCCTTTATAATGACCCTGACTTCACTTTAGAAGACTTACTACTTACGAAAAATGTGAAAAAGGGCAATCTTTAAGTTCTTGAATCCTGTTGAACCATATCCCTTTTCACCCACAAAATAAGAATTTACATACAGAAAAGATATAATGCCAGAATAACAGGAAAAAGGGGAGAACAATTGACAGCACTGACATTAACGGATGGAATCCTGCTAGGATTAATTTGTACAACTTTAGTCACACTTGTAAGTAAGCCATGCTCTGTACATTAATCATCGAGAACAAGATGAGACTTAAAACTATGATTCATTAAAGAAATTTTTTAAGTTTTCCATGGATAACCAAAAATAAATCAGTTTAAATCTCCAAAAATCTCAGTGATTAGTGTCTTTCAAAAACTTTAGACATATTAACTTTCAAGAAAATAATAGTTTGAATAAAGTATTTTTTAACCTGAAACAGATTCAACACCATCTTCTAAGCATAAAGAGGCTCAATACTACTCGAAATAAGGCATGAGAAAGTTACATTCTGAAATTGAAGTAGTTAGCTGATTGTGAGTACCTGTAAAGTAAGCAGTAACTAATATTTACCATAAAATGCAAAGCTACATTGCAAGGTTCCATTTTATTGTAAAACTTAGATTTTCTTATCAAAATACCTTTAAAAGTATTTCCAAATAACACGTCTGAAAGTCAACTAATTGGTACTGCCTTAAAATAAGCTGCACCTGAGATTATCTTCAAGTAATAAGCGATTGAGATTAAAAAAAAAAAAAAAAAGTTGACTGTGCCCAATCTTATGAACCTGGTATCCAAAGAAAAGGTGTTTCACCAAGCAAACTCATCCTTTAAAGACTTGTGTTCAGATATGACACCAAAAGCACAACAAAGGATAAATTGAACATCAAAATTAAAAACTTCTGCACTTCAATGAATGCCATCAAGAAAGTGAAAAGAGGACCCACAGAATTAGAAAATCACACCTGATAAAGCACTTATATCTAATATAAAAATAATTATCACAACTCAATAAGACAACTAATGTAAAAAATGAGCAAAGGATCTGATACATATTTCCCCAAAGAAGATGCGTAAATGGACAATACGCACATAAAAAGATGCTCAACATTATTAGCCATTGAGGAAGCACAAGTAAAAACCACAAGATACCACTTCACACTTACCAGCATCATGCATTGGCCTATATTCTGTTGCTATAACAGAACACCACAGACTGGGTTTTGTTTGTTTGTTTGTTTTGAGACAGAGTCTCGCTCTGTTGCCAGACTGGATTGCAGTGGTGCAATCTTGGCTCACTGCAATCTCTGCCTCCCAGGTTCAAGAGATTCTCCTGCCACAGCCTCCCAAGTAGCTAGGATTACAAGCACGCACTAGCACACCAAGATAATTTTTGTATTATTAGTAGAGATGGGGTTGCACCATGTTGGCCAGGCTGGTCTCAAACTCCTGACCTCGTGATCCACCTGCCTCAGCCTCCCAAAGTGCTGGGATTACAGGCATGAGCCACCACAGCCAGCCCTATTTTTATGTTTTTTAAAAGACAGGGTCTTACTCTGTCATCCAGGCTGGAGTGCAATGACAGGATCAAAGTTCAGAGCAGCCTCCTGGACTCAAGCAATCCTCCTAACTCAGCCTTCCAAGTAGATAGGACTACAAGTGCACCACCACACCTGGTTGTTTTTTGGTTTTTTGTTTTTTTCTTTAAGAGAAATGGTTTTGCTATGTTGTCCTGGCTTGTCTCGAATTCCTGTTCTTAAGCAATCTTCTTGCCTTGGCCTCCCAAAGTGTTGAGACTGCAGGCATGAGTCACTGTGCCTAGCCCTAGACTCGGTAATTTATAAAGAAAAGCTGACATAGCTCATGGTTCTGGAAGCTATGAAGTCCAAGATCATGGCACTGGCATCTGGTGAGGGCCTTCCTGCTGTATGACATGGCAGGAGGCATCACATGACAAAACAATGCAAACACATGCATGTTAGTGCAAATCTCTTTCTCTTCATACAAAGCCAACAGTCTCATCATGGAGGCCTCACCCTGATGACCTTTATCTAATCCTAATTACCTCCCGTAGGTCCACCTCCAATCAACATATGAATTTGATGATGAAGTTTCCAACACATAAAATTTAGGGAACACATTCAAACCACAGCGGATGATTATTTTAAAAAAGAAAAGTAAGTGTTAGAGAGAAATTAGAACCCTCACACATTGGTAGTGGGAATGTAAACTAATGCAGCCATTTAGGAAACTAGCAGTTCATCAAACGCTTAAACAGAGTTACTATATGACCCAGCAATTCCACCTGTAGGTACATACTCAAGAGAAATGAAAGCACATGTCCACACGAAAATTCATATGTACCAGCATTATTCACAGCCACCAGAAAGTGAAAATAACTCAAATATCTGTTTATCAACTGATAAATGGAAAAAAAAAAAAAAAAAAGTGACATATACATACAACGAAATACTATTTAGCCATAAAAAGGAATGAAGTATAGACATCTACTTGGTATTCATAGCGGATTGGTTCCAGGACCTCCTCTGCATACCAAAATCCATGGAGGCTCAAGTATCTGATATAAAATGGCATAGTATTTGCATATAACCTATGCACGCCCTCTCCTATATTGTCATCTCTAGATTACTCATAATACCTAATAAGCACAAATACTATATAAGTAGTTGTTATACTGCATTGGTTAGGGAATAATGACAAAAATGAGTCTGCATATGTTCAGTACGGATGCAGTTTTTTAAATATTCTTAATCTGTGATTGAACGCCAGATGTGGAACGCACCAATACAGAGAACTGACTGCAGTAGTAATACACACCACCACATGGAAGAGTGGAGAACAGCATACCAAGTTAAAGAAGCCAGTCAAAAATGGCATGTCGGATGATTCCACTTACATGAAATGTCCAGAAAAGGCAAATCTAGAGAGATGCAAAGGAGATTAATAGTTCCCCTAGGGTAGGGGGTGAAGATGTGGCGTGATTATAGCTAAGAAGGGTGAGGCTTCTTTTAGAGAGATGAAAATGTTCTGAAATTGACTACTGAGAGTTGCACAACTCTGAACTCTAAATATCCTAAAAACTACTGAATTGTACACTTTGAATAGATGAATTATATGGCAGATGAATTATATCTTGAATAAAGCTGTTTTTAAAAAAGTATATGAAAAAGGAGCTTATTTCCTTCCAAGGAGATCAAAATGAGGAGACAGGAAAGGATCTGCTTTTCCCTGAAGTCATAAAAGAGTACATCACGGATGTGGTTTAGAACCAAGAGTGTTGGGAGCTTAAATGAGTACCAACCATTATCTGCAAAATGTAAGACGATATGCCTCATACATACATAACCATTTCTTCAAATTTAATTTGTCAGTAACAAAATATAAGTCAATTTAAATAAAAAATACATTTAAAAGACATACCTACTTAAATAATGTCTAGCGGTAGCCAGGGAGGGGATAAATGGCATCGGTGAACATTGTAAAAGACTACATTGATGAGACCTTTTGTTTGGGTAATCCAGCATTATTTTTCAATTATAGTATTTTTCATTGATTCCTTAAATTTCCATGATAGGAAATCTACTTTTTGAATTTTCTTACAAAAATATGTCAAACTACACAAAGTTGTTCACTGCATGATCACTTCTACTTACTGAAAAAAAAAAAAAAAAAAAAAAAGCCAAACCACCTAGCAGCCCATCAGCTGAACTAACGGAATGGTATAGTCCATGCGGAATACTTCAGTCACTAAAAGGAAAACAGATGTATGTGTGTAGTCATGGAAAGATTTCTAAGGCACATAAGTAAAAGAGGGATGAAATGGAGAGCACATGATCCTATTTGTATGAATTTTTGAAATATATACTGACATACAAAGATTTTATGAAAAAAATACACACAAAAAAATTCATAGCAGTTATCTTTGAGTAGAAGGATTAGGGGAAGGAGACTTACATAATACACTTTTCTGCTGTTTGAGTTTTAACCAGGTTTTTTTCATATATAAATAAATATTTTAAAAATCATACTACCTGCCTTTCTGTGTGAAGTTTGGGTCTTGCCACACAAATACAAGCAACCCAGATCATCTGAACTAGAATGTTAGCATGATCTAAAATGAAATCATCATTATCATTTATAAGCAACTTCAATATATGTCTAAAAGCAAATTCTAAGAGCTCATAAATGTAGACCTTAAAATAAGCCTACTTCTCTTTTATGATACATTACTTCATTTCAAATAATTCAAAATAACACCATAATGTACTAATCAGATTGGGAAAAGTGAAAATATTTTTTAAATATCATTTGTCATTTTGCCTCTGGAAGACATTTCTTTGTTCAACAGTTAAAATATTTCAACTACAGATTTCCACATTATTCTTCCCAATTATCTTCGGGCGGAAAGTTAAACACGCACAGAATAAGAATGCCATACTAGTAACACGTTATTTTTAGGCAGTTCTATTCTGAATATGCTCCACATAGTAATCTAATTTTCACAGCCTCCAGAGGGACAAACAGGAAAAGCACATGCATTTTTACACATGCATAGTGATAGGGTATCAAAATACACCACCTATCATTCAACATACGACAGAACAACAACTATAGGTACAGACATCCTCTGTGCCAGAAGTGTTAAAAATTCAGACTTGAGTTTTCGATGGGTAATTACAGCATTACATAATACTCCTGGGGTACGGAAAAGCATACCGTAATCAAACACATTACTATTTCTGCAAAGAAATGTATGAATATTCACATCAAGTAGGATAAATAAAGACATAGCTGTTCAGGTCAAGTTTTGCTTCCAAATGAGTTATGAAACATTCTGCTGTCAGAATTTTTTTTTTATTTTGGAACTACAGATATGGGATTCCGGGCCTACACTGGGCAGCTTTCAGCTGGAATATTATTTTTCTCTACTGAAAAATATTTTCTTATATAGCAAAACTGCTTTAAATCTCAACGCTAAATCCCTGTTTGGAGAGATGGGTATGTGAAGTAAAACCTTACAAAGATCATCTCAGGGTTTTCTAGAAACCCAAAAGCATCATTTTAATCACAAAACCAGTCGCTTGCTTCCAGCAGCTGTATATAAATAAAATCAGTAAAAGCTAAATGTGAGCAGCCAGAGAGGAGACAAAATTTATTGCTACTTAATTAGCAGCTTCTTCCTTGTTATCCCTGAAACCTTCCACATGGCATATCTGCGGATAGCTGTCTCCATTCATCAGCCTCTTCCTTCAATTTCTCTCTTCTCTAAACTGAAGATCCCCACCTGGTTCCTTCAACCATTCCCTGTGTGACACTATTCTCTAATGTCACCATGCTGGTCACTCTGTTCTGGAAATGCTCATTTGTCAATGTTCTTCTGAAGATGTCACACCCAGGATCAAACACTGCAGATGCTACCAGACCAGCTCATAGTCTGGTTATCTTTCTGGAACTGAACATTATCTTTACATCTGACGGCTTAAAATTATTCAACCTAAGAGCTAAATTACACTTTTGCAATTGGTGTAAACCCACAGGAAGAAAATCAATTAACTCACTATTAAAGTTTATAGCCACTTTGTACCCAATAAGTGTATTTTAAAAATACTAATTTCAGTAATAAACAGATGTAAATAAAAGTAAGGGATCACAGGTTAAATGATAGCCTGAGAAGCCTCTTGCTTCACAAAATGAAAAGAAGGAAAACAGGTGGGATATAGATGAACCAAAATTAGCCATGAGTTGAAATTACTTAAACTGAGTGATGGATGCATATTCTACCACTGCATGTATTTACATTTTCCATGATAAAAAATTAGATAAAAAATAAATGAATTGAAATAAATAATTTAGAAAGTAGTGTTGGTGAGAAGATCTAGCAATGGGGACTCAGTGGATGTGTAAACTAACACTACCTTTCCAAAGGGCAGCTCTGTGGTAGGGAATAAGACATTCTCTATGAGCCAGCAATCCTACTTCAAAGTATTTACCCTAAACTAACAGAATTATCAGACAACCGTATTCATCATAGCATAGTTTATAATGAAGAACCAAAACAACTTCAATGCCTAGCAATATCAGAGTAAACTAAACTATGACTCGCAGTGGAAGAGCATACATCCACTGAAAATAATGTCTATCTACATTTACAGTTTTGAAAACGGGCAAGTTGTGGACTGACAGAATACAAAACAGCATATAATTTGATCCCATTAGATATGTACACTTTTACATATGTATATAAGCATAGAGATTTCTAGAAACATGTTCACCAAAATGTTAACAATGGTTATCTCTGGGTAAAAGGATTTCTGTTGATTTCTACTTTCTCTACACTTTTATATACTCTACAATTTGCAATGAACAAGTACCATTTTTACTAAGCCATTAGGAGGCAAGAAACTAACCACATTGTTAAGTTACATTAAGAAATACTGTACAGTAGCTTCACTGTATGTACACACATTCGGATAGATAGATACAGCTAAGTATATGTCTGCCCTTTTATTTGGTTGGCTCTTTATCCCTATGAGAGTGTACTCCGGATACTACCAAGTGAGATGGTCTTTGCTAGGCCTCTCGAAGGGAGGATGTTTGATTCAGGCAGCCTAGTCATGGTTTCTAAAAGCACACCACTTTTCCTGCAACAACAACCTGTTAAGATTTTCCTGCACAGGAAAAACCAGTTGAGCAAAATGTCAGAGAAATTCAATAGAACTGAGGACTATCTATGTACTTTGTAAAAAATTTGTAAGACATTATCCAGCAATTTTTCCGATACTTTTATAACAGACATAAAGCTATATTATTTAGCTATATTAATAATTTTACACAGGAAGCTGGTTCATTGTGTTGATACATCCTTTAATCTTTTATGACAGTTCTACGATGGAAAGTTACTTTTATAAACCTATTGTCTGTAATTAATCATCATTTTGGTCCCTGGGAATTAGAATTACAGAAAAAGAGCTTCATATGCTTATGATAATAAAAAATTTTAAGAGCAATGCCTGAATTCTTTTAAAAGTATATCTATGTTTCTCTCCTTAAATTGGTATTCATTGAATATTAATGAAAATATAAAGTAAAATTACTTATTTATAATTGTAAACAATAATCCATGGCATTAAAGGAATACAGAGCAATAGGTTAAGATGTTAAATATAAAGGTTAGGATTACTATAAAACATGCAATTAGGAAAAAACAGGCTATTAATGCTCAGATCACGAATCCTTGTGTATTCCATGTTTAAGATATGGTCTATGGTTGTAAGATCTCAAATCTCCACATCAGAAACTCTGTTTTAAGCATCACCTATGAGACTGAAGCATCACCAAAAAAGTGGTTTGGGAGAGAACTTTAAGATCTCCTTCCCAGGGAACCTAGGATGCTTTTGGTGACAGTGACGAGAAATGCAGTTCCAGAGAAACATAACCAATAGCTGTTCCACCACCAGAGTCTACCACTGAATATGTGGCTTGAATACAGTTTCCTAAAGCTTGTCCTCTGTTAAAAATAAAGAAAAGTTCAACATGGAAAGTTTACCTTCCGTTAAGAAAAATGAAGCATGGGAGGACTTTCGTGCAAACGTGTGACCATAAGAACTTTCAGATTCTGAAATCTTGCCCTTTACTTTTTTCTGGGCATAGGTTTGATAAAATTACAGGAGAAAAACAAAGCATTGGTCAAAAAAATAAAAATACAAAAACCAGCAACCATCTCAAATTGAACCCATTAGGATGACTTTTCTAAAGAACAGTTTTCCAGTTTCTATTTTAACAGCAAAAGTAAGAGCCTACTTTTGCTTTGAGTGCAAAAATTACAGTTATAAAATGGGAGTGTATTTCCTATTACAGGGAAGATAAAGTATCTAGTTCCACATCATCTTTGATCACCAGGTCCCATACTCAGGAGCAAACAAACTTCCAAGAGCTACCTCCTGACTATTCTTATCCCATACTCCAAACATTTTACACATCGGCTTTTTATACCTACTTTTCAAAGGCTGAAAGTTCATCAAATTAACAAGCAAGCAAAAAACTGCCTTTAAGGGAGTCATTGAGTAGGTAAGGCTTCTGGGGTAACAGTAAATATTCTAATGCTTTGATTTGGGTATTACTTATATGTGTATGTCTCTTTGTGAAAATTTATCAAGCAATATACTATTTGTCTTCCTTTCCATATATACATTTTAATAAAAATTTACTTTTATAAAACATTCTTACAATCAAAACAATCTACTCAATTTCAAATGCTAAAAGAGGACCAGAAAAATGACCATGAAAAATGAATCTGACCCTACAACAGCAATGTGAAAAACAAAAACATGAGTATCTCCCTAGAATAGATAACCAGATTTTACTGTGAGGGCCAACAGCCCATTTACACTCATTTCTCTCATGCTTACTTCTACATGAGACGGATCATGTGATACAATTCTTGCAACACACAGAGGAATATGAGACCAAATGGCTTAAAGAAATGAAAATAGGTAATAGAAACTCTGCAATCAAAAGACAGAGAAGATGACATTTCACTGGCTAAAGAAGAACCTTTACCCAATCTAGCTACAGATCACTAAACTGTGAACACTGTGATAGGCAGAATTCAAAAATGTTCTGCCCCAAACTCTGGAACCTGTGACTAAAAATGAGATCTCACTCCTGTGACGTCATATTCTACGGCACATTTAACCAGAAGGCAGGGAAATTATTAAGGTGGACCTGATCTAGGTACACGAATCAAGAGTTTCTCCAGCTAAAAATGTAACTCAAAAGTACTCAAAGCATACAAAGGACCTGATACACCATTGCTGGTTTGAAGATGGAGTGGGGCACATGAAAAGAAATGCAAGTTGGCCTCTAGAAGCAGGGTGTGGCCCCAGCTGACTGCCAGCAAGAAAACAGGAGCCTCAGTCCTACAGCCACAGGAACTGAACATGACCAGTAATGTGAGTGAGTTTGGAAGTGTATTTTTCCCTAGAACCTCTAGACATCTTATGGCCCAAACACTGGCCAATGTTACCACATATTTTCTTCCTATCTTTCACAGCAAGCTCTGGAAATTCGATAGGCACAAGCAGCAATTGTGATAAAGAAAAAAGAATTACACAACATATTCATTCACTCAAACATGAAGTGGGTTCCCCTTAGGTACCAGGGACCATGCTGGGTGCAGGGAATGTAACAATGAATAAAGTAATCCTGTCTTTTGAAGTTCACAGACTTGGTGAAGACTGAAACTAAGCAAATGAATTGAAATTTGCCTGGCCCTAGGTGGAGTGGGGGAAGGGGGCTAGGAGACAGCATCACAGTTAAAGGGACCTGCCAACAAAAGCGCAAAACCTGGTCTGGTGCATTGGTTCACGCCTGTAATTGCAGCACTCTGGGAGGCCGAGAGGGGCGGCTTGCTTGAGTCCAGGAGTTTGAGACGAGCCTTGGTAACACGGCAAAACCAAAACCGAAACTAGCCAGCTATGGCAGCACACACCTGTGACCCCAGCTACTTGGAAGGGTGAGGTGGGAGGACTGTTTGAACCTGGGAGGTAGATGCTGCAGTGAGCTGTGATGACACCACTGCACCCCAGCCTAGGCAACAGAGGCAGCGACAGTCTTGTGGGGGGGCGGGGGACAACACATTAGGTGAGGAGAAGGAAGCAAAAGAGTACAACTACCATATGCCACATGAAACCAGGAAGAGATTATACTGCAAAGGAAAACAAAGCTCAGATTATAAAGATCCCTGAATGCCACTGAATTTTTTTTTTTTAAAGGAAAGTGTAGGCAACAATCTGACAAACTGGAATTCTCGTACATTGTTGGTGGAAATGGAACATGGTTCAGCCACTGTGGAATAGAGTTTGGTGATTCCTTGAAAAGTGAAACACAGGATTGCCATATGACCCAGTAATGCAACTCCTAGTCATATACCAAAAATAAGTGAAAACAGGTGCTCAAACACACACATGTTCACAGCAACACTATTCACAATAACCAAAAGGTGGAAACAACACAGATATCCATCAACAGAAAAATGGATAAACAAACTGTTGCACATACACACAATGGAGTATTATTCAGTCATAAAAAGAAATGATGTACTGACACATACACAACCCAGATGAACCTCAAACATCATGCCAGGCAAAAGCAGCCAGACACAAAGTCTTATTCCTGCATATAAAATTTTCAGAATACATAAATCCACAGAAGCAGAACATGGGTGGATGGTCATTAGGGGCTGCTTAATGTGCATGGGACTTCCTTTGGTGGGGGATGAAACTGTTCTGGAACTAGAGGTGGTGATCACACAGCACTCAATGTGTTCAACGCCACTCAACTCACTTTAAAATAGTTCATTTGATGCTGTGTGGCACCTAAGGAAAAAAAAAATACTTTAAAAAGAAAGAAGTTAATAAAAATGACCTGTAGAGGGAGAGGGCAAACAGGTTGGGGGAACAAGGGTATAAGCAGAGCTTCCGTGTATACACTCTGCTACAGTTTGACCTCTGAATCCTGTAAACATGTTTACAATGGAAAGAAAGAAAAGAAAGAAAAAGAAAGAGAGAAAGAGAAAAAAAAGAGAGAGAGAAAAGAGAGAGAAACAGAGAGAGAAACAGAGAGAGAGAGAGGAGAAAGGGAGAGAGGAGAGAGTGAGAGAGCAAGAGAGGGAGGGAGGGAGGAAAGGGAGGAGGATGAGGAAGAGGAGGAGGAAGAGAAACCAACCCATATTTATTGTATTAAATACCAGGTTTAAAAAATAACTTGTCAAAACATGAACAATGTTTCTTTGGGAAGTAACTTCAGATACTATATGTAAAATGTCTAACTGTTGGGGAAAAAAGCACAACTTGTCATTCATGTCAATGATTTTTACAGCAATTCAGTATCAACCAAGTAAGTGCATTGAGTTCCTACAACAGGAAGCCAGGTTCTGACATATTCTCACACAATTCACATTCCTAGGCTGAGTCTCTAGAGCCAGAGGTAGTACAACAGGCCAAAGGTCACGGCTCACAAAGCTGGCCACCTGGGACTCTGTCATTAGTACTGTACTTTAAGAAACGTTATGTGCGCTGAAGAAATCAACTCAAATTAAGTGACCCACCAGAATCAAAGAGGATTTTCCAACTTGTCTTCACTTTGATTTTGACGTTTCTAAGAAATCTGTCAAAAAAATTCTATAGTATCATCTTGTGAATTTTTTAAAGGATTTTTAGTTTCAAAAAGGTTTTATTTCACATATGATAAATACGCGCAGTACTTTTCATTTCGAGAGCCTTCAGTTGATAAGCACTGAAATATCTTAAAATTTTATGACTGCAAGACATCCACAAATCCTATGTTATATTAGCAGAAGTTAAATTTCAGAAGAAAAATACAGAAACTTCAAGAGCTTCATGATTGTGTCTGGAGTATACAGGCAACATTCAATTTTTGTCAAGCACAAGGTTTAAATTAAGACTGCTGAGTCCTAGCTGGGGTTTGTTTTTTTTTTAACCCATATTTTTCCTCACAGTACCAACATACTAATTTCTCCAATTCCTGAGACATACCAAAATTGTTAAACATTGTTTTGTTATCACCGCATTATGAAGTTGGGTCTCACTCTAGATCCAGCAAGATATGACTGGTCTTATGGTATTTTCTTTTTTAACAAAGATAAGTAGTTGAACAAATGCCCTGTGTCAAGTAGGACTTATTCTGGGATGGCCATGATTAATATTAAAACAGGTCAGCTGCTTAAAACATACAAGATCTTTGGCTAAAATCTAGAAAGACCATGAGCTAGCATCACAGATGGATTTAGTCTGATTTCTGATTATGTGTAAAGAACAAAAGTTAGTTAAAAATGCTTCACCTTTAGGGTTTTCATATACCAACCAGGTGTGAGCAGGAGGAAATCAATATTAAGGCTAATTTTTTAACAAGGAACTCTGACACCGAAATACACAATTCTGACTGCTAAAGAGCAGCATGTTACTATAGTAACAGGAGTTCTTAGTCTATATAACAATATATACTTTTATTTTACTTGTAGCTATCTCCAAAGTATGTATAATATAAGAACTTATAAAAGATAGGGGGAAAAAATAGAAAAAAAAAAAAAAAAAAAAAAGCTGTAACTGCAAAGGATGGCAAAGGTATCTGGAAAATAGAATCAGGTCTCCAGAAGGCTCACCTCCTTCAGCGCATGTGTGCAGCGGGAAGCACGGGCAGGGGAGAAGGAGAGGGGAGTGTATGTATGAAACAGTCATCCGGAGCTTCCAAAACCCACACATCAGGAGAATGGGAAAGGAGGAGTAAATCAGGGAGAACATTTTCAAGAAGGTAGAAGAATTGTGATTCTGTCTCACCATATCCCTCCACCACATCCAGGCAATTCTATTAGGCAAGGTGAAATTCATTTTTTCGCATTCTCAGAAAGCCCTGGTCCATGGTCAAGCTGCCATCTCTTTCAATGCTCAAATTTTCAGAAAAGCAAATGCAAAAAAAAAAAAAAAATTAAGAAACGGTTAGATTTAGGCAAATGGAAGAGGAAACCAGATTTGTAATATAAAGTAGAAACAGTATAACTAAAGTGAAATCCTTAAACAGAACATTTCAAATGTATTTCAAAATGCTACATTTTTATTTCTTTCATGATGGAATGGCAAAAAAGGTACTTGAGTTGGCAATAAACAGACCAGAGACACACAGGCCATCACGAGACACCCTGGGAGAGGAGAACAGACCCTCCTTCATCACTGCAGCATACAATGGCAGAAACTTACAAGGGACAAAAACAGATTACCAAAGAGTACATATATGTATCAGTAAGTAATGAAAGCCTGCCAGGCCAAGAAGCCAGAGCATGTACTCTTCAGGAGATAATAAAAAGAAACTTCTAAAAGGTAAGCCAGCTTGGTTAGGCCACACCAGCCGTGGGTGTAGATGGGAACACACTGATCAGGAATTAATACCTTGAGTGCCACCAGTCTAAGCCCCCAGATGCCCTTACAGGCACTCAACCCATCACAAGACCCTCTGCAAGCATTTCTAGGTGCAACAATCCTTACTCCTTGAAGCGAGACAGCTTGGCAGACCTGTGTCAAATGAGAGCCATCCCTCCCCTGTGGAAAAGGCTGGGGGCTTCCCACAGCGAAACTGCTTGTACTCTGAAGCCGAACGTTAAAATAGCCCAGGGAGACAGTTCTTCTAGTTTCTAGGCACCACACTTTTCTATTTTCCACACATACATACACCATGCCCTGCATATCATTCATTCTCCGTGAGGCCCCACTGCCGGAGTTTTCATGCAAATTTTAATTTAACAATGCAGTTTTTTGTCCTTCCCATCCCCACCTACTCTCCCTCATGAATGTCCTTCCTCAGGCCACCCCCAGATAGGCCCACACTGCTGACTGCTTCTGTGGCATTTCAGCCCCACATTTATTCCTGTCTGCCAGGTACCATCTGTATCCAAATCTCAGTTCTATCCCAGCTGAAATCCCAATCACAAAAGGGATCATCCTGTCTAGTGACTTGAATACATTTGATTGTCAATATTAAATTCACTCTGGAGCATCACCAAGAAAATATTCCTTCTCTATTGAGTTTTTCTACTACTAAACCACCAATGATGGTACCTAATGCAATGGCAAGGGCTATGCTAGGTCAATATATTCATCAACAGGCCAAGAAACCTCAAAAAGTAAAAGAAATATGTAACATTTGTTGGGGATAGGTTCAGGAGGGATGTGGGAGAGAAGATAAACTATGGAACTGGAAGAAAAGGACAACCAAGGCAAGATAAAAAGGTCACAGAACAAGTAATAAGTAATGCCTTCTGTGTATTTTAGTTGAGAAAGGAGAAACACATTAGGGGTTCATTTGATCTGATAAATTAATGAGTACAATAGCTATGATTTATTAAGCAAGACACTGTGCTAAATACTTTACATACATTATCTCCTCTAATCCTTACAAAAACCTTGTGAGAGAGAGATTAACTCTGCTTTACAAATGAGCACCTGGAGCACAGACAAGCGACTCAACTTGCCCAAGGTCACAGTCTTGGAAATGGCAGAGCCAGGATTTGAATCCAGCTCTGTGACTCATGACATTATGTTGTAATGCCAATGCACTACAGCAGATGGCTTTAAAGCATATTTTCTGTGTGTGCATGTTTGTAACAAGGTATACCCATATGTGCTAATATGAAATGATCTCTAAGACACAATATAGGTGAAAAATGTGCTGGGACTAGCCTCCAAGCTAACAGTATGCTAACCATTTGTATAATGTCAAAGGGTTGCAAGGAAAGACATAAAAAGTTGTACATGCATAAAATATCATTGAACAAATACTCATGGAACTGGAAACAGTGATAGCCTCAAGCGGGGGAACTAGGGGGCTGAGGATCAGAAAAGTAGAGACTTTTGCTACTACATTTTGATATGGTATGAATTTAACCTACTCATTTTTTCATAAGAAATAAGCACTGCATAATAAAATATAACCACAAAAACTAAAAAAAAAAAACTGGAATGACAGGTTACCTTAGCCTCCTAGTTTACCAAAGCCAAATAAAGAGGCTTGTGAACAACAAAATACTTATTTTAATCAAGCATCCTTCTGAGATGTTTTCACCTGTTAAGAGTGCCTGTCAACAATGCTCATATCCTAAACATGAACCCAAGGCGCTTCCATGCACAACAAGGAAAAACCAGCTCCTGTGAACGTGGGAGAAGAGTGTGCAAGTAGAAAATCTTAATACAGGTAGGGAAGGAAAAAAGGCCACTTCAAGGCAGTCAATGAATGGGGAGAGGAATGAGCAGAAGAAAATCCCCTCCTGGCAGGCCCCCAGGGAATAGCACACAGCTACAGAACAAAGTCAGGCTACAGAAATGAGGACGGAAGATGAAGGGGCAGAACCATCTAAAGGAAACAGGGAAAGGAAAAGGAATTCTTGCTCCCCAATTAGTCCGGAAAGCAGAAAGATAAAAACGAAAATCAAAACACAAGGCAGCCAGTTTCATTTGTTGTAATTGTGTAACATACTCAGTAATCAATACATGTTCCTTTGCTTGCCTTAAAAACTTTGCTTTTAAAATTACTATAATCTTATATTTAAAATAGGATTAGAAATTGCTAGTCATGCTTATTAAGCAATCTCCTCATAGCCTTTTTTTTTTTTTTTTTTTTTTTTGAGACAGAGTCTCACTCTGTTGCCCAGGTTGGAATGCAGTTGTGCGGTCACGGCTCACGGCAGACTTGACCTCCTGGGCTCAAGTGATTCTCCCACCTCAGCCCTCCAAGTAGCTGGGACAACAGGTGCACACCACCACACTCAGCTAAGTTTTTGTACGTTGTGTAGAGACAGGGTCTTGCCATGTTGCCCAGGCTGGTCTCAAACTCCTGGCCTCAAGTGATCTGCCCACCTCAGCCTCCCAAAATGCTAGGATTATAGGCATGAGCCACCATACCCAGACCCCCTTTTTAAAAGGTTTAAATAGTATTTGCCCAAAAAAAGCAATTCTGACTAGTTTAAGCAAAAAAGGGGGATACACTGGAAAACAAATACTGTAGACTTCAGGAGAAACTGAACATCCAAAACTCAGGATGGGCAAGAACCAGTTCCAGGCTGCAGTGATTTGTAGAGCTCCATAAAAAAGGGCCAAGAGATGACAGGGCAGAAAAATGGCCAGTGAGGCCCCTGCTATGTACATGTACCAGGGCATTCTCAGAAAGTGACACATTTCTGTGATCCAGACGCTACCCAACTGTTGCCTACTACACTACAGCATACATACGTAATGCTCTAATTTACATTTATATTATATTGAATATACAGATCAGGCATCACTTAATGATGGGGATATGTTCTGAGAAATGCACTGTTAGGCAATTCTGTCATTGTGTGAACATCACAGACATCACTTACACAAACCTAGACGTTATGGCCTCCTACACACCTAGGTTACATGGTACAGCCTATTGCTCCCAGGTTATAAACCTGTGCAGCATGTTACTGTACTGAACACAACAGGCAACTAAAACACAAGTATTTATGTATCTAAACAAATCTGAACTGAGACAAGGTACCAAAAACATACAGAATTATAAACTTTCAGGAACATTATATATGCAGTCTGTCAGTGACCAAAATGTCATTACGTAGTATACGACTGTACTGAAAGTTTTAAATACAAAATGTATGTATATTTAAATTTAAATTTACTCCTAATTTTCATTTACAACTTCATGTTTCAAATTTTTTATGCATTCTACCTACCATTAACTTGAATGTATGAATTGATTCTATATCAGAGTTGTGGGGAGAATTTGACACTGGAATCATAAAGATTAAACAGCACTAACCAGAAATCGATGCAACAAATGTGTTTATCAATCCATCTTTCAAAGGAGTTTTTTATTCTTATAATGAGCCTATAACTTAAAATATGGCATGCCTTTTTCCAACAGATGAACAAAATAAGGCCCAAAACAATAATTTCAGTTCCCTTAAATAGGAAACAAACAAAATCCCAGGTCCTCATTAATGCACTCTCAGTCTGAACCACTAAACAGCTTTAGTACCATATTCCTCCTAAAATCCAGTAATAATACATTATGGTAAATAATTCTAATTGCTTTCATAATTTTTAAAAAGTTATAAATGCTTAATGTTTGAAAACTGAGAACATCCAGGAAAAAAGAGAAATCCCCATAACAGAGATAAGCACATTAAGTAGGCTGGTCTATTTCTTAATCATACTCATTGCATCATATTATAAAACAGTAATTTCTTATCTGTATTATAATATGCCACTTCTACACTCTTTTCTACTTGCATGTGCATGTGTGACCCTATGTCAGAGAAAGCTGGTACTTGGAAACTCCCAGGAAGGGCTTGTCATGTACAGAGGGTGGCATAGGAGAGGACTAGGAACAAGGGCTCCAGAGACACGGGTGCATTCAAAGACCAGTTCCACCACTTATGAAGTTAGTGATCTGAACTTCTCTGGACCTCAATTTCCTCATCTATAAAATCGGGTTGTAAGGATGTATGGTACTGCAAACTTGAAGGCCGTAGCACAACGACTGATGCCAAGAAAAGCACTCCATAAAAACAAGCTAGTACACTCTACAAAGAGCTCTGTAACCTCATGTTTCACCTAATCTATTCTGAAATCCTTCCATGTCAATTAGAGCTACTTCCACAACATCCTTTGTAATACCAACATGGTAGTCTTCTCATGTACCACAACAACCACTGTGAAAGCCACCAGAAGCATTCGGGTCCTCACCATTTGTCAAGGTCACCTGCTGTTGACTAATACAGATATGGATGCAGGACTCCAGCCAACCCAGCTTGCTCCCTAAAGTAAGGAAAAAGTCAGAGTGGGTTAGGACTCACTGGCTGATGTGGGACAATTCACAGGTCAAATAAGGTTTAGCTTTTAAAAAAAAGTTTTTGTTGCCAATAGGATCTATGATGAAATGCACGTTTTTCACCCAAGAAAGAGCAACTTCTGAAGTAAAGCAATTGCGAGTTTAAAATAAAACCTCTTAAGGCATCTCTACAGCTAATAAAATGCTAGATTATAATATTTTAATTGCATGAAGTATTCATCTATATAAAAGCATGACACAACTTATATTTCACGCTTTTGATTCCACAGAAAACAGCAAAGTTAGAGATGCTGATGGCCTCTGTCTTTCCAACTATAACACTCCATGATACAGATTTAAGTAATTTTCAAAATTCAGGAATTGATGAGCACCAACCAATCATATCAAGTTGCCACAAAAATGCAAATAGCTACAATCTCATCTGTCATTAACTCTCATCCACTGAGCTGCTCTATCTCAACCACTTGCCTCTTTGTGTATGCTTTTTTTTTTTTTTTAATTTTTTAATTTTTTTGAGACGGAGTCTGGCTCTGTCGCCCAGGCTGGAGTGTGGTGGCCGGATCTCAGCTCACTGCAAGCTCCGCCTCCCGGGTTTACGCCATTCTCCTGCCTCAGCCTCCGGAGTAGCTGGGACTACAGGCGCCGCCACCTCGCCCGGCTAGTTTTTTGTATTTTTTAGTAGAGACGGGGTTTCACCGTGTTAGCCAGGATGGCCTCGATCTCCTGACCTTGTGATCCGCCCGCCTCGGCCTCCCAAAGTGCTGGGATTACAGGCTTGAGCCACCGTGCCCGGCTGTGTATGCTTTATCTCAGCTCTCAACAGTGCTTTATCCTGCACATTTGAGTTAGCTCTTTGCTGGCCAAGATCCAAGTCCGCATTTCCTACAGCTATGACAATCAGACCCTAATTCAGAATGTAAAGGTCACGTGGCATGTCTTGGCTCAATATGAAGGTCTTGATGTTTGGTCCTTTGGCAAGAATCCTGTTCTGATCTAGGTATTGGGTTCCTCATTCCTGTTGATCAGTGGCTTTCCACCTGAATCCTTCACTTCATGTTTCCACATGCCAATCTGAGTCCCCAGATTCCAACACGGCTTGCCTATATGTATCCCTGCTAGGGTCCTACTTAAACTGATCTACCAGATGCTGAATCCCCTGTATGGCTTATCATCCGCACATCTGCGCTGTATTTTTTGATGTGTCTATGACCTAATAAACTATAAGCTCTCTGAAGGAAGGAACTGTTATTGATCACTATACTGCTAACACAGCACTTTATTCACTGAAGCACTGGATGAATTAACTTCTGCTCGCATACATTTTTAAATTTTATTTTGACAAAAACTTGCATATATTTATTGTGCACATGTTTCAACACATATATATTGTGAAACAGCTAAATAGAGCTAATTATATGTATTACTTCACATACTTTTTGTGGTAGGAATACTTAAAATTTACTTTTAGCAACTCAAGAATAAAAAACGTTATCATTCATTATAGTCACCATGTTGTACAACAGATCTCTTGAATTTATTCCTCCTAAATGAAATTTTGCATCCTTTGACCAACATCTCCCAAACCCCTCCCCACTTACACTCTCGCTAATCCGCTCACACACTGCAGTATGAGTACCTGTAATGGAGACTGCTGACACTTCTCAAACTGCAAAGCAATTACATATAAATTTAAGGGGCACACTGCAACACCGCTTCCTATCATTTAGCACTTAACCATCTGTACCTCACTCCTGGTTTCAATTTCTTTTTGAAGTGCATCTTTTAGTAGTTCCAACTACTAATCATCAACTTTGTTTTTTATCTACAATCTTTATTTCACTTACTTTTGAGACGGAGTCTTGCTCTGTAGCCAGGCTGGAGCGCAATGGCGCAACCTCAGCTCACTGCAATCTCCACCTACGGGGTTCAAAGGATTGTCCTGCTTCAGCCTCCCAAGTAGCTGGGACTACAGGTGCACGCCACCATGCTCAGCTAATGTTTGTATTTTTAGTAGAGATGGGGTTTCACCACATTGACCAGGATGGTCTCGATCTCTTGACCTCATGATCTGCCCACCTTGGCCTCCCAAAGTGCTGAGATTACAGGCATGAGCCACCACGCCCGGCCCATTTCACTTACTCTTGACTATCATAATACTTTTTATGGACATGGAGTTCTAGGTTGGTGGTGGATTTCCACCTCCAGCCTTTGATGATATTATTCAATCATCTTCTGCTATGAACAAAATGCCTGCCAGTCTAGACATCAGCTTTCCTCAGGTTGCTTTCCTCTTCTTTTCTGAGGCTTCATCTAAAATATGTCTAGGTATGAATTTATTTTTATTTATCCTGTGTGGGATTCACTATGGTTCTTGAAACTAAGAACTCAGGCAGAACTTGTACTGATTATGAAAAATTCTCAGCCATTCTATCTTCTAATAGCGTCTCTCTTCTATTTCCTCTTTCTAGAAGTTCACAGAAGGTCATATGGGACTTTCTCATCCTGAAGTTCATGAATCGTAACCACTCATTTTCCATTTATTTATCCCTTATTACTGTATTCCAAGCAATTTCCTCAGATCTCCTTTAAAATTCTATTGATTTTTCAATACAGTTTTTATCTTCAATTATATCTACCTGGCTCTTTAACCTGTCCGTTGAGGTTACTTTTTTTTAAACTTAATGACCATTATTTTCATTTCTAGAAGTCCTATTGGGTTCTTTTCCAACTCCATGTTATTTTTCTAATCTGTGATGTTCTTTCATTATGATCTTACCCCTTTCACCTCTCATAATTTTAAGCAAGTAATCTCTTTCATATGTCCTATCATCTCAACCTCCTGGAATACTATTCATCTGCTGACTCTCCTTCATGGTGATTCATTTCCTTGTGTAGCTGGGCAATTTTTGTATTGCAAGCTCATCTTTAGCATGACTTGTTTCTTCTGCAAGAGTCTCAGATTTTTAGTTTGCTCTGCATGTCAGTTTCACACTTACTTTTGAGGGCTCTATTCATTTCCATAGTTCTAGACCAGATTTTGTGCTAACTTGTCTCAGCTTGAAGGTTAGTTGCACTGTAAGAAACATTAAATTTGAATCCACCCCAATTATTAGGTGCAGTCTTGGAGCTGAGATGTCCCTTTTTTATTCCTAATTATCACAACCCCAGGAGTACAGCAAGTTTCCTATACTTTCCCAAACCAGTAGGCAAAGTTTTTCTAAGTCTCTTTTCACAGATGGAAAAGCCCTTCAAGGTTTGATGCTAGACAACCTTCACTCCACCTTCCAAGTTTAAGCAGACCCAAGGCCATGTCTCCTGCTCCTTCAGGAGACCCTCAAGACTAAGCCACTGTGGCCTGTATTTAGATCAGAAACCACCACAGGCCTTGAGCTGCTGCTTAACGCCCGAGCTCTGAATTTTCTATTCGTAGCTGCCACCTATGGATTTCCTGGTCTTTCAAACTTCAGAAACACTTGTTTGCTCTTCTTATATTTTGTCCACAGTTTCTGTGTATTTATAGCAGAGTGGTGAAGGGAGTCCTCCACATTCAGCTTTGGGGACAATGTTGTTAGAAGTCTCCAGTAGTTACAACATATGAAACAGAAATGATCACTTCAGAGAACTGTGATACTTACTTACCATTCTGCCAAATGACAACTTTCTTCCCAGCCTCAATAATAGATTTCAAATTTGGAAAAAATATTCCCAAGGCATTTTAAGATCATTTTTGTCACTATGCATTTCAAATGCCTCCATAGTTCTCTTTCCTTGAGAATTTCAATAGAACAACATACTGGTTGACTCCATTTTCTCCCTACCCATCCATTCCATAATGAACTTCAATGTACTTTATACTCCTAGAACTCCAGTGAGATTAAGCTCAAAAAGATCACCATTACCCACATAATCAACAAATCCAAAAAACTCATTTATTTACCTCTCTGAGCAAGACTGACCATTCCAAATTTTCCATTCCAATACTACTGCAGTTCAAATATTATTTCTATATTATCACAACCATTCCCTAACTCATCTCTATCACTCTACTCTCTCCCCAGCCCCATTGCCCTGCTATTTATCCAGGTTATATCCCAGCCAGGTTAATATTACTATAATACCTCTCCAGTCATGTCAACTGTCCATACTCCCCACTCTACTACTGTAACTCATCACTCCCTAATACTACAGGAAGAGAAAAGATGAATAAGGCAGGATTCCTCTACACAAAAGAATAAAGAACAACAACTAACACTTATTGGATACACCTTACCTACAATCATATCAATCAGCCCTAGCAACAACTACAGGAAGCAGGTAGAATCATTACACAATTCTTCAGGGATAAGAAAAGTAGAGATTAAAGAAGATTAAGTAGCCAACCCAAGGATGCAAAGCTAGCAAGTGGTTAAGTTCATTTTATTTTATGCCAAGCCCATCCTCTTAAACAGAATGCTATATGGTCTCCACAAATATTTATACCAAAAGCCCAGACCCTCCTCTGGTTGCAAAACTCATGTATCCAAACAACTTAACAGCTCTGTCTGGATGCCTCAAAGGTACCTTACATTAATAAATTCAAAACCAAAATAATGACCATGTTGCCCAAACAGAGGTGGTCCAAACTCAGTGAACGGTTATACTAGCCAACTAGTCATGCAAGCCAGAAACCTGGACATCACCTTTCATATTTTCTCATTCATCTTCCATATCCAACCTATGACCAAATCCCACGTACTTTTTGCCTCTTAAATCTCTCTCTAGTGCATCTACCTCTCTCCATCTCCAGCACCACCACCTAGCCCAAGCTGCTACTTTCTCTCACCTCAATTGTTGTTACAGCCCAACCCATCTACAGTCAGCCATTCATTCTGGTTTCTTCCAACCCATTCTCAATTTTGCAACAACAATAATGCTTCCCCCCACCCCCACTCAAGATGAGTTTAAAATACAAATCTGATCATTTCACAGATTTTGGACTCAGTACCAAAGCTTTAAGTCAATCTTTATTTGAGGGTCTGAAGCAATAGGAATGCAAAGAGTGGTGACAGCTGGGTTTCAGCCACAAAGAGAAAGCAATTTCCAGTGAATCCAGAAGAATGCCAGCACAGACACAGAAGCAAACTGAGAGATAACGGCCAAGAGGACAGCACCCAGGAGCTTTTGAGCATGTGGCTCTAGTTATTCCCTAGGTAGAAGTGAATACTAAACTTTCCAAATGTAAAGAAATTCTCCTAGTTATACTGTGATACCCCAGGACTCCTCCAATAAAATCCTTTTTTACTTAAGTAGTTCAGACTGAGTTTCTAGCTTGCAACCAGGAGTTTTAGCTAAGATAACCATTTTAGAAGAGCCAAAACAACAGGCTTAGAAAAAGGGAATATGCCTACAAGGCAAAAATAAAACAAATTCTACATAAAGTAAAAATACCTTTGGCCGGCAAATACATAAATATGCTTAATGTTTGTAAACTCATGTATCTCTTCCTTTTAAAGGTGTTACATAAAATGTTTTAGGCTAACAGCCATGTTTTCTTTTATGTTCTGCAAATCATTACAGCTTACTGTAAGAGTTGAATAAATGCTGAATAAAAAAATCAGAAGTAAAAGCACGACTATACAATAATATAAATCAACGTTGCATCTCTGGAAACTTCCTCCCTTTGGGAACAGTTTATACATCCACTCATGTTTAAAAAAAAAAATCTTTTTCTAGTGACACTCTGGCACTATTCTATTACTTGGTTTTGATTTCACATAGCTGGGTACTACAAATTCGCCTTGCTCTTAGCCAGAAATTGTACATATTACCTAAGTATACTAAAAAGTGGTGTATCATGGTTAAAAAAAAAAAAAAACTTGGCTGGGGAAACCATGGATTATATCCTATATAAACACTTTTTCTGTTGCCATCTGGTGGTTCGTGTACAAAAATCAACACTGACATCCATTGTACAAAAGGGGTTGGTCATACCATATCAAAATCTCTTTCCTTCTTTTTGCATTGCACCTAACGCCTAGAGAGAAGGTAAAATTGACCTTCACTTTGAAAACAGGCTCACAAACACACAAAATAAATTAAGGATCACACCACAGAGAGAGACCCACAAACGCTACCCCCTGTGGAGATGAGTGCCCTTAGTTAAGTATGATAGGTTGTACACTTGTGATACAAAATCCCTCCTTACTCCGAATCTGAAATATATTCTAACTAGCCTGCTTGGGTTGCTAAAATTCCTGCTACCAACTATTCTTAATAAAAGCAACTACCAGAGCTCCCCAAGTATCCATATTCTTCCCCAAATCACCATAGTCATTACGTGGTTATTTCCCTACATTTTTTTTCTTATTGGAAAAACCATTCATCATCGTAAAATTAAGCTTACATACTTGAGAGCCTCCAACCCTCTCAAGGTAAAGAATTAGGTCTAGAATACAGTGGAGAGTTCTAGAATGGAGAAAAGGCAACCAAACATTGCACAAAGGCTAATTCTACGTAACAATATGGGCCCCAGGGTCTAGCCCATTCTATGAACCCAAGACTCTAAAGCTAGCCTTATCCGTTAAAAAAAAAACATATATATTTGAAAATAAACCAAAGCCAAAAACACTGCAGAAACTATAGTCTTAGCCCATGTTCATCAAGCTAATCTCCAAAAATCAAAAATAGATTTACTTGACTGACATATCTGTTTTCAAGAAATTGGACTATTTAATTGATAGCTGTTATCTTCACTAGACATTGTCTGTATATCAATAGACTGCCAGTTAAGCCTGTTAAAGTGAAAAATTATTGTGTTAATTTTAAAGACCCTTTGTTTTACTAAAAGCCCCTAAAGAAGACAATTAAACCAACATAACATTAGGTTAAGTACAGAAACAGACAACATCTACTAATCTCTTTAATTACTGATGGTCATTGTACAGTAAACATAAACATTCTCACCCATCACTATTTTCTCTTATCTTTTTAAATTTCCCACTGCATTAATTACCTCCAGATTTCTATTAGTCTTGGCCCTTCTTCTAGCCATGTAGATAAATAAGCATCTCACATTTTAAGAAAATTTATTTCTCCAAATTTCAGGCTTATACTGATAAATTATGGCACTAATTTGTTTTACAGAACCTGAAATTTTGACAATGAACCATTTTTAGGCTACAGTAAATATATCATGTGTTAGACGGCAGCACCTAAGAAGAAATATTACATTGCATCTTTGTTGTCTTCAACATTGTAAATACTCTGAGAAAAGTAAAATGAAAAAAATTAGGTTCCAAGCTAAGACACATGGAGTTACAGAATCCCCAGAGAGGAGACGCATGCAGAGTCTAGTAAAGGGCAGAAGGGGTGACAACATACAGAAGATCAGAGAAACAGAGCAGAACAATTTTGAACATCTAGTCTAACCCCTTTTATAGGTGAGAAAAGAGACTCAGAGAGACTAATAGAGTTGCTCATATTGCAAGGTAGTTACAGAATGAAGTATAAACCAGGCCTACTGACACTTAGCCCAATGTCTTTTCCATTTACCATATCCATGTTTCTAGGAAAGCTTTATAAAAAATGCTTTCATTCCCACAGTACCCACAGGAGATTGGGACCAGGCTGGTGGAATGAGTTTCTGGCTTTTGAGCTTTCTGTCAGGAGGCCAACCACCTAAATACTAGAATTGTACATACATCAACAAGGGTTTCCTAAAGCAATGCTCCCATAATAATCATGTTTGTATTTGGATTTAGTGGCAACACTGTTTATAGAATGAAACTCTAGGAGTAATAACCTCTCCAGAACAGATCTCAGGTATAGGATCAATAACTGGCAGGCAGGTATCCAACTGTGACAGACTTTTGCATTTCAGGGATTCACTGAAAAACTTGTAACTTATTTCTAAGTGCTACCATAGGATGGCAGGAGGTGCCATATTTGCTGTCCCAACTGACAAAATATGTCCTCCCTCAGGATTATGGATATGAACGTTTATGCCCTTTTTTTAAAACAGAAGTGTACATACTTAGGGGGAAATGTAAGATAATGCCTTACAGAAATGAAGTCAAAATAACATTTTAGAAACTATGCAAACTAAAATGCTCGGTTACTTTAGATTAAATGGTTACCGGGAGTATTTAATCAAATTGGTTACCAGGAGTATTCAATCAAATACCAAAACATCAACAGCTTTCTTTTGTAAATAACCCTTTTCTTTAAACACCTTTCAATGTGATTTTCATTGCCCACTTTGAGCTTAATTCAACTTTCATGCATTTGGACCTGAAGGTCTACTCGCATAACTACCGCTTTCTTTACTTCTTAGAGAAATTTAAGCCATGACCTAATCAGAATCCTCATTTTGTGTCCATTCCATTCTCTAGTTTCAGTCAGCTGACATTCTGATCTCTGGGGCACCATAAGGCCGGCAGGCAGAAGGATACTACATGCCAGACACCTCTGCCAGCATAGACACCAAATCCTATGTATCCCAATACAAGCAACACAGGGGCTCTGAGGATGGAAATAACATAAAGGCAACTGGTATGGAGAATTAAACTACACAGTCTTCCTCGATATCACTTAATTACCCACTTAACTTGCAGCCTTCCACGTTGTTTTACCTCAATATTTGAGGGCCCAGGAAACTTCGGGTTAGGTATAAACCCCAGTATAGAGCCTAAATTTAACTATTTACATAAAATGTGTGCTAAGGCAAACTAATAAAAGATCAGTACCTTTCAAACTTCACCTCCTTATTTAAAGGACTCAAACTCATACACTTGAGTGCAGATAAAAGAATTTTCCAAATGTTCCTCAAAGAAATGGTTGGTACACTCCCAGTAGTCCATTCTGGGGTGGTCTAATCTCTGCCAACAGACCACCATAACCCATGAAGCTGGAATTCATGTTATGTTGTGAAAGAAAAATGGGGGGTAGGGGAATACATCAAAATGTGACGGTCACTTTCTTAGAGGAGACGGATAGGTAGAAGGGGTTACATACATTCGGAAGGGGTTACATACATTCCTCATCTCTATTGTCCAAATCAAGTAACTTATTTTGCAATCATAATTGTAAATTAGGTGAATCTAAAACTTGAGGTCAGATTACTTAATACTGTATTTAGAAAATGTCAACCACCGTCTTTCCCTTTGGTACAGATCTGATTGCTGCCCGTTTTTCCCTCTCCTTATAAAGGCAGAGGCTATGTGGGAAACACTCCAGCCCACGGGTTATGAACTCAAGTTATGTTCAGACTCCGGATCAGACGTTTCATTGTAGCACCACCACTCCTAGTCCTGGGACCTCAGGCAAGTTAGTTAACATCTGAGTGCCTCAGTTTTCTCATAGGTAAGATGAGAACAAAAATGCTATCTACCTTTCAGGAGCTGCTGTGAAGAATCAATGAGCACTTAGTGCTTGGCACGCAAAGGTTCAATACAGGACAGCTACAGGTGGCTACGCAGACTGCATAGAGGGTAGGAACTGCTTATTGTTGGATTTAGAAGACAGTAACCAACCGAGAGACCAGTTGTCTGTTAAATACCCAGTGGCCTAATAAAATTTAAGTATCTGAGCACTCACCAAGCTAACACTCTTTATTAAAACGATACTCAAGTAAGGGAGTCTAGAACTCAAGTTCCAGCTGAAACTCAAATTACAAAGTTGTAAAGGGAGGGTTAGGAGGAGGGGAAGCAAAGTACTTCTGGATTAATGGAAAGCAGCATGGGCCCAAAAGGAAGTGAGATTTGTAGTGAACTCAACACTCCAGCAAACAAGTGTCAGAAAAGCCTAGGCAGTAGACTTGTCCAAGGCTGGGAATTGGCCTGAGAAAAGTGACCCAGACCACAGAAAATCAGGCTAAGGGTGGCAGAGAAATTGAGTGAGATTATGGGACTAACCAACATAAGGATTTAAAAAAAAAAAAAAGTAACACAAACATACAAGAATCACTTGTGGAGTTTTTAAATGCATGCTTCTGAGAACCAGCAAGTCTGAGGTGGAGCCCAGATGACTATATTTTAAATTTTCACCAGTGATTCCAATGTACACCTCAGGCAGCACAAAGCAGGGGCTCAACAGTTTCAGCAGGAATAAACAATACGTAAGTGAAAAGTTGGTGCACTCTGTTGAGTTTGAGATCATGAACCTGGAACAAGTATAAGTGAACACAGGCCCAAGGTCCATAAAAGTCACTGGAATTTTTGGGGGAGGACAATAAGCCCAGGAAGGCATGAAAGAGAAATCAAGTAATGGGGTCTCACGTAAAAGCATCAGAGCAGTGGTTCTCAAATTTGGCTAAACATGAGAATCACCTAGAGGGAGGAGGTTGTTTCTCAGCATCCTGATGCGCAGATCAAACCTCAAGTTCATTACAACCAATTCTAGGAGTGCCATCCAGGCATCAGTATGGTTTAAAGCTCCAGGTGATTCCAATGTGCAACCAAGTTGGAGAAACACTGGGCTAGAGGGTTTCCAGGAAGTCGGCAGGTGTCTGGAATGGGGGAAAACACGAGGCAGTAAGTGAGTAGTTCTCGAACTCCAGTGTGTATTAGAATCACATGGAAAGCAAATGTGGCTCATGGAAGAGTAGGTTCTCTACAGTTTCATCAAATTCCCCAGGTGATTCTAACACATACCAAAGCTTGAGAACCACAGGTCTAAGTGGAGATAATTTCAAATGAGAAACTGAGGACTATGAACAGCCCCATGGCAGAAGTTGACAAGAACAGTCCTATCCTCTCTAGGCCTGAGGAATGCAAGCTGAATCTAGGAGTTCTACTGAACACTGCCAGAATTAGTAAGCCTGTAAAGGGTTCAGCAGTAAAGCTAAACGCACCACGGACTTCGCACATATGATTGCTTATACGTCTTTAGCCTCAGAAGTCATCCTTCCAAACCACTTACAGCTGGCTCCTTGGTAGATGGCATAAAGAAAAGCATGTGTTGCCACCTGCCTTCCAGAATTAAAGATGTCGCTTTTTAGGAATCCGAGGAAGTCACAAGCAATTAAACACACACCAATAAGCAGAGCATACAACTCAGAAATTCTCATCACCACATAGAAGAAACTCCAAGGCATATTAAAGTTACATTTGGAAGACTTGAACCTGGCGGTTCACATCATGATCAGTTACATAGAGGGTCTGTAACTTAGGTTATACAAATGTAACTTTTACTGATCAATGTTGCACATGTTTTTTCTCAAGATACATGACCTAGCCTACCTACAATGAGGTGCAGAGAAATTAGGCATGGCTTCACCTAGCTACAATGTAATCATATGGTACTTAAGAGGCGTTCCAACGTAGTGGTAACTATTCCATTTAGAATGTTACATTTTATCCGATAAGATTCAAGAGAATGCATTCCTGTGCGTATGACCAACTCATCATCCCATCAGATATCTCTTATAATAGCACCAGAATTTTCATTTTCAAGATACATGAGCTTTTGTCAAATGGTGACATCTCTTCTGTAATATGAATTTTCAATATGATATAAAAATTGATGGATATATTACACATTTCACAGAGCACAGAGAACAGAAACCCATCAATGAATTCAAAATTTGCAACAACCTATTTGAAATTTTACACTAAAAGATCTGTACACTTTCATAAACCATATAAATGTAAAACAGGTACCAATGTTTTTACTGCCAAAAAGGAATAAAATATTCCTCCCTAACAAAGTTTGGTTGTTGCCTTAATATATTTTTTAAACGTATTTTCATTAACATTTCAGTTGTAAAACTGCAATGCTTTATATAGCCTTCAAACTGCAACTGATGAAAACTTGAAATCAATGTAATGTACTTCAAAACAAAGCCACTGGCAGATTTTTCCCCCACCATTTCAGTCTGGGCATGAATCTTCAAATGTATGAACGTATGGGTCTTACTGCAAAATGCAAGTCACTGTTTAAAAAAAGAAAACTTAATAAACACCATTTTTATTTTAAAGGTCGTGCTAAGTGATTTAGATTTCTGCACGTGAACCTGGTTTCTCTGACGATCTACAGATCCCACTGTACAAAATGACTTAATAAATGCTTTTCTTCCAGAGTAAGTCATTAAGCAAAAAGCACAAATAAGTGAAATGAAAATGTTCCAAGTAATGGAGGAGTTAAATTAACCAGAAATACGGCAATTTGTTTTCATGTAGTAAAACATAAGAGGGAGCATTTATGAAAGCTGGAGGGGGGTGGAGGGGCACAATTTAGATAACGTTACATAAGCATTAACAAAAAAAAAGTATGAGTTAGTTGTTAAACTATTGGATAGTTTTGAGCTCAGACCTTTAAAATGTTATTACACTTAAGTCATGTTACTACACATAAATCATCTTCACAGGACACAGAATACAGCTAATTTAAGTTTAATGCTCTCATCTTCCTCAATCTCAGAATACCAAGTTCCTTACCATGATAGTTGTATTCCAAGATACAGCTAACGAACAAAGTTAATTTTCCTAAAACTACCATTAGCAAAACCGGTTCACTAATGTGTTTTAAAGACTTTACCAAAGGACGTATTAAAATAGTTATTTCTGGGTTGAGGGGGGTGATTTGGTTTTAAGACCAGCATACTTCAAAAGAAAAGGATGCTAGCTGGCAGGGGTATGTTACCGGTTTGGGGGTGGGGGGGCCTGTGGAGGGAAGCCCAGATTTGGGAGGGAAAGCTCGTTTCACAAGAGATCCCATCTCTCTTTTCAAAAGGTCATTTCGATTCAGCAGATCCTCTTTCTCTATTTCAGAGCTCACCACTGTATTCTAAACAGAAGCCAACAGAGGGAGAAAAACAAAGCCAAGTGCAAAAGCTGTGGGCACTGAAAGTTTTGCTCCACCGGCCGCGCAGCACCCATTTGGGGTCGGGCATCGGGACGTGGGGGAGTCAGGAGCCGGCAGGGACTGGGGAGAGGACGGGGCCCTGGGGAGGGGCTGGAAAACGCTTTTCGCGGCGACTGGCACTTGATATTTGCAGTCTTGTGGATGTCACTCACCGGGAACCAGACCCTGCGGTGCAAACACTCAGGTACAGACCGGCCCCTTTTTCATCCGAGCAATAGGAAGCGGACTCGGGCATCCTTTTAGGGAGCTGAGGAATGGGTCTCAACTTAAAAATTTTTGTTCGTGCTACCATGATGTAAAAAAATGAAATAAAATGCAAAGCAGCAGACGGGGTGCAGGCTCTAAGGGGCTCAGATTCCCTCTCCTCCGAGTCCGGCGTAGAGAAGCCCCTGGGCTCCCTGCAGCCCCAGCGAGGCGCATCCGACCCGGGCCGGGCGGTATGGGGACCCCGGACACTCTCGCTACTCAAGTTCGCGCCTCTGCGCCCCGAGGCGGCGCCCCCGGCCCGCGACCCCGCGCGCACCTACCTTGCGCCAGCGCCCGGAGCAAGTGCAGCTGCAGCGCCAGCAGCGCCCACCAGCCGCGGCGGCCCGGCCCCAACTTTGCCGCCCGCCGCCCGCCGCGCCGCCCCGTGCCCGCCGTGTCCCCACTGGGGGTCTCGGGCGCCGCGCGGGGTCCCGAGGGCTCGGGGCCGGGGCGCGGCGCCGGCGAGGGGCGGGCGCCGGCGGGCGGGGATCCCCGCGGCCGCCCGGGGCCCGCGCGCTCAGGGGGCTCCGCGCCGCCGCCGCCGCCACCGGCCGCCAAGGGCCGGGCGCCCTGGGCCATGCCGAGCAGCCGCCACCCCGAGCGCCGCGCCGGACGGACGGGCGGGCAGGACGGGCTGGACGGCTCCGAGCGGGCGCGGCCACTCCGCGGGCGGCGCGGCGCACCCCGGCCCGAGGTGAGCGGCCGCCCGGCGCTGAGGGGCGGCGTCCCGGGTCCCCGCGTGAGGGGCGCGGCGCGGGCCGGCGGCGAGCCGGGAGAGAAGAAGTTGTCAGCGGGGGAAATTCGCGTCCGGCGCTCACGCAGTCCCGAGCCCACCGCGGCCGGGATGCCGGGCCCCGCCGCGGTCGCTCCGAGGGGTCCGCCGGGCGCTGAGGAGCCGCCGCCACCGCCGCCCCCACCCGGCGCTGAGGAGAAAGTGCGCCCGCCCGCGCGTCGCGCTTGCCCTCAGCCGCCGCGGCCGCCGCTCCCCATTCACAGCCCGGCCGCACGCGCCGCCAGCGCCCGCCGCCCGCCGCCCGCCGCCCGCCGTTGATTGGCCGAGGGAGGCGGCGCCCGCTCCCGGGGCCCGCCCCCCAGGCCTTCGCTTGTTTTCAAAGTCGCGGCGCCCGCCCGCCTGCAATTTCTTGCCTGCTCCGGCGCCCGGCTCGGGCGGCTTCCCGCGCCGGCTGCGCCCCCTAGGGACCCATAGCGGGGACTGCAGGCGGCGCCGTCTCGGCACGCGCTCCCCGGGCGGGCTCGCGGGCCGGGCGTGCGCGGGCGGGCGGGGGTGGTGCCTCCTCGCCCGGCCCCGCGGCGGTGCGGGCGCCCGGGTGGGGAGGGCTCAGGTGCAGCAAGACGCGGGACAGATCGTGCGGGAGCCCCGGGCAAAGGGCGGAGGGGGCGCGCTCCGGGAGGCGCCCGGCTCCCACCTGCGAGCTCAACGCAATCGGGCAAACACGCGCAATCGGGTTTTTAATTTCCAGCAACCAAAGGCATCACTGGGTGCAAACTCGCCGCCTGTTCACAGGAGTGGACATGGCGTTGTAGAAGCGTCCAACCAAGGTCACTTTTGGCCGGGGCTGGAGGAGGTCGGGGGAGGGAGGGACACATTCCTTGTTTCCCACCGTGGAGTGGGCGAGTCTCGGGGCAGGGTCGACCAGTGGGAGGGTCTCCCGGTGCGGGACCCGGGAGCCTCTGGGGCTGGGGGTGGGGACGGGCGCCGACGCTCAGCATGTGGTAAGCATTAGCAGAGTTTATGGGGTGAACTAAGCACACTGGAGGCTGGAAGGCCAGCATTTTTGTGGGAGGAGAGCTGGAGGTGACACGCACTCAGCTGCCGCTGGACTTGGCCCAGGAGGAGCCTGGGGGCGTGTGATGATTGCATGAGATCACGTAAGAGATGAAGGCAGAGGGGCTGGGTTGGGTGTGCGCCCAGCACGGGGCTGATTCCCCAGGAAGCACCTGATGCAGACTTGATACCGTTAGTAGGTTTATTGTCCCAGCCAAGAAAGACCAGGGGCGAGTGGAGAGCAGGCCACAGGGCCGGGGTCTGGGATAGGAGCCAGCTCCTGCTCGCAGAGCGCCTATGGTTTGGCGACTCAGTATTAGCCTCCGTACACGTCCGCTAAGACTTAACAATAACCACGTGAAAGAAACATAGGGAACCGGAGGTGATTTCAGAAAGAGGCCTGCCCTCTGCCCCCTTTCCACACCATGCTAGGAAGGGCAAAAAAGTAAAATGAGCCACGGGTGCCCTGTTCTGAGGACATGGTGAGGGCTCATAGGTGGGACAAGCTAGAAGAGGACAGCGCCCTGAGGGCATGGAGATGAGACTGGAGGCCGAGAGGCATGTCTGATTTTATCTTCTGTTGCAAGCAAGGCCGGTTTCTTCAAACTTGCAAGATTATAATGAGAGCCTGCGGGGCAGGGAGAAGGAATACCTCCTATGCAGTAAGCACTCACTGTGGGCCAGCCCCGGGCGGCAGCAGCAGCAGCTTCACCACCCACTGTGTGAGAGGTGCTGGCCCAGGTACAGATGGGGAAACTGAGGCATAAAGAAATTAAGTGGGCGGGGCGCGGTAGCTCACACCTGTGATCCCAGCACTTTGGGAGGCTGAGGCGGGCGGATCACTTGAGGTCAGGAGTTCAAGACCAGCCTGGCCAACATGGTGAAACCTCGTCTCTAGTTTAAAAAAAAAGAAGAAGAAAAGAAGATGATGATTAGCCGGGCGAAGTGGTGTGAACCTGTAGTCCCAGCTACTCGGGAGGCTGAGGCAGGAGAATTGCTTGAACCTGGGAGATGGAGGTTACAGTGAGCCAAGATCTTGCCACTGCACTCCAGCCTGGCGACTGAGCAAAAATAGATAGATAAAGGAAGTGAAGTGTTTTGCCCAAGGTCGGGAGCTCACCTCCCTTCCTCTTCACCCCCAACCACCTCTGTTTTGCTGGGAGATAGAGAGATGGTGATCTAAGAGTAAAGTCGATGGGACTCTGAGGTCTCATTCAGCTCCACCCTTTGTAGTTGTGAAATCTGGGCAAATCGCTGACTCCAAGTTCCTGTAAAAAGTTAGGAATGATTCCCATCTCCCAGCGTAGTAGACAGTGAAATAATTCATTTAACCTTTTCCTCTCCAATATCGATCTATGTCCACTACTTTCACGTAGAAACCTGTGCCCGTATACCGCTCCAGTCCACATAGGCACAGACAAACTCAAGCAACTTATTGACTTTAGGACACGTCAAAAATACCCAGAGCCTCTTTTGCCATGACTTATTTTGCAGGTAACAGAAAGCTTTGTGGAAACTTGCTTGGAAATTGGAAAGCCAAGTTAGTATGTACCAGATTATAAGATATCAGTGACCAGGCCGAGCGCAGTGGCTCACGCCTGTAACCCCAGCACTTTGGGAGGCCAAGGTGGGTGGATCACTTGAGGTCAGGAGTAGGAGACCAGCCTGGCCAACACGGTGAAACCCCATCTATAGTTTAAAAATATATATGTATATACAAGGCCGGGCGTGGTGGCTCACGCCTGTAATCCCAGCACTTTGGGAGGCCGAGGCGGGCGGATCACGAGGTCAGGAGATCGAGACCATCCTGGCTAACACAGTGAAACCCCATCTCTACTAAAAATACAAAAAAATTAGCCGGGCGTGGTGGCAGGCGCCTGTAGTCCCAGCTACCCAGGAGGCTGAGGCAGGAGAATGGTGTGAACCCGGATGCGAAGCTTGCAGTGAGCGGAGATCTCGCCACCGCACTCCAGCCTGGGCGGCAGAGCTAGACTCTGTCTCAAAAACAAACAAACAAAAAATATATATGTGTGTGTGTGTGTGTGTGTGTGTGTGTATATTTTTTTTTATATTTTATAAAAATATATATATATACACACACACAAAAATTAGCCAGGAGTGGTAACAGGCGCCTGTAATCCCAGCTACTAAGGAGGCTGAGGCAGGAGAATCGCTTGAACCCAGGAGATAGAGGTTGCAGTGAGCCGAGATCGTGCCACTGCACTCCAGCCTGGGTGACCCAATGAGTCTCTGCCTCAAAACAAAAAAAAAAAAAAAAAAGACAGATCAGTGACCTCACTGCTACCAGAAAAGGTCCAGAAACCTCTCCAATAAATTTTTTTTCTTCCTATCCCAATATCAGCCTTTGGAAGTAAGGTTCTGCTCTAGTCTCCATTCTGCAGTTGGAGAAGCCAAGCCAAGAAAGTTTAATACACACGAAGCAACCGTGTTAAAGCCAGAACAAGCTCTCCTGAGTCCTATTCTAAGACTTGTTTTTCCTTGCCCAGACGATGTTGCTTTTTCACAGGACCCATTAGGTTACTATTTTGGAGCATGTGTTTAGACTATAGCTATTCTTTCTCAAAAAATAATACAGAGAAACCCCTTTATAATGCTGGGGAGGGAAAACAGCCAGGACGGGGCTGGAATATTTCTGCCCCAAAGGCCAATGAATCCCTCAACTTCATTTTGCCCAGCCCTACAAGAGAGCCTTAAGAAGTGAGCGTTTTATACCTGCATACTTGCCATTAAAAATTTTAACCATATATGCTAAAGGCTGTGAGGTGGAGAGATGTTATTCCATGAAAATAATTATTCTTCTTCTTCTTCTTCTTCTTCTTCTTCTTCTTCTTCTTCTTCTTCTTCTCCTCCTCCTTCTCCTCCTCCTCCTCCTCCTCCTCCTCCTCCTCCTCCTCCTCCTTCTTCTTCTTCTTCTTCTTCTTCTTCTTCTCCTCCTCCTCCTCCTTCTTCCTCTTCTTCCTCTTCCTCCTCTTCCTCTTCTTTTTCTTCTCCTCCTTCTTCTCCTCCTTCTCCTTCTTCTTCTTCCCCCAATGAGTCCTGGCCATCTCCTACTTTCCAGACTAAGAAGTTAGAATGTTCCCTGCTTAATTAAAAAGAGAGAAAGGAGAGTTTTCAAAGCAGATGATAATTTTCGTGTCATTAGGAGGATTCATGAAACCAGCAGTGCTTTCCCTTGTTATGATTTAAAGCCTGGCTGCTCCAGGTATGGCCCCATGGGCCATCGACCTCACCTGGGAGCTTGTTAGACATGCAAAATCTCAAGCCCAGTCCCGGACCTGCTGACTCAGAATCTGCATTTTCAAAGATCTCCAAGTGATTCCTATGTAAATTAAAGTTTGAAAATCACTAATCTCATCAATCCTGTTGAGTCTCAGGAATATAATAGAGCCCTCATTCCTCTTTTGCTTCATTCTGTCCTTTCTCCTCCTTTTTCTTATGGGCCATGACATAAAAGGGAACCTTTTTAAAATGATAGAAGTATTGTTTTTATTTTTAAAGGAAAATTTGCAACTTTCTAGAACATCAGTAGATTGAACTGTATACAAATTCAAAACCAAAAGCATCTGTATGGCACTGTGAAAAAAACTAACAAACTGGAGAAAATGTTACTCTCTCTCCGTGTTAGTGAATAAGACTTAGAGCTTTTATGAGTCAACAAGAAAAATAGATGAACAAGCCCTATAGAAAGATGAGCAGAGGCTGGGTGCGGTGTCTCAGGCCTATAGTCCTGGCACTTTGGGAGGCCAAGGAGGGAGGATCACTTAAGCCTAGGAGTTTGAGACCAGCCTGGGCAACATAGTGAGACCCTCATCTCTCCAAAAAATATAAATAAATAAATAATCATGTGTCTGTAGTCCCAGGTACCCTCAAGGCTAAGATGGGAAGATCACTTGAGCCTAGGAGGTTGCTGCGGAGAGCCATGATTGTGCCACTGCGCTCCAGCCCGGGCAACAGAGTGAGACCCCATCTCAAAAAACAAAAGACCACAGAGTAGGAACAGGCAGAGAGATATAAAGAGAAAAATAAATGTTTGGAGAGATGCACAAAGAAATGTATTTGTTTTTTATTTTTTTATTTTTATTTGTTTCCTGAGACAGAGTCTTGCTCTGTCACCCAGTCTGGAGTGCAGTGGTGTGATCTCGGCTCACTACAACCTCCTCTGCCTCCCAGGTTCAAGCAATTCTCCTGCCTCGGCCTCCTAAGTAGCTGGGATTACAGGCTCATGCCACCATGCCTGGCTAATTTTTGTATTTTTAGCAGAGATGGGGTTTTGCCATGTTGCCCAGTCTGGTCTTGAATCCTGACCTGAAGTGATCCACCTGCCTCGGCCTCCCAAAGTGCTGGAATTACAGGCGTGAGTCACCGCACCCAGCCAGAAATCGATCTTAACAGTGAAAACTTAAAGCAATGAGGCTTATAAAAAAATGTTTAAGGACTGACTGATAATGGCAAATGTGGTAAGACTATGAGGAAATGGGCATTCATATATTCTTAGTGTAAATACAAACTAAAAAGCTGCCATGGAGAGAAACCTGCAATCCGTAGTTAAAATTTATTTGTTTTTTGAGACAGAGTCTCGCTGTGTCGCCCAGGCTGGAGTGCAGTGGTGTGATCTCAGCTCACCTCAACTTCCGCCTCCCAGGCTCAAGCGATTCTCCTGCCTCAGCCTCCCTAGTAGCTGGGATACAGAGGCGCGCCACCACGCCCAGCTAATTTTTGTATTTTTAGTAGAGATGGGGTTTCGCCACGTTGGCCAGGCTGGTCACGAACTCCTGACCTCAGGTGATCCACCCACCTTGGCCTCCCAAAGCGCTGGGATTATAGGCATGAGCCACTGTGCCCGGCCAGTAGTTAAACTTTAAATATGAATTGTCTTTGATCTATTATACCTCACACATGCAAAAAGACATACGGATAAGGTTGTGTGTTGCAGCATCGCTAGTAGCAAAAAAAAAAAAAAAGAAAAAAGGTGCAATATGGCATATCCACACATTTCCAGATGACTGTTAAAAGTGCTGATGTAGTAATGTCTGCTATACACAGTTCTGTGTTTTAAAATTTATAGAGAGAATCTCATTTATGTTTTTGTTTTGTTTTTGTTTTTTGAAAGGATGTGTGCCAAACGTATATGGTTTCCTTCAGGGGACATGTAATTATGTGCTTTCCTGTACTTTTTAAATTTCCAAATGTGAATGTGTATTTCATAATTTACAAAAAAAAAAAAAAAAAACTAATAAAGCTTGTTTTTAAGAAGCAGGTGATGAGCCTAAGACGTCTTTTCTTACCCATAACTCATTAGGAAATCTCCCCCATGGGTTCCCATGGTTCTACTTCTGAGAAAAATAATCCCCAATCCTATCAGAGGCCAAGTTACAATATGCACTTGTCTACCTGGGGATGTGATGTCCTCCCGTGTGCAATGTATGGCCCCCAGTCCACATCCCGGGGGCCCCTAATGGCTGGTTCCTAAGGTCCTGTCCTGATGAGAACTCCAGCCTCTAGTTGCCTCAGTAGTTCACTCTCAGATCCCTGCCAACTGCTGATCCCGCCTCAGCCTCACCTTTGTTCTGTTGCCTGGCAACCCATTAACGAGCAGGGCGCAGTTCCAGGTGCAGCCTTTGAGCCCTAATAGGACGTGTGCTTTGGTTACCTAGTTTCCTGAGATATCTTCAAAAGCTAAAATCTGATTAAATGCTCTTATTAAGGAAGCTACGAAGAAGAGCAGTACCAGAAATGTACCAAGCTTCCAAAAATGTCTACCAGCTGTCTTTAATAGTAACTGTCCCTCAGCTCTCAGGGTGCCTTAAATTTCAAGAAGCAGAGATTCCTGATCAGCTGTCATCAGCATCACCTGGGCATTGCCCCAAACTACTGAATCAGAAACTCTGGGGTGTGGACCCCAGCAAGCTATGGTTTAACCAGCCCTCCAGGTGCTTCTTTTTTTTTTTTTTTTTTTTTTTTTTTTTTGAGATGGAGTCTCACTCTGTCCCCGGGATCCCAGGCTGGAGTGCAGTGGCGCTATCTTGGCTCACTGCAACCTCCACCTCCTGGGTTCAAGTGATTCTCCTGCCTCAGCCTCCCGAGTAGCTGGGACAATAGGCACGCGTCACCATGCCCAACTAATTTTTTCCATTTTTAGTAGAGACAGGGTTTCACCATGTTGGCCAGGATGGTCTCAATCTCCTGACCTCATAATCCACCTGCCTCAGCCTCCCAAAGCACTGAGATTACAGGTGTGAGCCACCACACCCAGCCCAGGTGCTTCGGATATACAGTCAAGCTTGATAGCCATAGTGGAAAGAAATTCCTTCCATGCCTACTTTTCAGCAAGTATTTGTCAAATAACTGATTGGTGCCAGTTCCAGCTCTAGGCAAGAGTGAAATAAACAATTAGAGTAATTGTCTTCATATGATAAGCAAAATCACCTAAGGGAATATCAGAGAAGGGATCTAACAGCCTTGAGGAATCAGCGAAAGTATTCCAGGGGAAGTAGTGTCTAACCTAAGACCTGAAGAATGAATAAGAGTTCATCTCTCAACAGTCAGGAGAAGAAAGTGTGTTCCAGGCAGAGGGAAGAGCACGTGCAAAAGCCCAGAGTTAGAACTTGAGCATGAAAACAATGGAGAGGCGTGGGGATTTGAAAAACTACACAATCAAACATTTTTAGAAAAGTCATTTAGAAAAGACCAGCCTGGCTAACACAGTGAAACCCCATATCTACTAAAAATACAAAAATTAGCCGGGCATGGTGGTGCGCGCCCGTTGATCTCAGCTACTCCAGAGGCTGGGGCAGGAGAATCGCTTGAACCCGGGAGGCAGAGACTGCAGTGAGCTGAGATCGAGCCACTGCACTCCAGCCTGGGAAACAGAGTGAGACTCCATCTCGGGAAAAAAAAAAAAAAAAAGAAAGAAAAGAAAAAAGAAAAAGAAAAGTAATTCAGGTTGTAGGCTAGGTTGGGATTAGGCAAGACTGGGAGCCAGGAAATCTTCTAGGAGACCATTGCAGCAATTCAGATATGAAGTAATGGTGGCAGTTGGGGCGAGAGAGAAGTGGTGGATTAAAAAGCTACCTATGGCCCAGCGTGGTGGTTCACGCCTGTAATCCTAGCACTTTGGGAAGCTGAGGCAGGCAGATCATTTGAGGTCAGAAGTTCAAAACCAGCCTGGCTAACATGGTGAAATGCCCTCCCCTCCCCCACCACGCCCCCATCTCTACTAAAAATACAAAACAATTAGCCAGTTGTGGTGGCCCACACCTGTAATCCCAGCTACTTGGGAGGCTGAGGCAGGAGAATCACTTGAATCTGGGAGACGGAGGTTGCAGTGAGCCAAGACCGCACCATCGCACTTCCGCCTGGGCCACAGAGCAATACTGTCTCAGCAACAACAGCAACAACAACAAAGCTATCTAGAGAGAGAATCCATAGCTAAGAGAGAGAGGTTTGCAGATAATATTCTGTTTTCTGGCTTGGGAAACTGGAAAAATGGCGATTTTGTTTCTGAAGGGAGAGAACACAGGCGCAGGGGAAGTTTGGAGGGATGGGGAGGACAGTGCCACGTTTGATTGGAATCTGTTAAATTTGATGTGTCAGCAGGACATCCGCAGGCAGGTATGATCATTAGACATGTGGATGTTGGGTATAATGCAGAGAAGGAAGGAGCAGAGGAAGATGACTTCAAAGGCAACACTGGGCCGGGCGCAGTGGCTCATGTCTGTAATCCCTGCACTTTGGGAGGCCAAGGTGGGTGGATCACTTGAGGTCAGGAGTTCAGGACCAGCCTGGCCAATATGGCGAAACCCCTGTCTGTAATAAAAATACAAAAATTAACCGGGCTTGGTGGCACATGCCTGTAATTCCAGCTACTCAGAGGGGGCTGAGGCTTGAGAGTTGCTTGAACCCAGGAGGTTGCAGCGAACTGAGATCGTGCCACTGCACTCTAGCCTGGGCAACAGAGTGATGCCCTGTCTCAAGAAAAGAAAAAAAAAAAGGCAACACAGACAAGGAGTGACGGACTGAAAAGTGACCTGTCCCTCAAAGACGCCGTGATCAGTGTTGACGGGAGCCTGAGCCAGTCCCAGGTGGCAGAGACATGAGCTGGAGGTGGACATGACATTTTCTTTTTTTTGAAACGGCGTCTTGCTCTATCGCCCAGGCTGCAGTGCAATGCGTGATCTCGGCTCACTGCAACCTCTGCCTCCCGGGTTCAAGTGATTCTCCTGCCTCAGCCTCCCAAGTAGCTGGGACTACAGGTGTGTGTCACCACGCCTGGATAATTTTTCATATTTTTAGTAGAGACAGGGTTTCACCATGTTGGCCAGGATGGTCTCAATCTCCTGACCTCGTGATCCATCTGCCTCGGCCTCCCAAAGCGCTGGGATTACAGGCATGAACCACTGCACCTGGCCTGGACATGACATTTTCAAGGGGTTTGATGCAAAGGTTAGGCAGAAGATGGCAGGAAAGATATGGGCCTGTGTTCTGTAGAAAGAAGGACCCAGGAGAAGGAGTTGGTCACCGACAGCTCAGCGGCCTCAAATCTCTGGAGCATTCTGTGAAGTGAAGGGTTAGACTTAGGTGGGGGAGGGCTATCTAGTCCACTGCAGAAAGAACCAGGGAGAGGTCATAACTCAGTTAGAAGAATTATCAGGGGAAATTCAGGGAGATGCACCTGATGTTTTCTTCGTGCTCTCTCTAAAATAGCTAGGTCACCTGTTCAATGTGAGGTGAGGAGGGAATTGGGAGCCTTTGAGGGCAGAACAAATGTAGAAAGTTTGAGATATTTACTTGGTGAAAAGGAGAGGCTTTAGCAACAGATTCAATCGACATCTCTCCACCTGATTTTTTACACAAGTATTTTAATCCTCACCACAATCCCTGTGTGATGGGAAGTGTGTTTCTCCACTCTCCTGAGGCTCAGATATTAAATCATTTGTCCAGGGCCACCCAGCTAGTGAGAGGTGGAGCTGGGATTTGAACCTATGTTTCCTGATGCTGTCTTCTGTTTTCGGGGTAGGCAAGACAAGTATTTTACAGACGACATCATAAAATTTAGTAGAAGGGTTTTCCTTTTTTTGTTTGTTTTTTATTTTATTTTATTTTTTGTTTGGTTTTTTTTTTTTTTTTCTTTTTCTGACAAGCTCTCACTCTGTCACCCAGGCTGGAGTGCAGTGATGCAACCATAGCTCACTGCAGCCTCGACCTCCTGGGCTCAAGTGATCCTCTCACTTCAACCTCCTGAGTATCTGGGACTATAGGTGCCCTCCACCACACCAGCTGAAGAACTCTTTCTTAAAGAGCACCTTGTTTAAAAGAGATAGTTTTCGCTGGGCACGGTGACTCACGCCTGTAATCCTAGCACTTTGGGAGGCCGAGGTGGGCGGATTACCTGAGGTCAGGAGTTCGAGACCACCCTGGCCGGCATGGCAAAACCCAGTATCTACTAAAAATGCAAAAATGAGCTGGGCATGGTGGCGAGTGCCTGTAATTCCAGCCACCTGAGAGGCTGAGGCAGGAGAATCGCTGGAACCCGGGAGGTGGAGTGAGCCAAGATCCCACCACTGGCACTCCAGCCTGGGCGACAGAGCAAGACTTCATCTCAAAAAAAAAAAAAAAAGAAAAAAAAAAAAGAAAAGAAAACAGGTAGTCGTGAGTCAAATAAAAGAAAGCTGCTTTAAATCCTTTTAGGAACAAAGTTTGGAAGTTAATAGACTCCCTGAGTTGGAAGGGAGAGTTGGAGCTGATCTCAATGCTCATTAAATCCAGTCATCTATCACGGGCATCCAGCTCCTCTGTGTCACTCCTCAAGGTCATTCCATTTGCAGAAAGTTCTCCTTGCTCCTAAGGTCTTGTCTACACTGAGTTGTAACCAGCCTCTCCACAGTGTTCACCCATTGGTCCTCATTCTTTCCTCTGGAGATAGATTCAGGAGTCACTGCCACCTCCCCAATGCCCAAAACAGCATGTAGAGCCCTAGCAACAATAAACATTTGTTGAAAGAATAAATGGTGGAAGGAGCTCCGATTGAAAATTTTATTTATTTATTTATTTATTTTTGAGACGGAGTCTCGCTCTGTCGCCCGGGGTTGGAGTGCAGTGGCCTGGCCGGATCTCAGCTCACTGCAAGCTCCGCCTCCCGGGTTTATGCCATTCTCCAGCCTCAGCCTCCCGAGTAGCTGGGACTACAGGCACCTGCCACCTCGCCCAGCTAGTTTTTTTGTATTTTTTTGTAGAGACGGGGTTTCACCATGTTAGCCAGGATGGTCTCGATCTCCTGACCTCGTTATCCGCCCGTCTCGGCCTCCCAAAGTGCTGGGATTACAGGCTTGAGCCACCGCGCCCGGCCTCCGATTGAAAATTTATGAGGTCTGGATTTTAATCCAGCTCCATTAATCAGCAAAATAACTTCGAGTGAGCAGCAATACCTCTTTAGGCTTTAGCTGCATCATCCAAAAATGATATAAAACAGTCATTTTGCTATGTTCACAGGATCTGGGGCTCAGGAACTCATTCAGGGCATAGCCGGGAAGTGGCTGGGGATTTCCCTCAGCTGGGATGCCTGAGCTGGGGTCACCTGCTAGCTGGGCTCAGTGTGGACTGTGAGCCAGAGTGCATTTTTGTGGCTTCTCCTTGTAGCTTGGGCTTCCCCACAACATGGCAGCTGGACTCCAAGAGGGAATATCTGAGAGGGAGCATCTGGAAGCTGCATGGCCTTTTCTAACTCGGCCTTAGAGATCATGGAGCATCATTTCTGCTGCCCTCTGTTAGTTGCAAGGAAGTGGCCAAGGCCAGCCCAGACTCAAGAGGAATGGATATTAGAGTCTACGTCTTGATGTGGGAAAAGGCAAGGTCACAGTGAGGAAGAGCAGATAAGATACGAGATAGTGTTGCAGCCATCGTGGAAAGTACAACCTGCTTGAGATACTCCCTGTAGGACTACCGGAAATATTTGAAGGAAGGGTACTTTACAAGGGCCCGGGGTCCTGCATAAGAAACTGGTGCAACCAGATTGCAAACACAAAGCCCTGTCCACATAAACCAGTCCTTCTACTGGGTGAGGGCTCTGGGCTAAATTATGTCTTGCCAAAATTCATATGTTGAATCCCTAATCTCAAGTACCTCAGAATACGACTGGATAGGGACAGGGTCTTTGAAGAGGTAAGTTATGGCTGGGCATGGTGGCTCATGCCTCTGATCTCAGCACTTTGGGAGGCCAAGGCGGGAGGATCACTTGAGCCCAGGAGTTTGAAAACAGACCTGGCAACACAGTGAGACCCCATCTCTACAAAAAAAATTTTAGAAATTAGGCAGGCATGGTGGCACATACCTGTAGTCCTAGCTACTTGGGAGATTGAGGTTAAATCTGGGAAGTTGAGGCTGCAGTGAGCCATGGATATACCACTGCACTCCAGCCTGGGCAACAGAGCAAGACCCTGTCTCAATAAAAAGAGGTAAGTTCAAATGAGGTCATTGGGGTGGGCCCTAATCCAATCTGACTGGTGTCCTTATAAGAAGAGGAAATTAGGGCTGACGCCTGTTATCCTAACACTTTGACAGACCAAGGCGGGCAGATTGCCTGAGCTCAGGGGTTCCAGACCAGCCTGGGCAACATGGTGAAACCCCCGTGTCTACTAAAATACAAAAAAAAAAAAAAAATTAAGCTTGGCAGTGTGTGCCTGTAGTCCCAGCTACTCAGGAGGCTGAGGCAGGAGAACTGCTTGAACCTGGGAGGCGGAGGTTGCAGTGAACCGAGATCGTGCCACTGCATTCTAGCCTGGTGACAGAGCAAGACTCCTTCCCCAAAAAAAATAATAATAATAATAATAAATAAAAGGAAGAGGAAATTGGGACAGAGACATGCACAGAGGGACCACATGAAGACGCAGAGAGAAGACACCATCTACAAGCCAAGGAGAGAGGCCAAGGAGAAACCAACCCTGTACACGCTTTGGGCCTAGACTTCCAACTTTTAGAACTATGAGAAAATAAATGTCTGTTGTTTATGACTCCCAGGCTACAGTGTTTTGCTACAGCAGCCCTCACTGCCTAACAAAGCAAGGGACTAGGTTCCTTTAGCCATGTGAGCACCGTCCCTAAGAATTGCCATGCATTAATGGTCCTGGACCTGCCATTCTTGCTTAAGGGCTATTTTCTTGAGATAACAATGCTCTTTGGCATTTTGGCTTCCACCAGGATATTTAGTATGTGGTTGTTTCAATTATATCCATTTTACTCCAATTTTCTTTCTGACGGTTTGTGTTTTTTCCCTTACTTATGAGGCCTAGGATCCTTGGAGAGAAACTTAACATTTTGCCTGTCATTTTTACTTTTCACTCTTCTGGGTTTTGTTCAATGAGGGCATAAAACTGAGAGCTGACTTGCTCCATTATTCTGAAAAGTTACTAGAGGAAGGAGGCACACGACTACAGAGGCACATAGGGATTATGGAGAATAACTGGGTGACACATATGAAAAGTCTTAGGAAAGTTCATATTATTTGACCCCAAATTTTATTTCAGCAAATGTATCTTTAACTGAAAATACAAAGATCCATGTACAAGAATGGTTGTCTCTGCATTGCGGCAATAGGAAAAAATTACAAGCAACCTGAATGTCTAAGATGCATATACACCATGGAATATTATGCAGCCATAAAAAGGAATGAGATCATGTCCTTTGCAGGGACATGGATGAAGCTGGAAGCCATTATCCTCAGCAACCTAATGCGGGAACAGAAAGCCAAACACTACCTGCTCTCATTTATAAGTGGGAGCTGAACAATGAGACACATTACAGTTTATCAACTTCATGGAATGCTATAGAATAATTTATATTTTGAAGGAATATTTTGCCATACTATTCACAATAGCAAAGACAGAATCAACCCAAATATCCATCAGTGATAGACTGGATAAAGAAAATGTGGTACTTGTACATCATGGAATACTATGCAGCCATAACAAGGAATGAGATCATGTCCTCAGCAAACTAATACAGCAACAGAAAATCAAACACCACATGTTCTTATTTATAAGTGCGAGCTGAACAATAAGAACACATGAACACAGGGAGGGGAACAACACACACTGGGGCCTGCCAGGGGTGGGGTAGGGGGGAGGGAGAGCATTATGATAAATAGCTAATGCATGTTGGGCTTAATACCTAGGTGATGGGTTGATAGGTGCAGCAAACCACCATGGCACATGTTTACCTATGTAACAAACCTGCACATGTACCCCAGAACTTAAAATAAAAATTTAAAAAAAAAATTGGTGGCATAGGAAAATGGTGAAGACAGTGTTAGTTGGGAAAATCGTTTATGCCATTTTTCTCTTGCAAAAATTGTAATACATGGGTATATATTGATGGGATGGATGGTGTATTAGGCTATTCTTGCCTTGCCATAAAGAAAATACCTGACACTGGGTAATTCATAAAGAAAAGGGGTTGAATTGGCTCACAGTTCTGCAGGCTGTAAAGGGAGCATAACACAGGCATCTGCTCAGCCTCTGGGGAGGCCTCAGGAAGCTTCCAATCACGGCAGAAGGTGAAGAGGGAGCAGGCATGTCACATGGTGAAATCAGGAGCAAGTGTGGGGGTCAACACACTGTTAAATGACCAGATCTCACGAGAAGTCACGCACTATTTTGAGGACACTACCAAGAGGAATGGTGTTAAACAATTCATGAGAAACCCCCACCCAGGATCCAATCACCTCCCATCAGGCCACACCTGCAACACTGGGGTTTACAATGCAAGATGGAATTTGGGTGGGGACACAGATCCAAACTATATCAGATGGATAGATAGATCTAAAGATAAATAAACATTTAAAAAGGATTGGAAGGAAACGCATATATATATATGTGTGTGTGTGTGTGTGTGTGTATGTATATATATATATAGAGAGAGAGAGAGACCTGGTCTCGCTCTGTCGCCCAGGCTGGAGTGCAGTGGCATGATCTTAGCTCACTGCAACCTCCGCCTCCTGGGTTCAAGCAATTCTCCTGCCTCAACCTCCTGAGTAGCTGGGATTACAGGCACATGCTACAACGCCTGGCTAAATTTTTGTGTGTTTTTAGTAGAGACGGGGTTTCACCATGTTGGCCAGGCTGGTCTCAAATTCCTGATCCGCCCACCTCGGCCTCCCAAAGTTCTGGGATTACAGGCATGAGTCACCATGTCCGGCTGAAATGCAACAAGATATTAATGGTGGTCATTCCTGTGTAGAACTGAAGGTGGTCTTTTTCTTTAAAATTATCTTTTGCTTCTAAAAATCCCAAGATGAATACATTTCACTTTATAATAAATAGTAACAAAACTCCAGTAAGTTATGTTTTAATGTGAGGGTGGTGCTGGCAACTGTCTTCCCCCAGATGCAGGAGAACAGACTTTGTCCAACTCATGCTGAATGGTGTTTGGAATTTTAATAACGCTGCCTCTTGCCACCCTCTCCTTCCTTTCTCTTTCCTCTACTTTCTCCTTGCAGAGAACATGACAATTGGGTCCGTCCCTGGTCCATTTGGCTTCATTCTGGGGCCAACACTGGCATCAGAGAACATTTGGTGGGAGGAGGACAAAGCGTCACAAAATTTGAGAGCTGGAAGGGGCCTCAGAGACCATCTAGTCCAACACACTTATTTATCTTGATGTCAGCCGGAAAAACAAGAAATATACAACAGAACATCCCAGTTTGCCATAATAAGCCATTATGGGTCTCTCAACCATGAAGTTGTCTGAGTCATTTTTGAAGCTGTCTGTATTTCCAAGCCTGTTCCATTTCCATAAATCTGCTCCCCACTGTGTGAAACACAGGGTGGAGGGGCCACGGCTTGATAGCAGCACGTGTGAGAAATGCCCGGAGGCTGCTCTGGTGCTCCCTGTGAGCTCTGTGGGGAGTCAGCGATGTGTGGTGGTGGTCCCCGGCGAGAGTCACCTCTGCGTGATGGGCAGAAGCAGGGATTGCTGGCCAGCACTGAGCCGGCCTGGCTGTGGCTGGGGCCATGTGTTCAGCTCCTCATGGTGCAGTGCAAAAGGAACAGCCACAAGCTAGAGTCAGTCTCGGATGCAGTGGTTGGCAGAACAAAGGATATGTAGCCTCAAATGAGGAAGACTGGAGGTGAGTTTGGGCCTCTTTTTCAAATATCTGACTGTGTAGATAAGTTAGATTTCACTGCAGCACCACTGAGGGCAAACACTGTCTGGTGGTTATTTGCAATTCAGTGAGGCAGGGGGATCACCTGAGGTCAGGAGATCGAGACCAGCCTGGCCAACATGGTGAAAACCTGTCTCTACTAAAAATCCAAAAACATTAGCCAGGTGTGGTGGCACGCACCTGTAATCCCAGCTACTTGGGAGGCTGAGGCAGGAGAATCACTTGAACCTGGGAGGCAGAGGTTGTAGCGAGCCGAGATCACACCACTGCACCCCAGAGCAGTCATGGCCCAGTGCGTGGTTGTGTGAGGTCTCCTAGAGAAGGGGGTCTTTGGGTTGGGATGTAAAGGGTGCTGGGATTTTGCAAGGTAGTGGTACTTGCTATCTTACAAATTCTACCTTTAAATTCCACCCTTTAAATTCCAGCTCAAAGGAGGCCTTTAAGTTGGGATTTAAAGGGTGCTGGAAATTTGCAAGATAGAGGTACTTGCTGTGGAGGGAAAGACAATATTCAGAAGCACAGTTACACAAGTTAAGAGGATGGCCAGGAGCAGTGGCTCACACCTGTAATCCCAACACTTTCGTGAGACTGAGGCAGGAGGATTATTAGAGGTCAGGAGTTCGAGACCAGCCTGGCCAACATGGTGAAACCCCATCTGTACTAAAAATACAAAAATTAGCTGGGCATGGTGGCGGGTGCCTGTGATCCCAGCTGCTCAGGAGGATTAGACAGGAGAATCACTTGAACCCAGGAGGCAGAGGCTGCAGTGAGCTGAGATCATGCCACTGCACTCCAGCCTGGGCCGCAGAGCAAGATTCCATCTAAAAAAAAAAAAAAAAAAAAAAGGTTAAGAGGAGGCACCAGTACTGGGGTGCAGGGTTTGGGGAGGAAATGATGGAAGATGAGGCATTTCGAAAGCAATAGAATAATGAACTCTGTCCTCCGATGACCTGATGCCCTGCCTGCTAAGGTCCAGCATTCTGATCTCATCTCAGCTGACATGTTCCAGCAGGACTGCACAGCGCCTTCTCGCTCATTCCTTGGGTTGCAGCTGACATCTCCAAGTTATTTTTCCCTGGCTGCATTTCCAGGGTTTGCCTCAGAGAAGCTTATTCACCACTTCCCTGCTCACACGCTCAGCCCTGAACACCTCCTGATGTTAGTCTCCACTAGGCACATTTTCTTCCAGAACATTTGCAAAAACGTCACAAAGGATCACTTGCAGTGCTCCACACCAGGGTCCCCACAGATGAAACTGTTCCTGCCAGAGTGGCCTCTTTATTATTTCCTGTCTCTACATCATTTTAAAATTCATTTAATAAGCCCACAATGCTCACCGCATAGTATCCTAATTAAAGGCTTTAAAACAGATTTGAGGACCAGGTAGAATACAGCGGCTCAAGCCTCTAAGTCCCAGCTTCTCGGGAGGCTGAGGCAGGAGGATCGCTTATGCCCATGAGGTTGAGGCTGCAGTGAGCTGTGATCACACCACTGCGCTCCAGCCTGGGCGACAGAGCGAGACTCCGTCTCAAAAAAAAAAAAAGTAATTAATTAATTAATAATTAATTAAATACAGAATGAAAAGACATCACTAATGCACAGTAATTTATGTTACTATTTTTCAGGGTGCTTTAGAAACAGCAGGACCCCAGCCCAATAGAGTCAGAATTTAGGAGTGATATGAGAGTTTACTGTTCAACCAATGCTGAAAACCAGTGCCTCACACCAATTTCCCCCAGACAGAACCACCCAGTGGGGAAGTGAGGTTGTGGGGGTCCCAGTTCAGCGGCTCCTCAGCTGTGAGATCCAAGCCAGGTCTCTTTCCCTCCATGAGCCTCAGTATCCTCTATGGGATGAGGAGTACATTTTGTGCTTCACAGATGATGAGAATCTCTGCCTCATCAAAGGCTATTGGATCATAACAAGCTCTACAAATATCATTGTTCTTTTATGTTGCGAATTTCTTTTCCTGAGAGCTTTTGAGATCGTTTCAGAAGTGGGACTCTAGGTAATGTTTTCAGCTTTCTTGTTGTGGCATTTATCTCTCTCTGCGTTGCCTGATTGTCATTTGCGTGTTGGGGTCGTCCTCCCCTAAGATGCTGGGTGTACCTTAAAAGCAACCAGTGGCCCTTCGTCTTAATTTTTTGGGAGACAGGGTCTTGCTCTGTTGCCCCAGCTGGAGTGCAGTGGCATGATCACAGCTCAATGCAGCCTCAACCTCCTAGGCTCAGGCAATCCTCCCACCTCAGCCACTTCAGTAGCTGGGACTTCAGTGCACTCCCACCTTCAGCCACTTCAGTGCACACTACCACGCCTGGCTAATTTTTCAATTTTTTGTACAGACAGAGTCTCACTATGCTGCCCAGGCTGATCTTGCACTCCTGGCCTCAAATGATCCTCCACCCTTCATCTTTTATCCTTGGAGGTCAGCACAGTGCTCAGCTCCCTGGCTCCCCAAAATGTTTGTGAAATGAAAGCGAGAGTGCTTGAGGAGTAGTTGCTGAGTAAATGCAGGCTGCCCCAAAATATCCCCTGCAAACACTTTTTGCATAACAATGGCATCAAAGGCGGAAGAGGCCGAGGCCAGAGAGGTCTTTAGGAATTGTTAACCATCTGATGTCTCTGGGGAATGGCTTGTTCCTTCTGAATGATGGCCCAATTAACAAGGGGTTATGGTTGTAGCAATAGGGACATTTCTTTCATTAAACAAACATTTATTGAATTTCTACGATGCATCAGACACAGTTTAAGGGTCAGAGAATCAGACAAGAATAAATCCCTGTCCTCAGAGAACTTACGGCTTGGAATATACACAGGGAAACAATGAATTAGGATACAAACGATCCTTCTGAAGTCACAGCTCAACTAAGAGAGGATATATTACCAGAGTTTAAAAAGATCCACCATTTATTACTGTGGATTTTCTAAACTTAAAATAACGTGGGAGAAAGCCAGCGAGTGTGGGTTAAGTATGTGATCAAGATTGATGAAGCGTCTGTGAGAGAGGCCAAAAGGAAAGCCTTGTCGCCTTCTTAAGAAAATAATTGGAATAGACAGAAGCTGACCTCTTCAATGAGACATTAGGTAACCAGAGAGCAGACAAACTAAACAAAGCCAGGCTGCAGGTGCCAGTGCCAGGAGCCTCCATAACAGGGTGGCTTGAACAGCTCCTTGGCAGCAAATGGAGATCTTGGCATAGCTGGCATTGCAGAGACAATTGATGGTGGCAGGAGAACAATTGATGAGATGAGCTTCTAGGCCAAAAACTACCCAAGAAAAAGAGGAACATGGCCGGGCATGGTGGCTCACACCTGTCATCCTAGCACTTTGGGAGGCCAAGGTGGGTAGATCCCCTGAGGTCAGGAGTTCAAGATCAGCCTGGCCAACATGATGAAACTTCGTCTCTACTAAAAATACAAAAATTAGCCAGGCATTGTGGCAGTAGCCTGTAGTCCCAGCTACTCAGGAGGCTGAGGCAGGAGAATCACTTGAACCTGGGAGGCAGAGGTTGCAGTGAGCCAAGATCGCACCACTGCACTCTAGCCTGGGTGACAGAGCAAGATTCTGTCCCAAAAAAAAAGAAAGAAAGGAAAAAAAAAAAAAAAAAGAGGGACAGGCAAGTGGAAGGAGAAACCCTGCTTGGAGAAGGACGACATAAATATCAGGGAAGCCCCTGGACCTGCCCCACTGAAGGACGCATTAGGGGATCCCAGGACTGAACATCCCATCTCGGGTCCTAAAGGGAATTTGCTGCACTCCCCACCCACACCTCCATCCTCCACGCACACTGTCAGGCACCGGTAGGGATGGCAGGGTGGAGAGAAACGTTAACTGGAAACAGCGACGTGGCCAGGGGAGTCCTGGGATTGATGGAGACCATTGTCCAGCATGGGCCAGACAAATCGCTCATTGAACAGGAAGTCAAGGCCAAGTGGCTTTGAAAGTCAGTAGCTCTTTAAATAAACAAACAAACAAAAAAAATCAAATTTATGGAAAAGTGTAAACACTAGTACAATGAACACATATACCTTTTCCCTAGTGTTAACAGTTTAACTCTTAACAGTGTTGACAGAGCGAGTGTTTAAGTATCAACAGTTGGTCATCCTCTCCCTGTCTCTCCACCCTCTCCCTCTCTCCTTTTTTCTCCGTCTCCCTCTCTCTCCCCCCTCTCTCCCTCCTCCCCGCTCTTTCCCTCTCCCTTCCTCTCTCTGTTCCCACTTCCCCTCTCTTTCTCCCTCCCTCTCTCTTTCCCTCTACTCTGTCTCCCCTTCTCTCTCTTCCTCTCTCTTTCCCTCCCTCTCTCCCTCCTTCCTCTCTCTCCCCTTTCTTCTCTCTTCCTCCCTCTTTCCCTCCTTCTCTCTTTCCCACTCTCTTCCCCTCTCTCTCCCCCAAATCTGAGTATCTCTCTCTCTCTCTCCCCCTCCCTTCCCCAGCTACCTCTGTTTCTCTTTCTCTCTCCTCCTCTTCTCTCTCTCCCTCTCCCCCTTCTCCCTTCCACTCGTTTTCTCCCTTCTCAGTCTCTCCTTTTGTCTTCCATGAGATGTCTATTTCAGCAGCAGAGGCTGTGAGCCCAGCCTTCAGAATAGATCTCAAATCTGACCACTCTCAGCACCACCGCTGTCCTCACCTCCTCCCACCCGCACAGTTACCACTGTTCTCCTTGCTTTCATTCTGGTCCCTGAACGAGTCTATTCTTCACGCACTTTCCAGAAAAATTCTTCTAGAATGAGCCTATCCAACCCACGGCCCATAGGCCACATGTGGCCCAGGGCAGCTTTGAATGCAGCCCAACACAAATTCATAAACTTTCTTAAAACATTATGAGATTTTTAGGCCAGGCGTGTTGGCTCACGCCTGTAATCCCAGCACTTTGGGAGACCCAGGTGGGTGGATTGTTTGAGGTCAGGAGTTCAAGCCTGACCAACATGATGGTGAAACCCCATCTCTACTAAAAACACAAAAATTAGCCGAGTGTGGTGGTACATGCCTGTAATCCCAGCTACTCGGGAGGCTGAGGCAGGAGAATCGCTTGAACCCGGGAGGCGGAAGTTGCAGAGCCAAGAACGCATCACTGCACTCCAGCCTGGATGACAGAGTGAAACTCCATCTCAAAACAAACAAACAAAGCAACAACAACAAAAAATATTGTGAGATTTTTTTACATTTTTCCTTTTTAGTTCATCAGCTATCATTAGCGTTAGTACATTCTACAATTCTTCTTCCAATGGGCTCAAGACAATTCTTCTTCCAATGTGGCCCATGGACGCCAAAAGATTGGACACCCTGTTCTAGAAGGTAACAAGATGATGTCATTTCCTGTTCTCAACCGTCTGGTGGCCCCCAGAACACTTAGACCTGCTCTGTTCAAGACGATAACAACCACAACTGGCTGTGGAGCACTTGAAACCTGGCTTGTATGCTGTCAAAAACAAATTGTATTCGAAGTTCTTTGGGAAATCTCCAAACGACTTTCTACAGTGGGGTGAACTCATTTCCATCCCCACCAACCATCCCCTTACACCAACAGTGTGTAAGCGTTCCCTTTTCTCTGCAGCCTCACCAGCATCTGTTGTTTTTTGCCTTTTTAATAATAGCCATTCTGACTGGTGTGAGATGGTATCTCATTGTGGTTTTGATTTGCATTTCTCTGATGAATAGTGATGATGGGAATTTTTTTCATATGATGGTTGGCTGCTTGTGTGTCTTCTTTTGAGAAGTGTCAAACTACCATTTGACCCAGCAAGTCAGTGACTGGGTATGTAACCAGAAAAACAGATCATTATACCAAAAAGATGCATCTGCATATATGTTCATAGCCAGGTATTCACAATAGCAAAGACACGGATCAACCTAGGTTCCCATCAATAGCAGACTGGATAAAGAAAGTGTGGTACATATGTAACATGGAATATTATGCAGCCATGAAAAAGAATGAAATCATGTCCTTTGCAGCAACATGGATGGAACTGGAGGCTGTAATCCTAAGTAAATTAATACAGAAACAGAAAAGCAAATACTGCTTATTATCACATAGAAATGGGGGCCAAACATTGACCACCCATGGACATAAAGATGGGAACAGTAGGCACTGTGGACTACTAGAAGGAAGAGGAAGGGTGTGGGGGCATTGAAAAACTACCTTTGGGTACTGTGCTCACTACCTGGGAGCAGTATACCCATGTACAAACCTGCAGGTGTACCCCCATATCTAAAATAAGAGTTGAAATTTAAAAACAAAAAACAAAAAACAAGTTCTATACAGACTCATCAAAGCAGAATGAAAACAAGAATGTCCGTGTTGTCACCTTAAAATTTGACAAAGAAATACTTCCAGTTCATATAGAACAATCCTGACAAACTGTCGTCAATCTGAAAATAATAAATTATTACAAGACATATGAAGAAATAAGAAAAGGAATGTGGGCCGGGCGCGGTGGCTCACGCCTGTAATCCCAGCACTTTGGGAGGCCGAGACCGGCGGATAATGAGGTCGGGAGATTGAGACCATCCTGGCTAACATGGTGAAACCTCATCTCTACTGAAAAATACAAAAAACTAGCCGGGCGAGGTGGCGGGCGCCTGTAGTCCCAGCTACTCGGGAGGCTGAGGCAGGAGAATGGCATAAACCCGGGAGGTGGAGCTTGCAGTGAGCCGAGATCCGGCCACTGCACTCCAGCCTGGGTGACAGAGCAAGACTCCGTCTCAAAAAAAAAGAAAAGGAATGTGACTTGATGCAACTGAGGAAATATTTATTTTACTTTTATTTTTAATTAATTTAAATTTAAAAATCGATGTCCAGTTTTATTATTTGTAACTGTTTAAGTATAATTGGAACAACCTGGGTATGTGAATCTACTTTTCACCATAAACTTAAGAAATCCAAATATTGCTTAAGTATTTCTGATAAAAATGTAGGCCGGGTGCGGTAGCTCACACCTGTAATCTTAGCACTTTGGGAGGCCAAGGCGGGTGGATCACGAGGTCAGGAGATTGAGACCATCCTGGCTAACACAGTGAAACCCTGTCTCTACTAAAAACACAAAAAATTAGCCGGGCGTGGTGGCAGGTGCCTGTAGTCCCAGCTACTCGGGAGGCTGAGGCAGGAGAATGGCGTGAACCTGGGAGGAGAAGCTTGTAGTGAGCCGAGATCGTGCCGCTGCATTCCAGCCTGGGCAACAGAGTGAGACTCCATCTCAAAAAAAAAAAAAAAAAAAAAAAAAAAAAAAAAAAATTAATACCTGAGTTCAGAAGTTTTTTTTTTTCTTTGTTTATTTTTATTTTTATTTTTAGTTGAGAAGTTCTGTAAGTGTAAAAATATACACCAGATTTTGAAGACATTTTATTTTTAAAATAGTTTAAAAGTCTTGTAATTTTTTTACATTGATCACATGTTGAAATGTTAACATTTTAGATATACTGGCTAAACAACATATTATGTGAATTTTTTTCTCCTTCTTCTTCTTCTTCCTCTTCCTCTTCCTCCTCCTCCTCCTCCTCCTCCTTCTTCTTCTTCTTCTCCTCCTCCTCCTCCTCCTCCTCCTCCTTCTTCTTCTTCTTCTTCTTTTTACATGGGGCTTGCTCTGTCACCCAGACTAGATGGAGAGCAGTGGCATGTTCATAGCTCACAGCAGCCTCAAACTCGGGCTCAAACAATCCTCATACCTCAGCTGGAACTACAGATGTGCCCCACCACAACTGGCTAATTTTAAAAATTTTATTAGAGAGGGGGTCTCACTACATTGCCCAGGCTGGTCTTGAACTCCTGGGCTCAAGCAATCCTCCTGCCTTGGCCCCCCAAAGTGCTGGGATTACAAGTGTGCCCTACCACATCAGGCCAATTTTTTAAATTTTTAGTAGAGAGGAGGTCTCACTATGTTGCCCAAGCTGGTCTTGAATCCCTAAAGTTAAGTAATCCTTCTGCCTTGGCCTCACAAAGTGCTAAGATTACAGGCATGAGCCACCGCGCCCAGCCTTACCTCTTTCTTTTTGTTTTTTTCATAATGTGGCTTTTGGAAAATTTTAAGTTACATACAGAACATCGTGTTCTGTTTTTCTCAGGCAGCATCAACTTAGACTAAAATCCAAAGTTCTTAAGTCTGTCTCCACAATTACCTGGTAGAGTTGTGCAGGTGTGTCCTGAACAATGAGGTCAGTGGTAATTAGTCTACCCAGAAGGGGCACCTTTTCCTAACAAACATAATTGTAGCATATGGGCTAAAAGCTGCCTAGACTCACTCCTCATGTTGACGCCATCCAGCTGGCCTTGCTTTCTTAGATCATGCCAATCTCTTTCCTGCTTCAGGGTCTTTGGACTTGTTGTAGCATCTCCCTGGAATACTCTTTTCATGGGCTTACTCCCTGACTCTGTGCAGATCTCTGATTGAAAGTCGGCTCTTCAGAAAGGCCTTCTGCCAGGCTCAGGTGGCTCACACTTGGAATCCCAGAACTTTGGGAGGCTAAGGCAGGACAATCACTTGAGCCCAGGAGTTCAAGACCAGCCTGGGCAACATAGGGAGATCCCATCTCTACAAAAATTTAAAAATTTGCTGGGCATGGTGGTGCATGTCTGTAGTCCCAGCTACTTGGGAGGCTGAGGTAGAAGGATTGCTTGAGTCTGGGAGGTTGAGGCTGCAGTGAGCCATGATTGTGCCACTGCACTCCAGCCTGGGCCACAGAGTGAGACCCTATCTCCAAAAAACATTTTAAAAATTTTTAAAAAGGAAGGAAGGAAGCAAGGAAAGAAGGAAGGCCTTCTATGAAAGCTTACCGATATGGTTTGGCTGTGTCCCCACCCAAATCTCATCTTGAATTGTAGCTCCCACAATTCCCACATATCCTGGGAAGGACCTGGTGGGAGGAAGTTGAATCTTGGGGGTGAGTCTTTCCTGTGCTGTTCTCCAGATAGTGAATAAGTCCCATGAAATCTGATGGTTTTATAAGGGGGAGTTTCCCCGCACAAATTCCCTCATCTGCCACCACGTAAGACGTGCCTTTTGCCTTCCACCATGATTGTGAGGCCTCCCCAGCCACGTGGAACTGTGAGTCCATTAAACCTGTTTTTGTTTTTTGTTTTTTTTTTTTTCTTTTTTTGACAGAGTTTTTGCTCTTGTTGCCCAGACTGGAGTACAATGGTACAATCTCGCCTCATCGCAACCTCCACCTCCTGGGTTCAAGTAATTCTCCTGCCTCAGCCTCCTGAGTAGCTAGGATTACAGACATGCACCACCATGCCCAGCTAATTTTCTATTTTTAGTAGAGACAGGGTTTATCCATGTTGGTCAGTCTGGTCTCGAACTCCCTACCTCAGGTGATCCGCCCACCTCGGCCTCCTAACGTGCTGGGATTACAGGCATGAGCCCCTGTGCCCAGCCTCCATTAAACCTCGTTTTCTTTATAAATTACCCATCTCAGGTATGTCTTTATTAGCAGCATGAGAACAGACTAATACACCTTATGATCACTTATGACTACCTATCCCCTTTCGTGTTCACCTTGTCTAAAATGGCACCCAACCTCCCCACACTATTTGTTCTCAGAGGACTTACTGCCTCTGGAAGTTACATTATTTATGTATTCACTTACTTGTTTGTCTCGCCCACTAATGTAAGCTTATGAAGTGGGAGCTTTGTCTAATTCACCAGTATATTCTCGGTGCCAAGAACAGTGATAGCACCAGAAAGGTTGTTGACTGAATGAACAGATTCCTGTCTCAAAGGGTGGTTAGCAGCACTTACTGAGGCACAGGGTGTGAAAGTGCTTTGTAAATAGTTTAGATCACTGAAAGAGAAAAAAAGAAAAAAAAGACAAGTTGTTCAAACAGAAGTAGAGAATCCTTTGAGGCAAAGCCAGACATAATTGGCCAAGACTTTGTTGTGTAGCTTGCAAGAGACTCTCAAACCAATTGCATGAGAGAAGACCTTTCAATGATATTGAAGAGGAAAGACTTCTGGAGACTCAACAAGAAACTCATTGTGAGGTTGTATTGATCTGGACATTGGTTGCAATCTACAAGACCCCAACTCACACTAGCTGAGGCAAAAAAAAGAATTATTGGCTCATAGGCTCATATGCCTGGAAAGGCAAGGGATAGAGCTAATTTGGGGGACCACAGATGCTGAGTTCTAGGGATGATACTCTCCTAATCACGTGTCTCCTAATCTACGTCTCTTTTCCTCCCTATCTCTTGCTTCTCATTCTCTGTGCTTATTGGCATCACTCTTATGTGCTTCAAACATGTCTCTCCATTGGAAAACTGAGAAGAGGGTCATGAGTAGCTCTGGAATTGTCCATCTGATCAGAAACAGCATCCTCCATGGGCTCCACTTAGAAACACTTCAGGGAAGCTTCTAGTGACCCATCCCTGGGGCTAATTTCTGTGGCCAAGGAGGGTGCGTACTGTGCTTGGTGATCTCCAGTAGAGCTACCATGATGGCGTGTGGAGGAGAGCATTTCCCCAAAGAGAGACAAAGTGGTACTGGCCAGACAAGCTTCACAGGTAGGAAGTGATGGAGCCAGGACTTCAGCCCTTGTCAGCCTGACTCTAATGCCGATATTCTCATTCACTAAGCAACGCATCCTGCTGATCACAGTACAAGGTCAGTATCCTGCAAGGAGAACACAAACCACCAACTCAGTTGCTCACTCCATTTTTGGAAAGGATGGTGTGACGAATAGATGTTCCCTGCAGAGGAAAGGATAAAAAGGAAACAGTGAATGAATTGAATGGACTTCTAGCCTGGGTCTACAGGGGCTATTTGAATAGCCTCTACACAGACAGGTGCTAGATCACACCATGGTCAATACCAGGATGTTCTAAGCCAGATTGCAAAGAAAGAAGTGCAGATCAATCACTGCAAGCAGATGGCATCCACCTGAGAGAGCTGCAGGAGCTCATGGATGAAATTGGAATGGTTGGTTGGCAGGAATGTGGGACCTGTCAGCCCAAATGGCCACTATACTGGAGAGGATGTCAGCTCACAGATGTGACCCTGGCCATAAGAGTGGCTCAGCGGGGCCTAGGGAATTACAGCGCAGATGAGTCAGCTCTCAGCCTCCATCTGGACCAAGCTGGTGGCGGTTGGAATAAAAGAGAGAAGCCTGTGGACTTAAAAATAACCTACAGGGCAGGGAATGAATGGAGAGTGGGAGAAAGAGCTGTCACACAGGTGCTGCCTGGAGAAATCATACCTGATGGCTGTACTGGAGTCTTCCAAGGCCCGAGAGGGTGAGTCAGTGTGTGTACAAAGGGAAACTGATGGATCTAATTTCTATGTGGGAGATGTACAGCAAGCAGCCGATTTATCTGGAAAACAGTAGGTTTTCTGAGTCACACCATCCTGGCTCAAATCCCAGCTCTGCCACCAACTTACACTTTGTGAACTTGGTCTGGTTGCAAACCTTGCCTGAGCTTCAATCTCCTCACCTGTAGAATAAGGATAATCACACCTCACTCCAAAGGCAGTTCTGAGGATTAAAACTGATGAGAAAAGTACCTAGCAGGAGGGTCATAAGTGACAGCAAGGATTATCTACTATATCTGCAACTGATGAGTAGTCTAGCTGAATTCTTTAGATCCCCGGGATCTGGAAGCAAAGCCTTTGGGGCCTCTGCAGAGGGTCATTGGAGAGATGAGGGAACAAGGGTCCAGCCCCCTTACCTGTTTTCCCTCGAATGGTTCTACTTGTAATTATTTTCTTCATAAGATTTGGGCCAGGTGCAGTGGCTCACGCCTGTAATTCCAGCACTTTGGGATGCCGAGGCAGGCGGATCACTGGAGGTTGGGAGTTCGAGACCAGCCTGGCCAGCATGGTGAAACCTCATCTCTACTAAAAATACACACAAAAAATTAGCTGGGCATGGTGGCATGCACCTGTAATCACAGCTACTCAGGAGGCTGAGGGAGGAGAATTGCTTGAATCCGGGAGGCAGAGGTTGCAGTGAGCCGAGATTGCACCACTGCACTCCAGCCTGGGTGACAGAGTGAGACTCCATCGCAAAAAAAAAAAAAAGATTCCTTTTGAGAAAAAGTATAACATAACATGGTGGGATTCTCTGTCCCCTCACCTTCCATTCCATCCTCACTGCTTGTGGAGGCCATTTAACATAATTAATGATGGTTCTACTTAAATGCAATACAAGTTCATTTGCTTCTAGATTTACCACCTCAAAGACTCTGAACCACTTGCACCATTAGTGAGTGGCTGGGAGTGTGGGCTCTGAAGCTAGACTGCCTGGGTCTAAGTTCTAGTTCTGCCTTTACTAGTATGTCATCTTAAGGGAGTTATTTAATGGTTCTATGGCTCAGTTTCCTCATCTGTAGAATGGGGTAGATCACCATAATACTTGGCTGATAAGGACTTCCTGAGTTAATACACACAAACCACTACAAATGATGCCTTGCACTGTTAACTGCTGCTGTCATCATCATTATCACAACCACCATCATCATCACCACCACCAACATCATCACCACAACCACCATCATCAGCATGGCCAGCATCATCTTCACCACCAACACCATCACCACCATCATCACCATGATTATCATCATCACCATCATTATCGCCCTTATCATCATCTTCATTACCATCACCACTACCACCACCAACATCATCACCACAACCACCATCACCAGCACTACTAACACTATCATCTTCACCACCACGACCACCACCATTGTCACCACCATGATTATCATCATCACCATCATTATCACCATCATCATCATCTTCGTTATCATTACCACCACCATCAACATCACCACAACCACCATCACCAACACCACCACTATCATCATCACCATGATTATCATCACCATCATTATCGCCATTATCATCATCTTCATTATCATCACCACTACCACCACCAACATCATCACCACAACCACCATCACCAGCACTACCCCCATCATCTTCACCACCACTATCATCTTCATCACCACCACCACCTTTCATCTTCATCATTATTACCACTGTGATGGTTAATATTGAGAGTCAACTTGATTGGATTGAAGGATGCAAAGTATTGTTCCTGGGTGTGTCTGTGAGGGTGTTGCCAAAGGAGATTAACATTTGAGTCAGTAGACTGGGAAAGGCAGACACACCCTCAATCTGGGTGGGCCCAATCTAATCAGCTGCCAGTGAGGCCAGAATAAAAGGCAGAAAAATATGAAAAGACTAGACTGGCTTAGCCTCCTAGCCTACATCTTTCTCCCATGCAGGATGCTTCCTGCCTTCGAACATCAGACTCCAAGTTCTTTAGCTTTGGGACTTGGACTGGCTTCCTTGCTCCTCAGCTTACAGACAGCCTATTGTGGGACCTTGTGATTGTGTGAGTCAATACTCCTTAATAAACACCCATTTATGCATATAGCTATCCTATTAGTTCTGTCCCTGTAGAGAACCCTGCCTAATACATACACCAGCATCATCATCATCACTATCATTACCACCACCATCATTATTATCACCATCATCTTTACCATTATGATCACAACCATCATCATCATTTTATTGTCACCACAACCACTACCATCATCACCACCACCATTATCATCATCATCATTATCACCACCATCATAATCATCTTCATTATCATCCTCACCACCACTATCATCATCATTACCACCACCGCCAATATCATCATCATCATCATCATCATCCTCACCACCACCATCATTATCTCCACCATCATCATCACCATCATCATCTTCATTTTCATCACCAACATCATTGTCATCACTGTCTTTACCATCATCATCATCACCACCACCACAAATATCATCATCATGAACATCATCATCCTCACCACCACCATCATTATCACCACCATCATCATCACCATCATCATCTTCATTATCATCACCACCAACAAGATCATTGCCATCATTATCTTCACCATCATCATCACCACCACCACCACAATATCACCATCACCACCACCATCACTACCAGAACACCCACGGAAATTTGTGGCAATCTTCCTTGCTCTCCAGAATAGAACAAAGAATAACAGTTTCCCTGACTTTGTGCAGGAAATCAGAAGTTGGCAGTCAAGACCCTGGTTTGGGAATGGGTAGAAAAGGGAAGATGAAGGGCAGCCTGTGGAAGATAGGGTCCTCTATATCCTAAATCTGAGGCCAGTTCTGCAAAGCTTCAAAGATGACCTGAGGAGGAAAGGGCTGTTTTCTTTTCTTTCCTTTTTTTTCTTCTTTCCTCTTTTCCTTCCTTCCTTCCTTCCTTCCCTTCTTTCTTTCTTTCTTTCTTTCTTTCTTTCTTTCTTTCTTTCTTTCTTTCTTTCTTTCTTTCTTTCTTTCTTTCCTCTCTCTCTCTCTCTCTCTCTTTCTTTCTTTCTTTCTCTCTCTCTCTCTTTCTTTTTTTTTTCCGGGTCTCACTCTGTGGCCCAGGCTGGAGTGCAGTGGCACAATCACGGCTCACTCTAGCCTCAACCTCTTGGGCTTAAGTTATCCTCCCGCCTCAGACTCCCAAGTAACTGGGACTACAGGTGTGCAACACCACGCCCAGCCTGAAAGGGCTGTTTTCTGTGTTGCACATTCCCTGGGCTGATATTCACAATCAACTACAAGATGCTCAAGTACTTTTTCTGGTCTTAATCTATACATTAACATTCTTCTGGATGTCTGGTGGTGGCACAACAGCAGGGTCACAGGGTTTCACTGCTGCAGAAAAGTTTGAAAAACACCTACTTGAACTTTCATGACTTCGAGGAATTTGGAGATCATTGAACTACCAATTGATTGAAATGGGAGCTATGGTGACACAATCAGAGAATACTAAAGAGCAAAAAAATAAATGCCAGGGATGAAGGGACAGAGTCTTTTTTTTGATAGGAATGTGTCAAGAGTAAGATTTCTGAAAGATCAGTGCCAGCCCTAGTTTTATTTAATATTCTTTTACAAGAGCTGGAAGATGTGGGGCTGGGGAGAGCGGAGAAAGCTCTGGGTTTGCAGATGAAAGGATGAGGGGTGGGCAAATGATGACAGGAAAACAGGAAGATCTGACGACTCTGTATCAGTAAGAAGGAAGGAGGGAGATGAGATCAAATGTGAGCAAGTTCAAGGCGATGTGTTTAAGAAAATGGGAGCTCTTGGAGACTGGCCCTGAGCAGACTGTCTCAGCAGAGTCACAGGCTCCAGACATCACCAAGAAGGATATTAAAAACACAATGGGAAGGTGGCTTTTTTTTTTTTTTTTTGAAATGGAGTCCTGCTCTGTCGCCCCGGCTGGTGTTCAATGGCACAATCTTGGCTCAATGCAACCTCCGCCTTCCAGGTTCCAGCAATTCTCTCACCTCAGCCTCCGGAGTAGCTGGGATCACAGGCATGTGCCACCGTGCCCGGCTAATTTTTATATTTTTAGTAGAGACGGAGTTACCATGTTGGCCAGGCTGGTCTCGAACCCCTGACTTTCAAGTGATCTGCCTGCCTCGGCCTCCCAAAGTGCTGGGATTATAGTCATGAGCCACTGCGCCCAGCCAGAAGGTTGCTCATGTTTTTACACCTTAACTTCATTAGCACACCTTCCCTCCAATTCCCTGTGTTTGGGGAGATGTTCTGAGCCCCCACTCAGTGAGGCACAGCAACGCCAAGCCTGGGAAGATGAACTGGGGGTGAGGGTAGGGCGTTAAGAGGGGAGCCCGCTATCAGCTGAGTGGGACTTCTGGCTTGTTCAGTGCTAATGGCCTTGTTACCTTCCAGAGGATGACCTCCAGAGAGGATAAAAGCCATAAAGCTGCTATCAATTCCCAAGATGTTACCCTATCAACTCAAGTGGTAGATGACTGTGTTTTTCTCTTCAGAAGGCTGGTGTGCCATCAAAGGTCCCCCCATGCTCAGTGGCAATGTTTGTGAGCCACAAATGCTTAGGATGAGCTGCTTTATAAGGCTGCTTCGTATTCTTGTGCCCCGTAGTTCAGTACCCGGGGTCGATTTCCCTGTTGTTTAGATTTCTAGTGTGAGCTCATTGCATGAATGGCCCAAAAGGACTCTCTGACCAGCTGCCTCTCCCAAATGAGCTCATTCTGCCTTTTGCACTCCTCCGCGTTCATCCATAAGGCTGGGTTTAAGAGCAATGCAGACTTGGCTTCTCAACAATATTATGTGTCATCTAAATAAATACATTTCACTAGGGAACACATGCTAAATATGATATTCCCATGAGTCACGAAACAGCTGTGCTGGCCTCACAATGGTAAATCTGTTCCATCAGTAATAAGGATGGAAGAAGAAGGGAGTTAGATCACATTTCAGAGTGGGTGATCGCAAGAGAGGCAGGACATGGTCACCTGCAACAGACCTTCAGCACCACTGCAGAGAGCACATTGGCTCCAAAGTATAGCACCCAAATAAAATCCATCCAGGGCCCTGGAGCTCAATACAGATTTGAAATTAATGCAGAGAGAGAGATACAGGCAAAGAACGTTCTACAAAGAAGAATGAGTAGATTTCCCTTTACTTTGATTCCTACTATGATTTATCTTATTTTTAAATTATTTATTTATTTAATTAAATTCATTCATGTTATTTTATTTTATTTTATTGAGATGGAGTCTCGCTCTGTCACCCAGACTGAGTGCAGTGGTGCGATCTCGGCTCACTGCAACCTCTGCCTCCCAGGTTCAAGCGATTCTCCTGCCTCAGCCTCCTGAGTAACTGGGTTTATAGGCACACACTATCACGCCAGGCTAATTTTTGTATTTTCAGTAGATACAGGGTTTCACCATGTTGGCCAGGCTAGTCTCAAACTCCTGACCTCAAATCATAAGCCCACCTCAGCCACCCAAAGTGCCAGGATTACATGTGTAAGCCACTGTGCCTGGCCATATATATATATTTATTATTATTATTTTTTTTTTTTTTTTGAGATGGGGTTTTGTGCTGTCACCCAGGCTGGAGTGCAGTGGTGTGATCATGGCTCACTGCAGCTTTGACCTCCTGGGCTCAAGCAATCCTCCCGCCTCAGCCTCCCAAGTAGCTGGGACCACAGGCGTGCACCACCAACTTGGCTAATTTTTTATTTTTAGTAGAGACAAGATCTCACCATGTTGCCCAGACTGGTCTTGAACTCCTGGGCTCAAGCAATCCTCCTGTCTTGGCCTCCCAAAGTGCTAGGATTATAGACATGAGCCACTGAGCCCAGCCCTATTTTTATTTTTTATGTATTTTTTTTTTTTTTTGAGACAGTGTCTCACTGTGTTTCCCAGGCTTGAGTGCAGTACTGAGATCATAGCTCAATGCAGCCTTGAACTCCTGAATTCAAAGCAATCCTCCTGCCTCAGCCTCCCAAGTAGCTGGGACTACAGGTGTGCACCACTAATCCCAGGTCTAAGATGCTAAGACCCCGTCGACGCTTGGCTAATTTTATATTTTGTAGAGACAGAGTCTTGCTATGTTGCCCAGGCTGGAGTGCAGGGGTCCAGTCTTGGCTCACTGCAGCCTCTGCTTCCCAGGTTCAAGCAATTCTCGTGCCTCTGCCTCCTGAGTAGCTGGGATTACAAGGGTGTTCCATCATGCCTGGATAATTTTTGTATTTGTAGTAGATACAGAGTTTCACCATGTTGGCCAGGTTGGTCTCGAACTCCTGACCTCAAGTGATCTTCCCACCTCCGCCTCCCAAAGCATTGGGATTACAGCCATGAGCCACCACACTGAGCCCAATTAGGATTTTAAAAGATAAATGAAATCCAATACACTTCCCACTCACACACCTGCCACCACCCCTGCCAAGTGCTAGGGATCTTGGGTTCATAAACAAATGAGCTAATATTTGCAAAGCCACTTGGTAAAATTTAGAGTGCTACTGGCGGAGCTTAGCTGTCATTATTACCATATAACTGACGCTTTAGAGTTGTGGCTGTCTCCGTGGACCTGGTGTGACAGTTGTGGGGGACCGGGAAGAAGGTAAAAGAGCATTAGAACAAAGTCTAAAGTTTCTTACTTTCAAATGTCAGAGGATTGTAAAGAATGACTCTTGGTATGGCCATGTTGAATGAATTCAAAATTCAGGAGGCAGAAAAAAAGAAGTCTATTTCATGTGACTTTCTCCAAATGGCAACTTAGTTCTGCAATTCCCTAACCTAATTAATGGGAGGCCACCCATGTCACCAAGGAGAGAGGCTCACTGTACGTTACCCTATTATCCCGCCAAGTCCTGTGGAAGTGAAAAGTTTGGGAGGGAATCTTTAAATCACACTAATACATTGCCTATTTTCTTCAAACACATTTTCAAGAACATTTTGAGACCATCCCCTGGAGAGAAGCAACAGGCAAAAGGTATAAGGATATTATCTTCAGTTGTTTAGAGAAGAGTTTTGAGGGAGATTATCCCAACAGGGCTGTCACCTTCAAATCTTAATCCTCTTAGACCTCAACTAACAGCCTATGGGTTCCCCTTTTCATAAGTCCGAGAATGCCTCTGGCCAAAGTGGCCTAAGGACGTTTCAGAAGGAATGGGCAGTCAAGAGCCCAGGTCTAAGATGCCAAGACCTGGCATTGACCCTCTTGATGGTCCAACTATTCCCATAGCCCTGGCTTTCAGTTGTTATCTTCGTGTCCACTGCTCATGAACCTCTGAAATGCATCAGTCGCTGAGAATTACATGGGAAAGGCACTGTCTTCTAATTAAAAAATCTGAAATCAAATCCTTGCGCACTTTGATAGCATCTTTCAAAAGCAAAATTGCCCGCTCAATTATCCAGATAGCACGTCCTGCCTATACAGAGAAAAATGACACACAACAGAGTGAATACACTTGATATTTTTAGAGGGATGTACCATGGAATATCTGTTAGTGTAATTAATTTAATTGAGTCATACCTACCAAGAAATTATTTAATTATATTTCTAGTTGAATAGATGATAATGATGATAATAAACTAACATTCTTTTTAAAAAACATTCTATTTATTGCCAGGTGATAGGAAGAGATTGAGAGAGGGATGGAAATCATTACTGAGAAGGCTTGAACAACCACAATTTACTGCGAAGAGATAAAAACCAAACACCTCAGCCATATTATCACCATAATTGTCTGCAGTTTACGCATCTTGTAAAATAAACGGATCATGAAATGTGAGAGCACGTTTCAAAACATACATAGAAGGTGTTAGAGTGATTATGCGTAGGCTGCCTGACTTAATTGTAAATTGTTTTTCTTTCAGTGGGAAGTGAAAAGGTATTAATTAGCAGTGATTTCGACAAGATTGGAAGTCCACGAACTTTGACTTAGAGAGAACTTTGCAAAGGCACCTACATGCTGCAAAGAGAGCTTTTTTCTTTCTTTTTTTTTTTTTTTTTTTTTTTGCTTTTAATGGCATTTTGTTGTTTGCTAATCCCTGGTGCAGGCACATACTTGCAGATCTGAGATTTGATAAATGCACAAGTGGCTCAAGTTTTAACAAGAAGCTTTTCTCTCCTAACTCCAGGTGGCAAAGGCAAAAGCTGGACTGCATTGTGCGGCCCCAGGGAGCTGCAGACAGAGGATCTGAGTCCTGGCCGCTGTGCCAGCTGTCTTACAAGTTTAGAGATGCTGGCATTGCATCGAAATCGGACAACACTCCCTTCCCTCCCTTCCCAGGCACTCCGTTCCCAACCTTTTCCACCAACAGGTCCTTATTCTCAGCAGCCAAAATAATTTATGGGTTTCTACTGTTCTCCTTGGCTGAATCTTCAAGTACACCAACTCCCCCCTCTTCTGGACAGACTCTCCATAATTCAGCCGGCATCTAATCAGCACCTTGCTGCTCTTCCATTCTTCCTTTCTCCAGAGTTGTGATTCTTCCTCCTCAAGTCAAAGAGGAATTACAAGCAAATAGACACTATCCTTGAGTGCAGTTTGGGTTACACAGAATGGGGAATGAACTCGGTCTCATTTTTGCTTCTCTGTTGAAAATAAGCTCAATATCTGCCTTGCACAGATAGAGAATCGGCTTCACTAAGGCAAGCAGCATTACCCCTTTTGTCCCGGTCAGCATCGCAGCTCTGCATTCCCCTCTCGCAGAGGTGATTATTCATTGCGTTCTTTCCAGGAATGTTTTCTGAGCTTCAGGAGGCCCTGAGTTACCTGGATAATTAGTGCTGTCCTCTTGCACAATGCAAAAACAAAACCATTATGAGATAGCTTCTTTAGCTAAGTTGGGAATGGGGTTTAAATGCGCGGGCAAATAGATCTGGCACTCCAATTCAGACTGTTGTATTTTGTGATCCACCCTCCCTCTGATCACAGCATATAAGACTCTGATGAACCTCACTAGCAACAGGGAATTCTCCCTCCACTGCAGATAAAACAATGGTAATATGGAAGTGAAAAATGGATAATTTAAAAATGAAATTCTCTGTGGGGTGCCGTGCAGTGGGTGTTTCTGTGTGTGCATGTGTTTTACACCAGTCTCTGTTACTTTTGTAGTTTGGATCAGACTTCCATCAGTCTGTTAATTTTGTTACTGGATCCCAGCACTTACCCAAAGTTAGCCTTTGGGTTGAGTGCTTCCGTGGTATAGTCCCTTCTGTGGACACCAGAAAGATGTTACAGGAAAGGGGTCCTGATCCAGACCCCCAGAGATGGTTCTTAGACCTGGTTGGGAGTCCGAGGTGGGTGGATCACTTGAAGTCAGGAGTTCAAGACCATCCTGACCAACATGGTGAAACCCCATCTCTACTAAAACTACAAAAATTAGCCAGGTGGGCCAGGCACGGTGGCTCACACTTGTAATCATGCCTGTAATCCCAGCACTTTGGGAGGCCGAGACAGGTGGATCACCTGAGGTCAGAAGTTCAAGACCAGCCTGGCCAACATGGCAAAACCCTGTCTCTACTAAAAAAAAAAAAAAAAAAAAAAAAGTACAAAAATTAGCTAGGCATGGTGGGCCGCACCTGTAATCCCAGCTACTCGGGAGGCTGAGGCAGCAGAATCGCTTGAACCCAGGAGGTGGAGGTAGCAGTGAGCCAAGATTGTGTCACAGCACTCTAGCCTGGGTGACAGCTAGACTCCAACAAAAAAAAAAAAAAAAGAAAGAAAGAAGAAAGAATTAATTAATTAATTCAGGATGAGTCCATAAGTGAAAGCAAATTTGTTAAGACAGTAAAGGAATAAATAATGGCTACTCCACAGACAGAGCAGCCCCGAGGGCTGCTGGTTGCCCATTTTTATGATTATTTCTTGATGATATGCTAAACAAGGGGTGGATTATTCATGCCTCCCCTTTTTAGACCATATAGGGCAGCATCCTGATGTTGCCATGGCATTGGTAAACTGTCATGGCGCTGGTGGGAGTGTAGCAGTGAGGACGACCAGAGGTCACTCTTGTGGCCATCTTGGTTTTGGTGGGATTTGGCAGGCTTCTTTACTGCAACATATTTTATCAGCAAGGTCTTTATGACCTGTATCTTGTGCTGACCTCCTGCTTCATCCTATGACTTAGGATGCCCTAACCATCTGGGAATGCAGCCCAGTAAGTCTCAGCCTCATTTTACCCAGCTTCTCTTCAAGATGGAGTTGCTCTGGTTCAAACACCTCTGACAATTTCACAGATGGATTCCAGGGACCTGTGCGCAGTCTCTGGAAGTCTTTGGCTGGATGTGATGGCTGACCAGGAACTGTGGCCCACCTTGTAGTTCCCAAACATGGGGGAGCAGACAGGTGGAGTGTAGCCCACAAACCACTGCACATGCAGGAAACAGATCCCATGTCAGGACCCTTTGTAAGCGCTGCATCCTTCCAGACCAGTGGAGAGAACCCATCAGCACGTATCTGTAGCCTTTACCTTTTGCAAGAACATACCTCTGCATTGTGTTTGGTAATTTAACATTTTTGACAAAAACAACATGAAAGAGATAACGTTAAAAAATGCTGGCAGAGAGCACAGAGGATTTTCAGGGCAGTGAAACCTTTCTGTATGATCCTCTAATGTCATTATACATTTGTCCAAACCCAGAGAAAACACACCACCACCAAGAGTGAACCCTAATGTAAATTCTGGATTCTGGGTGATGATGATGTCCAGTGTAGGTTCATCAATTATTTATGTAAACCAAAATAAAATTCTAAGCCCTCCAGCTATCTAAACGGACCCCTCTTCTTGGCCAAGATCATTCCAAAGCTAACCTGAAAAAACTAGCTCAGGCCATGTTCGAAAGAGAAAGAGAAAGCCAGATGTGCCTCATTATCCCCTCCTCCCTTTTGGAATTGCTGATAAAACAGACTCTTTAAGTCTGACAAGAAACATTTACAATCTATTCTCTCTAAAGCCTGATATCTAGAGGCTTCATTTGCAGCATAAAATCTTGGTCTCAGCCAAGTGCAGTGGCTCACACCCATAATCCCAGCACTTTGGAAGGCCGAGGCAGGAGGATCACGAGGTCAAGAGATCCAGACCTCCTGGCCATCATGGTCAAACCCCGTCTCTACTAACAATACAAAAATTAACTGGGCGTGGTGGCATGCACCTGTAATCCCAGCAACTTGGGAGGCTGAGGCAGGAGAATTGCTTGAACCTGGGAGGTGGAGGTTGCAGTGAGCTGAGATCATGCCACTGCACTCCAGCCTGGCAACAGAGCGAGACTCCATCTCAAAAAAAAACCAAAACAAAGCCAAACCTTGGTCTCCACAACTCTTTATCATAACCCAGACATTCCTTTCTATGGATAAAAACTCTTTCAACCAATTGCCAATCAGAAAATTTAAAAATCTACCTATGACCTGGACGCCCCTGTTTCCAAGTTGTCGCACCTTTGCAGCCTGAACCAATGTACGTGTTGACCGAGGTCTCATGTCTGCCTATGATGTATAAACCAATTGTACCCTGACCAGGTTGGGCACGTCATCAGGACCTCCTGAGGCTGGGTCATGGGTACGTCCTTAACCTTGGCAAAATAAACTTTCTAAATTGATTGAGACTTGTCTCAGAGACTCTTGGTTTCCATTACAAATGTGCCACGATGGCAGGAATGTTGATAGTGTGGGAAGCTGTGTGTGTGCTGGAGAGGCAGAGAGTATATGGGAACTCTCTGTATCTTCTGCTCCATTTTACTGTAAACCTAAAACCACCATAAAAAAAATAAAGTCTGTTTTAAAAAAGCAAACAAATCAACAAAACTACAGTGGGTCATCCCACAAATCTTTGATGCAATGAGGTCAACTAAACATTTTTTTTAATTAGCCATGCCATAAAATTTAGGTGTATTTTTGTTTTATTTAATGGAAAAAAAAAGAAGATGCTGGCAGTGAATGAGGGACAGGAATGAAGGGCACCTATAACAGGTAAACCATAGACACTTGTCTAAAAATAATACCTACATCTCCCTTTTCAGCTTTAATTATTTTAACACCCCTGGTGAGCTGTCTGAGAGCTGAGATGTGAGCATTCTCGGGAGCCTCTCTGCAGCCCCTGACACTTGGTTGTTACTTTATTTAGAGCTGACATCAGGCGAGGAAGAGAATTGGGAAACTGAGGGCCAGGAGGGAATTTGGGAAGATTTTCAAATCCACCTACAGCTGTCAGCAGGACGCCAGCTCCCTAAACAGCTGTGGGTACAGAGGACCCTGAAAGCCACTCCAAAAACTTAGATCTCCCTCGCAGCAGCTTTGCAGGGCTCAGGGAGTTAATGATGAAGTTCTTCCTTATGTTGAGTGCAGAGCTCCAGCCTTCTGATGGGATGAGTGCTGAAGATTAGAAAACTGCTTCTTCGGAGGAACTCCAGAGACATAACGCTGAGAAAATGAAGTCAGCCATTCATGAGAATATACCGTATGATCTGGCGTGATTCTGTAGGGTTTCTGCACTTTAATCCCTTTGTGATCGCCATAAATATGTTACAGGAAAGGGGTCCAGATCCAGACCCCAAGAGAGGGTTCTTGGATCTCACACAAGAAAGAACTCAGGGCAAGTCCGTAGTGCAAAGTGAAAGCAAGTTTGTTAAGAAAGTAGAGGAATAAAGAACAAGAAAGAATTCAGGGCAAGTCCATAGTGCAAAGTGAAAGCAAGTTTGTTAAGAATGTAAAGGAATAAAGAACCACTGCTCTACAGACAGAGCAGCCCTGAGGGCTGCTGGTTGCCCATTTTTCTGGTTATTTCTTGATGATATGCCAAACAAGGGGTGGATTATTCATGCCTCCTCCTTTTAGACCACATAGGGTAACTTCCTGATGTTGTCACGGCATTTGTAAACTGTCACGGTGCTGGTGGGAGTATAGCAGTGAGGACAAGTAGAGGTCACTCTCGTAGCCATTTTGGTTTTGGTGGGTTTTGGCCCGCTCCTTCACTGCAACCTGCTCTATCAGCAAGGTATTTATGGCCTGTATTTTGAGTTGACCTCCTATCTCATCCTGTCACTTAGGTTGCCTTAACCATCTAGGAATGCAGGCCAGTAGGTCTCAGCCTCATTTTACCCAGCTCCTGTTTAGGATGGAGTTGCTCTGGTTCACACGCCTCTGACAATTCCTTCTTGCAAAAGTCAAAACACAGGCCATGCATGCTGGCTCATGCCTGTAATCCCAGCACTTTATGAGGTTGAGGAGGGAGGGTGGTTTAAGGTCAGGAGATCCAGACAAGCCTGGACAATACAATGGGAAAGGAGGATAAATCTTGGGGCCTCCAAATCGCTAAACTAAAGGAAAAAGTCAAGCTGGGAACTGGTAGGGCAAACCTGCCTCCCATTCTATTCAACGCCATTCCTCTGTTCACCGAGATGAATGTCTATCTGATTGCCTCCTTTGGAGAGGCTAATCTGAAACTCAGAAGAATGCAACCATTTGTACCTGGAAGCTCCCTCCCTACTTCGAGTCATCCAGCCTTTTCTGGACCGAGCCAATGTCCAGCCTACATATGTTGATTGATGTCTCACGTCTCCCTAAAATGTATAAAATCAAGCTGTGGTCTGACCAACTTGGGCACACATTGTCAGGACCTCCTGAGGCTCTGTCATGGGCTCACATCCTTAACTTTGGCAAAATTAACTTCCTAAATTGACTGAGACCTAAGATTTTTGGGGTTCACAATAGTGAGACCCTGTCTCTGCAAAAAAAGTAAGAGATTAGCTAGGTGTCACAGCACACGCCTGTAGTCCCAGCTACCTGGGAGGCTGAGGCAGGAGGGCCACTTGAGCCCAGGAGCTCACTGCACCACTGCACTCCAACCTGGGTGAGACAGAGCGAGACTGTCTCAAAACAAAACAAAAAAACCATACAATCCGTGGTGGTAGATATCACAATAGTGTTTTTTCTTTGCTGGGGCTACCACTGAGAGGAAACTTCTGGGATGCTAGATTCTATACCATCCTCTGGAGGTATTTACTTTGCAAAGATTCATCATGCTGTATCCTTGAGAGGTGGGAATTCACCATATGTGAGTCACATCCCATTAAGTTATGCCTCTAGATGATCTTTATCTCCTTCTTTATCTAGCTCATATACACTGACAAATGTGGAACATACAGAAATGTACAGGGAATGGTAGGTTACATGCTGCGTACTCACAATTCAACTTTAACAAGCCTTAACATTTTTCTGTTTCCTCCAAAGTTTTTCTTGTCTTTTGAAGAAATAAAACATTACCGGTAGCATCGGAAGCCTGGATGTCACACTCTTTGCTCTCCCTCTCCAGAGGTAACCATCATCTTGCGTTTACTATTTTTCATTTTCATTTATGTTTTTGTATCTTCCCAACGTATATATTTTATGTAGCCACCAAAGATACATTGTGTTGTTTTGCAGGCTTTTAAACTTTATATGAATGGCATCGTAGTGTAGCAGGACGAGGCTGCAGACAAAACTCCTCAGACACCGAGTTAAAGAAGGAAGGGGTTTATTCGGCCGGGGCATCGACAAGACTCCTGTCTCAAGAGCCAAGCCCCCCGAGTGAGCAATTCCTGTCCCTTTTAAGGGCTCACAACTCTAAGGGGGTGCGTGTGAGAGGGTCGTGATTGACTGAGCAAGCAGGGGTTACGTGACTGGAGGCTGCACGCACCGGTAATTAGATCGGAACAAAACAGGACAGGGATTTTCACAGTGCATTTCTACACAATGTCTGTAATCTATAGATAACATAACTGATGAGGTCAGGGGTCCATCTTTAACTACTAGGCCCAGGGTGCAGCGCCGGGCTGTCTGCCTGTGGATTTCATTTGTGCCTCTTAGTTTTTACTTCTTCTTTCTTTGGAGGCAGAAATTGGGCATAAGATGATATGAGGGGTGGTCTCCTCCCTTAGTAGAGTTGGAATTCAGCAACTTGCTTTTTCAGGCAAGGGATTTTGTTTCGAGAATTATCCATGTGGATTCACGTAGCTCTGTTTCCTTCATTTTAACTACTATATAGTGCTCCATCACACAAATACACTGTAATTTATTTATCCCTTCTCCTAAAGGTAGATATTTAAGTTGAGTGACAAAGACTACTGGTTGCTTCCTAAATACTTTTTCCTCCCTTTAGTAACAGATACGCAAAGCAACAATGAGCCCAGCTAAAAGCCTACATTTCTTTACCTTTTTTTGCTTCCAAGTGTGGCCATGCATATATTCTGGTCACCACAACATAAACAGAACTTTCAGGGTAGGACATATGAGAACCCTCCTCCAAAGAGGGACAGACTGGGGCATTCGCTTTTGCTCTTCCTCCCTCCCTCGCCCTCTCCTGTTGATTGGAATGTGGATTTGATAGCTGGAGCTCCAGCAGCCACATTAGACCATGCAGTGATGCTGAGGATGAAGCCTCCCTGTTCAGTATGACAGAGCAGGTAGACAGAAGGAAACCAGGTCCCTGGTGACTTTGTGGAGCCTTCATCCCAGTCTTGGATTTTTTTTTTTTTTTTTTTTTTTTTTTGAGATAGAGTATCGCTCTGTTGCCCAGGCTGGAGTGCAGTGGCCAGATCTCAGCTCACTGCAACCTCCACCTCCCAGGTTCAAGCAATTCTCCTGCCTCAGCCTCCTGAGTAGCTGGGATTACAGGCGCCCACCAACACACCCAGCTAATTTTTGTATTTTTAGTAGAGATGGGGTTTCGCCATGTTTGGCCAGGCTGGTCTCGAACCCCTGACCTCAGGTGATCTGCCCGCCTCAGGCTCCTTAAGTGCTGGGATTACAGGCGTGAGCCACCGCATCAGGCCTCAACTTTTTCTTTTTAACTTGAGAGAATAAACCCTTCTAGAGATACACGTCTACCACTAGCAGCTGAACATTATGTTATCGTTACTAACTGAGAGCATTTGGGAGTCATTACAAACAAGAAAGCAATGGACTCTCTCGGACCTGTGCGACTATGCAGCTGTGTAGGAGCTCCTATAGGGCGTGGCAATACAGTAAGAAATATATATTTGGTCTTCCTATGGTTCCTGACACGGAGCTTCTAAGATCCTTGCAATTTCCTGAGTGATAGGGGTAGTGGAGTGTCTTTTGTTATTTGTGATAAACCTCTTTCAACCATACCTGAGTCCATGCTAATAAGGTGACTCTTGGTGGGCCCCTAGATAACTTCAGGATGGGGGCTGGTCCTCAGAAGAACCAACCCTGTGATTAGAGGGTGGAGACTTTCAGTCTCGCTCCACCAAACCCCCACTGACCTCGAGAGGGGAGAGGAGCTGGAGATTGAGTTAATCATTGATAGCCAAAGATTTAACCTATCGTGTGCCTGTAATGGGACCTCCATAAAAACCCTAAAGGATGATGTTCAGAGAGCGTCTGGGTAGATGGACACATGGAGGTGCTGGGAGGATGGTGGGCCTAGAGGAGGGCTGGAAGCGCCACGCCTCTCCCCATACCCCACCCTTGGCACCTCTTCCACTTGGTTATTTCTGAGTCGTATCCTTTTATTTTTATTTTTATTTTTTTTTACAGACAGAGCCTCACTCTGTTGCCCAGGCTTTAGTGCAGTGGCATAATTATAACTCACTGTAGCCTCTGCTACCCAAGCTCAAGTGATCCTCCCACCTCAGCCTCCCAAGCAGCTGGGACCACAGTTGCACACCACCATGCCCAGATAATTTCTTTTTTTACTGTTTCGTAGAGAAGGGATGTTGCTATGTTGCCCAGGCTGGTCTCCAACTCCTGGGCTTAAGTGATCCTTGCACCTCAGCCTCCCAAGTAGCTGGGACTACAGGTGCATGCCACCATGCCTGGCTAATTTTTGTATTTTTAGTAGAGATGGGGTTTCACCATGTTGCCCAGACTGCTCTCAAACTCCTGGGCTCAAGAGATCTGCCCAGCTTAGCCTCCAAAGTGTTGGGATTACAGGTGTGAGCTGCTGTGCCCAGACTTTTTTTGTTGTTATTTAATTGAATAGTGACAGGTCTTGCTATGTCGCCCAGGCTAGTCTTGAACTTTGAGTTTCAACAGTCCTCCGGCCTTGGCTTTCCAAAGCACATATAACATTTTTAATAAGCTTTGAAAGTTCCTTGAGAAACCATCTTGGGATTGAATTCAATTTATAAATTAATTGGAAGAGAATTAGTCTATTCTGCTATTATAATTATTATATTATTATGTATAATTATAGATTATATCATATTATGTTGGAAGAGAATTTATTATATTAAGGATTCCCAAGCTTGTACAGGCATACCTCAGAGATATCACAGGTTCAGTTCCAGGCCACCTCAATGAAACAAGTCATGCAAATTTTTTGGTTTCCCAGTGCAGACAAAAGTTTGTTTATATTATATTATAGTCTATTAAGTGTGCAATAGAATTTTAGAATATGTGTGTGTGTGTGTGTATATATATATATATATTTAAAAAACCAATGCATATGCCTTAATTAAAAAATATTTTGTTGGCCCAGTATGGTGGCTCATGCCTGTAATCCCAGCACGTTGAGAGGCTGAGGAGGGTGCATCACTTGAGGTCAGGAGTTCAAGGCCAGCCTGGCCAACATAGTAAAACCCCATCTCTACTAAAAATAAAAAAATTATCTGGGCATGGTGACGTGCATCTGTAATCCCAGCTACTTGGGAGGCTGAGGCAGGAGAATCGCTTGAACCCAGGAGGTGGAGGCTGCAGTGAGCCAAAATCGTGCCACTGCACTCCAGCCTGGGCGACAGAGTGAGACTCCATCTGAAAAAAACAAAAAACAAAAAAACTTTGTTGCTAAAAAGTGCTAATGATCATCCGAGCCTTAATCAAGTCATAATCTCTTTGCTGGTGGGGGTCTGGCTTCAATGTTGAGAGCTGCTGACTGAGTAGGGTGGTGGCTGCTGAAGGCTGGGCTGGCTGTAGCAATTTATTAAAATAAGACCGCAATGAAGTTTGCTGCCTTGATGGACTCTTCCTTTCACTAAAGATTTCTGTGTAGCGTATGGTGATGTTTGATAGTGTTTCACCCACACTCGCACTTCTTTCAAAATTGGAGCCAATCCTCTCAAACTCTGCCACTGCTTTATCAACTGAGTTTATGTTGAGTTTATTTATGATACTGTGCTATTAATAAATCCTCTGTTGTCATTTCAACAAAGTTTACAGTGTTGGGACTCAGAAAACAATACTCCAAGAAGAGGGCCTCAGAAACAAAAGGTTTTTCTCTGCCCTCTTGCCTGTCTCTTAGTCCCATTCTCCCCAGAGGCACCACAGAAACTAGAATCCCTCTTCCCCAAAGCAGGTCATAGAAACCAGAACCCCTTTTCCCCTAAGCCAGCCACAAAACCAGAAAAAGATTACTGAACTTTCCCTCTGCCCTATCTGTGTAAAAACTGGCCATAAAGAAATTATCTGATCTACCTTTTTTGACTGGAGGTCATAAGATTCCCATTCCAGAGAGTATCCTGCCCCCTAAGGAATTCACTCTCAGAGAGGCCTAGAAGAATCTAGACAGACAGGCCTTGCTGGGTTTCCCCACTAAGTCTATTACCATTAGATCACACACTTGTTGTCCAATCATATTTCTACATGGCTGTGCATACTTTGTTGAATGTAAGTATGAAAATGGATGCCAGGCGCGCTGGCTCACGCCTGTAATCAGACCGTTTTGGGAGGCCGAGGTGGGCGGATCACCTGAGGTCAGGAGTTCGAGACCAGCCTGGCCAACATGGTGAAACCCTGTCTCTACTAAAAATACAAAAATTAGTCGGGCATGGTGGCAGACGCCTGTAATCCCAGCTACTCAGGAGGCTGAGGTGGGAGAATCAGTTGAACCTGGGAGGTGGAGGTTGCAGTGAGCCAAGATCATCCCATTGCACTCCAGCCTGGGTGATAAGAGTGAGACTGTCTCAAAAAAAGAAAAAAGGCAAGGAAAGAAAATGGGCAATTTTCCCTGTATCTTGAGGTCTTCATTCTAAAAGTTTCCTTGTATACAATTAAAATAAATTTGTATGTCTTTTCTCCAATAAATCTGCCTTTTGAGAGGTGATTTTTTTAGTGAACCATCACAGAGCCAGGGAGAACTCTCTTCTTGGCCCCTACAACAGTGTCTTCACCAGGAGTAGGTTCCATCTTAAGAAATCACTTTCTTTTCCCATCCAGAAGAAGCAACTCCTCATCCACTAATGAACCCAACAAAGGTGTAGTATCCAGAATTTATAAGAAACTTAAACAGTTTCAACAAGCAAAAACAAACAATACCATTGAAAAGTGGGCAAAGGATATGAATAGACACTTTTTGTTTTTTTTCTGAGGCTGGGTCTCACTCTCTTGCTCAGGCTGGAGTGCAGTGGTGCAGTCATGGCTCACTGCAGCCTCAACCTCCTGGGCTCAAGCAATCCTCCCACCTCAGTCTCGTGAGTAGCTTGGATCACAGGAGCGCACCACCACACCTGACTAATTTTTCATTTTTTGTAAAGGCAAGGTCTCCCTATGTTGCCCCACTTGGTCTCAAACTCCTCAAGGTTCAAGGCTCAAGAGATCCTCCTGACTTGGCCTCCCAAAGTGCTGGGATTACGTAAAGGTGTGAGCCACTATGCCTGGCCAACAAACACTTCTCAAAAGAAGACATACAAATGGCCAAAAACATGAAAAAATGCTTAACATCACTGATCATCAGATAAATGCAAATCAAAATCACAATGTGATACCATCTCATACCAGTCAGAATGGCTATGACCAAAAAGTCAAAAAATAACAGATGCTGGTGAGGCTGCACAGAAAAGAGAATGCTTTATACATTGTTGGTGGGCATGTAAATTCGTTCAGCCACTGTGAAAAGCAGTTACGAGATTTCTTAAAGAACTTAAAACAAACTACCATTCAACCTAGTAATCTCATTACTGGATATAAACCCAAAGGAAAATAAATCATTTTACCAAAAAGACACATACACTAGTATGTTCATTGCAGCACTATTTGCAACAGCAAAGACATGGAATCAACCTAGGTGCCCATCAATGGCAGATTGGATAAAGAAAATGTGGTGCATCTACACCATGGAATACTACACAGCCATAAAAAGAATGAAATTATGTCCTTTGCAGCAACATGGATGCAGCTGAAGGTCATTACCCTAAGCAAATTGTACAGGAACAGAAAGCCAAATACTGCATGTTCTCACTTATAAGTGGGAGCTAAGCATTGGGTAAACATGGACATAAAGATGGAAACGACAGATACAGGTAACTACCAGAGATGGGAGAGAGGGAGGACGGCAAGGGCTGAACAACTACCTACTGGGTACTATGCTTACTACGTGGGTGATAGGATCATTTATACCCCAGACCTCAGCATCATGCAATTGCACGTGTACCTCCCGAATCTAAAATAAAAGTCTAAAATTATTTTTGTAACAAAGTTTGATCACGAGATTGCAGCAATTCCGTCACATCTTCAGGCTCCGCTTCTAATTCTAGTTCTTTTGCTATTTCCACCACATCTGCAATTCTAGTTCTCTTGCTATTTCCACCACATCTGTATCTAGTTCTCTTGCTATTTCCACCGCATCTGCAACTTTTTAAAAAAAAAAAAAGTGATGGCAAAACAGCAATTACTTTTGCACCAACCAAATACTTCCTCCAGTAAAATCCTGAACCATTCAAAGTCCTCAGTGAGGGATGGAATCAACTTCTTCCAAAACTTCCATTAATGTTGCTATTTTAACCTCTTCCCATGAATACTGAGTGTACTTAATAGCATACAGAATCATGAACATTTTCCAGATTTTCGGTTGACTTTGCCCAGATCCATTGGAAGAATCATCGTCTACCGCAGCTATGGCCTCACTCAATGTATTTCTTAAATAATAAGACTTGAAAGTCAAAATTACGCCTTGATCCATGGGCTGCAAAATGGATGTTGTGTTAGCGGACATGAAAACAACATTCATCTCATTGTATATCTCCATTAGACCTCTCAGGTAACAAGGTGCATTGTCAATGAGCAGTAATATATTGAAAGAATTTTTTTTTTTCTGAGCAATTGGTCTCAAAAATGGGTTTAACATATTCAGTAAAACGTGCTGTAAACAGATGTACTGTCTTTGAGGCTTTTCTGTTCCGTGTATAGAGCCCAGACAGAGCAGATAAAGCAACATTCTTAAGGACCCCAGGATTTTCAGGATTGGCTTCAACTTAAAGCCCCCAGCTGCATTAGCCCCTAACAAGAGAGCCAGCCTGTTCTTTGAACTTTGAAGCCAGGCATTGACTTCTCCTCTGTAGCTATGAAAGTCCTGGATGGCATCTTCTTCCAATGAAAGGCTGTTTTGTCTACATTTGCAAATCTGTTGGTTGGTGTGACCACTTTAATCAATGATCCTAGCTAGATCTTCTTGAGAACTTGCTGCAGCTTCTCCTTCAGCATCTGCTGCTGCTTCACCTTGCGCTTTTTCTTCTTCTTTTTTTTTTTTTGACAGAGTCTCAGTCTGTCACCCAGGCTGGAGTGTAGTGGTGTGAGCTGGGTTCACTGCAACTACTGCCTCCCGGGTTCAAGCAGTTCTCCTGCCTCAGCCTCCTGAGTAGCTGGGATTACAGGTGTGCGCCACCACGCCTGTGTAATTTTTGTATTTTTAGTAGAGATGGGGTTTCACCATGTTGGTCAGGCTGATCTTGAACTCCTGACCTCGTGATCCACACACCTCAGCCTCCCAAAGTGCTGGGATTACAGGCGTGAGCCACCGTGCCCGGCACCTTGCACTTTTATGTTCTGGAGACAGCTTCTTTCCTTAAACCTCATGAACCACCCTCTACTCACATGCAGCTTTTTTCCTGCAGCTTCTTCACCTCTCTGTCTTCATAGAATTGAAGACAGTTAGGGCCTTGCTCTGGATTAGGATTTATCTTAAAGGAATGTTGTGGCTGGTTTGATCTTCTATCCAGGCCACTCAGATTTTCCCCCTATCAGCAATAAGGCTGTTTCACTTTCTTATTCCTGTGTTTACTGGAGCCGCATTTTTAATTTCCTTCAAGGCAGGAAGGAAATTTCCCTTTGCATTCAGAACTTGGCTAACTCGTGCAAGGGGCCAAGCTTTCAGCCTATCTTGGCGTTCAACACACCTTCCTCATTAAGCTCAATCATTTCTAGCTTTTGATTTCAAGTGAGAGATGTGTGACTCTTCCTTTCACTTGAGCACTTAGAGGCTGTTGTAGGGTTATTAGTTGGCCTAATTTCAATATTATTGTGTGTCAGGGAAGAGGGAGGTCCCACGAGAGGGAGAGAGACAGGGAAAGGCCCGTTGGTGGGGCAGTCAGAACAAAGCAACATGTATAGATTATGTTTGCTGCCACGTAGGCATGGTCTTCGGTGCCCCAAAACAATTACAACAGTAACATCAAAGATCCCTGATCGGGCCAGATGCAGTGGCTCGTGCCTGTAATCCCAGTACTTTGGGAAGCCGAGGCAGATGAATCATTTGAGGTCAGGAGTTCGAGACCAGCTTGGTCAATGCAGTGAAACCCTGTCTCTACTAAAAATACAAAAAGTAGCCAGTGTGGTGGCGCACGCCTATAATCCCAGCTACTCGGGAGGCTGAGGCAGGAGAATCGCTTGAACCCGGGAGGGGGAGGTTGCAGTGAGCAGAAATTGTGGCACTACACTCCAGCCTGGGCGACAAAGCGAAACTCCCTCTCAAAAAGAAAAAAAAAAGAATCAGTGATCATGGATCATCATAACAGACATAATAATAAAGAAAAAGTTCAAAATATTGGGGAAATTACCAAACTGTGACAGAGACACAAAGTGAGCAAATGTTGTTGGAAAAGCGACTCAAATAGACTTGCTTCATGCAGGGTTGCCACAAACCTCAAATTGTAAAAATGCAGTATCGGCAAAACACAATAAAGCAAAGTGCAACAAGACCGGGTGTGTGTGATATAATTTCTGGGTGCTTTTAAAAATATTTTTTCTGGTCATGTTTTATACTGTTCTTTATAAAGTTCTTTTAAAGTAGATATATTCACAGTTGGTGTAAATACTTTTTGTTTGTTTGTTTGTTTTGAGACATAATTTCTCTCTTGTTGCCCAGGCTGGAGTGCAATGGCATGATGTCAGCTCACTGCAACCTCTGCCTTCTGGGTTCAAGCCATTCTCCTGTCTCAGCCTCCTGAGTAGCTGGGATTACAGGCGTGCACCACCACACCCGGCTAATTTTTGTATTTTTAGTAGAGATGGGGCTTCATCATATTGGTTAGACTAGTCTCAAACTCCTGACCTCAAGTGATCCACTCGCCTTGGCCTCCCAAAGTGCTGGGATTACAGGTGTGAACCACTGCGCCTGGCCATAAATACTTTTGGTGGTGGTTGTGTGTGTTTCCTTTTATTACACTTTCTAAGTGGCTTCTATTGCTACGGAGGGATGCTTTTGACTTGGTGTTTTGATTTTACATCCAGAACATTAACTCTCTTGCTAGTGTGAGATTTACCTTCATTTCCTGGTTGGCTCAGCAGAGTCCTGGCTTTTGCTGGTTGTCCTGGCATCCCATTTCATCTAGCATTTGTCCCAGCTTTTTTTTTTTTTTTTCCCAAGACTTAATCTCGTTCTGTCACCCAGGCTGGAGTGCAGTGGTGCGATCTCGGCTCACTCAACCTCCACCTCGGGGGTTCAAGCCATTCTCGTGCCTCAGCCTCCTGAGTAGCTGAGATTACAGGCGACCTCCACCATGCCTGGCTAATTTTTGTATTTTTAGTAGAGATGGGGTTTCACCATGTTGGCCAGGCTGCTCTTGAACTCCTGACCTCAAGTGATCCTCCCGCCTTGGCCTCCCAAAGTGTTGGGATTACAGGCATGAGCCATTGCGCCTGGTTGCAGATTTCTCATTTTTAATGAAGTGACATGATTATTATTATTTTGAGACAAGGCCTTGCTCTGTCACCCAGGCTGGGGTGCAGTGGTGCGATCCTGGCACACTGCAGCCTCAAACTCTTGGGCTCAAACAAACCTCCCACCTCAGGCTTTTGAGTAGCTGGGATGAGCGGCATGTGCCATCATGTCTTGCTAATTTTTGTATTTTTTGTGGAGATGAGGTTTCGCCATACTGCCCAGACTGGTCTCGAACTCCTGAGCTTAAGGCATTCCCCAACCTGGGCCTCCTAAAGTGCTAAGATTGCAGGCATGAGCCACCATCCCAGTGACATTATTGGCACTTGCATTTACATAAGCCAGGATGCATTTTGTAAAGCTCCTCTTTGTAATTCCTGCTTCTGGTCCAGCCTCATCTAGGTCTAGTGTGAGATCCGTGTGGAGTAAAGAAAGTTGTCGTTTTAACACAGAGTTTGATGTGAAAGACAGCCAACAGCTAACCTGCCTTTTCCTGGCAGTTACTCTGTGTAATTGACACCTCTGTTTGCAGCTGACAGAACAAAGGTGCTGGGACATTCTCTCCTTGTGGCATCATGAGGCTCTGGTTTGGGCTTCCTGATTATATATCAAGTTCTTTCAATTCCTTCCCCTCTTTTTCTAGTCTCTGAAGCCGTTTTCATAAAATGAGGGCTTTCTATTCTTCCAAGCTTTGTTACAACTTGCCTGGAAAACAATCTGTCTTTTGTCTGTGTGTATGCCAGGGGCAAGGGGTGGGGTGTCTGTGAGTATGGCCGGGGTGAGGGGCGGGGGAGGTGTGGGAGTGGTTGTGGGAGAACTTTTGATTGTTCAATTTCTTTAATAGTTGTTGATTTAATTTCATATTTTAATTTCACAAAATCTTCTTGTGCCTATTTTTTATTTTATTTTATTTTATTATTTTATTTTATTTCACTCTGTGGCCCAGGCTGGAGTGCAATCTTGGTTCACTGCAACCTCTGCCTCCCAGGTTCAAGTGATTCTCCTGCCTCAGACTCCCGAGTAGCTAGGATTACAGGCACGCGTCACCATGGCCTGGCTAATTTTCTTTGTGTTTTTAGTAGAGACAGGGTTTCACCATGTTGGCCAGGCTGGTCTCGAACTCCTGACATAGGGTAGTTCACCCACCTTGGCCTCCCAACTGCTGGGAGATTTTATTTTTTGAAACAGAGTCTTGCTCTGTTGCCCAGGCTGGAGTGCAGTGGGGTGATCATAGCTCACTTCAAACTTGAACTCCTCGGTCCAAACGGTCTTCCCACTTCAGCCTCTCGAGTACACCTCCCAAACACAGCTGTACACCACCACACCCGGCAACTTTTTTGATTTTTTGTAGAGATGGGGGTCTCACTATGTTGCCCAGGCTGTAGGTCCATTTTAGTAGTCTATCTTTTTCTATAAAATGATTCATTTCATCTAAGTTTTCAAATTTGTTAGCATAAAGGTATTCATTGCATTCTCCTAATTAAAAAAAAAATTCTCAACTGTATCTGTTTTTATTTGCTCCTGCTATTATTATTATTACTACTATTATTATTATTATTTTGAGATGGAGTCTCGCTGTGTTGCCCAGGGTGGAGTGCAGTGGTGCAATCTCAGCTCACTGTAACCTCCGCCTCCCGGGTTCAAGTGATTCTCCTGCCTCAGCCTCCTGAGTAGCTGGGATTATAGGCACACACCACCATGCCTGGCTAATTTTTGTACTTTTAGTAGAGATGGGGTTTCACCATGTTTGTCAGGCTGGTCTCGAACTCCTGACCTCGTGATCTGCCCACTTCGGCCTCCCAAAGTGCTGGGATTACAGGCATAAGCACTATTCCTGCTATTATTTATGCCTTTTTACCCTTCTTTAAAAGTCAATCTTGCTAGAGGCTTGTTTGCTTGCTTTGTTTGACTAAAAAGTCAACTTTTAAAAATCCTTTCTCCTTTATCTTGGTTTTCTATTTCACTATTTTCAGGAATGTTCATTTTTTTCTCTGTTAACATACAAAAATAATATTTTAAAATACTATTAAAAATTTAAATGCTGTCATTCATTGCATTTGTTAATGTATTCCCTGGCTTTTTGTGCTGCCTCTTGTTTCTTTCTTCTTTGCTCCCTTCTTTGTTCACTTTCTTCTGACAGTAAGCACCTGCTCATAAGAAACTCTCTTATTTGCTGTATATCTGAAAATGTCTCCATTTTGTCTTTACTGCTGAATGATAGTTTAGCTGGATATAGAATCCCAGGAAAGGCATTTGTAAGGAAATGTTCATCGTTGTACTTATTGCATTTAATAATTATACACATTGTGTGATTATATTTTGTCTTCCAGCAGAATTATTTTTGTTTGTTTTGTTCACTGTGTATCCCTATCACCAGAGCAATGCCAGGCACATCATAGTCACTCTGTAAATAGGTGTTGAATAAATGAATGTGCAAGTCAGTGAATTCCTCACTAGGCTCTCTGTTCTCTGAGGGCAAAGTCAGCTTCTTCCTGCTCCGGGCTGAGTTCCAGTGTTTCTGCCTGACGAAGTAGGAACTAGATAAACATCTGTTGTAGAAATAGATGAATTCACCCAAGTTCTGAAACAAAAGAATAGGAATACTACTCTTAAAAACTAGTGCCTTTTGAAGAGGCAATCTTCTGATCTTCTAGGTCTATATTTTCTTAATTTTTCCCCCGCTGGAGTTAGTGACAAGGGAACTGCGGGGGCAGACTGTGGGCTTTCATAAGAGCAAAGCCCTCTTTTCAAAGATCTATTCTGAGAAAGGATCATGTTTTCCAGCTTAACTGGGAGGCTGGCTGAGTCCTCATTTCTAAACAGATGGCAACACATCGTTGCTGGTGGTTCCTTTAAGGCAGAAAGGCTGTCAAAACAGCAAAGATGACTTCCAGATACAGCCTGCACAGAGAGGCACAGCGACCGATAAAATATTCATTAGTGACTGCTGTGGTCGCAGGGAGAGCCTGTGCTGCAGGGAGGCCCGTGCGCAGAGCCAGCTGAGGTCCCAGTGTGAGGAAGTGCATTAGGGTTTTGCAGTAAGGCCCATTTAGGAAGGAGGCAGGGGCCTTTGAGGCCCATTGTACCAGAGGCATTTGAAGAGTTAGCCCCCTGAGAGCACTAATGCCCTTCGATCTGGTGATTTATAAAAGAGAAGGAACCATTAGGTCTTGGAAAAGATGCCTGGCCTGCACCATTTAGAGGACACAGGGGTCATCTATGTGTCAACAAAGTGGAAAGGCCATTCATAAAGCCTTCAGTCTGTCAGCCCTAGAACCCAACTCATCATTTCTAGGTCGGTCACCGTGCTTCTCCACTGTCTGGTTATGTATGACAACTCTCAACTGGACATGTGGTCCCATGTGTGTAGTCCCAGCAGTCCCAACCCTGGGCTCGTTTTGTAGACACAGATGGGCCCTCTGTCCCACTCAGATAGCCCCCTTTAGATTGGATAAGGGAAATCATATAGCAGCCATCTTCAGCCAGTCAGTGATAGGGTTCAATGCTTGTCTCTGCCCTGGGTCACTCACTCACAGGACCACACAGTTTATTGATGGCAAATTTTGGGAGGGATCACAAAAAGAGGAAAAAAAACAAGTCTTAGCACAGTGTCTCATGCCTGTAATCCCAGTGCTTTGGGTGGCTGAAGCGGGAGAATTGCTTGAGCCAGCTCAAGACCAGCCTGGGCAAAATAGGCAGAACTCCATCTCTACAATTTTTTTTTTTTTTAATTACCTGGTTGTGGTGGCACATACCTGTAGTCTCAGGTACTGGAGAGGCTGAGGCAAGGGAATCACTTGAGTTCAAGAATGAAGGCTTGAGCAAGGCTTCAGTGAGCTATGATCGCACCACTGCACTCCAGCCTGGGCAACAGCAAGATCTTGTCCTCTCACTCCCCCAGGAAAAGCAAATGAAAAAGGAGTTTTCAAGATGCCAAAACTAATGCATTAGCAAGATTTTTTAAAAACATATTTTCCTTGGCTATTGGAGAACAAGGCTTTTTGCAAATCACGTCTCCTTTAGCCATGACGTTGACTCTGAAACATAGAAGTATAAACAGAGAGACAGACATTCCTTCCAAGTATGGGTTTAGAGGCAGGCAGAACACAGTTGCTGAAAGAAAAGAGGAAAATCAGAATCAGAAAAGCACATTATTTTTTGAGGCATCAAAGTAGGTTTTCCAAACAAAACAGAGTGCTATTTCTTTGTTGAGGGGGTAAAAAGAAAGCCATTATGGAACATACTTTATAGTCACCCTTTAATGTAGATATATGACAAAAAGGTTTCTGTTGCTCTTTACTCACATCGTGCCTCTGACCAGTGGTCCGCTGTTTGGTTCTGTTTTTCAGAGACTCCCAGCTTTGGTGTCCTTAAGAAAGGGACTTACTGACTTTATGCATCTTTCAAACAAAGATTAACAACAACAACAAGAGAGTAATAAGCTGGCCCGGAATCTTGGCAAAACCGAAAACCACATGTTCTGAGAGTCGCTTCCTGCGCTGGTAATTAAGTTTCTTCCCCCTACAAAATGAGACTCTTCTGGACCAACAGGCTTTAGGCATGTGGACGTCTTGATGGGGTCCCATCTTCTCTTTTGAGGATCAAATCCTGGCCAACTTTGTTTGATGTTCAGAGCCCTGTATGGGAGCCAAGGCGTGCTAATAAAGCAGCCGTGCCTGTTTGGAGTCATTCTACAGCGCAGGACTTCATCCCCCAGGAGGGAGGTGTCGTGGGTGACTCGCTAATGGTAATATCAACAACAACAACAAAGGGGTCTCCAAGTCACACTGACATTGTGGAACGTATGTCTCTGTGCCCTGACCCGCACCAAGGATGCTGTCACAGGGATGTCCAGTTATCTTCTAATCAATGTCCAGTCCAGATGGTCACCAGCCATCTCTGCAGCAAAAGTCACTGCGCATTTGGATATCGACACAGCTTGTCTGTAACTGAGTTAGTGCAGCCCAGTAAGGTACAGATGTTTTCCTTTTAATCCTGTTTGTACTTTGAAATGCTCACACTCGATGTCGTTTGGCTGCAGGAAGCTCCTCCAGGAATGATCCCGCAAGAGAAATAGGATGTGCGTGGCACCATCTGACTTGGGGCAGCTCTGTTGCTCCCTGCAGAGCTGAGCACAGTTCATTTATTTGAATAGAACAGGTTATGAGGGTGAGCATAAACATATCAATTATCAATACTTCTTCTTTTTTTTTTTTTTTGGACGTCAACTCTATAGAATCAAATTATCTGGCCCTTCAAGGTAACTTTATGATTGTGCTTAATGGGCTTTGAGGCAACCACTTCTCCCCCAGGATTTGCAAGGAGGCTTCCCGAGAGAAGTGCTCGTCTTAGAATTTGAGAGCTCAGACTGACAGCAAACGGCCCGGATCTGCCATTCCTTAGCTGTGTGACTTTGTGCAAATCGCTTCTCCTCTCTGGGCTATTTCTCCATTGGTAAAAAAGGAGCACTTTTGAGGCTGGGTATAATGGCTCACACCTGTAATCCCAGCACTTTGGGAAGCCGAAGTAGGCGGATCACTTGAGGTCAGGACTTCGAGACCAGCCTGGTCAACATGGTGAAACCCCTGTCTCTACTCAAAATACAAAAACTTAGCTGGGCGTGGTAGCGCATGTCTGTAGTACCAGCTACTAGGGAGGCTGAGGCAGGAGAATAGCTTGAACTTGGGAGGCGGAGGTTGCAGTGAGCCGAGATTGTGCCACTGCACTCCAGCCTGGGTGACAGAGTGACGACAACAACAACAACAACAACAACAAAGGAACACATTTTTACCTATGGCATAGGGCTGTTGCAAAGATTGAGGGAGATATTGCCCACGGCAGACAGAGGACCCGAGCGAGTGGTACATGCTGTTACTGTTCTATTGCATTGGTGTGCCTTGGCCTTTTGTGCCTCACTTTAGTCCTTTGATCTTGTGCCAGTGCAATGGCAGATCCTTGTCATGACACAAACCGTGTGTGTGTTTTTCTGTCCACAGAAACGTCCACCTGGCTCCGTCCCTTCAGAGCAGGGAATAAAAGCTGCTGTGAAACACGACACTGTCCTGTGGCATATGCCATTGTGATGCTGTGGGGCAAACACTGGATCAGCTCCATAGGGTGAGGGCTATCCCTAAATAAACAGGACCTGGGGTAGATTGGTTTGGGTGGGGCCAAAGCAGGTCCAGGTTCAATAAGCCTGAATGAAGGGCCTGCTCTGGGCCGGCAAGTGGGTTAGATCTATTCTCACATGTGGTTTTACATAATACTAGTAATAAAACTATAGGCCAGGGATCATTATAATCTTCATGTTAAAGAAGAAACTGGCTGGGTGCAGTGGCTCATGCCTGAAATCCCAGTGCTTTGGAAGGCTGAGATGGGAGGATCGCTTGAGCCCAGGAGTTCAAGATCAGCCTGGGCAACATAGTAAGACCGCATGTCTACCAAAATTAAAACAATTAGCCAGGCATGGTGGTGTGTGCCTGTCATCCCAGCTACTTGGGAGGCCAAGACAAGAGAATTGCTTAAGCCAGGGAGGTTCTGGCTGCAGTGAGCCATGATTGCACCACTGTACTCCAACCTGGGCGACAGAGCAAGACCCTGAAAAAAGAAAGAAAGAAAAAAAGAAAGAAGGAAGGAAAGAAAGAAAGAAGAAGGAAAGAGAGAAAGGAAGGAAGGCAGGGAGGGAGGGATGGAGGGAGGGAGGGAGGGAGAGAGAAAGAGAGAGAGAGAGAAGGAAAGAAAGAAAGAAAGAAAAGAAGGAAGGGAGAAAGAAAGAGAGAAAAGGAAAAGAAAAGAAAGAAAGGAAAAGGAAGGGAGGGAGAAAGGAAGAAAGGAAGAAAAAAGAAAGAAAGAAAAAGAGGAAGAAAAGAAGGAAAGGAGAAAGAAAGAGAAAGAAAAGAAAGAAAAAGGAAGGAAGGGAGGGAGAAAGGAAGAAAGGAAGAAAAAAGGAAGGAAGAAAGAAAGAGGAAGGGAGAGAGGAAGGAAGAAAGAAAGAGAAAGAAAGAAAGGAAAGAAAGAAAGAAAGAAAAGAATAGAAAAGAAAAGAAAGAGAAAAAGAAGAAGAAACTGAGCATTAGAGAAGCTAAAATTTCCTCAAGATCCCAAAGTTCCCTTCTGTCTGCAGGATAAAGTCCCAGGGCCAAGAGATCCTCTGAGGTACATCACTCCGTGTATTCACCTGCCTCACCCCCTTCATCCCTGCCTTGTACCTCACCACAACCCAAAGGAAACTGGGCCTTCTTTTTTCTGTTTTAATGAGGACTCAGTCTCCAACAGCCAGCAGTACAACCAACAGAAAATCCCCCTCCAAAAAGCACTGAGCTAGTGAGCGTTTTTACTGACAACTTCTTACGGAAGCCCTACACCTGCAGAGGGCTGTCCTAAAAACCCACTTTTCACACCTCTCCCTTCCAAGCCCAAGTCCTTACGGGAGCCCCTCATCTCATTTCCTTGTCTCTCTTCATTAATCCTCAAGTGCCACTCCCTTGCCCCCGTCTTCTCCCTGCAACCCACCTCCTCTCCTTCCCCAGCTGGAGACATGCGGCCAGCCCTAACTTTCCAACCTTGTCCCCTCCGCCTCTTGCCCAGGTCATCGTGGCAAAGGCCAACACGGATGGTGGCCAGAAGATTGTAGATAATGATGTTAACATTTGAAAAATCTCATGCATGCTACACTCTTGCAAAGCAGAGCTGGTTATCTGTTTCCTGTGTAGGGCACTCAGGGTTTCTCCTCTAGGCCTTTCTCTGACCTTTCTCTGCTACCTCCTGCTCCTCCTCGGGCCCCAAAGCCCTCCTAAGGCACTCAGGGAGATCTTCCATGGCTTAAGGGCCCCTCACCTGGGTGATGGTCAGGGACCCCTTCTCTGGCCTCCTATATGCCTCTGATTCCAGCTCTATTTTTTTTTTTTTTTTTTTTTGAGACAGACCTTCTATCACTTTGCCCAGCCTGGAGTGCAGTGGCACGATTTCAGCTCACTGCAACGTCCGCCTCCCAGGTTCTAGTGATTCTTCTGCCTCAGCCTCCTGAGTAGCTGGGATTACAGGTACTCACCACCACGTCCAGCTAATTTTTATATTTTAAGTAGAGACAGGGTTTCCCCATGTTGACCAGACTGATCTCGAACTCCTGGCCTCAAGTGATCTGCCTCCCTTGGCTTCCCAAAGTTCTGGAATTACAGGCATGAGCCACCCGGCCGGGCCTGATCCCAGCTCCTGCGTTGCACTTAATGTACAAAAATCACCACCGTTTGTTTCTAAATCTGTCTCCCACCATATTGCGAGTCTCCCAAGGGCCCCACAGCAAAACTTGCAGATGATTGGTTCTGTTGACTTGTTCTCAGTGTGCCTTCAACAAAGACGAATCTATTCTCAATAACAAAAACTCAGGAGGTGGTGACACCGAGTCACGGGCTTGGATTCAGCAGCTGCATGGAGGCAGGTCCTTGTGGTGCCCCTCTCCACGCTGGAAGCTCCACCACTCTGTGTGGCTCCTGCCTCTGTCGCCAGAGCCCCTGCGTTCAAAGGAGGAAGGACTGGGTGTGGGCGGTGGAGGCCGCTGGGACTGAACTTCTCCCAGGACACGACGGCGCTCCCAGATCCCAGCCTGCCTGAGGACTCACCGCTCTTGGGTCTCAAGGCTTTCCCCAGGAAGTGCTTGCTGAAGAAGCATCCTGATGTGACTTGTGTTTGTTTTTTATTGGCATGAAATTCATGTAACATTCAATGCACCATTTTAAAGTGAACAATTCAGTGGCATTGAGTACATCCACGATGTTGCACAACGCCTCTGTCTAGCATCAAAGCAGTTTCATCACCCCAAAGAGAAACCCCTACCCCTTAATCAGGCATTCCTCCTCCTTTTGCCCCACCCCTGCCCCCTGACAATCACCAATCTGCTTTCTGTCTTCATGAATTTGCCTATTCTGGACATTTCATACAATAGGAATTGCACACAATGTGGTCTTTTGTGTCTGGCTTCTTTCACTTAGCATATTTTCTTTCTTTCTTTCTTTCTTTCTTTCTTTCTTTCTTTCTTTCTTTCTTTCTTTCTTTCTTTTTTTTTCTGAGATGGAGGTCTCGCTCTGTCACCCAGGCTAGAGTGCAGTGGCACCATCTCGGCTCACTGCAACCTCCGCCTCCGGGGTTCATGCAATTCCCTGCCTCAGCCTCCCGAGTAGCTAGGATTACAGGTGTCCGCCATCATGCCTGGCTAATTTTTGCATTTTTAGTAGATATGGGGTTTCACCATCTTGGCCAGGCTGGTCTTGAACTTCTGACCTCATGATCCACCCACCTCAGCCTCCCAAGTGCTGGGAATACAGGCATGAGCCACCCGCACCCAGCCTTACCGGCCTTAGCATGTTTTTTTTTTTCTCTCTCTCTTTCTCTCTCTTTTTTTTTTTTTTTTTTTAGGAGACAAGGTCTTGCTCTGTCACCCAGGCTGGAGCACAATGGCACAATTATAGCTCACTCCAGCCTTAACCTCCTGGGCTCAAGCAATCCTTCCACTTCAGCCTCCTGAGTAACTGGGACCACAGGCACACATCACCGCACCTAGCTAATTTTTTAAAAATTATTTTTAAACTTTTTGTAGAGGCAGGGTCTCACTATGTTGCCAGGCTGGTCTCGAACTCCTGGTTTCAACCGATCGTCCTGGCCTCTCAGCCTCCCAAAGTGCTGGAGTTACAGGCGTAAGCCACTGTGCCTGGCCACACTGAGCATGTTTTCAAGTTTCATCCATGTTGTAGCATGTACCAGCACTTCATACCTCTTTATAGATGAATAATAGTCTGTTACACGTATATGCCACATCTTGTTCACCCATTCCTCTGTGGATGGACACGTGAGGGGCTGTTTATGATGTGATTTAAACCCAGACGTCCTGGCTCCAAGTTCCCCTTGCAGAATGCCAGGACCCAGGCCTAGGGGCGAAGAGATACACAAAGGCAGATGCAGGGGAGCACGGTTGGTGGAGAAAGTGAGAATGCTCTTGAGAGGGAAGAGCCATGTGGTCCACGCCAGAAACCAGTTTTGCCTACTTCCTTCAGCTGCTAGGAGCCTGTGAGCATCTGCCCTTCAGAAACAGAATGTTCTGCATCCACTCAGCAACTGGGGAAAGCGGGAGCTAGCTTAACCTGGGCTCGTTCGATCCAGGTCTGCTTTGGCTGGAGCCCAACCAAGAGCATTCCTCAGCACTGGTGTCATGTTATGTCATTCTTATTAGTAATCAGATAGGATTCATGGCCGGTGGACTCTGTTCTTGCCAGAGGCTGATAAATTGGCCAGCCGCAAGAATCATTCTTCAATAATTAAAAGCCTTTATGGCTTGCAGGAAGAAGCAAATTTGGGAGCACCCACCATGGATCTGTACAATAATCCCCCAAGCCAATGCCCATATCTACCATCAGGTGGGCAACTGTTCACCTTCTGCTTGGTCTCTGGGGTCTCCATTCACCCACCCAAGGACACTGCTCTCTGTAGAGGTCAGAGCCTTTCAGACGTCTCCTAGTGCTTGAGTATAGACCGAATGGCCCAGGGAAACACAGGGAAGGCCCCTGAGTAGGCTCAGCATCCAGGTGACTTGCATGAAGGTACCATTTCAGACCCTTTTAATTTCCCACTCTAGGGGCACGTGGGGTGTCCCTAGAGCAGGAAGGAAGACCTGACATGATTTCCAGCCCCAGGGAAGGACTCTGTGCTCCTCTGGAAGGACCCAGGAAGGAAATGTCCAGCTATGGGCTGATGGCAAGTGAAAGGCATGACTGAACCACGTCCCATGAAGGCACCAAGTCAGACAAGCGCAGTCCAAGCCCACTTCCTATCCTCAAGAGCAGATTTCATTGCCGAGTGAATCATCATAGAATCATGCTTAAGGGCTTTGGCTTTTGAGTCAAAAAGACCCGAGTTTGAATCCAGGCTCTGCCACTTACTAGCTGGGTGACCTTGGGTAAGTTGCTTAACCTCTCTGAGCCTCAGTTTCCTCAATGATATGGTTTGGCTGTGTCCCCACCCAAATCCCATCTTGAATTGTAGCTCCCATAATTCCCCCATGTTGTGAGAGGGACCTGGTGGGAGATAATTGAATCATGGGGCAGTTTCTCCCATACTGTTCTCGTGGTAGTGAATACGTCTCACAGGATCTAAGGGTTTTATAAGGGGAAACCCCTTTCTCTTGACTCTCATTCTCTCTTGTCTGCCACCATGTAAGACGTGCCTTTCACCTTCCACCATGATTGTGAGGCTTCTCCAGCCACATGGAACTGTGAGTCCATTAAACCTCTTTTTCTAATTACTCAGTCTTGGGTATGTCTTCATCAGCAGCATGAAAAAGGATTAATACACTCATCTATGAAACAAGAACAATGTGAACCTCATGAGAAGTGAATAGAATAACCCACATAAAGCACAGTGCTCAGCACATGGTAGGAACTCAGTGAACTGTAGCTGGTAACATAACTCACGTCTCCTCAATTCCCCCACTTCATTTGCCTCTCAAGATCGAGACAGAGTTGTTAAGATCCTTACTTACTCTCCCACCTCCCCTAGTCCTATGCATTCCAATCCAAGGTTTTACAGACTCAAGTCTAGCCAGGATGGATTTCTTAGGATGGCCTCTTTTTTTGCCAGGATGGGCTGAGGATTATAAAGTGTGGTTAAGAGTTTCAAGGTCAAACCTAGTACTTCCTATGAAAATAAAAGATAGCAGTACATTACATTGTCAAGTTAATACAGTATGATGGAGCATCTCCAGACTGCGGATCCTGGAGGACTGTAAAAGTCTAATAGATTTAGGGAAACTGTACCTCAGGGAGCATATTAGACAGCACTCATCAATGGATCAAAACTGTCTTGGAGGCTCCCTTCTCAGGGAGCAGCAGAACCCCTCTAAATGATTGCTTTCCCTTCAACAACCTGGAGATAAATTGTACTTCATGTATTAACTTTGCACGAATGGGGTGCTTAGTCCGAGTGGAAAATGCACCTTATTTTACCCCAAATGAAAAAGTATATCCTTTGCAAGCCAAATTCCATTTTCTTTTAGATGATTGCAAAATGTCATACTACTGTATTAATTCCCTTAGTTCCATCTGCTGATTTCAGATATATTTGGACACATTTAGCTTCATGCCCCTAATGGTGAAATGCCCTTAATTATTTCAAAGGATGTTTTGATGCGTTGAGGTTTTAATCAGATATAAAATTGGCAGAGTGTGACGTTTGTACATATGCTCCCAGGAAGGCATCGTTTCAATGAGCTTTTATCCTGGGAAGAAATGCCATTTTACAATGAAAATGTTAACAAGAAAAACATAGCTGGACCATACAGACATTTTAAGAGTTACCAGGTGCAGTCATCAATTTATTTCCCTCATTTTGCGCACCTCTAAAGTTGCATATGCTTTCACAGTCTGCGAATCACTGAGGAGCCATCATTTCAATGAGCGGAGGTTTGGTGAGGAATAGCACTGTTGACAGATTTTTTGTCCCCTCACTTCTCGTGCACCCCTCACTTCTGTTACTTGGGATTTAATTTCCTCCATGGGGAGAACTGTTCAAATTGAGTAATTTAAATACCCCCAGTGATGAGGCAATGGATCATGGCACCCCTTGAGGACCAGACTGTCAGTTGGATCTTCCACTATAGGAGTCTCAACTCCACAGGCTGGGAACAAGATGCCACGGGTAGGGGTGGGGTGGGGAAGAGAGGCCTCACCCACTAAGTCACTCACTGGGTGTTGTTTTTCTCTATCTGCATCATCTAATAGCTAAAATGGCTCTGTTTCACATCCCAGAATACACCCTTGTTTATGCATGCTATGCTAGTGGTCAGAGTGGGTGAAGAATAGGCTTGGTAAGGAAGAATAGGAGTTATTACTCTAATTCTGTTGCCACATCTGGAAAAGCAGGTGTTCCATTCACTGCTGCCTAACAAATTACCCTTGAACTTAGCAGCTTTCAACAACATCCATTTATTCTATCTCACAATATAGTTGGCTTGATTTGAACAGGGCTCAGCTGGGTGATTCTTCTGCTCCATGTGGCTTTGACTGAAGTCACTCAGTGTTATTCAGCTCCCAGATGAACCAATACAGAGGTTCCAAGAAGGGGTTTCTCACTTATCTGAGGCTTTGGTGAGTCCAGCTGAAAAGTGAGGACTATTGAAGAGAACACCTACATGGGGCCCCAAGCATGGCAGTGTCAGGGTAGTCAGACATCTTTCATGGTAGCTGAGGGCTTTCAGAGAGAGTGCTCCAAGAGGCCCAAGCAGAATCTGGACAGCTTCTTATGTTCCAATTTTGGAAGTTCTACACGTCACTTCTCCCGTAAGTGATTTGCCAAAGCAGTGATAGGCCAGACCAGATTAAAGGGAAAGGAAAATAGACCCCATCTCTTGATGGAAGGATTGTCAAAGAATGAGCAGTCATTTTTAATCCACCACAGCAGCTAAGAACACTTGCAGGGTGGTGGTGGTGGTGGTTTGGAGACTGAATGTGACTGTTTGAGGCACAGTATTAAACTGTCTATATAAAGAAGATGAACAAAGGTGCATGTTCAACTAACCAAGAGCAACTTAAGACAACACTAAGCTTTTTACAAAATAAATTTGACTTAACCTTTTCTTCATCTTCCATTTCCAATAATCACTAATTTTTGTTGACTTTACCTTCTAAATATTGTGTAAGTTTCCCCCCTTTCCATTGCCACCATCTTTCCCATTACCATCAACACCACCAACATCACTACCACCACAATCACCATCACCACTATCATCATCACTGCCACTATTACCACCATTATCATCATTACCATCACTACCACCATTACCACCACCATCATTATCACCAACACCACCATCACAATCACCGCCATCACTACCACAACCACCATCACTACCACAACCACCATTACCACCACAATTACTACTGTCACCATCACTACCATTACCACCATCATCACAATCATTACCACAAGTACCATCACCCCTACCACCATCATCACCACCATCATTACCACAATCACCACCATAACCATCACCATCACCACCATATCAGTATCACCACCCTTCCACAATCAATCCACCACCACCTCCACCATCATCATCACCATCACCACTACCACCACCATCACTACTACCATTACCACCACTACCACAACCATGACATTTGTTCAAGCTACCCCCAGTTCACCTAAAGTAGCCTCATAACTGTTCTGGCCACACCCATCCTGATCTCTTCCAGTCCAGTTGCTCCACTGCAGACAGAGAGATTACTTCCAAGTCTGATCATGTCACCAAGCCTGTGTAAAACTCTTCAATGGCTTTCCAGTGCTTTTAAAAATAAAAGCCAAACTATCATAGTGCACAAGGCCCAGCCTACCTCTCTAGCTTCACACACACACTTATTCAAGATGAGCTTTTAAACTAAAATTCCAAAGCACATCTTACAGGGAGATGATTCATCCCTGCCACGGATCACCTGGGCATCTTATTAAAACACAGGTTCTGATTCAGTATGGCTGGAGAGGGCCTTGGAGTTCAAATCTCTCCCAAGGCAAATCTCTCCTCTCTGGAGGACACCAAA